>NC_087264.1:7607397-8228022 GCF_015220805.1 Pogoniulus pusillus | reverse complement strand
ATAGTGGGGTACAGCTGTGTTTATAGCTTAGCCTTTTCCATTTCCTGACTTCCTAAATATCTCAATTTATCTATAAAATCCTTTTGGAAGAAATTCCTGAGCAAACTGAATCTGTTAATAAACTAAACTGATTTTTGTATATAGTTTAGGGGGTGGGGTTCCAGGAAAATAAAATAACTCTATTTTTTATAGTTCCTGACTCAGCCATGTTAATTCCCTGCCTCCACGACAACCCCCACAGACAACAAAGCCATCAACGAAACAACAAGCAAAAACAACACAAAAACCCCCACCACCTGTGTGTCTGAGAAGGAAGGAACTTTTTGACTTAAAACAGTTCCTAGGTGACTCTTCACGCATCCATTCTGCAGTGACCTCTGCTGGCAAGGGCAGCACCTATGATCTTCCTGCCACACTGCTGCATTTAAGGGCACCTGCAAGCATATATTGCTAGCACCTTTATCTGAACCTCTCACATTACCCTTGGTGTCATTAGAGCAGGGCAAGAGAGTTAAGGTTATGGAGCTTTCATACAAATGCAGCAAAATGCCACGGGGCATGTGAAGGTGGTAGCTAAACAGAGATAGTCAAATCTGATTAATAGCAATGATAAAGCAATGTCAACATACGCCAGTCTCGATGATTAAAAAAGAAGAGGCTGGAAATTAGCAATTGTTACAAGGTAGCTTGAGGATATTGTTGGTTTTTTGCACCTTTTGAAACCCCTCTACAGGCATGTGTCTGCCAGTGAAATCACTGAGATGTTTCTCCAGTGAGTAAGGAACTGGAACAACTCATAAAAGGTGCCACTTGGTCTTCTGGAGGGATCCGTGCTTTTCATGGCAGAGTGTCTGTTGTTATAAATCAGATTAGTGCAATTTAGTCCATTGCTTGCTTACCCTGACAGGGAACCTGGGTCCAAATCTATACATTGCAGTTGTCTAAGAGCACCTACCAACACCGGGTTACCCTTTGGCCCTTAGACAAATCCCCAGTGTTCGCCGTTGCAACTTGCCTTCTTATATCAGATTTTTTGATATGACTTGTTTTCCTTTCTGTCATCACAGAATCACAGAATCAGCCAGATTGGAAGAGACCTCCAAGATCATCCAGTCCAACCTAGCACCCAGCCCTATCCAATCAACTAGACCATGGCACTAAGTGCCTCAGCCAGGCTTTGCTTCAACACCTCCAGGGGCGGTGACTCTCAGTGCTTGTTTGCCATTTCAGACATTCTTTGTTTGCAGCCCTGCCTTTACTCAATAAAGCTGTATTTCCATGCAGAATGCAGTGAGAAGCAGTGCTTCTAGATACTATCCTCAACTTGAATGCAGGTGGAGATGTTAAGGACTTGCCTACCTGCCTGCCTTGAGCTCTCTTCTCCTTTCTATCGCTATCTAAACATGCATGGCTCGTTGCAGCTATGAGTGGGAACTCAGAGATGGAACTTCAGCAGAGCACGGAGAGTGAAATTAGCTTACAAATTAAGGTGCAACACATAACCTGAATTTAGGCAATGTGGTGGTGTTCTCTGAGATCAGCCAAGGACTGGTATCTGTAGAATCATAGAATCAACCAGGTTGGAAGAGACCTCCAAGATCATCCAGTCCAACCTAGCACCCAGCCCTAGACAATCAACTAGACCATGGCATTAAGTGCCTCATCCAGTCTTTTCTTGGAGACCTCCAGGGACGGTGCCTCCACCACCTCCCTGGGCAGCCCATTCCAATGCCAATCACTCTCTCTCTGAAGAACTTCCTCCTAACATCCAGTCTAGACCTATCCCTGCACAACTTGAGACTGTGTCCCCTTGTTCTATTGCTGGTTGCCTGGCAAAAGAGGCAGAAGAGGGTAATGATGGGGCAGCAGATAGTGGTTTTTCTCTAGACTGCTCCATTAGCCACCAGTGACTAATCTGACCCAGATGCACACCCAGATGGTGGTGTGTAAGATGCTGATGGAAATTACCCATTTTCCAACACTTATGTGTATAATGCAAGTGACAGCCCTCAGTTTTCAGAGACATCCTGATCAGGAGGCTATAAGAGCCCTTCTTCAAAAGGCTTTTCCTCCCTGGGCCACCATCCCCATCTCTTTGGGTGTGCAGCAGCAAATGGAGGTGGGATGTATTTCCTCCCCTGCAGTGGATAAGGCTCACATGTAATGATGTTCTCTAAGCAAACTGTGCAGAGACAAGTGCTGGAAGGCACTGTAAAGGAGAAGACAGGCCATGTAATTCCACCATACCTTGGCCAGGGTGGCATTAAAGCACCTGCAAGCAGTCAGCATCATGTCTGCTAGCGGTTTTTTTAAGATGAAGCCCTTCAGGAAAATTCAGTTTTGCCTCTCTGTGTCAGAACAACCCACTGCCTCCAAACAACTCCACAGGGGCTGCCAGGAAGAAGTAGGACACCAAAGCATGAGTGCTGTGATTGCCCCATGTGTCCTTTGTCAGATAATTCCCTGGACATTCTGGTCAAGGCCAAAGCAGCGTACCCCCTGTACTGCAAACAGCCCATCTGTCCGGCAGCCTTGATGTCTTCTGCCCCTCCTAGGTGACTCAGTAAATTATCTGTATCACTGGTAGTCTCAGCTAGCTCTCCAGGAGCTTGGAGAAGACTCACAACTCTCCAGGTCTCTTCTTATGCACCCTGGGATTCGATGAACTTATTCTTTTGCAGCCAAGGTATAGGGCAACCTCATAAATCTTCTTCAGCCTCACTGTGTGTTGTTTAGTGCATATTATCACATTTGACATCTCTAGTTATAATAATTACCTTAAAAAAATTGTATTTCTGCAATGTCAGTAATTAATCAAATGCCTTTGTTGCATTAGCCATAATAATAGATTTAGGTTCATGTTCTTAGGTGTTCCTCTCTCGTGATGTGCATCTCCTCCTTAACAATCAGTCACTCCAGATGCTTTAACATTACTGATAAGGTCTTTAATGAAAAGACTATGATTTCTTTTGCTCATATCAGACTGGGATCTAAAAGAGTTGGGATCAACATCAGGGCTGCTTTGCAGCTGCAAATACTGGCTCTGCAATCTGAGCTTTGTAGCTCCTGACTGCCTCTGGAGAGCTGCTAGCCTGTGCATGGCCTCCACACCCTCTACAGCACAGAGCTTCCTCTGCAGCTCCCATCCCAAACTCTGCTTCTGTCTCACACCTTGTGTGAGGTCTCTTACTGGTTTTAATAGGATTAGAATCAGTCCCTAGAGGTAAGAACAACTACTGGCAGTCTGTAGAGGTAAAAGTAATAAGCAAATAGACAATGTAGGTTTTGTAAAAAAGTGAAAGGAAAAAAAAGAAAGGACTTCCAACCCCAACACTGCCTCTGGGTTAGCCTGGGAGTGACAAAGGCTGGGGAAGGAGTGGCTGGAGAGCAGCCAGGAAGAAAGGGACCTGGAGGTACTGGTAGATACACATGGCTGAACATGAGCCAGCAGTGTGCCCAGGTGGCCAAGAGAGCCAATGGCATCCTGGCCTGGATCAAGAACAGTGTGGCCAGTAGGACAAGGGAGGTTATTCTTCCCCTGTGCTCAGCACTGGTCGGACCACACCTTGAGTGCTGAGTACAGTTCTGGGCCCCTCAATTTAAGAGAGATGTTGAGATGCTGGAATGTGTCCAGAGAAGGGTGACAAAGCTGGTGAGGGGCCTGGAACACAGCCCTGTGAGGAGACACTGAGGGAGCTGGGGTTGTTTAGGCTGGAGAAGAGGAGGCTCAGGGGTGACCTCATTGCTGTCTACAACTACCTGAAGGGAGGCTGTAGCCAGGTGGGGGTTGGTCTCTTCTTCCAGGCAACCAGCAACCGAACAAGGGGACACAGTCTCAAGTTATGTTAGGTGAGGTCTTGGTTGGATGTTAGGAGGAAGTTGTTGCCAGAGAGAGTGATTGGCATTGGAATGGGCTGCCCAGGGCGGTGGTGGAGTTGCCGTCCCTGGAAGTGTTCAAGAAAAGCCTGGCTGAGGCACTTAGTGCCATGGTCTAGTTGATTGTCTAGGGCTGGGTGCTAGGTTGGAGTGGATAATGTTGGAGGTCTCTTCCAACTTGGGTGATTCTACGATTCTATGATAAGGTGAAGATATATCTGCACACTCATGTCATTAAATATTCCCTTCACTTAGAGCTGGTGTGTTGATACTTCGTCTGTCACAGCAATGTTCACTGAACACAAAGCTGACTGTCAAAGCCTGGTTATTCAGGATCTCTTTAGTTTGGTCCATTAAGGCTCTTACTATATAATTCAGAGTCAACAAGGACTTTTCGTCTCCTTTTTTTCTTGCCCTGGGATAATTCTTTTTATACATTTTAAATCAAGCAAAATAAATTAATTCTGGCATACTTCTGGGAGGAAAATAATTGTAAGAAGTACTTGGCAAACAATGTCTGTCCAAACATGCATGCAGAAAGCGAGTTCTCACAATTATGGTTAATACAAAATGAAATCAGGTTATAGAGGCCTCCAGCATGATTTCTAGCATGATAATGGTGAGAGGAGAAGATTAGGCTTATCACAGTCAGAGCTTGTAGCACTGAGATTTTTAGTAATTCAAACAGCTGCACTGCTAAAATGCATTCAGACTACTTATCTACAGCAAGATGCTCACAAGTATCACACTTTGCAAAGTGAAACAAAGGAGAGATTTTTCTGCACCACTTTGCCACCGAAACAATAAGGTGCCAAAGCGCAGGTATAATTCCCACCACGTGGAGTAGCCTCACAAGCTCTACTGGGAAGTGTTGTGTGCCTAGAGGTGCACAGGTGCTGCTCATTACCTAGGTGCTCAAGTCCTTTTTTTGGAATGAGGTCTTCTCATAGAATCATAGAATCAACCAGGTTGAAAGAGATCTCCAAGATCATCCAGTCCAACCTAGCACCCAGCCCTGTCCAGTCAGCTAGACCATGGCACTGAGTGCCTCAGCCAGGCTTTTTTTGAACATCTCCTGCTGCTCAGAGGTGTATCTGCCTTGGGAGGCCAGGAAGTCTCCAAAAAGAGCCTGGCAGAAGCCTGAAGCAACACTCACCCCCTTTTTTACTTAGTGAGGAACTGCAGTGCAAAACCCAGAACTGTTCATTCATAGGATTGTTTCATTTGCAAAAGGCCTTTAAAATCAGAGGATACCAGGGGTTGGAAGGGACCCAAGGAGATCATTGAGTCCAACTTCCCTGCCAGAGCAGGACCACACAATCTAGCACAGGTCACAGAGGAACACATCCAGACAGGTCTTGAAAGTCTCCAGAGAAGGAGACTCCACAACCTCTCTGAGCAGCCTGTGCCAGTGCTCTGGGACCCTTACAGTAAAGAAGTTCCCCCTTGTGTTGAGCTGGGACCTTTTGTGCTTCAACTTACACCCATTGCTCCTTTTCCTATCACAGGGAGCAAGTGAGCAGAGCCTGTCCCCTCTCTCTTGGCCAGCCCTCAGATGTTTATTAGCATCAATTAAATCCCTTCTCAGTCTTCTTTTCTCCAGATTAAAAAGCCCCAGGTCCTTCAGCCTCTCCTCATAAGACATGCCCTCCAGTCCCCTAATCATCCTCGTAGCTCTCCACTGGACTCTCTCCAGCAGATCCCTGCCCCTCTTAAACTGGGGAGCCCAAAATTGAACACAGTATTGAAGATGAGGTCTCAGCAGGGCAGAGTAGAGGGGAAGGAGAACCTCCCTCGATCTGCTGGACACACTCTTTTTAATACCCCCTAAGATCCCATTGGCCCTCTTGGCCACAAGGGTACATTGCTGTGCCATGGTTAATTTGTTATCCACCAGGACTCTCAGGTCCCTCTCCACAGGGCTGTGCTCCAGCAGATCACCTCCCAGCCTGTCCTGATTCAGTTTAATATTTCTTCTCAGGGGCAGGACTCTGTACTTGTCAAATCATCAAACCCAACCATTTCTAACTACCCAGGCTGGTGCTAAACCATATCACTTAGCACCACACCTATACATCTTTTAAACACCTCCAGGGATGGGAATTCAACCAATTCCCTGAGGAGCCTCTTTCAGTTATGCCCTAATAGAAGGTGAAGTCACAGTATCACAGTATCATCAGGGTTGGAAGAGACCTCACAGGCCTCGAGCACAAGCCCTACGAGGAGAGGCTGAGGGAGCTGGGATTGGTTAGCCTGGAGAAGAGGAGGCTCAGGGGTGACCTTATTGCTGTCTACAACTACCTGAGGGGAGGTTGTGGCCAGGAGGAGGTTGCTCTCTTCTCTCAGGTGGCCAGCACCAGAACGAGAGGACACAGCCTCAGGCTGCGCCAGGGGAGATTTAGGCTGGAGGTGAGGAGAAAGTTCTTCACTGAGAGAGTCATTGGACACTGGAATGGGCTGCCCGGGGAGGTGGTGGAGTCACCGTCCCTGGAGCTGTTCAACGCAAGGTTGGATGTGGCACTTGGTGCCATGGTCTAGTCACCAGAATCCATTCAAGTGGTGGGCATGATGTGGATCCAAAATCCCTTACACATTCATGTTGCCACCCTGTGTGACACAGAGTGGAGAAGAATGTCTCAGAAGAAATGATTTGGATTGTGATGTCCTCCATCTCAGTGAGGTCCTGACAGAGGAGTGTAGCCAGTGCTGGTCTGGCAATGTACCCCCTACATGCATTTTATCTCTTGTGCTTGTCTTTGCCTTTTGTTTGCAGGACCCTTGTCTGCATAGTGGCAAATTCCTCAGCTTTGGTCACTTTGTCCTCTGTTCCTTTAACTTGATTCTAGGGACTGTCTGCCTCCAGTGGCAGAGACAATCTCCTCTTCTGGATAACCTAAATAACACATGACAGTAGGACATGAAGTACAGGCTCCAAGCAGCCATGGTGTGAATTAGACTGACTGGAAAAGAGCCAGGCTGCAGGAACAGCAGTGCTGAGTCAGACTGTGGGGTCACCTAGATCATATCCTGCCTCTGGCCAGCCTACAGCGGATGCTCCGCAAAAGAGCACAAGAGCAGGGCAAGCACAGCGATACTTCCTCCACTCCATCCTTCCAGTTTCTGGCAATCTGCAGTGTAGGGACTTCCTGAGCCAGGGCTGTCTCTTCATCTCTGCATTCTAGGAGCCTTTGATGAACTTTTCTTTAAAGAATAATTTTCTAATTTCTTTTTGAGCCCCTCTCTACTTTTGGCCTCCACAACATCCTGTGGCAACGGGTGTCACAATGTGCTTCTGTGGTGGCTGTGTTTGCTTTAACTCTGACACTTAACCACATAAAGGCACCCCAGTCCTTTTGCTAGAACAGACACTTTTAAAATCACATTCTCTGTGGCACTTTTAGTTGCACTTAAATTTCTCATTTGCCATCCCAGTGGTCTCTTCTCCAGCTGAATAGTCCCAGCCCATAGGATACTTCTTTATTTTGAAAGCTTTCTGTGGCTTTCATAATCCCTGTTGATTTCCTATGAACCTTTCTGGTCCTGCTCTGGTTTACCTCCTCTGTTTTGCTCTATAGAGCAAAGCTGGAGGTGTGTAGATTCAGATTGGATGTGAGAAGGAAGTTCTTCAGCGTGAGAGTGGTGAGAGCCTGGACTGGGTTGCCCAGGGAGGTGATTGGAGCCCCATGCCTGGAGATGTTTAAGGCCAGGCTGACTGAGGCTGTGGCCAGCCTGATGTAGGGTAGGGTGTCCCTGGCCATGTGAGGGGGGTTGGAACTAGATGATCCTTGTGGTCCCTTCCAACCCTGACTGATTCTATGATTCTATGACCTAAGCAAAGCAAGCAGTCCTGTCTGCAGTGGTGAAGAGGACACACAGCATCAACACACACAGCAATGCAGGGGTGAGGATAAGAGTCTTTTGTTTTTGTCTCTCTCTTTCCTAATAGTTCCTGATGTTCAGTTTTTCTCTCTTAAGTAGTGCTGGACCCTGAGCTGCATAGTTAACACCACTATCCACAGGGACTGCAGGGTGTCCTGAGTGGTAATAGCTAATATATTGTCCATTACTATGCACAAGTTCTTAGGGGGAGTTTTTGGTTTTTTTCCCTGTAAACATGAATTTGCATTTGTTATGGTGAAACTTTTATTTGCTATTTTGCTCTTTGCTAGTGTGAGACTGCAGTCACTGGTAGAGTGAGTTATTTGCAGCTCCTCACAACAAGCATTATTGTTGGACAAGTGTTATTTGGTGGACGAGAAGCTCAACATGAGCCAGCAGTGTGCACTTGCAGCCCAGAAAGACAACCAGATCCTGGGCTGCATAAGGAGAAGTGTGGCCAGCAGGGCCAGGGAGGTGATTCTCCCCCTCTACTCTGCTCTACTGAGACCCCACCTGGAGTACTGCATCCAGTTCTGGAGTCTCTATTACAAGAGGGATGTGGAGATGCTGGAGTGTGTCCAGAGAAGGGCCATGGGGATGCTGAGAGGGCTGCAGCAGCTCTGCTATGAGGACAGACTGAAAGAGTTGGGGCTGTTGAGTCTGGAGGAGAGGAGGCTGTGAGGTGACCTTCTTGTGGCCTTCCAAGTATCTGAAAGGGGCCTATAAAAAAAGCTGTGAAGGGACTTTTTAGGCCATCAGGGAGTGAGAGGACTGGGGGGAATGGAGCAAAGCTGGAGGTGGGGAGATTCAGCCTGGATGTGAGAAGGAAGCTCTTCAGCATGAAAATGGTGAGAGCCTGGAATGGGTTACCCAGGGAGGTGGTTGGAGCCCCATGCCTGGAGATGTTTAAGGCCAGGCTGGCTGAGGCTGTGGCCAGCCTGATGTAGGGTAGGGCATCCCTGGCCATGGCCAGGGGGTTGGAACTAGATGATCCTTGTGCTCCCTTGCAACTCTGACTGATTCTATGGTTGTTTTACTGTTCACAGTTAGCATTAGCTTCTCAGTAACCTGGGCAAGATTATTGGTGGGCTAATGCTTAGAGTCTCTTCTTGAGGGATAGTATTGGACACAAGCCATCAGGCTTTGGATTTTGTGCCTGTATGATGCTTTTTTTTTTTTCCTCAGGACCAAAAATTTGTTGGACATCTCAAAAAGATAGATGACACCAACAGACTCCCTCATTTCTTGAATGACAAACACCAATCCTTACGTCATCATACTAGAGGGAGTACAGGATTGAAATGCCTGATTAGTGAGATGAGTGTAATGCACACGCTTGGGGCTATTCCAGGCACTGGAGCTAATCCAGGCTATGTGGTACAGTGATGGGCCTGAAGCTATGCAGGCTACAGATTGAATTCCAAGTTGAAATTGAGCTATCGATTTTCTTTATGAAGCTTTAAATACCCCAAGATGCTTGTGTTTCGAAGGCAAGCCTCTCCTGATGCTCATCTGTGTCACAGGCAAAAAATGGGCAGGTGTAACCTTGAACTCACACTGCTTACTTGTTGGTTCTGCCTCACCCCATAAGATGGGATCTTCTTTGCCTTTGACTTGCTGTGGAGGACCCACTGACTGCTGCACTCAGAAGTAGGGACAGAGTGAAGCTGGGCATGATTTTTGAGGTTTACATTTGGTGAAGATTGGCCACTGCAGGGCAGGTAGAAGAAGTCAGCTTTCCTTGTGGCAGATGCTGGGAAGGCAGAGCCAGGATAGGTTGTTTCCAGTGGGAGCTCATGGTATGAAATAACTAAGGGGAAAGTGAGAGTGAAAGACACATTGTATAAGATGTACAACTGGCGAGATGCCAACATAAATATTCATTGAGTATGTTAATTAGCAACTATTGCTGTTACTCATTAGCTAATTTATTCAACAAATAACATCCAGGCGACTCTAGAACACTGCATACTGTTACTGCTAAAAGGGATATCAGTTTCCCTGGCTGTCACCTGGAGACATTGATACTCCCCCATCTTTGCAAGTACTTTGATATGTGGAGATGAAAACTGCTGCAGGGGGCTAATGGAGCACAGTTTATTACTTATAGGGTAGGAGAAGTCTAATCTTATTCCCAGTACCATTCATGAGGGATTTAATTCATTAATTCAACCTTAATTGGAGAAAAATGGCAATTCTATGGCAAGACTTAGAATCATAGAATCAGTCAGGGTTGGAAGGGACCACAAAGATCATCTAGTTTCAACCCCCCTGCCATGGGCAGGGACACTCTACCCTAGATCAGGCTGGCCACAGCCTCATCCAGCCTGGCCTTAAACACCTCCAGCCTTGGTGTCTCAACCACCTCCCTGGGAAACCCATTCCAGGCTCTTACCCCTCTCATGCTGAACAACTTCCTCCTCATGGCCAGTCTGAAAAATGGTCCTTCCCCTTCTGTTTGGATGTCTGCAAAGGACTGGATGAGCTTCTCTGTGAATTAACTTTTTTTATCTAAATGAGAGGAACCAAAAGCAGGATAAGGAGTCAGCATAGGGGGTTTCCACTGAAGAAGACCTGCCTATCAGAACTGCAGCTGACAGCAGAGAGTGGCAGAAGGGGCTGCCATTACAGTCTTGATACAACAGAAAATTGAATCTAGTGTTGAAAAACAAGATAAGTGTTACATAAATAATGAGGGCTTCTGATATGCCTATTGCAAATTAGGAAAGAGAATTAAGCCACTGAGGATGGGCCTATGAAACCATCATACATCAGTGCCCAGTGGTGGTCAGAAAGGTAAATAAGATGGCACTAATTGTTTGAAAGAGAACACAGACAACAAGGAAACTGTTACTAACTCATTTCTTAAATCAAACACTTTCAAATCATAGACTCAACCACATTGGAAGAGACCTCCAAGATCATCCAGTCCAACCTATCACCCAGCCCTAGCCAAGCAACTAGACCATGGCACTAAGTGCCTCAGCCAGGCTTGTCTTGAACACTTTCAGGGACGGTGACTCCACCACCTCCATGGACAGCCCATTCCAATGCCAATCACTTTCTCTCTGCCAACAACTTCCTCCTACCATCCAGCCTAGACCTCTCATGGCACAACTTGAGACTGTGTCCCCCTGTTCTGTTGCTGGTTGTCTGGCAGAAGAGACCAACCCCAGCTGGATACAGCCTCCCTTCAGGTAGTTTTAGACAGCAATGAGGTCTGCCCTGAGCCTCCCCTTCTCCAGGCTGCACACCCCCAGCTGCCTCAGCCTCTCCTCACAGGGCTGTGTTTCAGGCCTCTCACTGGCTTTATCACCCTTCTCTGGACATATTCCAGTACCTGAAAATCTCTCTTGAATTGAAGAGCCCAGAACTGGCAACAGGATGCAAGGCGTGGCCTGACCAGCGTTGAGTACAGGGGAAGGATAACCTCCCTTGTGTTACTGTCCTACACGTTCCAGTATCTCATCTCTCTTGAATTGTCTGGTCCTGTCATCTCAGAAGCACAGAGCAGAGCTAGACAAGATCTGTATCTGTGATAGAAAAGAGTGCTATAGTTGTGGCAGAATAACTTCTATGCTAAGGCTGAACAAGCACACTGGAATCTTCCTTACACACACACACACACGTGTTGATGAAAGGCAACACCTGAGAAAAACGTTTTAAATGCCAACTAGCATACAAAATATAAATAAAGGCAGCTTTTCTTACAATGGAAGAACTGGGAGCAGCAAATTCAAACAAGAAGAAATGCTGTTTCAACCCCACATCTAATGGATTCGTGGAACTCCTTGCCTAGGGTGTTTTGGAGGCCAAGAATATAACTGGTTTCAAAAAAGAAATAGAAACATTCATGTTGAGAAAGCCTGTAGCCTCTACCAATTTTGAAAGCTTAGGAAGTTGTTGATTTCCAGGACTTGAGAGGAGGCTGTGTCCACAGGATGATTTCTGCATTTGGTCTTGCTTTTGATCTTGCCTACAAAGCTGTCAGAGACAATATTCATGATTGACCTTATATGATTGTTTTTACATTGATGCTTTGCAGTAAGGATTGAAATCCTTTTGATTTCCTTTATATCCTCTCTAATTAGCCATTGCAGAAGAGCCTGATCTATCTATCTATCTATCTATCTATCTATCTATCTATCTATCTATCTATCTATTTATTGATCTATCTATTTATCGATCTATTTATCGATCTATTTATCTATCTAGATATCTATCTGTGATAGTAGTATCTACAGTTGCTAGGCTGTGAACAGCTGCATCATTGAGGCATCCCTGATATGAATCAACTTATCAACAGTCCTGGCTCACTGGAGAGGTCTCCAAAGACTGGAAGCTGGCCAATGTGATGCCCATCCACAAGAAGGGCTGGAGGGAGGAAACAGGAAATTATAGACCTGTCAGCCTGACGTTTGTCATGTCAGCATCATTTGTCAGCTCTGTTTTGATTGTTTCATTTTCTCTTCAGTGCTGTGTCCAGTTCTGGGCTCCTCAATTCAAGAGAGATGTTGAGGTGCTGGAACGTGTCCAGAGAAGGGCAACAAAGATAGTGAGGGGCCTGGAACACAGCCCTGTGAGGAGAGGCTGAAGGACCTGGGGGTGTGCAGCCTGGAGAAGGGGAGGCTCAGGGGTGTCCTCATTGCTGTCTATAACTACCTGAAGGGAGGCTGTAGCCAGGTGGGGTTGGTCTCTTCTCCCAGGCAACCAGCAAGAGAACAAGGGGACACAGTCTCAAGTTGTGCTGGGGGAGGTCTAGGCTGGATGTTAGGAGGAAGTTGTTGCCAGAGAGAGTGATTGGCATTGGAATGGGCTGCCCAGGGAGGTGGTGGAGTCACCATCCCTGGAGGTGTGGAAGAAAAGCCTGGCTGAGGCACTTAGTGCCATGGTCTAGTTGCTTGTCTAGAGCTGGGTGCTAGATTGGAGTGGATGATCTTGGAGGTCTCTTCCAACCTAGTTGATCCTATGATTCTATGAATCAGGCCCATTCTAGCTCTGTACCTGTGCACAACACTTAGATCAGTCCAGGGACCTTTTCCAGTAAGTGGTTGTCATGTGAACACATTAAGCAAGTTAGTTTGCTAGCACAGAGGATGCCCTTCTATGTCAACTGACCACAGTGCCCAGGAACACTGCTGGGCATGTTTAATTTACCACTGTACCTGTACCTTCTCTGTCTGGATCAAATTACAGGATTAGGTCCACGAGGACAGGTAAGATGAATTTGTGAATCAAAGTGGTGCAAATTTGATGCACATGAAGGGCAATATTTTCACGTGAGCCCAAAGGAGGAGAAACCACTCAAAGAGAACCCCAAAGATTCTTATCTCAGGTGTAAGAAATAAGTGCACTTTGGAACTACATCACTAAAGGTGGTAGGATGCTGAGCTGGAAAGCAAGGGAGCTGGAACAGAGGCTCAGGGACTCTTAACCTCAAGGAGGAACGGCCTGGAGGAAAATACTAACAAATAAAAAGGAAATAAAGGAGCAAATGAAAACATAGCTGACATTTATGCAGTACCTGAGACAACGACCTCCTAGCAGAACTTCTTAGAACTGGTGTATTTTAAATAAGATACAAAGTGAAGTAGCAATTAACTAAAAAGACAATCCAAGTCCAGCCCCTGCAACAAGT
Source organism: Pogoniulus pusillus (assembly GCF_015220805.1). Classification (NCBI taxonomy): domain Eukaryota; kingdom Metazoa; phylum Chordata; class Aves; order Piciformes; family Lybiidae; genus Pogoniulus; species Pogoniulus pusillus. The sequence goes on along the minus strand of NC_087264.1, from coordinate 8,214,629 downwards.
TGCAATATGTAGAGAAATATGCATGAAATTCTTTGATGGTGGTTTAAAGTATGAGATAAAAGAGGTGTTGAGAAAACAGTATTCTTCTGTCTGGTCCATCATCACCAATGACTTTAAGTTGGTCGTGGTAACTGCCTGGTGTTTGATACTGCTGATTTTTCAGGTGGTTGAAACTGAGGGAGATGTTGTAAGTGTGTGATGCTCTCAAAGTGATGCTTGCTTGTTATTAAAGCATGAAGAATTCGAGTTTGCTGACATTACCCATGCTCAAGCTGGCAAAAAGCACTGCATGAAAAGACAATAGCTGGCCCTCTTCCTGCATTAGCAGGTTGCAACGCTGTAAACTTAGACTTTCAAAGGATCATGAAGCTTTTCTTCCTAATCTGTACTCTGCTCTTACTTTGTAGCAGGGTAAATCTGCACTGACCTTTGTGCACAGAGCTGTAACATTTTCTGGAGCAGGGCAATGAGATCAGTGAAATGGATCTGGCACACTGCTTCGTGTGGCAAAGCAGGCATGATGTGTGATGAGGAATAGCCAAGGTTGCTGAGGGGATTCTGTGTAGCACAGGAACAAGGATGGAGGGACAGAAGCTGGGCCAGTAGCACTCAGGTTTTGCACTAGGAGTTTCTTTGGACTGCACTTCAGAAAATCTTCCTCTCCTAACCTCTTTTAATTACTGTGTCCAGTTCTGGGATCCTCAATTTAAGAGAGATGTTGAGGTGCTGGAATGTGTCCAGAGAAGGGCAACAAAGATGGTGAGGGGCCTGGAACACAGCCCTGTGGGGAGAGGCTGAGGGAGCTGGGGGTGTTTAGCCTGGAGAAGAGGAGGCTCAGGGCAGATCTCATTGCTGTCTACAACTACCTGAAGGGAGGCTGTAGCCAGGTGGGGGTTGGTCTCTTCTCCCAGGCAACCAGCAATAGAACAAGGGGACACAGTCTCAAGTTGTGCCAGGGGAAGTCTAGGCTGGATGTTAGGAGGAAGTTGTTGGCAGAGAGAGTGATTGGCATTGGAATGGGCTGCCCAGGGAGGTGGTGGAGTCACTGTCCCTGGAGGTGTTGAAGAAAAGCCTGGCTGAGGCACTTGGTGCCATGGTCTAGTTGATTGTCTAGGGCTGGGTGCTAGATTGGAGTGGATGATCTTGGAGGTCTCTTCCAACCTGGTTGATCCTATGATTCTATGAATCAGGCCCATTCTAGCTCTGTACCTGTGCACAACACTTAGACCAGTCCAGGGACCTTTTCCAGTAAGTGGTTATCATGTGAACACATTAACCAACCTGGTTGGTTCTATGATTCTAATTTGCTCACAGAGTGTTTTCTCACACCACAGACACTTTCATTATCATTAGTTTTGGCAATACTCTCCAGGTTTATTTTGAAATTGATGCAGTGGCTCCCACCCAGCAGGATTCTCTTCAGTACAGTGTAGAGTCTCACTCTTTTTATAAAGTCCTCATGGCAGAAGAAGATTTTAATGTAACCCAGGGAGGGGATTGTTTTCTTTCAAACAAGATCAACATGCATCTGCAAATCAAAAAGATGTGTGCAGCCTACGCTGAAGAACCCTGGAGAGTCCCTCACAGGGAGGATATCACCTCAGGGAGAGTCCATCCCTCGCTCCAACCCCCACATGTGCTGGCTCTGGGTGCAGATGAAATTTACCTCTACATTTAAATAGCTGCAAGTCCTGGCTCCAAACCCATCCAGCCTCTCTTACCTCCTGTGGGAAACTGCCCCCCAGCTTGGCTCCCCACTGCAGGCACTGGCTTCCCCCACAGCAGGAAAGGGGCATGCCAAAGCCTCTGGGGCAACTGAGTGTCTGGAGAGTGTCCATTACCTGAGCCCAGGGTAATGTATCCATCATGTTGTCAGCTTGGTGAAGTTTCACTTACAGGGGCTGGATTAAGAAGACAGGTGGGTGGTTCAAATCTGAGAGGTTTCCAGGGATATCACAAATCCTAAGGTGTCTGCAGAAAGCCAAGCCCATCTACAGGTGCTGAGCACCCCTTGCCTCCCTCTCTGCTCTGCCCAGGAGATGTGATGTGGCTCTGGTCTTTTCTGACTTTTACAGATAAGGTCTGAGAGGCTGTCCTGGGGACAGAGCTGCTCCGTGGCTCTGCCTTGCCTATCCACCTGGCATCCCATAGGGGCTCACTAAGATCCAGAAGGCAATAGTTTTAGACAAGCTTTATATCTCTTCAAGACGTTACTGTTGTGGATTAATTCAGGCCAAACGATTCTGTAACCATGTTTGCAACAGAGATGAGGGAAGTCAATGCCATTACCATCCTTCTGAGGGAGATGTATTCCAAATGCTGGAGTTTCTAGATGATAAGCAATAGAACAAGGGGACACAGTCTCAAGTTGTGCAGGGGGAGGTATAGGCTGCATGTTAGGAGGAAGTTCTTGACAGAGAGAGAGTGATTGGCATTGAAATGGTGGTGGAGTTACCATCCCTGGAGGTGTTCAAGAACAGTCTGTCTGAGGCACTTAGTGCCATGGTCTAGTTGATTGTCTAGGGCTGGGTGCTAGGTTGGACTGGATGATCTTGGAGGTCTCTTCCAACCTGGTTGCTTCTATTATTCTGTGATTCTATGCTTATCCTTCCTCAATGCTGTTACTGGAATAAAACATCCCCTTTAGTAGCACTGTATGTAAAAATCAGCCCCACTTTTGTTCAGAGCAGAGACAGAAATGTGGTTGTCTATTTTGTCTGCTATGATGTACCAAGACTTTTTAATGTCCCACAAGGAACATCTCTTTAATGCAGCCTGTCAGCTTTGCATTTTAATCCATTAGGCTGCAAAATATGGAAAACTGAACAGAAAGAAGCCTTTTTAAAAAACTACTGTCACTTAACTTGTTTCAGTATTTACACATTTAACAGTAGAACAATAAAAGGCTGCTCACTATCAAGGAGCTTTGTTTTATGCCACTTTTCCTCACAGCTTTGTTTGGGTCTGGTTGTCCATCTACAATGCACTGGGGGAAATAGTGCCATGAATTAGCTGCAAGGCACATCTTGGATTTCCAATTGCTTGCATGCATTGTTCCATTCACAATATATGGTGTCCCACTCCCTTTTGAATAAGGACAAATATTTTTACATATGCAGGTCATCAGATAGCTCAAGCCCCTTCTATTTTGACCGTCTACTGAAGGGCCATACTCAGAAATCAGTCACATGGATTCCCCCTTCTGCCTCATTGTCCACACTTCTTGACAATCAGTCAGTTGTCTGTCTTGGCTTTTTTTGCCTGAAGCAGCTGAGTAAAGCCACATGCTCTCTGGATAATCAAACAGCTGATCCTCGAGGCATGCATTGCCAGTCGTGACTCAGTAGATATGGGGACACTGTCGCTAGCTGCCCTCATGATGTGCTCCTTGTGGCTACTGAATAGGCAATAGCACAAAGGGATGAGGAAGGACATTCAGGGCACAGGCACGACCCAAAAGTACGGCATGGCAAAGCATATCTTTGTTTATAAGGGCCATGCAGCCTTTGGGTAGGTCTTCATTTGTTGCACCTGGGGGTTGCATTCTTGAATACAATAAGCTTGCAGCTCTGCATTTCACTCACAGTTCCAGCTCTTCTATGTCCCATCTTTTGAGTGCTTAGCTTCTGTAGAGGTAACTTGCTGGAGATCCATTGCCCCAAGTAAGGACAGGAAACATGCACAGAGACCCCATTCTTCCTTTTAATGAGATGCCATCTCCATTTAACCAGTTTCTGGCAGACTTTTCGAGCTCTGCAGCTCTCACATTCCAATTACATCAGTCGGCATTTTGCTCTTTGGCAAAGACCACCAACTTCAGCAGCTTGCTGCATTCACTAACAGTAGCGGAGATTACCTACAAAACAGGGCGACAGGCCTAAATAAGCAACTTACATGCAAGGAGCCAGATCCTTGGCCCAGCTGGGGCTGCTTTGCCCAGCTCCAGCAGCACAAAGCTGTCACCAAGCCAGCCCAAACAGCTGTTGGAGGATTCCCTTGGCGCAAAAGAATTCCTGAATGGCAAAGAGCCACTAAAGCAACTCCTACACAATCTCACTCACTCGTCCCCAGAAATCCCTGACAGCTGGGAGAGCACAATGGGGCCAGAAGCACCTGTTACCATTCAGAGAGGCCTGAGGGCTGCTCTATGGGGCAATGAATGCCAAAAGGAGCACCCAGCATCTTTGGGAGCATACAGAGGCTTGCCTTTATCACCTCACATCCACAGCCGGAGGTGCACCGTGGGAATATTTTCTCAAGGCACAGCTATGGTAGAGACAGAAACTTAAGGCACTCCATGTGTGTCCATGCTTTCTGAAGTTTGTATTTGAGGAGACCTGGAGCAAGAGAAGAAGGAAGTCTGGAGCTCTGTAAGAGGAAGGAGCCTGGAAGAAGTGCCAGGTTTCACAGCTTGGTGTCTCTCAGTATGGACCTAGTGGCAACTTCACATCTTGCCCCACTGGCAGCCTTTCTTGCCAGAAATGTGGAGCCATCTATTCTGAAAGCAAATGTTGTAGCTTAGCACCTTACTTACTTTGGTGTTTGAGATGAAGCCCAGCATCTTCTGTCAAGTTACTGTCCCGGTCAGGCTTACCAAAATCTTTCCCTTCATCTCGCTTACCCTCATAATCAGCTGGCCCTTGCCAATTCCCTGTTGTTACTGACCCCAAAAATTCATCTCACTCAAAGCTCTCCCCTCAGACTAACACAACCTCCTCCTTTTCATTCAGTGCCTGTCTGCCACAAGGGTCCTCACTTAGACATTCTGCTCTACTCAAGTTTTGGGTCTGACATGACCTTATTAATCCTTTAGCTCACGGGAAGTAGTGAGTCCCCTAGAAACACAGAGATACCCCAAGAGAGGATGCTAGTTCAACCAAATGGCCAAAAATAGTGTTGTAGTATGTTGCTAGAGAAGATGTAAAGCAGTCTGAACCCACTGGTGATCCTCAGGTTTGAGGACTAATGTTTAGGCCAATTTATACTCTTCTCCTAGGATTAAATTGTGTCTGAATGTCTAAAATAACATCTGTATAAACAGCACAGAGCAAACCATGAAGAAATCACTTTTTATTTGTGTTTCATCATGCATGCCTTGAACTCCAAATAAATAAATAAAATCCATCTTTGTTAATCATCCCTTGCTAGTGCTCATCACAGGATTCATCTCCAGCTCTAGACAGGCTTCACTCAAATGACAGTATCAGCATCAAGATTTCATGCAGCATCTGAATGGGGCATTGTCTCCATGCTGTGCTCTTAGCATGCTCTTGCTCTTATTAATTGGGTACTTAATAAGAATTTGTGAGGAATCCACCTTTCATATACTGCCAATGTGGAAAGGATTAATATTGAAGAGATCTAACAAAGGACACAAAGACAGGCCCTGACCCGGAGACCTCCTAATCAAGGGTTTAGACAATGCACAACAGGTGAATACCCTGGCAGGATAAATGGAGACAGGAAGGAGGAAAGGAAGAAAAGTGCATTTGCCTAAGCTAATAATCACAGTGATCTCAAGAGTCACAGGTGGTCACTAGCTGAACCCACGATTCAACTGCCAAAAAAGTTTAGTCCAAAAGCTTACAAGATGAATGTGCTCTGTGTGAGCACAATTCAAAGCATTTTAAAGCCATTGCAAAGACTTCTGTTAATGAGGTTCGAGGAGCCGAAATATTTACTTCTTAGCTTTAATCATTACTGGATGCAAAAGTTGGGGGTGCACTACAGACAGTGGTTTTATGGCATGTTGTAATCCCTCAGTGACTCTTTTCAGCAAATACCTCTGTGTTCCCCAGGTGATAAATTACCCCTCTCTTTCCCTCTGAACCACTGGGCTAATGTCCCTCTGGACTCCTCTACTGACAATCCCTTCTGTTGCCAACAAGCCACAGGCACTGACCACCGTTCGTCTCAAGCAATGTTGTTTTCTGATGCATTAGCTGAACTTAGAGCAAGAGTTTTCAAACCCTACCTAGTTTTAAAGATTGCTGTTTTCTGAACTGATGTTTGGTATCACAGTATCACAGAATCATCAAGGTTGGAAGAGACCTCATAGATCATCAAGTCCAACCCTTTACCACAGAGCTCAAGGCTAGACCATGGCACCAAGTGCCATGTCCAATCCTGCCTTGAACAGCTCCAGGGACGGCGACTCCACCACCTCCCCGGGCAGCCCATTCCAGTGTCCAATGACTCTCTCAGTGAAGAACTTTCTCCTCACCTCCAGCCTAAATCTCCCCTGGCGCAGCCTGAGGCTGTGTCCTCTTGTTCTGGTGCTGGCCACCTGAGAGAAGAGAGCAACCTCCTCCTGGCCACAATCACCCCTCAGGTAGTTGTAGACAGCAATAAGATCACGTGCTTAAAACCTTTTCTAACCCTTCCAAGCACAATGACTGGTTTAATAAAAGCTATTGAATAAAGGCTGGGGGCAGAGTGGCTGGAGAGCAGCCAGGCAGAAAGGGACCTGAGGGTGCTGGTAGAGAGTAGCTGAACATGAGCCAGCAGTGTGCCCAGGTGGCCAAGAGAGCCAATGGCATCCTGGCCTGGATCAGGAACAGTGTGGCCAGTAGGACAAGGGAGGTTATTCTTCCCCTGCACTCAGCACTGCTCAGGCTGCACCTTGAGTCCTGTATCCAGTTCTGGGCTCCTCAATTCAAGAGAGATGTTGAGGTGCTGGAACATGTCCAGAGAAGGGTGACAAAGCTGATGAGGGGCCTGAAAGACAGCCCTGTGAGGAGAGGCTGAGGGAGCTGGGGGTGTGCAGCCTGGAGAAAAGGAGGCTCAGGGGAGACCTCATTGCTGTCTACAACTGCCTGAAGAGAGGCTGTAACCAGGTGGGAGTTGGTCTCTTCTGCCAGGCAAGCAGCAACAGAACAAGGGGACTCAGCCTCAAGTTGTGCTGGAGGAGGTCTAGGCTGGATGTTAGGAGGAAGTTGTTGTCAGAGAGAATGATTGGCACTGGAATGGGCTGCCCAGGGAGGTGGTGGAGTCACTGTCCCTGGAGGTGCTGAAGAAAATCCTGGCTGAGGCACTTAGTGCCATGGTCTAGTTGCTTGGCTAGGACTGGGTGCTAGGTTGGACTGGATGATCTTGGAGGTCTCTTCCAACCTGGTTGATTCTGTGATTCTATGATTTTATTCCTTCTCCATATATTTTTTGACCTTCCTAACTATTAATTGGATGCTAAGAAATTGCAGATTTTTGCCTTTTCTGGAAAACTTGTTCTAAATTCAATGCAAGCCTGGCATTTAATTCATCAAGTCAACAATATTCCATTGCATCTCAGAAGACATCCAACCTGAATAAAGCAGCTAGCATTAGGTAAGCACTCAATCAGGGAGAGATCAGAAAGGGTAGAAGAGGATAAACAATATTCTGTTTAAGAAGGAAAAAACCATACTCTAAGTTGCTGATGAAAACCCACTTATTCCAGCAAGGGTATGTCACCAAGATTTTGCAAATGAGGGAAGAAATGATAGTTGTGAGAGCAGGTTTTGCAGGAAGGATTTGCAATCATCTTTGTTTTGGAGTACTGCATCCAGTTCTGGAGCCTCTATTACAGGAAGGATGTGGAGATGTTGGAGCATGTCCAGAGAAGGACCAGGAGGATGCTCAGAGGGCTGCAGCAGCTCTGCTGTGAGCACAGACTGAAAGAGTTGGGGTTGCTGAGTCTGGAGAAGAGGAGGCTCCCAGGTGACCTTCTTGTGGCCTTGCAGTATCTGAAGGAGGCCTACAAAAAAGCTGGGGAGGGGCTTTTTAGGCTGCCAGGGAGTGACAGGACTAGGGGGAATGGAGGAAAGCTGCAGATGGGTAGGTTCAGGCGGGATGCGAGAAGGAAGTTGTTCAGCAAGAGTGTGGTGAGAGGCTGGAATGGGTTTCCCAGGGAGGTGGTTGAGGCCCCATGGCTGGAGGTGTTTAAGGCCAGGCTGGCTGAGGCTGTGTCTAGCCTGCTCTAGGGTAGGGTGTCTGTGCCCGTGGCAGGGGAGTTGGATCTAGCTGATCCTTGTGGTCCTTTCCAATCCTGACTGATTCTATGATTCTAGGATATATATCCCTCCAATATATGCTAGAGGGGCATCATCACAGAATAAAACTCTGAAAAGAAAGCCCTCAACAATTTTGTGCAATATGTAGCAGAGATGGCAGAAGTAACCAGCAGAAGTAACCGAATCCAAGGCCACTGGAAACTGGCTACCAGCTCATGTCTGCACGGCAAGGAGCTGTTGGTCTCAGCACATCAGACAGCGTACAGAGATGTCCCTGCCTCATACAGGTCTTCCAAAGAGAAGCCCTTGCTTTGCTCTTCTGGGTTAACACGTTTGCCTCTGGTGGAGGTGCAAGAAGCGGCACTGCCAAAAGCGCAGCTTTCCTGATATAAGCTACATTCACAATAAGCCGTTTTGCTGGGGGAGAATACTGTTAAAGCTGTATTGGCAGAGCAAAGGGATGTGGACCTGATCTGAGAGAAGCTGGCAGGTTTGCACACTGTGCATTATCCTTTTCCAACCTTCTCTTCTGAATAAAAAATGGTGTGGAATCTAATTTCCTCTCTGAATAAAACATGACTATAGATAAGACAATGTAAAGACCCGAAGACCACAGCAGCATACCTTCTTGTTCTTCTTACTATTCAACATCATGGCAGCTCACATATAGAGCAGCTCTAGAAACCATCTGTCATGGAGCAGCTCTTTATTCAAATGAAATCAACTGTGAAGTAATCATGGTTCTCATTTTTATTATCTCTCCTTACAGCGAACTTGATTAAAATCCAGTGCACGGTATGCAAACGGGCTGTTGTAAATTTGTGCTCTGACAAAAGGGGAAAGAAAGTGATCTGCCCACGTGCCTAGAACTCTGTCATTATACATGGGGACAAAAAAAGGAAGGGGCATACTGGGTTGCATAAACAAGTTTGTCCGTACACAAACTGTCCTAGCCCTATACAAAGGCCAAATCAGCCACGTGATACCATCAGAGGGACCGAGGAGAAGCTAAATTTACTAGCACATATAAAAGGCTTGAGCATGTTCTGAATAAAACAGATAGCCTGGCTTCAGCAGCACATGCTTGAAAGTCTTTTGCCCAGGAGGATGATCTGAGCTTGAGGAATGAACTCAAAACAGACGTGATTCTCCTTTCACTTCTGGTGGAGTAAATGGGGAGTGATTCCATTGTATGGCTGGTATGAATGAGACTGGGAAAGAGTCCCAATCAGTCAATCATTCCCTGCTTTGTCTATTCATTAAACCCCTCTTCTCCTCTGCACAGATGGCCAATGTAGTATTGTACTGGCCAAGTTAAAAAAAAAACCCAACCAAAAACCAAACATGAGGAGGGATATGGCTGACAAGTCAGCAATAAATGTTTGTTGTTCATAAGGGGTGTATTAACCTGTTTCTACAGATAAGGCTTAAGCCATACACATACACATGCATGTAAGTAGATACAGGTATATAGAGATGTGTATGTGTGTGTATATATATAGAGAGAGAAAGAATATATATAACATACATGCACAAAAACATAGGGAGGTTATTCTGCCCCTGTACTCAACAGTGGTCAGGCCACACCTTGAGTGCTGTGTCCAGTTCTGGGCTCCCCAATTCAAGAGAGATGTTGAGATACTGAAAAATATCCATGAAAGGGCGACAAAGCTGGTAAGGGGCCTGGAGCACAGCCCTGTGAGGAGAGGCTGAGGGAGCTGGGGGTGTGCAGCCTGCAGAAGAGGAGGCCCAGGGGTGACCTCATTGCTGTCTACAGATACGAGAAGGGAGGCTGTAGCCAGGTGGGGGTTGGTCTCTTCTGCCAGGCAAGCAGCAACAGAACAAGGGGACACAGTCTCAAGTTGTGCTGGGGGAAGTATAGGCTGGATGTTAGGAGGAGTTGTTGTCAGAGAGAGTGATTGGCATTGGAATGGGCTGCCCAGGGAGGTGGTGGAGTTGCCATCCCTGGAGATGTTGAAGAAAAGCCTGGATGGGGCACTTCCTCCTAATACCTACCCTATACCTCCCCCAACACAACTTGAGACTGTGTCCCCATGTTCTGTTGCTGGTTGCCTGGGAGAAGAAACCAACCCCCACCTGGCTACAGCCTCCCTTCAGGTAGTTGCAAACAGCAATGTGGTCTCCCCTGAGCCTCCTCTTCTCCAAGCTGCACACCCCCAGCTCCCTCAGCCTCTCCTCACAGGGCTGTGTTCCAGGCCCCTCACCAGCTTTGTTGCCTTCTCTGGACATGTTCCAGTATCTCAACATCTCTCTTGAACTGAGGAGCCCCTGACTGGCCTCTGTTCTCCAGGCAGGGCATCAGGTACAGGGGTTTCTGCCTGAATCCTGAGCTACAACTTATGGGGAACTGTTCCCCCTACAAGGCCCTTGATTCTCTGTAGACAAAATTCACTGAGGATGGATTTCAGAGCCTTGTCAAAACAACAGGGCTGATATCAGAGCCTCACAGTAAACTTAGAGAAATACTAGGCTGGCCAAACTGTGATAGCTTCATGGAAACTAATGAATTTTCAAGCTGTTTAGGTCTAGAAACTTTGAAAGATGCATTATGGAAAATCAGCCTGAGGGGCATTCCTTGCAGGTAACCAGTGAAGTACTCTGCACTGATTAGACCACACCTTGAGTACCGTGTTCAGTTCTGGGCCCCCCAGTTTAGGAGGGACATTGAGATGCTTGAGCATGTCCAGAGAAGGGCAACGAGGCTGGGGAGAGGCCTTGAGCACAGCCCTACGAGGAGAGGCTGAGGGAGCTGGGATTGGTTAGCCTGGAGAAGAGGAGGCTCAAGGGTGACCTTATTGCTGTCTACAACTACCTGAGGGGAGGCTGTGGCCAGGAGGAGGTTGCTCTCTTCTCTCAGGTGGCCAGCACCAGAACGAGAGGACACAGCCTCAGGCTGCGCCAGGGGAGATTTAGGCTGGAGGTGAGGAGAAAGTTCTTCACTGAGAGAGTCATTGGACACTGGAATGGGCTGCCTGGGGAGGTGGTGGAGTCGCCGTCCCTGGAGCTGTTCAAGGCAGGATTGGACGTGGCACTTGGTGCCATGGTCTAGCCTTGAGCTCTGTGGTAAGGGTTGGACTTGATGATCTGTGAGGTCTCTTCCAACCCTGATGATACTGTGATACTGTGTAACAGGATGATCATGGTAGCTCTGGTAGTTGTAGTTCATGGAATCATAGAATCATAAAATCAATCAGTTTGGAAGAGACCTCCAAGATCATCCAGTCCAATCTAGCACCCAGCCCTAGACAATCAACTAGACCATGGCACCAAGTGCCTCATCCAGACTTTTCTTCAACACCTCCAGGGATGGTGACTCCACCACCTCCCTGGGCAGCCCATTCCAATGGCAAATCACTCTCTCTGTGAACTTGTTTGCTGTCCAAACAAAACACTACTATAGTTCTTCTGTGAGGAGAATGATGCCAATAAAGAGAAAAGAAGGGGAAATCCGAGGCATCATGGGACGCCTCTGACTATACAGGATGCAGCTGCAAGAAGAACAAAATGTCTGGTTTGTCTGTGACAGGTAGGAGCTCAAATATGCAGGCTCCCAGACAATAAGCAGAACATGGTGATTAATCTGGAGCTGCATACAAATGCTGAGATTCCTTGGCAATGATTTCACACCTTTTCCCGAGGCGTGCTCTGCTGGTATATCAAAACCAGTATCTTCTTGTGTGCCACTGGGATTCATGTTTCTGTTAGTCACTCGAGGTGGGGCTGTGGGCAGGGTCAAGCAATGCACCTAGAGGTGAAGATGTGGGAGCAGCTCTCCCTCCTGCTTTTTTTTTTTCCTTCTTTCTGGGGGTTTCATTTGCTGCGTTTTTAATAATGCAAACCAACCCAAAACAAGAATGCAGCATCTGAAATGTTTAGAAAACACAGGGCCCCTCTTAGATGAAAGCAAACTCTGCTCCCTCGTCAGGTGGATGGAAGTTTGCACTCTCCTGTGTTTATCTGCTCCCCGCTAACCTCAGTTCACCTTCGTGGCATCCAGGGAATCTTTGCTACAGGGCTTGTGTATCAAAGGCTTCAGATTCTGAATGTCTCATTGCCCTGTGCTCCATCAGATTAGATTGTTGCACATCCTTCCATTGATCCAGTGGGCTTTGGATGTGGGTCCTTTGTGCCTTTTCCAGCCAGCACATGGTGACTTGCTTTTCAGAACTGCTACCTTGTTTTGGAAATGAATAGTCTAACCCCTGCTAGGAAGAAGTTCTTGCCAGAGAGAGTGATTTGCCATTGGAATGGGCTGCCCAGGGAGGTGGTGGAGTCACCATCCCTGGAGGTGTTCAAGAAAAGCCTGGCTGAGGCACTTGGTGCCATGGTCTAGTTGACTGGATAGGGCTGGGTGCTAGGTTGGACTGGATGATCTTGAAGGTCTCTTCCAACCTGGCTGATTCTATGATTCTCTTTAACCTTGGATTCTCTACAAACACCAGCCCTTGAAAAAAAATCCCAAGAGCCTCCCCCCCACCTCCCACACACATCTCCCACCAAGATAATTGCACCCTCAGTTAATCCACACAGAGTGAGAGGCAGCAGAAGAAGTGTGATGAGCTGTGCAGAGTTGATAGTTGAGGACCAAAGGAAAGGAAGCTTTAGGGTTCTCTTTGGACTCTAAACAAATACCTCATTCTGCTGCTGAATAGCAGGGACTTTTTAACAAATAATCTAGAGGGTAATCTAAGGGCAAAAATGTGGAAGGTTTGGATTTGTCCAAGACACAGACCATCCCGAGTGGGTTAGACAGCTCTCTGAATACAGGATATTCACAGCTTCCACACAGTGCTTGGGGCATGTCTTAATATTGAATGGTTCAAAAAACAAGACATCTCTGAAAACAAAGAAGGTGAAACCTGGTTTCTTGCTCTAAATGTTTATGACATAGATACATCTTGTGTAAATGAGGGACTCACAGAACTGGCACAAGCAAGGTACAGCCCCTAGGAAGGTCTTTGAAGGCTGTCACTGCTGACAAAGAACTTCTTTACTTCTGACCTGGAATGTAGTTTGCTGTCCTGACAAGGGCTTCTCTTCAGCAGACACTAGCATTTCCAGTGAACTGAACAGTAGTTTTACAGTCTGTGCAAATCAGACTGTCCCAAGGAACAAGGGACAGTCTTAAGTTGTGCCTGTGGAGGTATAGGCTGGATGTTAAGAGAAAGCTCTTCACATTGAAATGGGCTGCCCAGGGAGGTGGTGGAGTCACTGTCTCTGGAGGTCTTCAAGAAGAGACTGGCTGAGGTACTTAGTGCCATGGTCTAGTTGATTGTCTAGGGCTGGGGGATAGGTTGGACTGGATGATCTTGGAGGTCTCTTCCAACCTGGTTGATTCTATGATTCTATGATCAGATTCAGACTTTTAAGTCCAGCTTGTAGAATTCATCTTTACACTGTACTTTATTTTGAAACAAACTTAGTGGTCTTTTTTTTTTTTTCAGGCTGTGAATCTCCTTAATACACATTTTAAAGCTCAGTCTCACATTCTTCATTCTCTTGAGTAATTTATATGCATAGAGTCACCATCTCTCCATAGTTTAGCACTGCAGTAATTATGATTATTTACAAGATCAACTGAAGATGACCTGACATGAAAAAAGCAGACCTGAAAAAGGCTTACATGCCTTAAATCTTATCTTTGTTTTTCCATCCTTATCACTTGGCTTAATAAAAAGATCCTATCTTACCTTCCAAAGGATTGCCTTGTTTATATTGTTAAATCAGCATGGCTTCAGCAACTCTCACATCTTGTCCTTGCTTTTGGATAGAGAGACATTACTTATGCTGCTGTCTAAAGCAAAGCATTATCACCATCTTTTTAATGCCACTCTAGCTGTAAAAGTAACTAATTTGAGCAGCTTTAGAGAGACTCATAGAACAATTTAGGTTGGAAGGGATCTCTCAATGTCACCTGGTCCAACACCCACTCACAGCGAAGCCAACTTCAAAGTCAGATGCAACTTCAAAGTTAGATCAGGTTGCTCAGGGTCATAGCCAGCTGAGTCTGGAGTACTTTCAAGGATGGAGACTCCACAACAGTCAGTGATCTGAAGCACTCTTTGCACTCTTGAGGTTCTGTGATGCTTAAATACATCTCACCGTGCAGCTATTTAGCACTGAGCTACTGGGAGTTCATGTACTGGGCAACACAGTGCGTGGTCCTTTGGAGATGTCACTCTCACACATACATTTCTTCTTCCTCATGAGAGGAAAAATGATTTTGGCACTGGAATGACTAGTAAGGGCAAGATGAGTGGCTGGTACTTTGATTTCATCTTCATTTCTCTTCGGTTTGGGAAATATTTCCTGCCAGTTTGTCTGGGTATTTTGATATTCTTTTTAACCAGAAAAAAAAACCCAACCCCAACCCAAAAACAACCCCCTAAAAAAACCCAACCACTACCCTCAACCAAATAACCCCCACCCCAAACCCAAAAGCTCAATAAAATCTCAAACACTGGAGCTGCAATTAAAAAACTTTATAAGCTTCAAAATGAACCTGAGGCAAAATCATAGAGCAAAACCTCCATGTGCTTAATCCAAAGACTGTTTGCCTGCCTTTGCTTGCCTCAAATTTTACCTGATCTTCATTGACTTGAAGAGAGTTTTCAGCTATTCCACTGGCATGCTGCACATTCATATTTAGAGCATTATTTGAGGTCCTGGGGGCTCACAGCCTTTTCATTCATCATACCTTGTTTTGCTTTGAGTCATCACTGGAAGTATTACATGTGGGCACTATAGTGTCACGTATCCACTTGGCAGCTGTCACTAGTGGTGTTCCCCAAGGATTGGTGCTGGGCCCAGTCCTGTTCAATATCTTTATTGATGATCTGGACCAGAGGATCAGTCCAGCATCAGTAAGTTTGAAGTTGGCAGGAAGATAGGAGCAGCTGTGGATCTGTTGGAGGGTAAGAGAGTCCTGCAGAGGGACCTAGACAGGCTGGGTGGGTAGGCAGAGTCCAATGGGATGAGATTTAACAAGGCCAAGTGCAGGGTTCTGCACTTTGGCCACAATAACCCCAAGCAGCACTAGAGGCTGGGGACAGAGTGGCTGAAGAGCAGCCAGGAAGAAAGGACCCTGGGGGTACTGATAGAGAGTAGCTGAGGATGAGCCAGCAGTGTGCCCAGGTGGCCAAGAGAGCCAATGGCATCCTGGCCTGCATCATGAACAGTGTGGCCAGTAGGACAAGGGAGATTATTCTTCCTCTGTACTCAGCACTGGTCAGGCCACACCTTGAGTGCTGTGTCCAGTTCTGGGCTCCTCCATTCAAGAGGGAAGTTGAGATACTGGAATGTGTCCAGAGAAGGGCAACAAAACTGGTGAGGGGCCTGGAACACAGCCCTGTGAGGAGAGGCTGAGGGAGCTGGGAGTGTTCAGCCTGGAGAAGAGGAGGCTCAGGGCAGAGCTCATTGCTGTTGACAACTACCTGAAGGGAGGCTGTAGCCAGGTGAGATTGGTCTCTTCTGCCAGGCAACCAGCAATAGAACAAGGGGACACAGTCTCAAGTTGTGCTGGGGGAAGTCTAGGCTGGATGTTAGGAGGAAGTTGTTGGCAGAGAGAGTGATTGGCATTGGAATGGGCTGCCCAGGGAGGTGGTGGAGTCACCATCCCTGGAGGTGTTCAAGAAACGCCTGGATGAGACTTTTAGTGTCATTGATTGTCTAGGGCTGGGTGCTAGGTTGAACTGGATGATCTTGGAGGTCTCTTCCAACCTGGTTGATTCTATGTTTCTGA
This sequence comes from Pogoniulus pusillus, assembly GCF_015220805.1. Classification (NCBI taxonomy): domain Eukaryota; kingdom Metazoa; phylum Chordata; class Aves; order Piciformes; family Lybiidae; genus Pogoniulus; species Pogoniulus pusillus. Next base: position 8,198,879 of record NC_087264.1, on the reverse strand, counting down.
GTGGACAAGAAGCAAAATGCTGGAAGTGATCAGGAGCAGCATGCAAGAGGGATGATTTTGGCCAGGGGAAGAAGTTTATGCGTGATTTATAGGGAGCAGAGTGTGAAGCATGAAAGGGTGTGTCCTGTTCTAGAAGATCACTATTAAATCAAATCCTTATTTGGAAGTAATCAAATACATGTGAAAAAAGCATGGTCTGCTCTTTCTAACATTAATGCCATTAATAGTAAAGTAAAAGCATATGTACTGTTCACAGTGCTTGCCAATATTTCAGTGAATTCATTTAGGTCAAGAGTAAGACTTCTTTTGACAACAACTCTGGTAGATTGTTGATTTCACCTAAATTCATTCTGCTGCTAAAACATTCCAGGTTTTCAGATAGCAGCCCATGTTTTGAAATAAAAGACTGACATTTCCCACTGAATATTGTGTTAATAGCAATCTTTTTTCTGCTTTTGTCAAATATGTCCAGCAAAATGTTATCAGTTTTCTCTTGACTTCTACCTGGCTCTGTCTTTGAGAGAACTAAAAGCCTATTTAGAGGGCTTTGGATAAGAGTCCAATACACTTGCAATCACTTTACTCCCACTTAGGTTTCCTAATTCATGTCATCCAGATCTCTGGCCCTTCCTGGTGAGTTGACTGTAGTATGACTCATCTTTTTGACCTGCCCAGCTGTTCTTATTTCATTTCCCTTCACTGGGGCAGAGAAAATCAGGTCAGTTTATTTGCAACCTTTTCAAAAGAAAGGAAAAATAATTTTCTTTTTTAAAGGGCAAATTGTTATGACCAATGACACAATTAGGATCATAGAGTCATAGAATCAGTCGCGGTTGGAAGGGATCATGAGGATCATCTAGTTCCAACTCCCCTGACATGGGTAGGAACACCCTACCCTAGATCAGGCTGGCCAGAGCAGCATCCATCCTGGCCTTAAACACCTGCAGCCATGAGGCCTCAACCACCTCCCTGGGCAATCCACTGCAGGCTCTCACCACTCTCATGCTCAACAACTTCCTCCTCACGTCCAGGCTGAACCTACCCACCTCCAGCTTTGCTCCATTCCCCCCAGTCCTGTCATAGAATATCATAGAATCAACCAGGTTGGAAGAGACCTCCAAGATCATCCACTCCAACCTAGCACCCAGCCCTAGCCAGTCAACTAGACCACGGCACCAAGTGCCTCAGCCAGGCTTTTCTTCAACATCTCCAGCGATGGTGACTCCACCACCTCCCTGGGCAGCCCATTCCAATGCCAATCACTCCCTCTGCCAACAACTTCCTCCTAACATCCAGCCTATACTTCCCCCTGGCACAACTTGAGACTGTGTCCCCTTGTTCTGTTGCTGGTTGCCTGGGAGAAGAGACCAACCCCCACCTGGCTACAGCCTCCCTTCAGGTAGTTGTAGACAGCAATGAGATCAACCCTGAGCCTCCTCTTCTCCAGGCTAAACAACCCCAGCTCCCTCAGCCTCTCCTCACTCCCTGAGAGCCTAAAAAGTCCCTCCCCAGCTCTTTTGTAGGCCCCCTTCAGATACTGAAATAGGCAATCTCATCTGCAGATTTTTGACCTGGATTTTGAGTAAGACTCAGTTATTTGACGTTGATTGATAACATTTGTAGGTATTTGGATGAAGAGAATACCAGCATTAGCATGACATATCTTGTTGAGTTTGGAAGGCTGAAGAAAACTGTCCTGTGTGTAGCATTACATTGGAGCTTGGTGTATACTGTGACTTTTTGTCTTCCTTTGAAAGACTAATTAGCAGCCACGTCTGAAAGCAAGTCACTGGCCCTAGTAAGCCAAAGGTCTACCTCTTTACTGCAAGTCCTTTATGTATCACTACAGAAATATCAACGTAGCTTAAGGCCAGCCATTCAGGTTTCAGCCTACCTGCAGATTCTTGTCATGTTTTCTTTTTGCCAGGTCTCTTGGAGGAATTTATTATGGTAGGCATCACCCTTGTCTTGGGTGAATCATGAGACAAAGATAACAGGATGGGGAGAGTTAAGCTGTGCAGGAAAGAAGGATTAATGAGGGGAATGGAAACAATTTGGAAAAGGAGATGATTTGTTGCAATAGGTTGGCCATGGTAGGGCAACTTTTTCCTTTTCTGTGGCTCAGTATTCAAACCTCTGTTATCAACAAGCAGACAGGAAAAGAAACAATTTGTGAAATATCAACACCTCAGCTTTGTATTTCTGGCATAGATCATCCCAGTTGGTTTTTTTTTTCTCTTCTTTCACCTCAACACCCATGAAACAGCCTAATGAAAAATAAGCAGGACAAGAAAATTGATATGATACATCCACCAGTCCTTTCTTTGAAAGCAGAAGCCTCTGCTTATTTGTTCTAGCACTTAAAGGGGGGGGGGGGGAAGAAAAACAAACACAAACAATAACAACAACAAAACCCCCCAAAGCAAACAAACCTCCCAACAAAATCCCCCAACACAGCCCTCGCTGTTATGTGAAATCAGGTAGGAGCCCAGCTCTTGCTTGCCCTGCTCCCCTGCCTAAGCCAGCTGAACCTGCGTTATTTGGTGTGAACTTAAAAGTGAGTGAAGCTCTGGAACGCACTCCTGATTTGCAAAGGGAAATCAGCTGCCAAAGGAGCTCCACTCGGACCCAGGTGCCTCTCGTGTGTAAATACAGATGCAAAAGTGGTGGTAAGCAAGCTGCTTCTGTTGTGCAAATTAGCTAGTTCTAAGGTGGGATTTTAAGGGGAACTTTGTCCTGCAGCGGATAAAAGCCAGTGCAGGAGAAAGAAAGAGAAGGGGGGAGGAGGGAAAAAGAAAAGGGGAAAAAAAAAAAAAAGAAAGAAAGAAAAAAGAAAAGAGAAAAAAAAAAAAAAAAGAAAGCAAAAGGAGAAGGGGAAAAAAAAAAGAAGGTAAAGAATGTGCAGCCAGTGCAGATGAAAGGCCTACCGGCAGCCTTTAAAAACATGTTAGCACAACTGCCTGGGAAGTTTTCAAATGGATGCCACATCTTGAACATCTTTCACAGCTTTATATCTGCCTTCGGTATGGAAATGAGAGGAGGGGAATGCTGATAGGAGGGTTGAGAGGAGTGAGTTCAGTGCTTCGAAATGCAGTTGTTGTTCTCCGGTTTTCTTTCCCCCCCTCCTTCCCTTAATCCTCCTCCACCCCACCCCCCCCAACAGTTTCTCGTTTTTATAGGGATGAATCTGTGCCCTGCCAATTGTCTGCCTCTAAAGGGCAGGGCTAGTGACAGGTTTGCAGTCCTAGATCTCTTTTGAGATATGAGTCCTCAGCATCAAGGTCAAAAGCAGGGGTCGTGATCCCTCGCCTGCCTATCTTTCACAGTGCTCCTGGCTACATGTACTTCTTTTCAGCCATGGCAGATGGTGAAATACTAAAAGTACAAAGGATTATCCAATCCTATTCAATAGCTGAACTATTTGTGTGTTATTGTTATTTTGGAGCCAGGGCAGCCTTGTGACACTCTCACTATGTCTTTCACTTTAAGGTGCCTTTAGATATGTGAGTTTGGAAGGCTAACAGGAAAAACAGTGTTTCAAAAGGCTGCAAACCATGCCCCAAATGCCTGTTCTGCAAATTTTAGCATAAATCTATGACACTTTACCACAAAGGCTGTGTTATTGATAGTTTGAAATGAGCTGTGAGTGTCCAGATCATTACCAATGATGTATCAGGACATGTTTTCTTTAGACCAAAACTCTGAAATCTGAATGAAGTCCTAAAACTTGAGACTAAAACCTTGGTGAAGGTTTCACAAACTAGAATCAGTCAAAATACTGCTGTGTGGCTTTACCTTTGTACATCACAGAATCATAGAATCGACCAGGTTCGAATAAACCTCCAAGTTCATCCAGTCCAACCTAGCACCCAGCCCTAGACAATCAACTAGACCATGGCTCTAAATGCCTCATCCAGGTGTTTCTTGGATGGAAGTGTATGCACAGGGGGACATTCTGGCAGGCTATAATTTGCCCCCCATGGTGAGATAAAGCCACACAGTGTCCTGTACTTACAAGAAAAGAGAAAGAGAGGAGGAACGGAGCTGGATTCTCATTGTATAGAGTTGCAGCTGTGCTGCTTGCAGGCTGTTGTGCCTTCATGAGGAAGAGGTATCTCTAACCAGAAAAATGAGACCAATGTCTCAGTAGCCAGGTGAAGAAGTATAACCCCTGCAGGAGCAAACACTGGAACTGCATCAGGCACCAATACTGAGGATGGAGTGGAGGGGAGAGATAAGCACCAGCAAGAGGCTGAAGCAGAGGCTGCTGGCTTCAAGGCCTTGGCCACCCCTCATTCCTTCTCCAGCCAGGAGAAGGTGTGCTGCACTCCCAAGGAATGCTGGTTGCAGCCTCGTAGGTAGCTACCACTCCCAGGTGTTTTGTGGAAGTGGTAGAGCTGACAGCAGCATTGGAGCTTATCACAGGGTTCAGTTATCTCACAGACAAAGATACAGCATTGGCAGCTTGTGCAAATGCCCACAGCCAAGCCCTGTTCTCACAAACACCAGGTAAATCTCCACTGACTCCATAACTGGGTTAAGGATTTACACCATTTATGATTCTTTGTTCTCTATTAGGAATCATCTAGTGAAATGAAGTCTTCTGAGCAATATCCGGTAACTGGACACAGGCAGATCTGAGAGGTTTGCTTTTTTTTCCCCCTTGAAACAAAGAGAAAGCTTTTGACTGCCCAGGGAGGTGGTGGAGTCACTGTCTCTGCCCTGGAGGTGTTCAAGAAGAGCCTGGCTGAGGCACTTAGTGCCATGGTCTAGTTGACTGGACAGGACTGGGGGATAGGTTGGACTGGATGATCTTGGAGGTCTCTTCCAACCTGGTTGATTCTGTGCTTCTATGACTAGTCTAGTTGATTGGATAGGGCTGGATGCTAGGATGGATTGGATGATCTTGGAGGTATCTTCAAATCTGGTTGATTCTATGATTCTATTCTATGCTTCTATGACTGTCATTAAGGAGTATTTCAAATGACAGTAACGTCAGTGGTGTGAAGGGTAGCAATTTCTTGGGCAAAGGAAATGTCACCAGAGTATAATGTTTTGTGGATAATCATTCACAGAATCATAGAATCATAGAACCAACCAGGCTGGAAGAGACCTCCAAGATCATCCAGTCCAACCTAGCACCCAGTCCTAGACAACCAACTAGACCATAGCACTAAGTGCTTCATCCAGGCTTTGCTTCAACACCTCCAGGGACAGTGCCTCCACCACCTCCCTGGGCAGCCCATTCCAATGCCAATCACTCTCTCTGCCAACAACTTCCTCCTAACATCCAGCCTAGACCTCCCTCAGCACTACTTGAGGTTGTGTCCCCTTGTTCTGTTGCTGGTTGCCTGGCAGAAGAGACCAACCCCCACCTGGCTACAGCCTCTGCACAACCACACAAAAGGCTCTGGGACTACTTTCAGTTGTCAGATTATGTTTGCCGTTAGCAAAATGCCACAGCAAATTTAACACAGTAATTTTGTGTTCATGCAGCATTTTAAAGCTCTCATCTGAGCAATGCAAAACTTACTTCTGAATACCCACAAAATTAGGCAATGAAGGTATTTTTGAGCATGCAAAGCCAGGAAACACTGCACTGAATGCTGGGGTGCTCAGCTATAGGTCATAGCCAGAAACTGTCCTGTTAAACTCATCAGAAGATACTGAAGTTCTGGCTACATGCTATAACCTCTTGGAAATTTTGTCTCCATCACACAGGATGTAAGAGAACTGAGTACCATCAGATCAGTGTTTTTCAGTTGTCTAAGTTGCACTGACTGAATGCAAGCCATGTGTTCCTACACACGCTAGTCTTCTAGAAGGTAAAAATAAAGTATCATTTGATTTCTTTTGCATTGCAGATCAGAACCAGGCCCAATGCATTTGAATCATGCTGGCTTTAATTGAAAGGTCAAAGGAAAGTGAGTAATGAACTAACTCTTAAACAATGCAAACCTCAGAAAGGGTTCTGGTGTGCAACGTATGTGGCTGTTACCCTCTTTGTGCCATTAGAGTTCATAAATACAATGTAAAGGAAATGTCCTTTCATCTAATATTAACAATCAGAATCTGGAAGAAAAAAAGACCATTGACCTTAACGTGAACAGAATTCAAATGAGTAATAATTTCCTCCTATTTTAAAAAGGCTTTCAATAAATTTATTGTTTTTAGTTTTCATAGGGCTTGGCTGATGTGCTGGGAACACTGCTATTTGCTTATCAAGCTCCTACCCTTACATATACTGAGTTAATGAAAGCACTCTAGCCCGGTGCTGTCTGTGATAGGGCTGTGCTCATACATGCACTGTTGAAGGGTGGGTGGAATATTCTGTATTTTCTCATGCACTATATTTCATTGTGGATTTTTTTCTGTGTGGGTGAGGGGGGAAGTGGATTACAAAATTAGGACTTTATTTTAGTTGCAATGTAATTGCTTCAGCCTCCTTTAGATGTTTTGAATAACTTTAGAGGTAACAATGCACAAAAGCACAGGAAGCAATATGAGAAGCAAGCCCTTACCCAGCCTGGTTAAAATACTTTGGCCGCAGTTTACAGAGTTGGATGCACAATATTAGGCGCCGAGATTTTGTACTTGGATCCCTAGAGAGGCTCCTTCCACACCCACTGGTCCCATGGCCTTAGTTCTGCCATCAGTTTTGCAAGGATAAACCTAAGGGATTGAATATACAGGGGGAAAAAAGCAGTTCATAGGATCGTTTCCTGCTATCTATGATCTTAGCTCCTGATGTGTCTGCATCTCGCCACTGCTGCTACCTAGGCTGTCACCTGGCCTGGTCCTGACTGAGCACCTATGATCTTAGCTCCTGATGTGTCTGCATCTCGCCACTGCTGCTACCTAGGCTGTCACCTGGCCTGGTCCTGACTGAGCACCTATGATCTTAGCTCCTGATGTGTCTGCATCTCGCCACTGCTGCTACCTAGGTTGTCACCTGGCCTGGTCCTGACTGAGCACCTATGATCTTAGCTCCTGATGTGTCTGCATCTCGCCACTGCTGCTACCTAGGTTGTCACCTGGCCTGGTCCTGACTGAGCACCTATGATCTTAGCTCCTGATGTGTCTGCATCTTGCCACTGCTGCTACCTAGGTTGTCACCTGGCCTGGTCCTGACTGAGCACCTATGATCTTAGCTCCTGATGTGTCTGCATCTCGCCACTGCTGCTACCTAGGCTGTCACCTGGTCTGGTCCTGACTGAGCACCTATGATCTGGAATGGGTCTGCAGGTGAGAAGGATATGCCCACGTAAATAATTTTGACCTAGCTCACAAGCGTACCTCAGCCAAAACATGACCAGATTTTTCTCCCCAGTGGGAGGAAATCAGGACCTCTAATTTATCTCTTTCCTTCTAGGAAATGATTTCAAAGACAAAAAATTGCATATCCCTGGGCATGAAACAAATCTGGCTTCGTTCCTTCCGGTGCTGTGGGCAAGTCGCTGCCTATCCCAGGGACTGAGTTTTGTTCTGGTTTAACCTCCCTAATTTAGTCACTGGCGTGCTGTGGAGAGGCTCTGCATAACTGATGAATTTGGGTTATTTTCATGAAATTGCATCACTGAATGTTGTGGTTGTGGCTGTCTTCCTCACTCTTCACTCACGCTTCCACTCCTGCTGCCCGTATCAATGCGGAATGCTACGCAGCAAGGAAAATAAGCTGTTTTCTGGGCACAGCCTGAATGCCAAAGTTTTGGAGGATGAATCTGGCCTGGGATTTGAAACTTTGTGGTCTGAAGAGAAAGGAAAAATCTTCAGATGGGGAAACAAAGAAATCGGGCTGTTTTCACCTTAAAAAATGTAGGGAGATGAAACTGGGGCAGAAAAGAGAAACAGGAGGGAAGCTTTTATAGCAAAAGGAGCTCTTTTCACAGCTGAGGATCAGAGAAGCTGGCTGCATAGAATGGAGAAAGTGACATGCCCTGATCGATGGGAGAAGCCATGAGCTGCAGTGAGGGCAATCTTGGGATCACTGATCAAAACCCACAGAAGGCTCAAGTGTGGTGAACTTCGCCATAGAGCTCCATACCGCTCGCTCTTTTACCACCTTTCCTCATTCTGTGCCCTTGCACTAGTGAAAAGGAAGGATAACTACATTTAGCAGCCTTTGTAAAGTCTTGAGTATTCTGCACTTTGGCATCTCTCTGAAGGAGTAAGCTGTAGCCCAGCAGCACCTGAAAAGCTGGAGGTAGAAAAACGTTTGATCAAGCAAGGGGCTGTCTAAGAGGCTGCTCACATAAGGAACAGGGCAGATGAACTGTGAGGGCCCATTTGGAGGAAGGAGAGATTTCCAATCTGTGTTAAGTACACATTTACAAACACCTAGGAATAGCTTGGGAATGATCAGACTCAGGAATATGGAAGTACTTGAATTGAACAATTTGGAACTCCAAACCAGCAGCCTGTTCCATAAGGAGCTGTCAGAGTTTTATGACTCTTGTTTGGTCTATCTGTGATGAGCTTGGTGCTTTCGACCCATAGCTCTAACATGCACGACAGCTTGTGCAGAGGCTTGGATTCACTCATGGGGAAGACCAAGCTATACTGAGATGTATTTATCTATGCTGTAGCGGCACCTAAGGGCAGCTGAGAGCCTGAGTCAGTCCATGGTAGGTACTAGCACTTACCTAAAGAAAAACATTTCTTTGCCTCCAGGACATGTAGATGGAGTATAAAATGAAGATATGGGAACAAGTGGTGGCTGACCTGAACAAGGTGACACAATGGAAGTGGAAATGTATGCTTATTACTTAAGTAATTTGTGTTTGTACTGCCTTGTGTTTTCACACTGATACTCATGTCCAGAGCGGTCCATGGGTATCAGGCTGCTTTTAGTTTGCTTTGCAGACTATGAGTCAGATGTTAATTAGGAAATATCACAGCAGAGAACAATTTTCCTGTGGTGAAATTATTATTTGGGTGATCCAGCCTTTCAGAGACTGCCATCTTCCCTGGGATAGCCAAAAATGCTGAGAGAAAGGGATATTTATCTTGTGATTTGAGAGGTAGTTGGAGAGCACACTTGTTTCTGACCTAGGAGAAACACTCAGCTGGGCAATAAAATGCTTCCCCACAGTCTTCTGTTGCTGTCACCTCTTCTTTCCATGAGAGACAGTATCACAGTATCACAGTATCATCAGGGTTGGAAGAGACCTCACAGATCATCAAGTCCAACCCTTTACCACAGAGCGCAAGGCTAGACCATGGCACCAAGTGCCACGTCCAATCCTGCCTTGAACAGCCCCAGGGACGGCGACTCCACCACCTCCCCAGGCAGCCCATTCCAGTGTCTAATGACTCTCTCAGTGAAGAACTTTCTCCTCACCTCCAGCCTAAATCTCCCCTGGTGTAGCTTGAGGCTGTGTCCTCTCGTTCTGGTGCTGGCCACCTGAGAGAAGAGAGCAACCTCCTCCTGGCCACAACCACCCCTCAGGTAGTTGTAGACATGTGAGCTGAGACTAGTTTTGATGTAAGAAATGCAGCTCCTGAAACTCAGTTGAGTGACTGATTGGCAAAAGATCTGGCCCATGGACTTTCAGGGGAGCCTTCTTGTCTCAGAGCTATTGTTAACACTTCCTGTTTTTTGCAGTTCAGCAAAAAGTCTCACAGGTCCTGTCCACATTATAAGACAGCCAGAGGAGCTGAACCACTTTTAAATATAGGTCTCTTGCCAGCTTTTGCACGTTTCCCACATCAGAGACAAGAACAGAAACACCTACACTGTGCCCAGTGTCAGTGCCCCTTCCCCAAAGAACACAGAATCACAGAATGGTCTGAGTTGCAAGAGACTTCTGAAGATCATCTAGCCTAACCTGCCTGCTAAAGTGTGACCACTTCACAGAGTGGTTCTGAAGTAACCATATCCTTCTGGATTTGGTTTTTCCATGCAGAAAATTAGCTCTGAGTACTTAACTATTGTTGCTAAAGGTGGATCTAGGATAGCAGGAACCATATGAAACCAAAGGAGCGGGATGGATGCAGGGCAGCAAACAGGGCTCTAATGCAAAGGTGGACTTAATCATACTTGTGTTACTGATGCCTCTGGATCTGCAGGCAGCACTCTTCTTTCCCTCATGTTGTTGATAGAATCATAGAATCAAACAGGTTGGAAGAGACCTCCAAGATCATCCAGGCCAACCTAGCACCCAGCCCTAGCCAGTCAACCAGACCATGGCACTAAGTGCCTCAGCCAGGCTTTGCTTGAACACCTCCAAGAATGGCAACTCCACCACCTCCCTGGGCAGCCCATTGCAATGCCAATCATTCTCTCTGCCAACAACTTCCCCCTAGCATCCAGCCTAGACTTCCCCCAGCACAACTTGAGACTGTGTCCCCTTGTTCTATTGCTGCTTGCCTGGCAGAAGAGACCAACCCCCACCTGGCTACAGCCTCCCTTCAGGTAGACTATTAGAGATTATTACTATTATGTATTAGTATTCTATATCTGTCACTATTATGCATTACTATTAGAGAGACATTTCCAAAGGTGCCTGATGCCCATGATTACCTGAGCTACTGTTGCCTTTTAATAGCACTGAACATCATTTGGGCCTGAAAAGACATATATTCTAAGGCATGGTTTCAGTTTGTGGTGAGAGTGATGTTGCTGATGGGCCAAAATCAAGCCAAGCAGGTGCTGGAGACAGAAAATGAGAAAAATCTAGACAATACAGTGGTGTTGGTGGAGATGGGTTTCTAAGGCACTATGAGCTCTACTGCAGTTCATCCTGATTCCTGATCTGAGGGAAGTGAGCAAGACACAGCAGACTGTGAACTGCCTTGCCAGGGTATATCACTAGCCATAATACTGAACCTGTGACGAACACGGGCAGGTGAAAATGCAGAGGTCTCTTATATGAGGAGCTATCTAGAAGCCATGGATGTCCTATAGTGTCTGGGGAAGACTCTCAGCAAAAAAAAAAGGCGGCACTTCTCTTGTGTGACTGTGTGAACAAGCTGTGAAACTTCTCAGTGTGGGATGCTGCTGGTGTAAAATCCTTAAATGGGCTGTTCAGTCTGGAGAAGAGGAGGCTCTCAGGTGACCTTGTGGCCTTCCAGTATCTGAAAGGGACCTCAAAAAAAGCTGGGGAGGGTCTTTTTAGGCTATCAGGGAGTGACAGGACTAGGGGAATGGAGCAAAGCTGGAGGTGGGGAGATTCAGCCTGGACATGAGGAGGAAGTTGTTGAGCATGAGAGTGGTGAGAACCTGGAATGGGTTGCCCAGGGAGGTGGTTGAGGCCCCATGGCTGGAGGTTTTTTAAGGCCAGGCTGGATGAGGCTGTGGTCAGCCTGATCTAGGGTAGGGTGTCCCTGCCCATGGCAGGGGGTTTGGAACTAGATGATCCTTGTGGTCCCTTCCAACCCTGACTGATTCTATGATTCTAATTTCATGCAAGCAAAACCTGTTGAAGATTATGAGTGCACCCTCAGCAAGTTTGCAGATGGCACCAAGCTGTGTGGCACAGTCGACTTGCTAGAGGGCAGGGATCCATCCAGAGGGACCTGGACAGGCTGGACAGGTGGGCCCAGGCCAACCTCATGACATTCAACAAGGACACATGTAAGGCCCTGCACCTGGGTTGGCACAATCCCAGGCACAGATACAGGCTGGGTGGGGAATGGCTGGAGAGCAGCCCTCAGGAGAAACACCTGGGGGTCTGTGTTGATGAAAGCTCAACATGAGCCAGCAGTGTGCACATGCAGCCCAGACAGCAACTGTGTGCTGGGCTGCAGCAAGAGCAGTGTGGCCAGCAGGGCAAGGGAGGGGATTCTTCCTCTTTACTCTGCTCTCATCAGACCCCACCTGGAGTACTGTGTGCAGTTCTGGAGCCCCCAGCACAAGAGAGACATGGAACTGTTAGAGTGAGTCCAGAGGAGGGACACAAAGATGCTCAGAGGGCCGCAGCAGCTCTGCTATGAGGACAGGCTACAAGAGTTGTGGCTCTTCATCCTGGAGAAGAGAAGGATTCAAGGAAACCTTATAGTGTCCTTCCAGTATCTGAAGGGGACCTACAGAAAGGCTATGACAGGATGAGGGGTAATGGGTTTAAACTGGAAGAGGGGAGATTCAAACTAGATGTCAGGAAGAAGTTCTTTCCAGTGAGGGTGGTGAGACACTGGCACAGGTTGCCCAGAGAGGTTGTGGCTGCTTCCTTCCAGGAGGTGTTCAAGGCCAGGTTGGATGAGGCCTTGAGCAACCTGCTCTAGTGGGAGGTGTCCCTGCCTACAGTGGGGGGTTGGAGCTGGATGATCCTTGAGGTCCCTTCTAACCTAAACCATTCTCTGATTCTATGATTACAGAATCAATGAAGATTACCCAATAAAGAACATCCCTGAACTGACTTGCAATGTTCATACAGTCCTCCTTAGGACTGTTTTAAGCAGCACATTGGACAACGTGGACTATGAATCTAATCCACAACCATTTCTGTAATTAAGTGCAATTAAACATTATTATACAACAAAGACAGAGCAGTGGCTCCAGTTTGATACTGAAGAGCTGTGGCCTCTCTGAACACCTTTGAACTCTAGGAAATATCAGTAAGGACAAACGGAGGGAAGCAGGTGGTAATTTGTTTTAATGTTGTTCTCTTGCTGACAAATAACCAGAGGTGCCACAGTCCTTTCTCATACTGTTTGACTTGAAAATCTGTGGGGATTGTTAGGTTTTGGGCTATTTTATATGGTTTGGGGGTTGATGGGCTCCATTCTTTGGACAGTTCATCTACAGCTAAGGCACGCAGTGGAGAAACTGAACTGGGTATGAATCACTTTCCAAAGCACAGGATGCAGGACCGAGAAGTCTTTTCCCCCCAGCCTTCCTCAAAGACCCAAAGCTGTGTTGCAATGGTTTGTAATAGAGCCATCTACTGACTCACAGCTATTACTGCATTGATACTTGTTAGAGAATCATAGTCATAGAATCAGCCAGGTTGGAAGAGAACTCCAAGATCATCCAGTCCAACCTAGCACCCAGCCCTAGCCAGTCAACCAGACCATGGCACTAAGTGCCTCAGCCAGGCTTTGCTTGAATGCCTCCAGGAACGGTGCCTCCACCACCTCCCTGGGCAGCCCATTCCAATGCCAATCACTCTCTCTGCCAACAACTTCCTCCTAACATCCAGCCTAGACCTCCCCCAGGCACAACTTGAGACTGTGTCCCTTTGATGGTTGCCTGGCAGAAGAGACCAACCCCCACCTGGCTATAACCTCCCTTCAGGTAGCTGTAGAGGGCAATGAGGTCAGCCCTGAGCCTCCTCTTCTCCAGGCTGCACACCCCCAGCTCCCTCAGCCTCTCCTCACAGGGCTGTGCTCCAGGCCTCTCACCAGCTTTGTCACCCTTCTCTGGACACATTCCAGTATCTCAACATCTCTCTTGAATTGAGGAGCCCAGAACTGGACACAGCACTCAAGGTGTAGCCTGACCAGTGCTGAGTACAGGGGAAGAATAACCTCCCTTGTCCTACTGGCCACACTGTTCCTGATGCAGGCCAGGATGCCATTGGCTCTCTTGGCCACCTGGGCACACTGCTGGCTCATCCTCAGCTACTTTCTATCAGTACCCCCAGGTCCCTTTCTTCCTGGCTGCTCTCCAGCCATTCTGTCCCCAGCCTGTAGTGCTGCTTGGAGTTGTTGTGGCCAAAGTGCAGAACCCTGCACTTGGCCATGTTAGATCCCATCCTGCTGCCTCTGCCCACCCAGCCAGCCTGGCAAGGTCCCTCTGCAGGGCTCTCCTACCTTTCCTTTCAGCAGATCGACACCTGCCCCTAACTTGTTGTCATTTGCAAACTTACTGATGCTGGACTCAATCCCCTCATCCAGATCATCAGTAAAGATATTGAACAGGACTGAGCCCAGCACTGATCCTTGGGGAACACCACTAGTGACAGCTGCCAACTGGATGTGGCAGTTCTTCCGTGCTTCTTGAGAGGCTACCCAGGGCCAGGCTGCTTCCTCACTGTACTTATGACCAAAATAAAGATTTGATATGGAAAGCAGACTTTTAATAGCAAACCACAGTCATGGGAATGGAAGCAGAGATGATTCCTTGGCCTGGAACAGAAGGTTGGCTCTTGTGGAGGCCAGATAGTATGATAGATCTGAACACTAAATGAAGAGCACAGCCACGAGAATGGTGTTATTTGATGAGAGTTGGGAGCAGATGGGCAGTGTGGTTAATTAAAGGGCTAGGGATAATGTTTCCTAAATTAAAAACAACAACAACAACAAAAAAGGAAAGTAGGAGGAAACCATTTTAAGAAACCATCATCTGCATACACAGGATGTCTCTGAAGGAAATAATTGAGATAATGGAAATTTTAAGAAAGAAAAGAAAAAGCACATTCAGGGTTTTTAAAGCATTGGAATGCTCTCCCAATGCAGTGAGTACTTTGGTAAGGGATTGTGGTAAGTTTATGTCAGTGACTGGATGGTAAAGTTTACCAGCAATGAGAAGGAAATGGGAGTATGCAACTTAGCAGGCCTGATTATTCCTGTATGCCTCCTCTTCATGACCCTGAAGAAAGCTTGTGAATTTGTTAGTCCAGAGACCTCAAGAAACTGTTGAAGATCTCCTGTGTTGACTCTGAAAAGGGTAACAGCACATCTGATCTGGAATTTTTACTGTTGCTGTTGAGCATTTACAATGTGGTGATCCTTGGAGGTTTTAGCTCATCATGATGCAGAGGTGCTCAGTGTTGTACTAAGAGCTCTTTTGCTTGTTCCTGCTGCTGGAAATTAATTTACTCCTCTATTAGATAAAGGGTGCAAGCAGAGGTGGGGAAGGTGTTTGTTAAGGAAGCTTCTTTGATGCCATATGCATAATATGTACAGTATGTCTAACCTATGATTCAGATAACCCATATCTATCCTTTTAAATGTCCCATATCTTGAAAACTAATTTTCCCACAGATGCTTCTTAGCTGACTCACTCTCTCCTTCATGATGTGGTTGCATCGCCCACAAATTGCCCAGGTCATGGTAGAAACTATCTGCTGAAGAAGTCTGGGGTGGGGAACAGGTCAGGCATCAGTAATGTTTGGTTAATAGGAGAGAAGCAGCATCTCCTGAGAGATGCAAGGGCTGGCAGGATGTCAAAGAAGAAGGCTTTAGGTTAAATTTCCCCTTATAGTACCCACTGGTTAACCCTTTCTAACCTGAAATAACTGTGGTTTTGGCAGCTAAAGCCTAGATTGTACCTGTGAAGACACAGAAGATTAAAGCAAAGCCAAACAAACAAAGAGAAATACCAGAGAGTTCTTTTTTTCCATCTGTAAAATGAATCATAGAATCAACCAGGCTGGAAGAGACCTCCAAGATCATCCAGTCCAAGCTGTTACCCATCCCTAGCCAGCCAACTAGACCATGGCACTAAGTGCCTCAAAAGACAATCCCTATCCAGCTGTGAAAAGAGCTAGAAGTGAATATTGTCCAGAGCTGTTGTTAACTGTTAGAATGAACTGAGTTACACTGATTGATGTAGGACTGCCTTTGAACAAAAGCCATTATAAAGGGTGCTTTAAGAGCTCTGAAGACTAATAATATATTATTACAGTTGTGGGAAGAAATGAAAAGGAAATTGAAGCATGAGTAATGCAAACAAATTTCTATGAAATCAGAAAAAAACTCCTGTTGTGACCATTCTTCTTACCCACTTTGGTTATTAACATGTCATTTATGCCTTCTCTGTCAAGCCTTTTAATATTAGCAGAGAGGACATTTTGTAAGCAATGACATTTTGATCATTTGCTCAGATGTTTCAAGTTGCTAAAAATATTGTTCGTGCACTGTATGATTGACCTGTGTTACTTACTTTACCAGGCACTCTTGACTAGAGAACTTGGCACAACTAAAGCAATTAGACATGTCTGAGTAAGGGAGAGATCCAGCTTATATGAGACAGACTGGGCCACAAATTGCTGGAGAAAATCTGTGATGAAAAATAGAGTTTTGTTATAAAGAACAAAGCATTGGGGTTTTCTAAATGGAATTTTGTCTTAGTTCAAGAGGATTTGAGACAGTAGGACGAGGGAGGTTATTCTTTCCCTGTACTCAGCACTGGTCAGGCTACACCTTGAGTGCTGTGTCCAGTTCTGGGCCCCTCAGTTCAAGAGAGATGTTGAGATGCTGGAACACGTTCAGAGAAGGGCAACAAAGCTGGTGAGGTGCCTGGAACACAGCCCTGTGAGGAGAGGCTGAGGGAGCTGGGGGTGTTCAGCCTGGAGAAAATGAGGCTCAGGGGTGTCCTCATTGCTGCCTACAACTACCTGAAGGGAGGCTGTAGCCAGGTGGGAGTTGGTCTCTTCTGCCAAGCAACTATCATCAGAACAAGGGGACACAGTCTCAAGTTGTGCTGGGGGAGGTCTAGGTTGGATGTTAGGAGGAAGTTGTTGTCAGAGAAAGTGATTGGCATTGGAATGGGCTGCCCAGGGAGGTGGTGGAGTCACTGTCCCTGAAGGTGCTGAAGAAAAGCCTGGCTGAGGCACTTAGTGCCATGGTCTAGCTGCTTGTCTAGGGCTGGGTGCTAGGTTGGACTGGATGATCTTGCAGGTCTCTTCCAACCTGGTCGATTGTTTCTATTCTATTCTATTCTATTCTATTCTATTCTATTCTATTCTATTCTATTCTATTCTATTCTATTCTATTCTATTCTATTCATATGTCCCATTAGACTTAATCTGGGACCTTTTATTAACCTAAAATGACAGAATGCCTCGAGTTGGAAGGCACCATAAAAGCTCATCTAGTTTCAACCCTTCTGTCTTGGGCATAGAGACCTCTCACTGCACCAGGTTGATCCAAGCAAAATGCCCAGAATTTGGAGTTTAAAGATGTGCACATGATATTAGCTATGTGATCTTTTAAATCTTAGTTTTAACAGGTCTTGAAAGGACAATCTGTGATAAGTTCTGCAGTATAATGACAGCTGATTTAAAATGTGATAAGTTTGACTTGGCCTATTGGGAAGTGCTTTTTGAATTTCTAATTTCTGGGAATGATATGACATTTCTTACCACCTTCTCTGTCTCATTAAAGCATGAGTTTAATTGTACATCACTAAGCTCTCAGAGAAAAATTATCTTATATACCCCAGAAGAAATCACTTCTCATTATGCCAACTACACCTGCAGTAGATAGCAAAGCTATTATCAGGACATAGCTGCCTTGCACTTCTCCTTCATCTTTAGGGCAAACACTGAAACGTGGATAAAAGTAAATTGTAAATTGCAAAGAGTGTAAAGAATCTTTCCAAAAGACTCACAAAAGTCAGGAGGTCCCAGAAAGTTTCTGCACACAGAAATGTGTAAGAAAAGAACCCTAAAACCTGGGATTTGGATGTTTTTTTTCCCTGAAATGAGTGGATGGATCAGTAGAAGAGATAGTATTGAGTTCTAAGCAGAATGACCAATTGCAGGAGATCTAGAATAACACTTTATATTAATGTGTGTTTTAACTTTACTGCCTTCTACGAGTTTACACAGCTCTGCTTGTGACATCTGACTTCTCGTCCTGTAAGCCAGACTAAGAAACTTGAGTGAAGTGAGAGAAGATCTATTACTGCTTGACTCTCCCTGAGATAAACAGAGAACAAATATCAGGTTCCTCAGCAGTCCTTATTTTGGCTGCTGCTCAGAAAGTGTTGTTCTTTTGGAAATGTATGAAAGATGATATGTTGACCCATGGAGGCAATCACACACTCTGTAGTAAAATCATGAAATGTATTTTGTGTGCATGTTGTAAGTGGAGATGGGTCAAGTGGTGTCCCTGTAATGGGAATGTTGGCGAGCTCAGCCTGCTGCAAGAATGGAAATCATGTGGTTTACAGGACCTCACGTCATTCATCTCAGCAGGGAGATCAAAGTGTGCAGGCAAGAGAGGCTTCTTCCAGCTCAAAATACCTATGTGCCTGAACACACACCAGCTACAGCTGTATTGCATCTATATTAATGGACAAAAAATTCCCAACTATATGAGTATCAGCTTGGTATACCCTTAGAATCATAGAATCAACCAGGTTGCAAGAGACCTTCAAGATCATCCAGTCCAACCTAGCACCCAGTCCTAGCCAGTCAACTAGACCATGGCACTAAGTGCCTCAGCCAGGCTTTGCTTGAACACCTTCAGGGATGGCAACTCCACCACCTCCCTGGGAAGCCCATTCCAATGCAAATCAATCCCTTTGGGAAGGACTTCCTTCTAACATCCAGCCTAGACCTCCCCTGGCACAACTTGAGGCTGTGTCCCCTTGTTCTGTTGATGGTTGCCTGGCAGAAGAGACCAACCCTCACCTGGCTACAGCCTCCCTTCAGGTACTTGTAGACAACAATGAGGTCAGCCCTGAGCCTCCTTTTCTCCAGGCTCAACACCCCCAGCTCCCTCAGCCTCTCCTCACGGGCCTGTGTTCAAGCCTCTCACCAGCTTTGTTGCTCTTCTCTGGACACATTCCAGCACCTCAACATCTCTCTTGAATTGAGGGGCCCAGAACTGGACACAGCACTCAAAGTGTGGCCTGACCAGTGCTGAGTACAGGAAGGACTTGCTTCATTGTAAGAATTACAGAGCACCATGAAAGACACCCCTGAGGATTTCTTCCAGTCTTGATGCCTGTTGACCTAAAGGAAACACATCCCCACAAATACTAATCAGAACAGGTGAGACCATCTCTAAAGGATCCTGTCACTATCAACCAAAAGAGACTCAGGAGCAGTATACACAAACACTACGTCAGCATTTACAGCATCCTTTGGAAGGAACAAGGAAAGAAAAATAAACCAAACCATTTTTGCTCATGGAACTTTATAACCACCTGTGCTAGTTTGAAGCAAGCTAGAATGTTTTGGTACAAGAACTAGATAACGGGCAGTGAAATGAAAACAATTGATGTCAACTTCTCTCACAGTCACACTGAGAACTCTGGGAAGAAGAAAGACTTTTTCTCCATTTTGTCTCTCACTCTTGCTTTTGCCTTGGACCTGGTCACATCTCATTAACCCTGCTCCTACTAACCTTGCTCCCTAACCTCTTGGCTGCACCTCTATTCTTCCTGAGAACTGGGGTAAGGTTGAGAGGGCCGGGGGAGGTGTTGGGGTGGTTTGAGAGCCCCTCCTGGGGACTCAGGTTTCTGGGAGGGGAGTTGTGCTTCTGTATTGTTTATCCTTTGTATATTTCTGTATATAATTGTATATAACTGTATATATTGTAAATAGCTGCTTGTAAATTCTGCTAGCTGTAAATAAATTGCTTCATCTATATTCCCAGGGTCCATCTGAGTTAGCTGGGGCAAATTCAAAAGTGTGGGGGGGCGGGGTAACCCCCAAACCATCACACCACCTATTTTTCTTTCCTTCTGGATCAGTAAGAGATGCATCCAGCAAGTCACACAAGTATTTGTTTATCTTGAAGTGTGCAAGTAGTACAAATGAAGTGAATGGGATTACTCACATGCTTAGAGTTAAACATGTGCTTCACTGGATCAGAGCCACAGGTTTCAGCAACTTGTCAGGCTGAGCTGTAAACATGAACTACATAAAGATCTCAATTCTTTGACCAGATATTGCTATACCAGATTCCTTCTTCACTAAACATGCCAGGTTCCCAATTTCAGTGTATTATTTCACCCTGTGATTTAGGTTTTTGCTCTGTTATTTGTGGAAGCTTAGACCAAAATATCTCCTTACAAACATAACATGATACACTTTCATAAATGGATAAGAAAAAGTCAATTAAATAAGTAATTTCATAGTATTTTTTATCTTTTTGGCCACTCTCTCACAGCCTTAGTGAATAACTGTCAGCCAACTGTCAGCCTCCCCAAGCTGGGGAGGGACTTTTTAGGCTATCAAGTAGTGACAGGACTAGGGGGAATGGAGCAAAGCTGGAGGTGGGGAGGTTCAAACTGGAGGTAAGGAGGAAGTCGTTGAGCATGAGAGTGGTGAGAGGCTGGAATGGGTTTCCCAGGGAGGTAGTTGAGGCCCCATGGCTGGAGGTGTTTAAGGCCAGGCTGGATGAGGCTGTGGCCAGCCTGATGTAGGGTAGGGTGTCTGTGCCCATGGCAGGGGAGTTGGAACTAGATGATCCTTGTGGTCCCTTCCAACCCTGACTGATTCTATGATTCTATGATTTAACTCAAAATAATGAAAGAATGATTTATTCAGTTGTTACCAGAGAGAATCTTAAGGCTGCCATAGACAGCAGGGAACTATTCTCCACAATTTAGAAGTTGTCTTATTCAGACTCAATATTAATGACAAAAAGACCTATAGACTGTCTAGTCCTCTAAGTGCAGAGCATGCACCACCATACACAAATATTTTAGGAGAGTTATATGGAAACTTGACATATTCTTTCAGTAAGCATTCTTTTTCAGCCAGCTTGCAGCAAAGCATCACTTTTATCAACTGGCAGAAAACCCTCCTGTTTTAACACTGCAAAGAACAATAGATAGGTTGGACTGGATGGATAGGTTGGATAGATTGGACTGGATGATCTTGGAGGTCTCTTCCAAACTGGTTGATTCTATGATTCTACATTCCTTTTGTAAAACGATGCCTCCCTATATAGCATGAGAAACAGCAGTTCAGAGAGTAATGTCACCCAATGCAGTGAAAATCTTATTCTCTGCATGGCAGCACTTTACTTGGGTTGACCTGTTTGTTGTTTGTCTTACTTTTTATTCAGTTATACTGTTAGGTAGTGTCAGTAATGTGCATGTATCTTAGTTTTAAATTCCTGAGCAGGAATATCAAGCATGCAACATTTGGCAGTGCTCACATGGAACTGATATTCAATGCATGCCTGTGTATGGCATAGAATCATAGAATCATAGAATCAACCAGTTTGGAAGAGACCTCCAAGATCATCCACTCCAACCTAGCACCCAGACCTGTCCAGTCAACTAGACCATGGCACTAAGTGCCTCAGCCAGGCTTTCCTTGAACACCTCTAGGGATGGTGACTCCACCACCTCCCTGGGCAGCCCATTCCAATGCCAATCACTCTCTCTGCCAACAACTTCCTCCTAACAGCCAGCCTAGACCTCCCCCAGCACAATTTGAGACTGTGTCCCCTTGTTCTGTTGCTGGTTGTCTGGGAGAAGAGAGCAACCCCCACCTGGCTACAGCCTCCCTTCAGGCAGTTGTAGACAGCAATGAGGTCACCCCTGAGCCTCCTCTTCTCCAGGCTAAACAACCCCAGCTCCCTCAGGGCTGTGTCCCAGGCCACTCATCAGCTTCGTTGCCCTTCTCTGGGCACGTTCCAGTATCTCAATATCTCTCTTGAATTGAGGAGCCCAGAACTGGACACAGGACCCAAGATGTGACCTGACCAGTGCTGAGTACAGGCACCTTTCAGTAGTTTCTCTGGATTATACCACAGGTTAGTAGGTACCAGAAGACTTCTTAAGGGGACTGTATCTCCTACTTAGTGCCTGTTGATTTGGCTCAGTTGTAGTTCTGTGACGGATTATGCAAAATTAATAATCTGTATTAATTTTGATACTCAATGATTCTTAATAGAATAGAAAACTGTTTATTAACACTAAAACTCACCAGAAAACTTATTCACAGGGTTCAAAAATGCACAGTTTGGAATTTTATACTTGCAGGGAACAAGCAAACCTATAAGCTTATTTCTTAAAGTGGGAAATGCAAATACTATACTGGAAGAGAAGACTGTTGCAGTTAATTACACTGCTTATCCACTAGAGGGCAGCAGAAGCTCCTTGCTGCTTATGGCAGAAGGCAATTAATGAATCAGAAGAGGCTGTAAGCATTTACTCACAACATGTTATCAGACAGTACCCAACGCACGTGGAGGAGTTACTGTTGGAATTTCCCTTTTCTCAGGAATCTGGGAGTCTATAACATAGTCTCTGACCTGATTCCTCTTGATTCCTGATTCAGCAGGAGCCTTGCAGAGGGGCAGGCAGGATGCAATGAGGTGTGCAGTCTTGGCACAATGTCACGCTGGCTGTGCAGGCCAATTGCATGCAGGCATTTAGAGCCTGTTCCTGGTAAGCTCTCCAGGGCAGCATGGAGTGTCCAGGCAAATTCAGGATGCAACGAGGTGGCAGCATCAGCATCAGCACCGTGCTACCTGCTCTCCCCTTTTATCAATATCCGCCTGAGACTAATGGGCCTTTGGACATAGATTAGCCAAGCAGAATGGCACTTTGCCAGGCTTGACCATATTATGTGAAGCCAGCACCTTAATTTTCCTTTCCTGTGGTTGCTTCCTCCAGCACAGAAGGAGGGGGAGCAGGGGAACATGTCTGGACAAGCCAGAGTCCTCTTTCCTGCGGCTGCCTCTCCCCACAGTAGAAGTGGAGGGGAGAGCAGAAAAACAGGTCTGGGCAAGCTAGGGCATGGATAAGCCCATTTTTGGCCTAAAAGGGAGTTGGTCTCAAGGTGGGGGTTGGTTTCCTCACCTAGAATATCCCATAAAGCTCTGCATAGGATGGGCACTCCTTTCACACAGACTTGATGAAGCGCTAAGAATCAGTGGGTTTGCCTTTGGCAATGTGCTGCTGAGTGACAATTCTCTCCATTCTCAATGCTTTCCCCCCCAAAAACAGTTGATGTAGCATTTAACAGAAGAGCAGCATTGCATTTTATCAATAAGAAAATATAAATGAGCAAAGGATGTTAAAAATGGAAGTTTTGATTGCTCAGGCGTCTAGACCCTGATGTAATATGGTAATATTGAGCAATAACTGCATAGATGTTTGGCTTGTTAATAAGGTGGCTGGCCCTGATGCCAACCTGCATTGCAAAATGTTTTCTAATGCTAAACAGAGATGCTGGGTATGAGGTGTGTCACAATTACATTTAGTAGCTTAAAAATGGACCTTCCAGCCTCTTCTGAGGTGTGCCTTTAGGGGGATATGTATCAGCACTACAGCCTTGGCAGTCTCTTTCCCTTTAGAACAATTAACTGAGAAAACAAGACATAAAATCAATATTGTTGAGGACTAATGAGCCAAAGCATGTACTTGTGAGTGAAAATGTTTGCAGTTTTTCTTTACTATGTCACAGAGCCTCACATAAGATAGCTACAAAAGGGATAAGCTGGCGACGAGGCTGGTGAGAGACCTCGAGCACAAGCCCTGTGAGGAGAGGCTGAGGGAGCTGGGATTGGTTAGCCTGGAGAAGAGGAGGCTCAGGGGTGACCTTATTGCTGTCTACAACTACCTGAAGGGTGGTTGTGGCCAGGAGGAGGTTGCTCTCTTCTCTCAGGTGGCCAGCACCAGAACGAGAGGACACAGCCTCAGGCTGCACCAGGGGAGATTTAGGCTGGAGGTGAGGAGAAAGTTCTTCACTGAGAGAGTCATTGGACACTGGAATGGGCTGCCCGGGGAGGTGGTGGAGTCGCCATCCCTGGAGCTGTTCAAGGCAGGATTGGACGTGGCACTTGGTGCCATGGTCTAGCCTTGAGCTCTGTGGTAAAGGGTTGGACTTGATGATCTGTGAGGTCTCTTCCAACCCTGATGATACTGTGATACTGTGATACTGTGGTGGTTTGGGTGTTACCTGTCCCCCCACACTTAAGAAATCACCCAGACTAGACTCAGCTGGGCATGGAAGTTAGAATGAAGCTTTGTATTTACAGCTTAGCACAATATACAAGCAGATATTTACAATATACACACAGCTATACACAGAGATACACAAGTTAAAAAGCAATACAGAAACACAACAGCCCTGCCAGAAACCAGTCTCCAGGAGGGGCTCTCAACCACCCTTCCACCTTCTTCCCACCCCTCTACCTTATCCCAGACTTTGCCTTATGTTCAATGTGAGTTTGGAGGATTGGCCAGGGGAGTTAGGAAGCAGAAGGATTGGTCACACAGATGGCAGGTTAGAGAGAGAGAAGTGCAGTCCAAAGCCAGAGAGCAAACTGCATTATCTATGTTTGTGTTCTTGTTCTTATACACCTCAGCAAGCCTATGAGTGAAGTAGACATCACCACTGTTTCCTTTTCACAGCCTGTCATCTAACTCCCCTCACTAAAATATCCCAGCTAGGCTCAAACTAGCACATGGATGATGCTTGTGGTCTCTTCCAGCCCTGCCTGAGTCTATGATTCCATGATTCTGTGCTGTCTGTGCTGTCAGAACAGAAGGTAACACAGTCAGAGAGAGTGATGGCCTGCTGCAAACCAGAAACCTCAGACCCTTCTCTGTTTTTAAAGTCGATGTTAGAATTAAGATGTGAATTTGGCTTATTCATCCTTTTTCTCCCTTAGCTTTCATCTGGAAGAGGCTGCAGGTCTCTTGCTGCTGTTTCTCTCTGCTGTATTTGGACTGTGATATGGACTCTACTAACGGGCAGAGGAGGCTGCGTGCACCGTCCCTCTGCTCCTTGTGCGTGTGCCACCGTCTGCCTGGGAGAGCTCTGCTGTCTGAGGAGAGTCCTGGCTCCGTACAAGGCAGCGCGCCCACACGGAGCGCTTTTTAACCAGCCACCGAAGCAGTCTGCCTTGGTCCTTGCGCGCCGACCTTCCTCCAGAGACCCTTGCAATGCCACAAGCGGACAGACGATGGCGCTCCAGCACCGCCTGTCGCTGCTGGCACCACACATCGGCAGGACCAGCTCATTCCCGGCGCTCTGCCCTCCTCGCTTCGGTTCACGTTACTAACGGGCGTTTTGCACTCGTGCTCTCTTCACAGTAACACAGTATCATCAGGGTTGGAAGAGACCTCACAGATCATCAAGCCCAGCCCTTCACCACAGAGCTCAAGGCTAGACCATGGCATTGGTCACGGACCTGAACACCTCCTCTCCATCTTCCCTGCTGCTTGCCTGTGTTACGCACAGAGCGGGCGGTATTCCCTTCTTTGCATGAGGATGTGCACAGCGGGCGGTATTCCCTACTTTGCATGAGGATGTGCAGAGCCAAGTGCGCAGAGGTTCCTCTCAGAGACACACTTTTCCTTCCCCGTGATCGCTGCAGGTTTTGTTCCCAGTGCAGATCATCTCTCTTCAGCAGGGTCTGGTTTACAGAACAAGGGTGACGTTTTACCGTCACTTCGTCACTTAGCCTGGAGAAGAGGAGGCTCAGGGCTGACCTCATTGCTGTCTACAACTACCTGAAGGGTGGTTGTGGCCAGGAAGAGGTTGCTCTCTTCTCTCAGGTGGCCAGCACCAGAACAAGAGGACACAGCCTCAGGCTGCGCCAGGGGATATTTAGGCTGGAGGTGAGGAGAAAGTTCTTCACTGAGAGAGTCATTGGACACTGGAATGGGCTGCCCGGGGAGGTGGTGGAGTCGCCGTCCCTGGGGCAGTTCAAGGCAAGGTTGGACGTGGCACTTGGTGCCATGGTCTGGCCTTGAGCTCTGTGGTAAAGGGTTGGACTTGATCTGTGAGGTCTCTTCCAACCTTGGTGATACTGTGATATGATTCGTACAACAGTTGGTATCTCTCCTGACACTGCTTAAGACCACATTTCCTTTTTAGACAGCTGCATTGCACTGTCACCATATAATCATCCCATAATCACCTCATATGCGCAGGTATTTCTGTGCTTCAATCAAGTCTAGCAGATGAGTTCTCAGTTTATAGAAGACAGTTTTGTCATCAGTTCCTTATTTCAAGACCCTGGACACTGTGCAAGTGGATTTCATCTCATTTTTATTAATGCTCCGTTCCTCAGGTTCACTCAGTTCTTCTCAGACTGAGTCTTTAGTTCTTTTCTTTGAGTGATGCTTCCTACTCTGCTGTCACCAGCAGATGCCATTAACAATACCCTTAATATTTATTTAATATCATTAATACATTAATTATTACCACCTCTGATGGTCTCCATTAACAACTGCTCTCTGACATGGTATTTCCCATCCCAACATCAGCCTGGAGGAGAGGAGGCTCAGGGGGGACCTCATTGCTGTCTACAAATACCTGAAGGGAGGCGGTAGCCAGGTGGGGGTTGGTCTCTTCTCCCAGGCAACCAGCAAGAGAACAAGGGGACACAGTCTCAAGTTGTGCCAGAGGAAGTACAGGCTGGATGTTAGGAGGAAGTTGTTGCCAGAGAGAGTGATTGACATAGGAATGGGCTGCCCAGGGAAGTGGTGGAGTCACTGTCCCGGGAGGTGCTGAAGAAAATCCTGGCTGAGGCACTTGGTGCCGTTGTCTAGTCAACTGGCTAGGGCTGGGTGCTAGGTTGGACTGGATGATCTTGGAGGTCTCTTCCAACCCGGTTGATTCTATGATTCTGTGGTCAGCCCTTGCCACTTCCCCTTAGCCAATTCTTTATCCACCATACAGTTCTCTACTGTTAGAGTTTTCTTGTGGCTCACTCCCAAATGAAACAAAGTCCAAACAGAGATGAGCTGCCACCCCACTCCTGAACTGGGCAGGAATCCACTCCAGTCTCCACTTCAGTGTCTTTCATGATTCGTTTATTTGAAATCCCAGAAGATGCCTTCAGAGAGGAGCCCTGCGGTGGCATGAAATTGCTCTCAGAGTGAAATTGCCTCCATACTGTTCCTGGCTAGGCAGTGGGACGGACAAATTCTAGCTCCCATAACAGAGGAGAACACACCAGTACTGAGCCCTTCAACCATGCCATTAGGCTTTTTTAATTGAATTGACACTGCCTAAGAGGGTAGCTGGAAACCTAGCAGCATTCTGGCACTGTGGTGGTGTGTGTGCAGATTCTCTGCTGCCACAGGACTTTGCACCTGTAGCAGAGGGCTTGGCTGAGAGGAGACAATACCTGCTGGATGCCTTGCAGAGTAAGAGGCTTGATGACAGTTTAAAAGAGACCAGTCCCACTCCAGGGAATCATTTTGCTTTCTGTGCAATTTCTCCTGTTAACACAGCTGCTCTCCAAGCAGCACAAGTCAGAGCTCAGAAATTATGGTGGTCAGCCCTTCCCTCTCAACTCCTTCCTAGTCTCTGGACAACTGGAGAATGCAGAAACCAGTAACTGAAGTACTGAGCTCTGCTTCCCTCACTGCCAGGGAAATCTTTTTACTCTGGTAAAGAAAACAGTTCACAGTTTGAGTCTCAGGAGCAGTGATGGTATCGTGCACTGGTAATAGCATTCAAGTCCTGCTTCCAGACAAGGAAGGGGAAAGCAAGGTGAGGTGACTTGTCCAAGGTCATCAAGCAAAGGGAAGAATCAAAGCTAAAGGAAATGGTCCCTGCAGGAAGGGTGGGAACAGCATACTTCCTTCTTCTTCACCTTCTCACTGGAATGTGATGCAAGCCAAGGGCTGCACTGTGAGGCATAGTTGGGTTGACTGCAGCTGAGTCACCCTAGCTGAGAGCTGGCTCTGATGCACACAATTCCTGGCATGTTGCAGGCATGCAGAGAAAGCAGTTGGCTTAGATTTTAAACTGTTGCTGGTATTTTAGACCAGTGTGCTTGAATCAAGCTGGCAGGTTCTGCTGTGGGGTTTTGTAGACAGTAGGGAGCACACTTCCTTTACTTTTCACCAGCTCTGCTGGATGTATCTAATAAAATCCTCTGCGTTTCAAACAAGGCTATAAATGAAATGCCTCTGATGTGGCTGCACCAGCTGGACAGGGAATTCACCACGGGGGGGTGGAAAAAAACTTTACAGCTGCACTTCTGGTGGGGACTGGCTTGCGTGGATTCCTGGCAAACTCTGGACCATGGCTCAGGAACCTCTTTACCCACACTCTGGGGCCACCAGTTAATTAAATACTGCATGGCTTAAAATCTTTACAGAATTTAATTTTCAGAGTATGGAGAAATTTTTATCCTAATGTACTTGTGATTCAAATATATGCAGTTAATTGATGTTTCCTGTGGCTTCCAGATGGTCTAAAAGGAACATTCTATATTGCCCTGATTACTAGAACAAGGAAGAGATTTTTGAGGAAGGAAATGGAGCACTTCAACCTGAGACAAGTATTTGGAATAGAGCAACCAGAGAGGTCACAGAGAAAAGGAAAGGACTGTCTGAGCATTCTCCTCTGCAATCAGGATGTCATTCTTGCCTGGTCTCCATCTTTAACAACTTTTAGTATGGGGAAAGACAGAGACAGTTACCACAAATTGTATGTGCTTTTAGCTAATAGGGATGGAAAACAACTGCTGCAATGAGTGAGCTGCTTACATGGAAATTATGCAGGAGCTGGGCATCCACAGTCAGGAAGAAATGCACAGCCTGCTCAGGAGGATCTCTGTAGCCCCAAAGTTTTACCCTTCAGGCTAATGCATGTTGTAGTTTGGTAAGGCCACCACAACAGAACAGTGCTTCCACAGACTGAGTGTCTTCAGGGTGCTTCTGACTGTGCTCAGTTTTTGGGATGCTGCAGTAGATCCTGACAGGGGGTGGTAAGTAAGTTGAAGAGTGTATTACTCAGCCATCAATGCCTCTGGGGTTGTTCCTACTGGTTTTTAGGATGCACCTCAATGTCTTTCTTGTAGCGAGTGCCCCATAATTGAGCACAGTATTTGAGGTGTGGTCTTACCAGTGCTGAATAGAGGAGAACAAATATTTCCTGCTGGCCACGCCATTCTGAGATGCTGTTGGTTTTCTTAGTTACTTGGGCACACTGCTGGCTCATATTCAGCTGGCTCTTGACTGGCACATCCAGTTCCTTTTCTAACGGGCAGCCTACTGGCCACTCTTCCCCAGGCATTACATGGGGTTGTGGCAACTCGAGTGGAGGACCCAGCACAAGTCTTGACAAGACTGAACAGTTTGCTGTCTACTCACTATCTGGGATTTTTTTTAACCAAGGTGTTATCACCAATACACCAACTCAGTGAGCAGGTAAGGGAGCTTGTCTGGCTTAGCTCTAAGTGAACACAGTAGGTTTAGCAACACCTCCATCCATTAGTCATAGAATCATAGAATCCACCTCCTTGGAAGAGACCTCCGAGATCATCCACTCCAACCTAGCACCCAGCCCTAGACAATCAACTAGACCATGGCACTAAGTGCCTCAACCAGGCTTTTCTTGAGCACCTCCAGGGACAGTGACTCCACCACCTCCCTGGGCAGCCCATTCCAATGCCAATCACTCTCTCTGACAACAACTTCCTCCTAACATCCAGCCTAGACCTCCCTCAACACAACTTGAGACTGTGTCCCCTTGTTCTGTTGCTGGTTGCCTGGCAGAAGAGACCAACCCCCACCTGGCTACAGCCTCCCTTCAGGTAGTTGTAGCCAGCAATGAAGTCCCCCCTAAGCCTCCTCTTCTCCAGGCTGCATATCCCCAGCTCCCTCAGCCT
This sequence comes from Pogoniulus pusillus, assembly GCF_015220805.1. Lineage (NCBI taxonomy): Eukaryota > Metazoa > Chordata > Aves > Piciformes > Lybiidae > Pogoniulus > Pogoniulus pusillus. Next base: position 8,169,659 of record NC_087264.1, on the reverse strand, counting down.
CTCCTCACAGGGCTGTGTTCCAGGCCTCTCACCATCTCTGTTGCTCTTCTCTGGACACGTTCCAGTATCTCAACATCTCTCTTGAATCGAAGAGCCCAGAACTGGACACAGTACTGAAGGTGTGACCTACCAACCCAGGTTGAAATGACTCCTGAAGACACAACAAAGGAAAAGAAATTAAATATTCTTAGAAAATTCATTCACATGAATGAATGCTCCAGATGTACTACATGCCCTAGACTTACTTGGTTACCTAGTTGAGGAACAGAAATAGCACTACCTGACCTACCTTCTCTATTAAGCAATTCAGTTTCAAGCTTGAGCCTGAGGTGTCAGATAGTTTCACCATAGACACACTTTTAAAAGGTAAAATCATGCTTGGAAAACAGGGTCATGAAGTGCAATCCAAGGAACAAACCCCAGGGAATGCCAAATAAATCACAGGTCCCCAAAGACAGAAAGAGGCTCAGCTCTTCCCCAGGCAAATGGTTCGCTGTGAGTATTTCACACTGCACTGTGCGCAATGAATCGCACAGCTTCTATACTCATCAGCACTCTAGGTCACCCAGTGGGGATTCCTTCACTGAAGCCATTCAAGGCAAGATGCTATAATAAACCTTACTAATAATACTTCCCAGCTCTGCTGCAACTCTGTCTGCAAGCACTTTGCAGAGAACAAGAAAACCATTCATCTAGAGAAGTTTGGACAAGGCAGTTTGCTCAGATGTCATATGTCTTTGGTTGATATCAAAGCACCTTAAGGGCTTTAGTGTTTATTTTGTTTGTTTATTTGTTTGGGTTTGGGGGTTTGTTATGGTTTGGTTTTGTTTTGTTTGATTGGTTTTTTTGTGTTTGGGTTTTGTTTTTGTTTTGTATTGCAGCCTAATAAGAGCCTGTGGGAAAAACAGAAGATATCCAATCGGCAAAAAAATCCTATTTCTCCAAGGTATTCCTCATCTCAGCTGAAGTACTTTTGTGGGGCTTTAAGCAGAGAAAATCATGCACTCTCTAAAGCTTGCAAACATGTATGTATTTTCCTGGTGATGCACACAGGGGCAGGAGAAGTTAGCATCTAAAAGCAGAGGCATTTTTTGCTGTGTTACCCTTCAAAGCTCTGAGCGTCGCATAATGCTTCAATTAGTTCTGTTAGTAGGGAAAGAGTGGAATTGGGGTTAGGAGGTGTACCAGGTTAGAGCAAAGGTTTGCTGTCTCTCCAGATCAGTTAATAAACCAATTCTTTGGCAACAGCCCATTTATTCAGCTTTTGCTCTTGCTTTTGACTGGAGACCTGCCTGAAGTGAGGTGAAGACCCCTAACTTGTAATGTGGCAGAGAGTCTTATATGCCCCTTTAGTCCTTTCTGTCTAAGTGGGAGTTATGAAACAGGTCCCCATTAAGATGTTTCTAATTGAACTGGTCTGTAAGAGCAAAGCAAGTTCTTCACTGAAGCCTTTGGCCTCAGTTTCATTTGCTCCTTGCCCTCAATTCCCCCAGTCCCCTTGCTCTGGGAGAGAGGCAGAACATGGAGGTCAATAGCTGCCTACGCAGCTCCCTGACCTGCAGCTCCCCAGCCCTCAGCAGCTCCTGACACAGACATCCTCCTCTGGCTCACCACTCTGTAGAGGGCTGTCTGCCTGGCAGAGCAGCTAAGGAGAAAAGAAGGGGGAGATTTTTTCTCCATCAGTGTTAGTACACTGGGAAAGGTGCTACATCTGCCCAACTGGCAGAGCTCTGGCAACCCATGGGCTTTGCCCCAACATTGCTGGAACTTGTCTGAGATGGGATATCTTTTCATTGAGACCCTCAGGAACAATGTCTTGGGGAGCATCTTACAACACTTCTCCTTTGTTTATACCCAGATGTCTCTTATGCCAGTGTAAATCTCGAGCCAGTGCAATGACTTCAAAGGAGTAACAGATGAAAATCTGTGGATGGGTGAGGTTCCTGTGCTTTTAACAGCTGTGTCACAAAGGCTGGGCCAGATTATCAGTGCTTTACATCCATCTCTGGAGGAAGTGGGGAACAGCTTGGTCCTTAAGAGCTGACAAAGCCTCTCAGTGTGAGGCTGACCACAGAGAACTGGAAGTAGGTAAAGCCAGTTATTATGACAGTCACCCGAATAGAGTCTGAGGGGAGGGCTGTCTGCCTGGGCTGGGCCCAGAGGGCTGAAGCCAGTGGCTCTAGGCAGAATAGAGCAGATGCACTGCAGGCAGCAACAACACTCTTTGTAAAGGATAGGAGAAAAGCACTTATTGCCACCTTCACCCAGCAACAACACAAGGAAGAGGAGGGACACCATGGGTAAAAGACTGCATTTACACACTGGCTAGTAAGGATCACAAGGCTCAGAGAGTCCAACAGAGGATAAACTGGCCAAAGGTTGTGAAACTGGGGACAGTGGAGTCCCCTCCTCCTGGAATGAGACTTGTCTTGTTTTCCTTCTTATAATGAATCACTGATTTTGCTAAGTACAAGCCACCTTGCCAGTTAGTCTGTTGTACCTCCTTGCACCAAACTGGCCATTTTGCTGAGCAGCTGGTCCTGTGGGCATGTGTTACTCTAACACTCACATCTTACCTTCAGATCCATCACAGGCAGAAGGTATGACTGATGGAGAGTCAGTCATCTGGAACATGCTTCATTTGCCTCCTTGGGTTAATAGGATTGATTAGCAAATAAAAGCACTAAGGGACTCATGTCTCAAATTTTCCAGACTAGCACACAGCATACCATGTGCTTTCTTAAAGGAACTTATTGCCCTTTCCCTGCCTCTGCCTTGTCTTTAGCCTTTTACACAGTAAGCTATTGTGAGGCTGCCTTTGTGTTTAGACAATAATAATGCAATATTATCATTGTCACACTAATTTGTCTTCCTCTGTCTTTCCAATGCTGCAATATGGTGTGGTGCTGATTTCTGATTCTCTATGCACACACCATTTCTAAAATCAATTTACAAAGGGCTTCTCCAGAAGCAATTGCTCTCTGACACATCTAACCCTGGTGTGAACTGCTCTGATTGAATATTCCTGCTGTTGGGTAACATTTCTAAAGAAAATATCTCTGGCTTCAAATGTGTGTGTACTTGAACTCAGTCATAGAATCGTAGAATCAGTCAGGGTTGGAAGGGACCACAAGGATCATCTAGTTCCAACCCCCCTGCCATGGGCACAGACTCCCTACCCTAGACCAGGCTGCCCACAGCCTCATCCAGCATCCCATTCCCAGCTCAATTTAAGGACTGCTCATGTGAATAACCTCGGATAAAGTGGAGAACCTGACTAATTATATTTGCCATTCAAGCCTGCATTAAGACCTGGGGGTACTGGTAGATAGTAGCTGAAGATGAGCCATCAGTGTGCCCAGGTGGCCAAGTGACCCAGTGGCATCCTGGCCTGTATCAGGAACAGTGTGGCCAGCAGGACAAGGGAGGTTATTCTTCCCCTGTACTCAGCACTGGTCAGGCCACACCTTGAGTGCTGTGTCCAGTTCTGGGCTCCTGAATTCAAGAGAGATGTTGAGGTGCTGGAATGTGACCAGAGAAGGGCAACAAAGCTGGTGAGGAGCCTGGGACACAAACCCTATGAGGAGAGGCTGAGGGAGCTGGGGGTGTTTAGCCTGGAGAATAGGAGGCTCAGGGGTGACCTCATTGCTGTCTACAACTACCTGAAGGGAGGCTGTAGCCAGGTGAGAGTTGGTCTTTTTTGCCAGGCAACCAGCAAGAGAACAAGGGGACACAGTCTCAAGTTGTGCCTGGGGGAGGTCTAGGCAGGATGTTAGGAGGAAGTTGTTGCCAGAGAGAGTGATTGGCATTGGAATGGGCTGCCCAGGGAGGTGGTGGAGTCACCATCCCTGGAGGTGTCGAAGCAAAGCCTGGCTGAGGCACTTAGTGCCATGGTCTGGTTGACTGAATAGGTCTGGGTGCTAGGTTGGAGTGGATAATGTTGGAGGTCTCTTCCAACCTGGTTGATTCTATCATTCTATTCTATGATTCTATGACCCAGAGACAGAAGGGCAACACAGGGACTAAAGAGTGACACAGCTTGCTTCTAGCTTGGTGAGTTCCTCAGGGATCGTAAGTCTCATATCACTTGCCTGTGAAGTGCCACAGTGCTGTACAAACAACATATAAATAACACTTTTTATCTTCCTTTTTAATTTTCATTGTCATAGAGACGTGAATAAAGCAGCATTTCCCTGTGTAATAAGAGTAATAATGTCCCAGGCTCTCTAGGAGTTACACAGGCAATATTATACACCTGATTTAGCTAATTAAGAAAGGAGAAGCTGCAGTGTGAACGCAGCATTTGCTTCCCACTGGCTTCTTACATGCTGTGCCTATCAAAATGGAGCAGCAAACATGTGCAGAGAAATGAAAGAAGCCTCTTTGATTGTGTGGACTTTCTAGTAAGTGGCACTTTGCATTTTGTAGATCAAAGTCTGGAAATAACACTGGCAGTAATTATGCACATGTGGCATGTCACCTTGATGCACTGGTATGGAATTGAAGGGGAGAACAAATTTACATAACTAATCACTGACAAACAAGATAAAGTGATTGCTATTAGCAAGTTAACTTTTCTCTACAATTACCACACTCTGCTATCTCAGATATCCCACCTAGTATTTCTGTGAAGAACAAGGAGAGCCTGCTGTGCTTCAGATATCACCACAGTGCCTCTTTTTTCCTTGCAAATCATAGAATAGCCTGTTAATTTACTTTTTCATCCTTGGCTGTGAAACTTGAAATCATCCATGGGAAGAAAGAGAGAAAACAAGACTCTCTCCCTCTGGCATATATATCTGACATGCATATGGATAGAGATTATCCATATATATGGATAAGTTGCAGAACTTGGTGGATGATCTGAAAAACTGAGCTTACTCAGAACACAGCATGTTGCAGAATTAGCTGCTTGCTTGCCCACAGGAAACATGGTCAAGGCACTCACAGATCAGTGTGATCAAAGGCAATGCCACATGGACTCCAGACGATTCAATGTGAATTATGCCAGAGACCTTTATTGATCATAGAATCATAGAATCATAGAATCATAGAATCATAGAATCATAGAATCATAGAATCATAGAATCAATCACGTTGGAAGAGACCTCCAACATCATCCAGTCCAACCTAGCACCCTGCCCTAACCAATCAACTAGACCATGGCACTAAGTGCCTCAGCCAGTCTTTTCTTGAAGATCCCCAGGGACGGTGCCTCCACCACCTCCCTGGGCAGCCCATTCTAATGCCAATCACTCTCTCTGTGAAGAACTTCTTCCTAATATCCAGCCTGTACCTACCCTGGCACAACTTGAGACTGTGTCCCCTTGTTCTGTTGCTGGTTGCCTGGGAGAAGAGGCCACCCCCCACCTGGCTACAATGTCCCTTCAGGTAGTTGTAGACAGTAATAAGATCACCCCTGAGCCTCCTCTTCTCCAGGCTAAACAGGCCCAGCTCCCTCAACCTCTCCTCATAGGATTTGTGCTCCAGGCCCCTCACCAGCTTTGTTGCCCTTCTCTGGACATGTTCCAGCACCTCAACATCTTTCTTGAATTGAGGGATCATTTGGCTCTCAATAAATACCCTTAGGGCCACAAGGCACACACCTACACATTAGCATAATTAGTCAAGGACAACCCACTCTATCAGCATAAACCATGCCTTGTTTTCCTCATTAATGAGGTGTCCACTATCTATCCTGTCTAAGTTAGCCAGCAGCTGGTGGGAACCAAGGTCGGCATCCGCCTGTTATTCTTCTTCTTCACTCTGTTCCCACAGCTCTTCTTCTCTTTGCATTCCCACAGTGGCACATGGGGGACCTAAAAGAGCACATTTTACACGGGTTTTAATACTACATTAATTCTTTTCAGGTTTTGAGGGGAGACATATCCATGCTTTCCTCTGCAGCTACCAAGCCTGGAAATACTCTGGTTTTAGTCCTGAAAATTTCCAGTCAGAAAATGGGATGGTAGATGTTGAGGTGTTGATATTAAGTACTGTGAATCCCATCATTAAACCAGGCATTTCTTGCCAGAGTGTGTGTCTCTCAGTCAGCTGGATGGCTCCCGTCTCTGGTAAACACACACTTATCACTGGGAGGAAAGTGACACAAGTTGCTGTGTCTGGAAGCAGTTACATGCAGCTTCTTAGATCGTGGATGGCATTGCTAAGTTGCACTCTGCTTTTCTGTCCCTGTCCCCACTCCATATGATGCTTTGTGTACCTGACCTTTCACATTTACACTGTAAAGGATAATGGTTCCTGCCTGCCAACCAGCTTCTTCACTTAAAGCATCCTACTTATCTATTCCTGTGCTTCCCCTTCCTGACTTTAGGGTCCCAGATGCTATGGGTCCCTGTGGTTCCCCTTCTTGAATTTAGGGACCCAGATGCTGCTGTTCCACAGACCAAGTGCTCACAAAAGTTTGGTCTCAGGTCAGTGGCACTTTCATCTCTGGTTCACAGAAAGGATCAGTAAAGCTTCTTCCTGGAGAAGGGCGACGAGGCTGGTGAGAGGCCTCGAGCACAAGCCCTGTGAGGAGAGGCTGAGGGAGCTGGGATTGTTTAGCCTGGAGAAGAGGAGGCTCAGGGGTGACCTTATTGCTGTCTACAACTACCTGAGGGGTGGTTGTGGCCAGGAGGAGGTTGCTCTCTTCTCTCAGGTGGCCAGCACCAGAACGAGAGGACACAGCCTCAGGCTGCGCCAGGGGAGATTTAGGCTGGAGGTGAGGAGAAAGTTCTTCCCTGAGAGAGTCATTGGGCACTGGAATGGGCTGCCCGGGGAGGTGGTGGAGTCGCCATCCCTGGAGCTGTTCAAGGCAGGATTGGACGTGGCACTTGGTGCCATGGTCTAGCCTTGAGCTCTGTGGTAAAGGGTTGGACTTGATGATCTGTGAGGTCTCTTCCAACCCTGATGATACTGTGATACTGTGATACTGTGATCTGCAATAGTGAAAGATGACACCCAAGTTTCTGGGCTGTATGGCAAGCTCTAGAGGGGTACATTTGGTTCATTGACTTTTGTGGTTTGCATCAATGAGGCTGTGAGACTTTGCTCTGCAAAGTTTGTCTCATGAAAGAATAGAGGAGAACAGGCTGCAAAGATATGCTGAGGATAAACAGAAGCAATTTCATGGAGTCTTTCTGAGTCTTTTTCTTGTTTCTTTGTTTTTATTTATAGCTCTGCTCAGAAAAATGAGACTTTCAAACTCATCCTTTGAAAATAAAGAGAAATGGGCCAAAAATATTTCATTAACTACTCCATCATTTCTCTCCCTTCTATCTGGAACAATCCACAAAGAAAGAGAAAGCAACTGTACACAATTAACATAGACTATTCCAGATAATTGGGGAAAAAAGGATGGAAAAAATAAAAATGGAGGTGGAGAAAATGTTTTCCTTGTCACATAAAGACACAGAGAGACATCAGAGTGCAAGACCAGGGCTTTAGTTAGTGACAGAGAATCATACAATCATAGAATCAAACAGGTTGGAAGAGATCTCCAAGATCATCCACTCCAACCTAGCACCCAGCCCTACACAATCAACTAGACCATGGCACTAAGTGCCTCAGCCAGGCTTTGCTTCAACACCTCCAGGGATGGCAACTCCACCACCTCCCTGGGCAGCCCATTCCAATGCCAATCACTCTCTCTGACAACAGCTTTCTCCTAACATCCAGCCTATCCCTCCTCCCCCAGCACAACTTGAGACTCCGTCTCAACCACAAAGCAGGAACTACTGCATGCTGAAGCATCACAGTCCAGAATAGAAGCAGGATAGTCAAGAGTTTTCTACTCTAGTCACAGAATTTCCCTCAGGAAGAATGGGAATTCAGTAATTTTTATGACTTCATGATAAGTTTGTATGAGACTATCACCACAAGCATATCTGAAGGCTGGACTGGACTCATTGGACTGGAGGCAGTAGGCATAAGAGCCAGCACAGATAAGAACTCTCCTCTGGTCAGTGTAGTCTTTTTCTTCTGCTGATTTTAGAGATGGTTCTGGTCCTCTCAATTCAAGAGAGATGCTGAGGTACTGGAACGTGTCCAGAGAAGGGCAACAAAGCTGGTGAGGGGCCTGGAACACAAACCCTATGAGGAGAGGCTGAGGGAGCTGGGGGTGTGCAGCCTGCAGAAGAGGAGGCTCAGAGGTGACTTCATTGCCCTCTACAACTACCTGAAGGGAGGTTGTAGCCAGGTGGGGTTGGTCTCTTCTGCCAGGCAACCAGCAAGAGAACAAGGAGACACAGTCTCAAGTTGTGTTGAGGGAGGTACGGGCTGGATGTTAGGAGGGAATTCTTAGAGAGAGTGATTTGCCATTGGAATGGGCTGCCCAGGGAGGTGGTGAAGTCGCCATCCCCAGAGGTGTTGCAGAAAAGCCTGGCTGAGGCACTTAGTGCCATGGTCTAGTTGACTGGCTAGGGCTGGGTGCTAGGTTGGAGTGGATGATCTTGGAGGTCTCTTCCAACCTGCATGATTCTGTGATTCTATGATTTTATGATTAACTTTTGATTGGTTTTGATGATCATTGCTATGGAGAAAAGTTGTATTTGTCTGTGGTAAGAAAGGGATTAAGTTGGGCTTATATCAAGTTTATGTCAGGAGATATTTTGTCTTTGTTGTACAGGGAAGAGAGGAAATGGGGTCTATGGGGAGGACATACGTCAATGATGATTTAAGTGATTGTCTCTGGAAATGCCTCCACACCCTTGGCTTCTTGTGTGAGCCACTTCACAAAGCAGAAAAGAAGGCAGCAAAGAGATAACAAAATGAAAAGTCAGCCTGACATCTGTCTTGCATGCATGCTTATGTTTCACTTTCTGATCTGTGAGTTTTTCAGGCACAAAATGACTAAATTTCAACAAGTTCAAATCATGCCTTGGATCATCCTAGACACCAAGTTGTTTACCCACTCTATTTCAGGCAAGTAATTTCAATATTGACAGATTGGCTAAAGCCCAAATTTGATATAGTGCTATTAGCATATTTTTAGTGTTTCTGTGCTTACAAATGAACCAGAATGTTCCCTGGCAGTCAAGGCTAATAAGTATGCAAATCATGATCTGTGCTTATAGGCACGCTCTTTTTTGGTACGTGAATCTGTATGCCAATTTGGCACTCCCCTTTATGATCAGAGATAAACAGAGCTGCAGGGATTAGAAGACATAATTTCTCCTGAAACTCTTCTGGGCTTTGAAACACGAGATAGAGTTTAATCCCCCTTTTTCTGCACAGTGGATTTGTTGTAGGAGAATCTACTGACCAAAGGACCAGTAGACAGCCCCTAAGGCTTTCTAGTTTCTTAAGGTACACCTTGAATACTGTGTCCAGTTCTGGGCCCCTCAAGAGAGATGTTGAGGTGATGGAACGTGTCCAGAGAAGGGCAACAAAGATGGTGAGAGGCCTGGAACACAAACCCTGTGAGGAGAGGCTGAGGGAGCTGGGGGTGTTTATCCTGGAGAAGAGGAGGCTTAGGGGTGACCTCATTGCTGTCTATAACTGCATGAAAGGACATTATAGCCAGGTGGGGGGTGGCCTCTTCTCCCAGGCAAGCAGCAATTAGAACAAGAGGACACAATCTCAAGTTGTGCTGGGGGAAGTACAAGCTGGATGTTAGGAGGAAGTTCTTCACAGAGAGAGTGATTGGCATTGGAATGGGCTGCCCAGGGAGGTGGTGGAGGCACCGTCCCTGGGGGTCTTCAAGAAAAGCCTGACTGAGGCACTTAGTGCCATGGTCTAGTTGATTGTCTAGGGCTGGGTGCTAGGTTGAACTGGATGATCTTGGAGGTCTCTTCCAACCTGGTTGATTCTGTGATTCTAAGTGTATATCTTCAAGAGCTAAAAAAAACGGCTTTGTGTCTAATGATTTTAGGACCTGCAATGGATCTTACAGTACTAAAGGATCTATATGAACCATGAGCATGTCAAACAAGATCTTAGCACAATCAGTGATCACAGGTAGCATGCACGTTTCTCAGGCTCACATATTCTCTACTTGTGCACTCTCTTCAGTCATGATCTTCTCAGTATGACCTTCCTTAACAGCTCTTGCCTCTTGAATATCCCCTCCAGACTACTCTTCCTTGCACTGCCACATGAACCTGTGTGATGCCATGAGTTTTAACAAGGCCAAGTGCTGGGTTCTGCACTTTGGCCACAACAACCCCATGCAGCACTACAGGCTGGCGACATAGTGACTGGAGAGCAGCCAGGCAGAGAGAGACCTGGGGGTACTGCTTGACAGCTGTCTGAACATGAGCCAGCAGTGTGCCCAGGTGACCAAGAAGGCCAATGGCATCCTGGTCTGCATCAGGAACAGTGTGGCCAGCAGAATCAAGGAGGTTACTCTTCCCCTGTACTCAGCACTGGTCACGCCACACCTTGAGTCCTGTGTCCAGTTCCTGGGCTCCTCAGTTTAAGAAAGATGTTGAGGTGATGGAACATGTCCAGAGAAGGGCAACAAAGCTGGTGAAGGGGCTGGAGCACAGCCCTGTGAGGAGAGGCTGAGGGAGCTGGGGGTGTTTAGCCTGGAGAAGAGGAGGCTCAGGGGTGACCTCATTGCTGTCTACAACTACCTGAAGGGAGGCTGTAGCCAGGTGGGGGTTGGTCTCTTCTGCCAGGCACCCAGTGACAGAAGAAGAGGACACAGTCTCTAACTGTTCCAGGGCAGGTTTAGGCTGGATGTCAGGAAGAAATTCTTCACTGAAGGAGTGATTACCCATTGGAATGAGCTGACAGAGGAGGTTGTGGAGTCACCATCCCCGGAGGTGTTTAAAAGGAGGCTGGATGAGGCACTTAGTGCCATAGTTAGGTTAATGAGAAGGATTAGGTGATAGGTTGGACTCAATGATCCTAGAGGTCTTTTCCAGCCTGGTTCCTTCTGTGATTCTGTGCTTCTGATTCTGTGACTGGAGCATTGCTTTGCCATATAAGGGAAATGATGTCAACTTTCCTGCTCTTTCAGTGCTACTTGTTAACTGTGGGACCACTATACTCCATCCTTCAAAAGAGTACTTGAAGAGTAGACATCTAAAATTGTGACTCACTATCCCTTTGTTATCTGCACTTGACTTCTCTCTACAGTGATAGCTGCTGTTTAAGTCCCACAGTATAACTCTTTTATCTCAGCTAACTCTCCTTAGAGAGCATCAGCAAAAGGGTTGCTAAATGTCATCCTTGTTGAATGTAAACTGGAGATGCTCCTGTGTTTGAATATCAATGTGTTTGATCCTGAGTCAGGCCACGTAGTGGATGATTTGGGAGCTCCTTTGTGTGTCAGTGTGTTTGATCCTGAGTCAGGCCACGTAGCTGATGATTTGGGAGCTCTTTTGTGTGTGCTATTCCTGATAACTTCTTTTATAATTCTTGTGATTGTCTTCTCACTTGGAGAATTTAAAGCATGCAGCTTGAATTCTGGTACTCATTTTTGCCCAGAGAAATAAAGCAAGGTTATTTTGTTCTTTTTACCCCTGTCCTTGGGTTAAATCTGAGCCTTCCATTGGAAACTTCTGACCTTGCTGGAGAAACTTGCCCTGAAGAGCAACCTGGATTATAATTATGAAGAAAAACAAAAAAGAGAGCAAAAATACCTCGTGGACAGGAAGCCTTGAAGTTGCCAGCACCCTAGGAGAATGCCAGCTCAGATGATACTTCTTTAAAAGACGGATTTACCTTTCCGGCTGCCAGAGTCTGGATGAACATGTAGGGACCATGCAGAACCTCACAGGACCTTAATTGTCTGGTGTGATTTGTTCAGTTGGTGAACATCTAATCTTGGATTTAGAATCCTAGAATCAACCAGGTTGGAAGAGACCTCCAAGATCATCCACTCCAACCTAGCACCCAGCCCTAGTCAGTCAACTAGACCATGGCACTAAGTGTCTCATCCAGTCTTTTCTTGAACACCTCCAGGGACAGTGACTCCACCACCTCCCTGGGCAGCCCATTCCAATGCCAATCACTCTCTCTGACAACAACTTCCTCCTAACATCCATCCTAGACCACCCCCAACACAACTTGAGACTGTGTCCCTCTGTTCTGTTGCTCGTTGCCTGGGAGAAGAGACCAACCCCCACCTGGCTACAACCTCCCTTCAGGTAGCTGTCGACAGCAATGAGGTCACCCCTGAGCCTCCTCTTCTCCAGGCTAAACACCCCCAGCTCCCTCAGCCTCTCCTCACAGGGCTGTGCTCCAGGCCCCTCCCCATCTTAGTTGCCCTTCTCTGGACATGTTCCATCACCTCAACATCTCTCTTGAATTGAGGAGCCCAGAAACTGGACACAGCACTCAAGGTGTGGCGTGACCAGTGCTGAGTACAGGGGAAGAATAACCTCCCTTGTCCTACTAGCCACACTGTTCCTGATCAAGGCCAGAATGCCATTGGCTCGCTTGCCCACCATTGCACACTGCTGGCTCATCTTCAGCTACTATCTATCAGTACCCCCAGGTCCCTTTCTGCCTGGCTGCTCTCCAGCCACTCTGTCCCCAGCCTGTAGCACTGCTTGGGGTTGTTGTGGCTGAAGTGTAGAACCCTGCACTTACCTTTGTTAAATCTCATCCCATTGGCCTCTGCCCACCCATCCAGCCTGTCCAGGTCCCTCTGCAGGGCTCTCCTTCCTTCTAACAGATAAACACCAGCTCCTAGTTTTAGAACTCCTGATCTCAGTTTTCTGCTGTGTGACAGATGTACTGAGGCTAATAATTTAGTCTCTGTGGGCTCCATTTAGCCACTCTAATAGGGCTGTATTTTCTACTCTCTGTGAGAACAGGTAAAGGAAATTAAAGCACTCAGATATAACTTCAGGCAAAAGAAAGGTACCTTGTGCTGGAAAATGTTTCAGGGGAAAGAATTAAAAGCCAAGAGAAATGGGAATGTAGACTTCTTAGCAAAGACACAGAAGGGGTCACTGAGATCAAAGAAGGAAAAAGGAGAGAAACTTTTAGAAGAATATAACATGCAGAGTAAGGGGGAGAAAAAGAAGAAAGCAAAGAAAATATGAGAATGGACATTCAACTGTGGAGTTGTGGCTTAATAGAATCTTAGAATCAGTCAGGATTGGAGGGGACCACAAGGATCATCCTACTGCCATGGTCTAGCTGATTGGATAGGGCTGGGTACTAGGTTGGATTAGATGATCTTGGAGGTCTCTTCCAACCTGATTGATTTTATATGCTGACTTCTGTCATGGCAAGTATGTTTAGTTGTGAGAGAAATATTAGCTACATCAACATTAACAAAACTCTTTCGACCCAAAACAAAAGAATCACAGAAATAGTCAGGGTTGGAAGGGACCACAAGGATCATCTAGTTCCAACCCCCCTGCCATGGGCAGGGACACCATACCCTAGATCAGGCTGACCAGAGCCTCATCCAGCCTGGCCTTAAACACCTCAGGGATGGGGTCTCAACCACCTCCCTGGGCAGGCCATTTCAGGCTCTCACCACTCTCATGCTGAACAACTTCCTCCTCAAGGTTAATTTTAAACAGTCTGTGTGGCAGTAAAGAGCATTCCCCATTCGAGTCTCTTGTCTCTACATACACTGGGATATTGCTATGAAAAGAATTCCCGAGTCAGCAAAATATCCCAACATTCTCCACACTGAACATGATTGAGGAAGCATTTGCTGTAGCAGCAGAAAATAAATGATTAGTTAATGGATGCAACAGTTAGCAAAAGCAGGGTAAAGGAGGATGATCAAGGGGACACAGTCTCAAGTTGTACCAGAGGAGGTATAGGTTAGATTTTAGGAGGAAGTTCTTGCCAGAGAGTGATTGGCATTGGAATGGGCTGCCCAGGGAGGTGGTGGAGTTGCTGTCCCTGGAGGTGTTGGAGAAAAGCCTGGCTGAGGCACTTAGTGCCATGGTCTAGTTGATTGTCTAGGGCTGGGTGCTAGGTTGTAGTGGATGATCTTGGAGCTCTCTTCCAACCTGGTTCATTCTATGACTATGATATGCCTGTTTGAATGGGAGAAGACTTCTGTGTTCTACTGCATCGGTACTGGATTAGGCACCAGCTCTAGAGGAGCCATGTAATATAACAGGCAATTATAGATCTAAAATCTGCCATGTGATGTCCTCCTAAATTTACATATAGAAAATGCCATTTGGTAGCAGCATAAGGTCCCCTGAGGCTCTGTTTTTCCTCACAGTTCCAGTTATTGCTACTTGAACAGCACAAGCCTAAGGAATGGGAAGTGTTTCTTAGAAATGTTACTCCTGAGTGGTTACTGCTTTTAAAAGGTGTTTGTGTCAGTCCTACAGAAAGCATGCTTGGGAAAAGCTTTTAGAAAGCATTTTTACAGAGCAAAGAGTAGCTATGTAAACATTCAATGACATATAAAATCCCAGCTAAGGCTGGGAACTGTGCAGAATTGTACCAAATACATTTTAAAATGGAGGGAAAATACATCTTTTAATAGCATTTCTCTCTGGTTTGCCTGTAGAAGGATCTTCCTTATGAGTGATATGAGCAGCTGCTACTATTTCAACTTAAGGCTTCTCAAATCTTCCAAGTCCTGGAACATATTTTGTCATACATCCATAATGACCCATGGCTCAGGAAGAGAAAAAAAAAAAAGAGCTGTCTCTAGCCCATTGGCCATGAAATCATTCCCTAGTGACTCCAATCTCTTATGGCCTTGTTAAATTGCCCAGGCTAAATCATTTGTCAGACTTACCCAAGAATAAAATTATTTTACGCTCTTGTCAAGTGTCATCCAGTTCTGACAGCAGCATTCAGCATTCTACGCTTCTTCAAACCTAAAGTGGAAAACAAAGCCACCATCGTGTTCAGAGATTGCTGCAGTGACTCTTACAGGGGCTAAAACTCACAAGTGCTGGCTCCTTAACTCTGTCCATTCATTCTCTTCAATGCTCTCCGGACCAAAATATCTAGATAACTTTTTCATATGTTTTGAAGAGGGGTCAACTCCAGAATTGAGGCTTGATTTTTTCCTAGTTGGAATTTCTTAACTGGAACGTGTCCAGAGAAGGGCAATGAGGCTGGTGAGGGGCCTGGAACACAGCCCTGCAAGGAGAGGCTGGGGGCTTGCTGCCTGGAGAAGAGGAGGTTCAGGGGGGACCTCATTGCTGTCTACAACTACCTGAAGGGAGGCTGTAGCCAGGTGGGGTTGGTCTCTTCTGCCAAGCAACCAGCAACAGAACAAGGGGACACAGTCTCAAGTTGTGCAGGGGGAGGTCTAGGCTGGATGTTAGGAGGAAGTTCTTCACAGAGAGAGTGATTGGCATTGGAATGGGCTGCCCAGGGAGGTGGTGAAGTCACTGTTCCTGGAGGTGTTGAAGAAAGGACTGGATGGGGCACTTAGTGCCATGGTCTAGTTGACTGGCTAGGGCTGGGTGCTAGGTTGGACTGGATGATCTTGAAGGTCTCTTTCAGCTTGGTTGATTCTGTGATTGGAATGGGTTGCCAGGGAGGTGGTGGAGTCGCCTTCCCTGAAGGTGTTCAAAAAAAGCTTGGATGAGACACTCAGTGCCATGGTCAAGTTGATTGCCTTAAATTTGATGTGATATACAACTTCACCTGGTTTCAGGAGTGTTTTGAGAAAGATACTTTGACAGTACCTGCATTTCTCTATGTGGATTTGTAGTGCCTTTCAAACCTGGGGCCTCAGGAGCAGTGTAGTGAGGGCACCTTGGCTCTTTCTATCACTTTTGAGGTTGCTGCTTATGGTTTTCACAGATGAGCTCTTGCAAATGAAGTTGAAGCCATCCAGCTAATGCCACTTTCTTCCCTCAGATGCTGATGGTGCTGGTTCCAAAGCTGGGATGTGCATCCAAATATTGGTTCCCTCTAGGGCTTCAGTAGCAGCACAGTGTCCATCGCTCTTGTCAGTGGCACAGACCACTGTCAGAAATGGGAGACAGATGCTGAGAGGGAGGACCTGATTCTGCTAGAACCATCAGGACTCTTCTGTGAGAGCTTTCCAGGGTTCAGCACAGCAATGCTCAAAGACCTTTGCAAGCCTGGACTGTAAGGGACATGCCTGAGTTCATGCAGCAGGTCAGTGGTAGCCTGCAGAGAAAAGGCAACTGTCCTGACTCCCAGTCCAGTGCTCCTTCTGAGGCACTCATAACCTTGCTTTAACTTCACTTGTTTGCACTCAAAAGCATGGCTATTTGTTGTCAGTGAAGCAAACTGCATTATACCTGCCTTTAATGGCCTTTGGAAACCAACACAACTCCTCTTCTTGACCACATGATTGCCCTTTTATTCAGCCATTCCTATTTCTTTCTTCCTCCAGTTGCCCTTCACACTTTGACAATGCATGGCAAAACCCTGCTCTAAGGTAGTAACAAATGCAACTCGTGTCACATTCTGGCTGAATAAAGGCTGCAGAAAACATCCAGAAGGTTGAGAATATTAACACTGTGGATACAGAAAGTAGGGAGAAAGCCAGCTGGGTTAGGTTCTTACTTGTTCCTGGCTTTAAAATGGTTTATGGTGGAAAAGACACACAGGTTGGAGGGAACCATAGTGCAGCAGCCTGCAGAATGCATTCTGTTGTGAGCTAAATCAGCTAGGAGACCAGCCCTGGCTCAAGTGTCTTCCAGCAGACATCAGCATCCTTCTTCACACCATCTGAATTGCATCGTTTGGGCTTCTCAGTTCTGCAGGGCTCTAGCTGAAGTGCAGCAACCTGTCACGCACAGTCACAGAATGGTAGGGGCTGGAAGGGACCTTGAAAGATCATCTAGTCCAGCCCCCCTGTCAGAGCAGGACCACCTATACCAGATCACACTGGGACCCTTTTCCACCTGTCTTGGTTCTAATTTAAATTTCCAGAGACTCAGATAAATTTGATAGAACCAGTAAGAACTTCATAAAGTGCCCTTCCCTCTTCCCCCTCCTTTCTCAAATGTAAGGGACTAGATGGAGAGGGAGAGAAGTAAGCACACCCAATTAGATGAAATTTCACTCAATTAGGAAGTTAAAAAGAAAAGTCTAACAATAACTTTAAAAGGTATCTGAGATAGGGAAATTACAAAGGGTTAGGGAAGGGAAAATAGCAAATACAAAACATATAAACACAACCCAATTTTGATGGTGAAGGCCATATGGCAAAGCAAAAGAGAAACCAGGAAAGAGGATGGTGATGCTGGTAAGACCAAAGGAAACAGAATGATGATACTGTTAAGACCACGGCAGGGAGCACAGAGAGGTGCAGAGAGAGAGTGGAACAGGCAGTCCCCCTGCTTTTATGGGACAGGAAGGGGGAGTGGGCTAACCATCACCTGGTGGTGTTCAGACTCATCCCTGGGGTCAAGTGGTCAAGACCACCTAGGGTCAGGTTCAGGGTTACTCCCCCTGGAGGCTTAACCATATACACCACCCTAACTGCCTCACTTTACCCCTTTCCCCCTGCCAAACTCAGAGCACCTGGGCTCTGTTGAAGTCTCCTCCCACTCCAGGTGTTGCCACTTTGCCCTCTCTGCTCACTCCCCTTTTTAATCCCCCCAGGAAAGGCAGAAGCCCTAAGCTGTGCCCAACTGGGCAGAGGGATCCTCCTCCTGGCATCACTGGTGAGTCCCCATGGTGCACACTGGGTGAATGGTGGAGGTGATCAAAGGCCGGGGGGCCTGGTGGCCCCCCGGTTACATAGGAATAGGCTTGATGGTTACTCCAATGTGCAGTCATAGATTTGTCAGGGCTGGAAGGGACCTCAAGGATCATCTAGTTTAAGTGCCCTGTCACTGGGTCAGGTTGCTCAGAGCCCAGTGCAACCTGGCCTGGTTAAAAGTCTCCTTAAATAGTGAGAAGTCTGAATTATGCTTTTTAAATGTGAATGCTCTTTTGCATCTCTTTCCAAAGGCAGAGAATACCAGGAGGCTAATCTCGGGCATTTCTGACCACCCCATCCTGTAATTCACCATGGATCTGATGAACACCTCTCCTGAGAAGATGTGTCATCTAGATTTTGATAAAGCCAGAATGCTTATCCCAACTGAACCCTGAGTGCTGATAAAACTGCTGTCTTCCACCAAAGAAGCCCACCCAATGATCTGGTCCAGCCTCCCTGCCAGAGCAGGATCACCCACAGCAGATCATGCTGGAATACATCCAGACAGTTCTTGAATATCTCTAGAGAGGGAGACTCCACAATCATCCTGGGCAGCTGGTTCCAGTGCTCTGTCACCCTCAAAGTGAAAAAATTCCTCCTCAGGTTCACATGGAACCTCCTATGCCTCAACTACCACCCACTGCCCCTTGTCCTGTCCTTGCCCTGCCTCTTGCCGTTCCCCAGCCAGAGGCTGACTCCATCCTCCTGGCACTCACCTCTGACATATTTATTAACATAATGAGGGCACCCCTTAGTCTTCTCCTCTCCAGGCTAACAAGCCCCAGCTCCCTTGATCTCTCCTCATAAGGGAGACATTCAACTTCCTTAATCATCTTTGTGACTCTGTGAAGCAGCTCCCTGTCCTTTGTGAACTGAGTGGGAGGCAGAGATGGACAAAATACTGTCAGACTACTTTGGGACATTCAGTTTTGCTAATTTGTTTTCAGTGCTCAAAGACGTGTAGTTTTGCCCCTCCTTTCTTTCCTCTGATGGTTTTATACCTAAGAACTCCCAGCAGCAACAACCTCCAACTTCTCCTATGCTCCTCAATGCACACAGTGACTCAGTCACTTGTCAGAACTTGTGAATTCAGGACTGTGAAACTCTGTTGGGGCAGTTAAGTATAATTACCCTGCCACTGTTTCTTCCTCTTTATTCTCCAACTAGAGAAACAAAGGAGACAAATTAACCACTAAATTCTACACATTTATTTGTGTTAACATCTCTTTTGTCCCTGAGTAGTCATCTGTATTCTTCCTGGTTGAATACTGTACTGCTTAATTTGGGGAAAAGGAACAGATGCAGGTGTGAAATTACTTATAAGGATAAAAGGACCCAGGCAGAACCTACTAGCCCTCACTTTGCCAGTCTGAAATGCTTGTTGAGGTAATCCAACAGAACTTTTCTGAAGTACTGTAGTATCTTCAGCAGTATTTTATAGCATCTTTTATATATCCACCATGTTAAGCCAATCCAGAGCTAACCTGAGTTTTCATAGAATCAACCAGGTTGGAAGAGACCTACAAGATCATCCAGTCCAACCTAGCACCCAGCCCTAGCCAGTCAACTAGACCATGGCACTAAGTGCCTCAGCCAGGCTTTGTTTGAACACTTCCAGGGACAGTGACTCCACCACCTCCCTGGGCAGCCCATTCCAATGCCAATCACTCTCTCTGTCAAGAACTTCCTCCTAACATCCATCCTAGACCTCCCCCAGCACAACTTGAGACTGTGTCCCCTTGTTCTGTTGCTGGTTGCCTGACAGAAGAGACCAACCCCCACCTGGCTACAGCCTGGCTACATGTCACAGAATTTCTTAGATTGGAAAAGACCTTCAAGATCATCGAGTCCAATCATTAGTTTCACACTGACAAGTCCTCGACTAAACCAAAGACCTCAACATGACATCTGATCACTGTGAATCCCTATGGTTGGAAAGGACCACCAGGTCGATGTCTCTTTTCTAAATGAGTGAAGATGAAAGGAAATCTGTGTGTGTGGCTTAAAGAAAGAAATAGTACTGTTGAATTCTCTCTGCTTTATCACCATTTCCAAAGTGGGAGATTTCTTTCTCCCGATGCCAGCTCCTAATCAGTGACGCAAGTGGAGCAAAGGCAAGCAAAGCTGTTGCCTGCGATGAGTTTCACAGTATCATCAGGATTGGAAGAGACCTCACAGATCAAGTCCAACCCTTTAACACAGATCTCAAGGCTAGACCATGGCACCAAGTGCCACGTCCAATCTTGCCTTGAACAGCTCCAGGGACGGCGACTCCACCACCTCCCTGGGCAGCCCATTCCAGTGTCCAATGACTCTCTCAGTGAAGAACTTTCTCCTCACCTCCAGCCTAAATTTCCCCTGGCACAGCTTGAGGCTGTGTCCTCTTGTTCTGATGCTGGCCACCTGAGAGAAGAGAGCAACCTCCTCCTGGCCACAACCACCCCTCAGGTAGTTGTAGACAGCAATAAGGTCTCCCCTGAGCCTCCTCTTCTCCAGGCTAAACAATCCCAGCTCCCTCAGCCTCTCCTCGTAGGGCTGTGCTAGATGGTTTGTGGGATTTTTGAGGGATTTTGTCCTCCCAAATCTCTAAGACTGTATTAATATTTTCCCCACACGTGTCTATACCCACAGGTAATATTTTCCTATTAAGATTGCTCTCTTGCTCCTTTTCATGGATTTCCATGGATCTCACAGTCACCTTGATCAACTTCCTCATTCCTCCCTCAAAATGCATCACAAAACAGGGGGGAAAAACTGTTCCCAGGTAATTTGCAGAAGCACATTATACTTGCTCAGTGCTGCCTAACAATTAGTGTCACTTGGCATGTTACTGTCTTTTTCCTTCTAGAAGCAAATTCAATAGCTGTTTCAACAGAACGGGGGTGGTTTTGGCAGTTATGTGACCCAGATACAAGCCTCAGTTTGAGTATATTTCCAGCATTCCTATCTTGGCTTATCTCATTGTTGGAAATCTGAAGCTCTCTATAAGCATCCAGCTGCAGTGGAGGTAGGCAGCTGGAGCCCTGGCTTCTTGCTTAGGGCAAAACGTTAAGGGCCAAGCTGCATAGAAAATGCCCTTGGCAGCTGCCCAGTGGAGGGAGGAGAGAAGGCAGTGATAGTGGATGAAACAGACCCTGGAAAATGAGGAAGAGAAGAAGAAGGCTTTGTTGCATCTGAGCTGGGGAGATGCTTGTATTATGGGGGCAGGGTTATCTGAATAATAGGGTTTGGTTTCCAGCTTTGCTTTGGGATCCCTCTCAGCTCAGCAGGGTGTAGGGCAAACAGGCATAGCATAAAGCTCCTTTCTGCTCTCAGTTTCAGGGAGCTCAGCAAAATCTAGAGTGGATCAAGAGAGGTGCTAACGAGAGGATTCACACCATCCTTTCATCGCATCTTAGTGTGCACAACGGCAGGGTCCTACCAGAAGGTGATTTAGAGCAGGGCTGGGTGCTGCCCTGGATGCCTGTGCTCAGCTGTACCCACAAAAGACTCCACAGGAACAGGAGCCAGCAAGTCAAGTGCCTCTAATGGGACAGCGTGCTCATTTTCAGTGCCTCCAACTGCTGCCTCTGCCAAGGATGTGCCAGCATACTACACAAGCTGCCTTATCCTCTCCCTTGCTTGCTCATTATACTGAATTTTCTAGGCTGGCAGAAAGGTGGCTGTGCCAGCTTGCTGTCACCTAAGAAAGCTTCTGTGTCATGGGGAGTCTTTGACAGCTTCATTTGGGCAGCTTTGTTTGTTTTCTGTGCCACATTAACAGCACAAATGGGTGGAAGCTGGACCATCTATCCAATCTCTAACATATGATCTGAGATAAACCAGTTATGGTCATATTTGCCCTGCATTTTGTGACCACCACAGGAGGTGGGGATTGGCATGGCTCAGTGTCAGCTACACACTCCTTATTGTTCTGTAAATTGTGTCCAGTAAACGTGGAGAGAAAACCTAGCAGGTGACAACAGTGCAAACAGATTGAGAAAGTAACTGTGGAGCTGGAAAATATGCCAGACATTTCCAAATCCTGCACTTAAGTCTGCACTTAAGTCCACATCGGTCACAACGACCAGATTAAGAGAGCCTGTTGGCTGCTGACTACTTATTCTCCCACACTGTTCTTACTGTGCCTCTCTGGGTCATTTTGGGCAACCTTTACTATGATCACAGATGCTCTACATGAAGAATGCACACAGATGAAGATCACAAAGTATGATCCTATGATTCTATTTACTGTTTAACATACACAGCTGATGGTTAAGGATAATAAATTACTTTAGGTGAAGCATTTGTATAGTCACCACCATATTCATAGAATCATAGAACCAGCCAGGTTGGAAAATACCTCCAAGATCATCCAGTCCAACCTAGCACCCAGCCCTAGACAATCAACTAGACCATGGCACTAAGTGCCTCAGCCAGGCTTTGCTTGAACACCTCCAGGGACAGTGACTCCACCACCTCCCTGGGCAGCCCATTCCAATGCCAATCACTCTCTCTGGCAACAATTTCCTCCTAACATCCAGCCTTGACTTCCCCTGGCACAACTTGAGACTGTGTCCCCTTGTTTTGTGGCTGGTTGTCTGGCAGAAGAGACCACCCCCCACCTGGCTGCAGCCTCCCTTCAGGTAGTTGTAGGCAGCAATGAGATCACCTCTGAGCTTCCTCTTCTCCAGGCTAAACAAACCCTTTCTTATTGAGTGCTGTAAGGTGGGAGCAGTCTATTGTGTTTGAGTCCTTGCCAGTTGCTTCACTATGTGAGGCAGTAGTTTGCTTGCATTCAAGAGTAGAAGAATGTCTCTTACTGATAACTACACAGGCATATGTCTTTGCTGGCCTGAAAACTCCCTTCTAGCTCAGTGACTCAAGATCTCCAAGGATGATCGTGAGAGTAAGCAAATGGCATGTAACTCTGGAATGAGGTGAGCTAGCAGTAGGGCACAGGTATGTGGCAGACTAGGATCTGAGGGCTGTGTAGTGTAGTTGTATCTCTCCTTCCTTCTTCCTGTACCTGTCTTCAATTGTCAGGCAAAAAGCAATGACTGCTCTAATACAAATGAGTTGTATGTGGATGGGATGCCTATGTGAGAATGGAGGCTTGCAATAAAGTACACCATATCCAGCATGGATCTTAAACAAGAAAGTCCTGCATGAAGGATGGCTTAATTTAGGTGTGTGTTGCCTCTGAATGATGTATCACCAGGTGTGGCTTTACAGGAAAGTGATGCAGTTATAGGTTGGATTGGATGATCTTGGAGGTCTCTTCCAACCTGGTTGATTCTATGGTTCTATGGTCACCGTTTCCCACCTGCAAGTTCTCATTAAATTTCCCCAAGTCTGTGACACCAGGTTCCATGTTGTCTCTTTTCTTCATCTGCATCAAGTACGTGACCAAATTTGTTCACTCTGAGTGAGTAATGTTTAAGATGTTTAAAGTGAAGCAAATCCTTCAGGGGTTTGCTGGCCAAAGGCCAAAGATGTGCAGTGTTGCTCCTGTCGTACCACATACTTGAGACATCCAGCAATAAACAAATAAAATGAGTTCTGGCATGTGCTAATGGCATTTTTCCCCCCTAATTTGCCAGCCAAGTGTTTTCCAGTATGGCTGGTTTTGAATGGAAACAAGGAGAAAATGTCATTGAAGTGGCCAATA
Source organism: Pogoniulus pusillus (assembly GCF_015220805.1). Taxonomy (NCBI): domain Eukaryota; kingdom Metazoa; phylum Chordata; class Aves; order Piciformes; family Lybiidae; genus Pogoniulus; species Pogoniulus pusillus. The sequence continues at coordinate 8,146,428 of NC_087264.1, read as the reverse complement.
TTTTGGTTTTAGTTTCATTCAAATGCTAGAATTTTGAGACTAATTTCCCTCTAAATCTGTGTCTGCCTTGGCACCTAAAGTCAGAGAATCATAGAATGCTTTCAGTTGGAAAATGACCTTGAAGATCATAGAGTCCAACCATTATCTAATTCTACCAAGTTCAGTGCTAAACCATGTCCTTTAGCACTACATCTATGCATCTATTAAACACATCCAGGAATGACGATGTGTTAGCCACAAATCTTCCTTTAGGCAGGCAGCAGGGGTCAGCACCTGTTAGTGAGGGATACAGTATTCTTAAAAATCACAGAATCAAACAGGTTGGAAGAGACCTCTAAGATCATCCAGTCCTACCTAGCACCCAGCCCTGTCCAATCAACTGGAACATGGCACTAAGTGCCTTATCCAGTCTTTTCTTGAACACTTCAAAGGACAGCAACTCCACCACCTCCCTGGGCAGCCCATTTCAATGCCAGTCACTCTCTCTGTGAAGAACTTCCTCCTGACATCCAGCCCAAACCTCCCCCAGCTTCCACATGGACTCCACATGATTCAATGTGAATCCCACTTTGCTGTGCTCCTTCTGACTTCATTTGTGTAGTCTTGAGCATAGACCACACACCTAACACATTAGCATAACCTAGGCAAGAACAACCCAGTCTTTTACATACATCATGCCTTGTTTTTTGTCATTAACCAGGTGTCCACCATCTCCCCTCCCCCGTGGAAGTCATCCTGAAGCTGTGGGACCCAAGGCTGAATGGTCACAGACTGGATGTTACTATTCCTTCTCACATTGCATTCCCACAGTGATGCAACCACTTCCCTGGGCAGCCTATTCCAACGTTCAAGAACCCTTTCAGTGAAGAATTTTCCTCTAACATCCAATCTAAACCACCCCTGGTACAACCTGATGCCATTCTGTCTTGTCCTATCCTGTTTTTACCTGGGAGAGGAAACCAGCACCCACCCCACTACAGCCTCCTTTCAAGTAGTTGTAGAGAGGTCTCCCCTCTGCCTCCCTTTCTCCAGGCTAAATGAACCCATTTCCCTCAGCTGCTTCTCTTAAGACGTATTCTCCAGACCCTTCACCAGTTTTGCTGTCCTTCTCTAGACCTGCTTCAACACCTCAATGTCTTTCTTGTAGTGAGGGCCCCAAAACAGAACACAGTAAGCAAGGACAGAACTCAAGGTGTGGTCTCAGCAGTGCTGCACACAGGGGAACATGGCATTCCAAAGGAGCAGCAATACTGACACATACAACATCAATCCAGCTATCAGAAAGCATCTTAATAATTAACTCCAGGGATTCTATTAATTGCCAGTAAAATTATGATCTATTTTCTCCTTGTGACATGAAAAATGACTCCAAGGTTAAGTTCCCCTCCCCCCTTACTGTTAATTTCAAGTGCGTGAGAAACAATTTTTTTTGGAACTTTGATCCCCTGCCAAAACTTGTAGAAGCAGCAGTTCATAAAATGTTTCTCCTAATTTATGCAAAGAATGGAAATGCATTTGCAATAACACTACAGATGGCTGTGCCCTGTCTCTAGCAGCCACTTAAACACATTAGTGGAAATCTGAAACTTTGGTGCTCTTTCCAGCACAGCTACAACACATAACAGCTCTGTTGGTCTAAAAACAGCGCCTCTGCCACTCTGAGAAAACCTGATGGGCAAACTACTCCTTTTATGTTACTGTCATCTTTTCCAAAGCTCTTTAGAAGTCAGTGATGCACTTGGGTAATGCTAAGATAACCCCCTGGAAATTGGCACAGATTGTATGTTGAATAACCCTGTTTTCCAAGTGCACCTCCCAGGCACATCCTGCAGCATGGGAGATCACTAACACTAGCTCCCACCCCTAGTTAAAACTGATCAGCTATGAAGTTAGACAAGAGGCTGTGTCCTTGTGGAAGAGCAGGTATGGCTGTGCAATCTACAGGGATCTTGCCCCCAGGTCAGCAAGCTTTGGATAAAACCTTCAGCTATCAAGAGCTGCCTGTGACCATTGATCAAGCCTATGAGAGCATGCAGAAGTCCCTTGAAGGCTGGCCAAGTGGAGAGCACATCAAACCATTGAAGTCATAGAATCATAGAATCAATCATGTTGGAAGAGACTTCCAAGATCATCCAGTCAAACCTAGCACCCAATCCTATCAAATCAACTCTATCATGGCACTAAGTGCCTCATACAGGCTTTTTTGGTCTGGAGACAATAGGGTTGCAACATAAGGGCCACAACAAAACAGACACCAAAAATTCAGTGGGATGAGCAGGAAGCTGGTGAGAAGCCTGGAACACAGACCTGCAATGAGAGGCTGAGGGAGCTGGGGGTGTGCAGCCTGAAGAAGAGGAGGCTCAGGGGGGACCTCATTGCTGTCTACAACTACCTGAAGGCAGGCTGTAACCATGTGGGGGTTGGTCTCTTCTGCCAGGCAACCAGCAAGAGATCAAGGGGACACCGTCTCAAGTTGTGCTGGGGTAGGTCTAGGCTGGATGTTAGGAGGAAGTTCTTGCCAGCAAGAGTAATTGGCATTGGAATGGGCTGCCCAGGGAGGTGGTGGAGTCACTGTCCCTGGAGATGTTGAAGAAAAACCTGGCTGAGGCACTTAGTGCCATGGTCTATTTGATTGTCTAGGTCTGGGTGCTAGGTTGGACTGGATGATCTTGGAGCCTTTTTCCAACCTGGTTCATTCTGTGACTCCATGATTCCATGATTAGCCAATTTGTTTGTGAAATGGCTCTTCAAGCTATTTATTCCTCTTCATCAGCAGCTCTGACAGATTTTTCAGGTGCTTAAACTGATATGAAAGAAAGGCATCAACTGAAAATGACCACTGCAGTTCAAATGAGCCCAAAGGGCTCCATTATCATGAAGTACATCAACATACCTCTTAGCTGTCTCTAAAATCCTTGTGGCTGCATTGAATGTTATGGCATCTTGCATATGTACACCTGTGTTTAGCAAGCTTAGCATCAAGCAGTGTCTCTCTTGAGCAGATACAGGCTGCTGGCTTGAGGATATATCACTGGATGAGAAAGCACATAGCTGAGAAAGCATAAAACATCTACAGCGTGTCTCTGGATAGGTCTCTGGAAGCCTGTGTTTCAACATCTTCCTCCTGTGGCTCGGAGCATATCTGCTAGATATGCAGTAAATAAGGAGAACAAGGGATCTAATGAATGGCAATGGAATGTAATTTATGGGCAAGTAACCTAAGAAACTGCACTGGAATCTTTACTCCCATAAACAATGTGCTGTTTAACCTAATGTTGAACGTGCAAGACTTACAGTGAAATTCCTCACTGTGTTGCCTTGGTGGCCTTCACACAGCAGAGGCAATGCAGGCTGTTTGATGGCTTTGGATGGAAATGCAGAACTGAAACAGTGGAGAGCCCCACCTTGTTGAAAATTGATGTCCAGAAAAGGTCCAAAAAATACCTTGGATTAATTCAGAGGCCCCATGGGACTTTCTGCCCTGGGCCTGATGTTTGTCAGAGCTTGTGGCAACAGCTGGGTACAAGAACTACCCAGATCTCATGCCCTTCCAAGCCCTTTCTTCCACAGTTTATTAATCTTCTTTTGTAAGGATCCTCCCAGTTACCATCTCTATCTCTGTCCTCCCATTAACTGCCACTTAAAAATGGGACTGGTGGTTTGGACAATTAGTAGCCTAATAAGTGAAAGAGCCTTTCACCTCTGGGTTGAAAATCGAGACAAAATGCACAGTAAGTCGAGTGGGGAAGTTGTTAGCACCATATATAAAGCTCATTGGCAGCCAGCTGAAATGCAGTGGGCACCCCTGTTCCCCTCTTTTCCATGTAAGGCACTGTGGGAGAGTTCTCCCGCAGCAGGGCATGAGCTGTAAACATGAGACCTTGTGATGGGAGATGTCCTTGAGCTTGCAGGCTCAAGGAAGCTAGGCTGTGGACAAGTGAGCAACCCACGCACACCTGCAGAGGGCTAAGCCTGCCAGCCCCCTGGGGTGGGAACCACAGGTTGTTTGGCACAGGGTAAATCTATCTGCTCCTTGCACGTGGCTTGGGGCCAATCTGTACTGTCCACTTGTGCCAGCCCCAGGCTGGCTGGATACACCTCCTCTGAGCGCTATATAAGACACTGCACTACCCTAATAAAGCTGTACTGATGCATAGAAGTTGCTGAGTCGAGTCTTCAGTGCCCCGATCCGCGTCTCGCTAGCCTCCGGACCCCGACAAGGCACTCTGTCACCAGCTACTATGGTGCCTGTGCTCCTGTGGCCTCAGGGAAGCAGACTGATCCAGGGTCCTCACTCTCCTAGCTTCACAATCTGAGGGTGATGCCAGCTTATCATAGAACCACAGAATCATAGAATCAACCAGGTTGGAACCATGGCACTAAGTGCCTCAGCCAGGCTTTTCTTGAACACCTCTGGGGACAGTGACTCCACCACCTCCCTGGGCAGCCCATTCCAATGCCAATCACTCTCTCTGCCGACAACTTCCTCCTGACATCCAGCCTAGACCTCCCCCAGCACAACTTGAGACTGTGTCCCCTTTTTCTATTGCTGGTAGCCTGGCAGAAGAGACCAACCCCCACCTGGCTACAATGCCCCTTCAGGTAGTTGTAGCCAGAAATGAGGTCACCCCTGAGCCTCCTCTTCTCCAGGTTGCACACCCCCAGGTCCCTCATCCTCTCCTCATAGGGTTTCTGTTCCAGGCCCCTCACCAGCTTTGTTGCTATCTGGTGCTTAAGATGAATCCCCTAAGTCCTGCAAACATCTGCAGTGCCAGATAGACTGATCATGCTTGTTCCCAGCATGCACTGTACTGAGGTTGGATGGATGGGGTCAAGGTTTCAGCTGCCTGCCCAACCACTTTGGACAAGTTAAAAAAAACCAGTTGCTTTGCACACATATTTGTACTGGAGCCTTATTTCTTGTGAATCTTAAGTTACATTCTAGCTTGGCATTACTTGTTTACTGTGACCCAAATGAATGTCACTGCTTCCACTATCGGTGTCAGATTGAATGCAGAGAGAACTGAGCACTGATGGAAGTTGTTGAATTCACAGCAATGAAAACAGAGGGACCCCTGCCCCAGACAGCAGCTGGTTGAAAGATTGCTACAGAGCAGCCTCAGCAGCTCCTAGATGGAGCTGAGGACTTTGCCTGTGATACCCTCACGAGCTGGTTCATGTACATCTGCAGACTCTGACAGTGTTTTGCAATTCTATTCTTGCTTCTACAATGCTGGACACGAGGGGATGCAAAGGAAAATTCAATCACTGTCTCAAAGTCATAATTAAAATGCATTCCCATTCTACTCTCTGCACACCACACAGTAACTGCAGCTGGCTGTGGGAAACTCACACCTGTATTTCCCAGGGAATTGCTCCCCTTGGTACAAAAGCCCAGAAAGGCCCTGGTAAGCCATACCTTTACCATGTGTGGGCAACTCTGTGCAAATGGGAGTCAAACTGGCAGACTCCTAAGTGCCTTCTGCATGTCTTCAGCTGAGTTAGTGTAACCTTGCAGCAGAAAGAAGTACAGGTCATAGAATCATAGAATCATAGAATGAACCAGGTTGGAAGACACCTCCAACATCATCCAGTCCAACCTAGCACCCAGCCCTAGTCAGTCAACTAGACCATGGCACTAAGTGCCTCGGCCAGTCTCTTCTTGAAGTCCCCCAGGGACGGTGCCTCCACCACCTCCCTGGGCAGCCCATTCCAATGGGAAATCACTCTCTCTGTCAAGAACTTCTTCCTAACATCCAGCCTATACCTACCCTGGCACAACTTGAGACTGTGTCCCCTTGTTCTGTTGCTGGTTACCTGGGAGAAGAGGCCACCCCCCACCTGGCTACAATGTCCCTTCAGGTAGTTTTAGACAGTAATAAGATCACCCCTGAGCCTCCTCTTCTTCAGGCTAAACAGGCCCAGCTCCCTCAACCTCTCCTCATAGGATTTGTGCTCCAGGCCCCTCATCAGCTTTGTTGCCCTTCTCTGGACATGTTCCAGCACCTCAGCATCTTTCTTGAATTGAGGTCTTTGCCTCAGTAAGCAGAGCAATTTTTTTAGCACCAACCTGTCAGCATCAGCATCCTAAGATGATAGTGTGGATGGTGACAAGGGTGGGAAGGTGAAGATGGGGGCATCCATTTCATTCTACTTGTGGTATGTGAACAGTAGCCATTGGTCAAAGAGGAGGGCAGACAGTTCAGCATGGTAGCATCTCTAAATGCTGCAGCTAAATTTGACTGGGCTTGCAAGTCAGATGTCTTTCTAGCATGGCATCAAACAAGCTTCTGAACTGCAGCCTACAAAGAGCCCTTTCTTTCTATTTTAAGATTTGTGTGAACAGAACTAGGCTACTGCAGCTATTTTCCATTGTGATTTATTTCTCCACACACTAGAATCCACCCTGATCATGTGACAAAATTCCAGGCTTAGAAAAATCCTCCTCTTGTGACCAGTGACTTCTGGTAAGAAATCTCAAAACAAGGAAAAGTGAAAAGACAGTAGAATTTGGTGGTGCAGGCAGAGACAAAAGAAAAACACCCAAAACCAACAAACACCAAACCAAGACAGACTGTTCAAGACCTCCAAAAACTTACTGGGTGTCACATAGTCCTAGAAATGAGCTTGGAAACAACAATGTGACTTCAAAAATGCTCATCGTGCTCTTTAGGTCAGCTAGACCTGACATGACCCAGCTGCAAAGACAGGATATCTCTGGCTCCAAAGAGAATCATAGAGTCACAGAATGAACCAGGTTGGAAGAGGGCTCCAAGATCATCCAGTCCAACCTAGCACCCAGCCCTAGCCAGTCAACTAGACCATGGCACTAAGTGCCTCAGCCAGGCTTTGCTTCAACACCTCCAGGGACGGTGACTCCACCACCTCCCTGGGCAGCCCATTCCAATGCCAATCACTCTCTCTGGCAACAACTTCCTCCTAACATACAACCAAGACCTCTCCTGGCACAACTTGAGACTGTGTCCCCTTGATCTGTTGCTGGTTGTCTGGCAGAAGAGACCAACCCCCACCTGGCTACAGCCTCCCTTCAGGTAGTTGTAGGCAGAAATGAGGTCTGCCCTGAGCCTCCTCTTCTCCAGGCTAAACACCCCCAGCTCCCTCAGCCTCTCCTCACAGGGCTGTGCTCCAGGCCTCACGTCAGCTTCATCACCCTTCTTGGAGAAAGAAGCTCCAGGGGAGACCCAAAATCTCTTAGATGAAACCTCCTTCACAGTGCTTTGGAGCTGCACTCTCAGTGCCAAGTGTCTCCTGACTCCTTCTGAAGTTCATCCAGCCTGCAAGAAAGGAGGTCTTTCCCTGCACAGTCTGCCTGACTACAAATCTCCTCTGATTCTGTTACAGAAACGAGGTTTTTCCTCAGGCCAGGCTAAAAACTGACAGGTCTCTCTCTTTCTAACCTCTGAATTTTATGAAGTCACCTAAGAATTCCAGAGTCTCTAATGCTGTTTCCTGAGGCAGGGCAGTTAGTTCTGCAGTACAACAGCCTTTTGAAGAAGATATAGGCTGCTGAAAAATGACCCTTTCTGCTTTAAAGGAAGGAAATAAAACTCCAGGTTGTCAAATCATGATACTTCAATTCACTGAAGCCAGGCAGTACATTTCAAGAGATTCACAATAAAGTCCAGCAAATAACTTTTCCTCAGAATTGGTCTGTGTTTGGCTGAATTCCAGCAGAGGGAAAAAAGATAATGAGCAGCTCTTTGTAGAATCTTAGAATCAGTCAGGGTTGGAAGGGACCACAAGGATCAGCTAGTTCCAGCCCCCCTGCCATGGGCAGGGACACCCTACCCTAGGTCAGGATGGACACAGCCTCATCCAGTCTGGCCTTAAACACCTCCAGCCATGGGGCCTCAACCACCTCCCTGGGCAACCCATTCCAGGCTCTCACCACTCTCCTGCTCAGCAACATCCAGTCTGAACCTGCCCATCTCCAGCTTTGCTCCATTCCCCCTAGTCCTGTCACTCTCTGATAGCCTAAAAAGTCCCTGCCCAGCCTTTTTGTAGGCCCCCTTCAGATACTGGATTGAACAGCCCCAACTCTTTCTGTCTGTCCTCATAGCAGAGCTGCTCCAGCCCTCTGAGCACCTCAGTGGCCCTGAGCATCCCAGTGGCCCTATCATCTCTTGGCCCAGGCCAGCAGCAATGCTATTCGCTGTACCTAGCAAGCAAATCACACCAGCACTGTTCCTCCAGGGCTGGATCTTAAGTGTTAAACCCTTGCAGCTCTGCCACTGCTGGAGCACACCCATGGGGTCTTGTTCCAATATTTTGCAGCACGTCATTTGCCCATGAGAGAGTATTTCTTGTTTATGTCTCAGAGAAAAAGTGTCTTTTTTTCCCCCTCACAATCAATTCACTAACATAAGCATCCTCAGTGCAGAATTTCTGATGCTGACAATACTGTATATCTTTACCTCTCCAGAGTGTTGCTCTCTTCTTTGCAATAAAATAGGTAGGTCTGCTGCAGTGGGAAAATTCTCAGCTTTAACTTATGCTCAGCAGCTCTCTTTCTTCTTGGGAAGCAACAGAGAAATACATTAGCAACTGTTCTCATTCTCCTTATTTATTGTATTATCCACCCAAACCTGAATCACTAATCAGCATCTATCTTAAATCACCATAAACCTCCTGACTAGCTTGCTTTGTCTTTTCTTTAGGCAGCCAGCCCAGCTGGTTCCCATAGGTACTAGCAAACTAAAACCCTGAGAGAGAGATCTAACGTTGATTCTTGCAAGCAAAGCTTCTAGTGTTACAACCCAATAAAGCATCAATCAGTGCCTGGTAGTGTTCTTTTCTTCTGCTGCACCAGCCCAGCACCTCCCTGCTCTGCATTCTTACCAACAGGTTAGAATCTCATTGAAATATTGACCAAAACAAAAATGATTCCCATCAATATCAGCTGTTACTATGGGCTAGGGTTTTGTTCATTCATTATTACTTACAGTGACAACCTAATCCCAGTGTGAGTCAAAGGCTGTAGCAACAGTTTTGTAGGCTGGACTCTCCCTGTCTGCAGGGAGCACATGAAGAGAGGGGTCACATCATCTAGAATTGCTCCACTGATGTATAGAATCACAGAATCAGCCAGATTGGAAGACACCTCCATGATCATCCAGTCCAACCTAGCACCCAACCCTAGCCAAGCAACTAGACCATGGCACTAAGTGCCTCAGCCAGGATTTTCTTCAACACCTCCAAGAATGGCAACTCCACTACCTCCCTGTGCAGCCCATTCCAATGGAAAATCTCTCTCTCTGTCAAGAACTTCAACCTAACATCCAGCCTAGACCTCCCCCAGGCACAACTTGAGACTGTGTCCCCTTGTTCTCTTGCTGGTTGCCTGGCAGAAGAGACCAACCCCACCTGGCTACAGCTTCCCTTCAGGGAGTTGTATGCAGCAATGAGGTCCCCCCTGAGCCTCCTCTTCTCCAGGCTGCACATCCCCAGCTCCCTCAGCCTCTCCTCACAGGGCTGTGTTCCAGGCCCCTCACCAGCTTTGTCACCCTTCTCTGAACATGTTCCAGCATCTCAACATCTCTCTTGAATTGAGGAGCCCAGAACTGGACACAGCACTCAAGGTGTGGCCTGAGCAGTGCTGAGTACAGGGGCAGAATAATCTCCCCTGTCCTGCTGGCCACACTGTTCCTGATGCAGGCCAGGATGCCATTGGCTCTCTTGGCCACCTGGGCTCACTGCTGGCTCATCCTCAGCTACTCTCTACCAGTACCCCCAGGTCCCTTTCTGCCTGGCTTCTCTCAGCCACTCTGTCCCCAGCCTGTAGTGCTGCTTGGGGTTGTTGTGGCCAAAGTGTAGAACCCTGCACTTGGCCTTGTTAAATCTCATCCCATTGGCCTCTGCCCACCCATCCAGCCTGTCCAGGTCCCTCTGCAGGTCTCTCCTATCCTCCAACAGATCAACACCTGCTTGTTGCTTGGTATCACCTGCAAACTTACTGATGATGTACTCAATTCCCTGGTCCAGATGTAATGGTACCTCATCAATTTTGACTTGCTCATCTCCTCATTCTTAATGTTGAAATGGGTGTTGTTGGCAGCTGTTTTGCATATATGGGACTTTCTTTGCTTCTCTTTTTTAGGTCATACTTAAAGACAGTGTTTGTCCCTAATTCACAAGTGGTGACAGGCCTCTGAAATGCATTCACCTGGATTGTCTTGGAGGGTGAATGAATTGGCTAAGGGCAGGAACCAGAATGTGACCAGTGTCACAGACCCCATTACCACTGCATTTATTTTCTACAAGACAGGGAAAAAAAAATCTGCCTGAAATGATACTTTCTGGTAGAAAAAGGTTTGAAGGATTATTTATATCAGGAACCAAAAAGCCTCAGAGGAAAAAGAATGACTGCAGGCCAAATTGCATACCATCTGCTTCTGCTCCTCTTGGGTTGCCTCCTGAACCAGCCTGAAGGCAATGTCCAAAAAATTGACACCAAACCTGGATGGAGAATAGAAAATGTGATCCAGAATAGGCTGCTGCCACATCTGACAGCCAGGCAGTTCTGTGTGACCATCTGCAGGCTCCAAATGTCAGCTCCAAACGAGTAGCTACACCTTAGTGAAACTGCAACCTCTCACCTGAGTCCCTTGACAAAAGAAATGAATAACAATAAATGCAAGGAGGAGTAAAACTCCCTCACACTGGTTGGAAACTGACAAGCTGTTAAGTGCCAGTTTAAGTCTCCTTTTGGCCTTTGTCCAGCAGAAAAAGCTGAACATGTTAAGACACTGAAGAAGAAGGGCATCATGTTCAGTGTCATACATGCTGGGAGAGAGATGGAGGATTGACTGCCCCTGAATCCAGCAAAAGAAGTTGCAGAGAAGAGGACAGTCCTTCGAGGGCTACTCTGGGTTTTATTTATCTGGCCAAGACCACCAGAGAGCTGTAGACTGAGTCCTTGTGTCCGTTGCAGAGCATATAAGCACTTGGAGGTTGTTGCTACTGGGAGTTCTTAGGTATAAAACCATCAGGAGAAAGAAAGGAGGGGCAGAACTACACATCTCTGAGCACTGAAAACAAATTAGCAAAACTGAATGTCCCAAAGTGGCCTGACAGCCTACTGCACTTCAGCTAGAGCCCTGCAGAACTGAGAAGCCCAAATGATGCAATTCAGATGGTGTGAAGAAGGATGCTGATGTCTGCTGGAAGACACTTGAGCTAGGGCTGGTCTCCTAGCAGATTTAGCTCACAACAGAATGCATACTACAGGCTGCTGCACTATGGTTCCCTCCAACTTGTGTGTCTTTTCCACCATAAACCATTTTAAAGCCAGGAACAAGTAAGAACCTAACCCAGCTGGCTTTCCCCCTGTATCCACAGTGTTAATATTCTCAACCTTCTGGATGTTTTCTGCAGCCTTTATTCAGCCAGAATGTGACACGAGTTGCATTTGTTACTACCTTAGAGCAGGGTTTTGCCATGCATTGTCAAAGTGTGAAGGGCAACTGGAGGAAGAAAGAAATAGGAATGGCTGAATAAAAGGGCAATCATGTGGTCAAGAAGAGGAGTTGTGTTGGTTTCCAAAGGCCATTAAAGGCAGGTATAATGCAGTTTGCTTCACTGACAACAAATAGCCATGCTTTTGAGTGCAAACAAGTGAAGTTAAAGCAAGGTTATGAGTGCCTCAGAAGGAGCACTGGACTGGGAGTCAGGACAATTGCCTTTTCTCTGCAGGCTACCACTGACCTACTGCATGAGCTCAGGCATATCCCTTACAGTTCAGGCTTGCAAAGGTCTTTGAGCATTGCTGTGCTGAACCCTGGAAAGCTCTCACAGAAGACTCCTGATGGTTCTAGCAGAATCAGGTCCTCCCTCTCAGCATCTGTCTCCCATTTCTGACAGTGGTCTGTGCCACTGACAAGAGCGATGGACACTGTGCTGCTACTGAAGCCCTGGAAGGAACCAATATTTGGATGCACATCCCAGCTTTGGAACCAGCACCATCAGCATCCGAGGGAAGAAAGTGGCATTAGCTGGATGGCTTCAACTTCATTTGCAAGAGCTCATTTGTCAAAACCATAAGCAGCAACCTCAAAAGTGATAGAAAGAGCCAAGGTGCCCTCACTACACTGCCCCTGAGGCCCCAGGTTTGAAAGGCACTACAAATCCACATAGAGAAACATAGCTGCTTTCAAAGTATCTTTCTCAAAACACTCCTGAAACCAGATGAAGTTGTGGCCTGAGTAGCCACATGTTAAATCTTATCCCATTGTCCTCTGCCCACCCATCCAGCTTGTCAAGGTCCCTCTGCAGAGCTTTCCTACCCTCCAACAGATCCACACCTGCTCCTAGCTTAGTGTCATCTGCAAACTTACTGATGCTTCTTCCTCCCTTCCCCCATCCCCCAGATCTTATCAAGAACATCAAAAAAGTAGTGTGCAAATTTTTTTGGTGCAGGGCACTGGGAAAACAAAATCTTTTCAAGCTATAGCATAGGCAAATATTTTTTCTTCACACAGTCATTGAGCCATCTGGGAAAATACTTTGCTGTTCACCTACTAGAATGCAGATGTCTGATCACCTCTTTAATTTACAAGGCTGTTTATAATAAACTTATAAAAGATTTTTCAACAAGCAAAGGAGCAAAATCGTTAGATGTTTCAATAATCACTTCAGTGGAGAACACACAGACAGGGCACAAAGGCTTTCTCTGTGATTGAAGAAGAAAGATGCAAGAGTGAGTGAAAAAAAATGGTAGTTCTTGAAGAGTTGAGGCAATCACCAGGAGTCTAATTAGCAGAAAAATATGCCCTTTCATTGACTTCACAGTCAGAAGCACTGCAAAAAGAAGATTTGTCTATTCAAGATCACAAATGGGACATAAGTAATGTCATGCACGTATTCCTTGGAGCATTCTGGATTATGCATGCTTCTTCAAGACTTGAACAATAATCTGCATTTATTTTGACCTCTAGCAAGATAAGTTATGAGATGGTTGAAAATTGTACATTCTCCCCTGAAGTAGAATATCTACTGTGTCTCTTCAGTGTGAGGGTTCTGCACTTTGGCCACAACAACCCCAAGCAGTGCTATAGACTGGGGACTGAGTGGCTGGAGAGCAATGAGGAGGAAAGGGACCTGGGAGTACTGATAGATAGTAAACTGAAGATGAGCCAGCAGTGTGCCCAGGTGGCCAAGAGAGCCAATGGCATCCTGGCCTGCATCAGGAACAGTGTGGCCAGTAGGTCAAGGGAGGTTATTCTGCCCCTGTACTCAGCACTGGTCAGACCACACCTTGAGTACTGTGTCCAGTTCTGGGCCCCTCAATTCAAGAAGGATGTTGAGGTGCTGGAACATGTCCAGAGAAGGGCAACGAAGCTGGTGAGGGGCCTGGAACACAAATCCTATGAGGAGAGGTTGAGGGAGCTGGGCCTGTTTAGCCTGGAGAAGAGGAGGCTCAGGGGTGATCTTATTACTGTCTACAGCTACCTGAAGGGAGGCTGTAGTCAGGTGGGGGGTGGCCTCTTCTCCCAGGCAACCAGCAATAGAACAAGGGGACACAGTCTCAAGTTGTGCCAGGGTAGGTATAGGCTGGATGTTAGGAAGAAGTTCTTCACAGAGAGAGTGATTGGCATTGGAATGGGCTGCCCAGGGAGGTGGTGGAGGCACCGTCCCTGGGGGTCTTCAAGAAAAGACTGGATGAGGCACTTAGTGCCATGGTTGGATAGGGCTGGGTGATAGGTTGGACTGGATGATCTTGGAGGTCTCTTCCAACCTGGTTGATTCTATGATTCTATGATTCTAAGGGAATGAAGACTACAGGTTTAATCAGCACAGGCAGGTTTTGCAGCTGGAACCAGCACTGAAGGAATATTTACCTTTTTCTTCTTCTGATTGTGGAAAATACTCAGAAAAGTACTTTTCAACCACAGTGTCAGCTTTCAGCACAAACCATGACACAGCAATAACAATTCCTCCTTAGCAGTTCATGTTTTGCCACACAGCGTACAATGAGTACTTTATAACCCCAAGGAGCTGTGCAGAATTAACATGGCACTAAAGCTTTATTCATTCAAGGATCAGGCACAGGACTGAGGGCAGAGAATTGGCAGATTTTACTTCTCTGGTTGATTGTATTATCACTTTATGTTATCACAGCAAGGACCAGGCACAGGACTGAGGGCAGAGAATTGGCAAATTTTACTTCTCTGGTTGGTTATATCCTCACTTTATGTTATCACAGCAATTTAAAAGCACTGCCTGCTACACAAATGTCATATAGGTAAATAAAGCCTTCCCCATAATCTGCTTTTCCCAACCAGCCTGCATGCCTGTGCTTGTCTGGTTTTACCCAGTCCAAGTTTTGAATGGCTCTAAAAAAGAGCAGCTTCCCAGCTCCATCCCTGCTTGCTCACTCCCATCTGCTGCTGTCTCTTGGGTGGATGTAAAGTTTGGTGCAGTTGCATGGTGGGAGCAGAGCCAGAGGAAAGCTCACTCTCCTTGCTGGTGTGCTTCCTGGTGCATCCTGCAGCTCCTGAGAGATGGGGTTTGCAGACCAGCACAGGAGACCAGGATGGGCAGTGAGTGGCTGGAGAGCAACCCTGAGGAGAGGGAGCTAGAGGTGCTGGTGGAGGAGAAGCTCAACATGAGCCAGCAGTGTGCACTTGCAGCCCAGAAAGACAACCAGATCCTGGGCTGCATCAGGAGAAGTGTGGCCAGCAGGGTGAGGGAGGTGATTCTCCCCTCTACTCGGCTCTGCTGAGACCCCACCTGGAGTACTGCATGCAGTTCTGGGGCCCCCATTACAAGAAGGATGTGGAGATGCTGGAGCATGTCCAGAGAAGGGCCACGAGGATGCTCAGAGGGCTGCAGCAGCTCTGCTGTGAGGACAGACTGAAAGAGTTGGGGCTGTGCAGTCTGCAGAAGAGGAGGCTCTCAGGTGACCTTCTTGTGGCCTTCCAGTATCTGAAGAGGGCCTACAAAAAAGCTGGGGAGGGACTTTTTAGGCTGTCAGGGAGTGATAGGACTGGGGGGAATGGAGCAAAGCTGGAAGTGGAGAGATTCATCCTGGATGTGAGGAGGAAGTTGTTGAGTATGAGAGTGGTGAGAGCCTGGAATGGGTTGCCCAGGGAAGTGGTTGAGGCCCCATGGCTGGAGGTGTTTAAGGCCAGGCTGGCTGAGGCTGTGGCCAGCCTGATCTAGGGTAGGGTGTCTGTGCCCATGGGAAGAGGATTGGGCCTCGCTGATCCATGTGATCCCTTCCAACCCTGACTGTTTCTACGATTCTAAGAGCCCCCTGTGATGGTTTGGGGGTTACCCCGCCCCTCCCACACTTTGTATTTGCCCCAGCTAACTCAGACGGACCCTGGGAATATAGATGAAGCAATTTATTTACAGCTAGCAGAATTTACAAGCAGCTATTTACAATATATACAGTTATATACAATTATATACAGAAATATACAAAGGATAAACGATATGAAAGCACAACTCCCCTCCCAGAAACCTGAGTCCCCAGGAGGGGCTCTCAAACCACCCCAACACCTCCCCCCGGCCCTCTCAACCTTACCCCAGTTCTCTGGAAGAAGAGAGGTGCAGCCAAGAGGTTAGGGAGCAAGGTTAGTAGGAGCAGGGTTAATGAGATGTGACCAGGTCTAAGGCAAAAGCAAGAGTGAGAAACAAAATGGAGAATGTTTTCTTCTTCTTCCCAGAGTTCTCAGCGTAACTGTGAGAGAAGTAGACACAATTGTTTTTCATTTCACTGCCCGTTATCTAGTTCTGTTACCAAAACATTCCAGCTTGCTTCAAACTAGCACACCCCCTCACACACCCCTGTAGTACAGCACAGGCTGGCAGTGATGGGAAGGTGCTGGACAGCAAATGCTTTAAGAAGCAGAGCTCCTCTTTGACACACTGGGGTGCAGACAGGGCACCCAGGCACCCAGCAAAGCACCAAGCCTGCATGGGCCTCCAGCTGACAGAGGCTGCATGCAGGAAGAGTTTGTTTTCAAAGTCAGTGGAGACCTTGGGCTCTGGAGGAAGTGTGGGGGCAGGCTTGGTGGGGACATATGTGCCTTTGTCTTCTGTTCTGCAGCACGTGTGCTTTTGCCAGCCCCCTGCAGCAGCCTATATCTACTTCAACAGGCTAGGAAATGAAAGAGAAATTAGTCTTGGATAAATTATTCAGGTATTTGTATCTATTTAAAGGGACTTTATGGACCACTTGGTTAAATAAAATATGAAAGTGGCATGATAAAGCATGCAAGTATCCTGATACAAGCTGAGTGGGATCAGGGGAACAGGGCTGGGTTTAACCTCCTCCCCTTATTTAAGGTTACAAGCCAGACACCAAATTCCATACTCTTGCCCCAGGCAAAAAAAAATATATATTTTTAACTTCTTTTTTTTCCTGACTAAAGGCAGCATGATGAGGATCTACTGAGAAATATGAGCAGCCTCCTGCTAGCTGTTGGTCTGGGGCTTAGTCTGTTGTGAAATGTTTCAAACACTGATAGAAGTGTTGGTGTGCATCGAGATGACAGTGATGGCACCCTTGAAATAATCTGTGCTCCTGTGGTGTGATCTGGCCTGCCCTAGAGAACATAGAATCAGTCAGGGTTGGAAGAGACCACAAGGATCAGCGAGGCCAAATCCTCTTCCCATGGGCAGGGACACCCTACCCTAGATCAGGCTGGCCACAGCCTCATCCAGCCTGGCCTCAAACACCTCCAGCCATGGGGCCTCAACCACCTCCCTGGGAAACCCATTCCAGGCTCTCACCACTCTCATGCTCAACAACTTCCTCCTCACATCCAGTCTGAACCTACCCATCTCCAGCTTTGCTCCATTCCCCCTAGTCCTGTCATAGAATCATAGCATCAGTCAGGGTTGGAAGGGACCACAAGGATCATCTAGTTCCAACCCCCCTGCCATGGACAGGGACAATCTACCCTAGATCAGGCTGGCCAGAGCCTCATCCAGCCTGGTCTTAAACACCTCCAGGGAGGTATTTGCTACCTGATATCCTAAAAAGTCCCTCCCAAGCTGTTTTGTAGTCCCCCTTCAGATCCTGGAAGGCCACAATAAGGTCACCTGGGAGCCTCCTCTTCTCCAGACTGAACAGTTGTCACAGTTTAAGGCTCCAAACTGGGAGACAACTCTTAGTCAAAAGCTGTTGTGGAGAGAAAAGCAATTAAAAGTGTGGGCTTGAGTAGTGCCATCCTCTCTAAGCCAGGGAAGGAGCTTCAGCCTGGTTTATTTCCTGTTTCAGGAATAGCCATCTGTCTTGATTTAGGGCCTGAAAACATAACACCATCACCTCTTCACTCATCAGCTTCTCACATGTAACAGAGGTGGAAGAGTGTTAACTCTAATGCTGTCTGTGAGTAGGAAGGTCACTTTATATGGTCTCTTATCAAATGACAATCCAGCATCTTGTGCACCACCCAATTTCTCTTACAACTGGTAATTCTATCAACCACATACTTCATTCTACAGAGCCTATTTTTCACAACTGTGTCTGCTTGGCTCTGCTTCACTCTTTGTACAAAAGCATTAGCTGAACAGTTTCTTTCAAATCCTATTTATTCTGCTTTGACACTAATTTTCTAAGTAGAATCATAGGATCATAGAATCAACCAGGTTGGAAGAGACCTCCAACATCATCCAGTCCAACCTAGCACCCAACCCTAGCCAATCAACTAGACCATGGCACTAAGTGCCTCAGCCAGGCTTTGCTTCAACACCTCCTGGGACGGTGCATCCACCACCTCCCTGGGCAGCCCATTCCAATGCCAATCACTCTCTCTGACAACAACTTCCTCCTGACATCCAGCCTATACTTCCCCTGGCACAGCTTCAGACTGTGTCCCCTTGTTCTCTTGATGGTTGCCTGGCAGAAGAGACCAACCCCCACCTGGCTACAACCTCCCTTCAAGTAGTTGTAGACAGCAATGAGGTCCCCTCCCTAAGCCTCCTCTTCTCCAGGCTGCACACTCCCAGCTCCCTCAGCTTCTCCTCACAGGGCTGTGTCCATGCCCCTCACCAGCTTTGTCACCCTTCTCTGGACATGTTCCAGCATCTCAACATCTCTCTTGAATTGAGGAGCCCAAAACTGGACACAGGACTCAAGGTATGGACCTTCCCAGGCAACCACCAATAGAACAAGGGGACACAGTCTCAAGTTGTGCTGGGGGAAGTATAGGCTGGATGTTAGGAGGAAGTTCTTCACAGAGAGAGTGATTGGCATTGGAATGGGCTGCCCAGGGAGGTGGTGGAGGCACCGTCCCAGGAGGTCTTCAAGAAAAGCCTGGCTGAGGCACTTAGTGCCATGGTCTAGTTGGCTGGATAGGGCTGGGGGAGAGGTTGTAGTGGATGATCTTGAAGGTCTCTTCCAACCTGGTTGATTCTATGTTCTAAATACTGTTGTTATCTGTGGTTAAGAGCATATTACTCAATCTGGTCTATCCAATGTCATTGCAGAGCTATTCCATAATCATTCTTCTGCAGTGCAGCAAAGAACTGATTTTAAGTACGAGCTTTGTTTTGTAGGTTATGGAGTGAGCTTGGCTGGCAAATCTGGATAACCAAATTTTATTTTGCTTGGTTTTGTTTCGAAGAAGAGAGATTGATTTATTTATCTTTAACTGGACAGTTCTTTTATCTCCTGGAATGTGTGTCTACTTGGATCAGTGCTGTATATCAGCTCTTTTGCATAACTAAAGCTGAACCCTTACTCCTTAAATGTATTATGAATTGCAGATATTCTTGTGGAGCATCCTGCTGGAGCGTTGTGTTTGTCAACCTTTCCCCATTCAAGCATTTTAATAGCTGCAGGATGGATCTCAGTACTGCTAAACATCAGAACTGACAGAGTTGTAATTAAAATGCAATGGGTATTAAATCTCTCCCTTGCAGATCAACCTACAAAAGCTCAGAAGTTGTGGCACCAGGAATTCATACAGAAGGATTTGCAAAGCCATCACCTGCTATAGAAAAGATGGCCAGGGAGAAGGAAAGGTCAGAGACTTGTTTCATAGAATCATAGAATCATAGAATCAGCCAGGTTGGAAGAGACCTCCAAGATCATCCAGTCCAACCTAGCACCCAGCCCTATGCAATCAACCAGACCATGGCACTAAGTGCCTCAGCCAGGCTTTTCTTGAAGACCCCCAGGGACGGTGCCTCCACCACCTCCCTGGGCAGCCCATTCCAATGGGAAATCACTCTCTCTGTGAAGAACTTCTTCCTAATATCCAGCCTATACCTACCCTGGCACAACTTGAGACTGTGTCCCCTTGTTCTATTGCTGGTTACCTGGGAGAAGAGGCCACCCCCCACCTGGCTACAATGCCCTTTCAGGTAGCTGTAGACAGTAATAAGATCACCCCTGAGCCTCCTCTTCTCCAGGCTAAACAGGCCCAGCTCCCTCAACCTCTCCTCATAGGATTTGTGCTCCAGGCCCCTCACCAGCTTCATTGGCCTTCTCTGGACATGTTCCAGCACCTCAACGTCCTTCTTGAATTGAGGGGCCCAGAACTGGACACAGTACTCAAGGTGTGGCCTGACCAGTGCTGAGTACAGGGGCAGAATAACCTCCCTTGTCCTACTGGCCACACTGTTCCTGATGCAGGTTTCATGCTATGGTTATGGCAATTGCTGTCCAATTTTACATCCATGACCACCCCCTGAGAGGCTCTTCAAATGTTCACAGAGTCAAAACCTTAAATTTCTGGCTATACCCTATTTAGCATATTCTTATCCATAAAACTTCTTCCTACGCAGTTGTCTCTGCTCCTCCTGGCTAATGAAGTAACCCATTTCATCCGTTGCTATGGACAGTCTTGTGTTGCTGCATCCACTGGCTTTGTGGAGAAGGGGCAAGGAACAAATCCTAGATGTGAAAAGGCAGTGTTTGCTCCCCTTTTGGATATTTCTCCTCTGCTCTTGACACAAATCTGCATTTTAATTCAGACCACCTCAGTCTGGAGGCCTAGAGCCCTATATACAGCTGATGGAGATGGGCAGTTGTGCTGGAAGTCAAGCCAGGCCTTCAACAATTGCCCAAAGCTGTGTATGTCTCCCACAAGACTGCTGCAGATCTCATCTCTCCAAATGGAGACAGCAGCTGGGAGCAGAGCTGTGTTCCTGATCAACTAAAGACTCTAAGGTCATGATAGCAAGTCTCATACTTTCTGCATCAGGAGGGTTAAAGGATGCAAGGGAAAACAATTCCCAAGGGTCAAACTCAGTGGAGTGGAAACCTGGAAGGAAGAATGCAGTGGGCAGAGTGAGACACTGGACTATCAATCCTCCTTATTTTCACTCTTTTTTACTGAATATCTTTATACTTCCTCTATTTCAGAATCCAAATGTTTATGTTCAGCAAAACCTGACTTTCCTGAACTGAAAATTGTCTCATCCTATGTCCTCTTGTAAGGGAAGGTCTGGAGATGTTCATGGTGAGATACCAGCCAGTCTGGAGTCCTGTCATGCACACAGATTCCAGCCACCATAGCTTTGCAGAAGGAAAGGCTTGGAATTTGCAGCTCCTCTGCCTATGTCTGGCTCAGTCAAACCTCCTGCAGAGGAGTGTATCTCTGTCCATGCAGGAGAACACAGCCATACCATTTTTTTTGCTGTGTTTGGGTTTCTTGTTTGTTGGTTGGTTTGGTTTTATTTAAGAATGTAAGAGCAAGCCTTAACTAGATGATAAGCATGCAAAGCTAATACTGGGCATGGTGGTCCTGGGTGAAAAACCCTTCAGCTGAAAAGTTCCTGGAGCCAGGCAGTGATGCTGGCAGTCTGCATAACCCTTACAGGGGAAAATGTGGGGATGCCTGGGAAATTGGCAGCTGCCAGTGAGAAGTGTGTGAGGTGGGGAGAAAGATGAAGAGAAATTTCATACTCTTCAGCCAAGATGCAGTATGGAGCCACCTTCCTCCTCCTCACGGATAGCTGAAAACAACTGGAGACATCTACTCTTTCAGAAGATTCAGGATCATGGGAGGAGTACCTTGGTTGTTGCTGCTGTATCTGCACAGCTTTGCTCCTCTGACTGCTGCAGTAAAGCTGCTTATCCTCTTCATGTGCAAAGGGAGAGAGATGATGGCCAGGAGAATGTGGCCCTCTTCTTGGTGATTTATCCCTTGTCTGTGACTTAGGAGTTAGAATGTATGTCCAGGTGCTAAGGAAAGGGTCTGATGTAATTACTCCTGCCTTAGCTGAAAGCACAATGAATGTACCTGTTTTTCTCACTGGGGCCATCCAATTAAACAAGGCAGGCACTAGGGAAGGAAGTAGGTAGCATCACATATATGTATCAGAAACCCGCATACAATGTTGAGGAGCTCACTGCATGGCTTTTAAGAGCCTTGCAAGCTCATTAAGCTCTTACCTTTCAGCTTCACCTGAAGTCCTTTTGAAACCTTCTCATGGTGACAACCATCTCAGGCTCTCCAAGGAAGCAGATGAACATGGCTTGTTTGCAACCTGGTGCAGGCTCAGGCCACTCTACCCCCAGCACACCCCATGGGAAAAGGTCTTGTGAAATCAGAGAAATGTAAGCAAGACAAAGTGCTGCAAATGAATTTGGCATCATATTTCAGCTCTGCTTCGATTGTTTCATTTTCTCTTGAGTACTGTGTCCAGTTTTGGGCTCCTCAATTCAAGAGAGATGTTGAGATACTGGAATGTGGCCAGAGAAGGGCAATGAAGCTGGTGAGGGGCCTGGAACACAGTCCTGTGAGGAGAGGATGAGGGAGATGGGGGTGTTTAGCCTGGAGAAGAGGAGGCTAAGGGGGGACCTCATTGATGTCTCAAACTACCTGAAAGGAGGCTGTAGTCAGGTGGGCATTGGTCTTTTCTACAGGCAACCAGCAACAGATCAAGGGGACTGTCATGGAGAGTAGCAAAAGCTCTCTAAGCTTCTCTAAGCTTTTTGCTGTATTGTGTAGTTTCTAGTGCCTCACATTCAAGCCAGAAGCATCGAAAACCCAAAACAATCTTTCAGTCCCATGGGAAGATTTCTCCCTAGGGTAAGTGAAAAGGTAAACACTGGCCATGTTTTCCTTTCCACTTGGCCTTGCTTTCCAGACAACAGGGTATTGTTTTGGTTAAGTAGAAACGACTATCTCAGGCCTGCCCAACACCTGCAGGTGGGCTGGCCTGAGGAGTGGTCTTTATATTGTTTGAGTAATATTATCCAATTATATAAATTGCTTACTGGTTTTTACCAATGTATGTGAACAACGTAAAAGTGGTCTGAATTGTGGGCTAGTCCTGTTTTGGAACATTATAAAAATGGTGGACAGGCCAGGATCGAGGCTCTCTTGCCTTTTTGCCTTTTGCCTTTTGCCTTTCTGCCTTTTGCTCTTTTGCTCTGGATCTCACCCTCGCTCCTGTCCTTCCCCGGACTCAACAACAATAAACTGCTCGCCGATCTAGCCTCGCCTCGGGCGGACGCCGAGTCGCAGAGGCTAAAGCCTGCATGCCTGGACCCTGATCGGGAGAAAGGGACTCCCTGCCAAGCTACAGACTGTGAGTAGCTGACGAACTATTAACTCGAACCAGAGACTCAAAAGAACTCTCTTTAAACATCGTAGACTCTTTAATTTGCCATTTTCGGAAATGTTACTTTGATCTCAATCAAAAGAATTCACAGTGGTGGTGTAGTTTCGGGAAGAGGGAATCCGCATTCTTTGCAATAAATCACTGATAAAATAGTCAACGCCTCGCGTATTTTCCCCATAACTCTGCCGCGAAACTGCGTTCCACGACAGGGACACAGTCTCAAGTTGTGGTGGGGGAGGTCTAGGCTGGATGTTAGGAGGAAGTTGTTGGCAGAGAGAGTGATTGGCATTGGAATGAACTGCCCAGGGAGGTGGTGGAGTTGCCGTCCCTGGAGGTGTTGAAGCAAAGCCTGGCTGAGGCACTTAGTGCCATGGTCTAGTTGACTGGATGGAGCTGGGTGCTAGATTGGACTTGATGATCTTGGAGGTCTCTTCCAACCTGGTTGATTCTATGATTCTATTCTATTCAAAGCCTTTCTGGAGTATGCCATCTGTGCCATGCAGTATCAGTATTTTGCTCTTAACCAGGACCATGCATCCAAGAATCAAAGGACTTTCTACCAGAATCTTTGAAGAAATAGAAATCTTCAACATTCTCAGATTAAGGCTTGCAACATTTGGTCCTGGAAAGAAAACATTGCTGTCCATGGGACAGTAATGTGCCCTTGTAGTCAACAGGGCCAGTGGGATCCTGGGGTGCATTAAGAAGAGTATGTCCAGCAGATTGAGGGAATCATAGAACATTAGAATCAACCAAGTTGGAAGAGACCTCCAAGACAATCCAGTGAAACCTATCACCCAGTCCTATCCAGTCAACTAGACCATGGCACTCCTCTGCCTCTACTTTGTCCTGGTGAGACCTCATCTTGAATACTGTGTTCAGTTTTGGGCTCCCCAGTTTCAGAGGGACAGGGATCTGCAGGAAAGAGTCCGGTGGAGAGGTACAAGGATGATTAGGGGACAGGAGCACTGCCTTATGAGGAGAGGCTGAGGGACCTGGGACTTTTTAGTCTGGAGAAGAGAAGACTGAGAGGGGATGTAATTAATGTTTATAAACTGAGAGCTGGGGGTCAGGAGGGGAGACAGGCTCTGCTCACTTGTTCCCCGTGATCGGACAAGGAGCAATGGGTGTATGTTGCAGCACAGGAGGTTCCACCTCAACACAAGGGGGAACTTCTTTACTGTAAGGTCCCAGAGCACTGGCACAGGCTCCTCAGAGAGGTTGTGGAGTCTGCTTCTCTGGAGACTTTCCAGGCCTGACTGGACGTGTTCCTCTGTGACCTGAGATAGATTATATGATCTTGCTCTGGGGAAGTTGGACTCGATGATCTCCTTGGGTTCCTTCCAATCTCTGGCATCCTGTGATCCTGTGAACTGCACACAAAACACTGTCCATAGACTATAGTTATTCTAAAGGGTGATTTATGACCATGTCTTAAATCTTTTCTTCAGACACTCCTAACTCAAAAGTGGGAGCTTGTTTTGAGTGGACCTTGCCCAGGTAAGGTATCAAGCTTATTTTATTACTTTTCTGAAGAGCAAAATGTGTAAATAAAAAAGAGGGAAACCTGTCACTGCTGAGGCCATTTGACATTCTGAGTTTTAAATAACCCTTAGTGTGTTATCTGAAATTTTCTGCTGACTATATCCAGCATTATTTTCACTAGGGCCTCCTAAGAGTTCTTGCTTTATCCCATTTTGCCAAGCAGTGATGCAAGAGAAAAAAAATCTCTCCTTTACCATACATATTTCAGGGAGCCTGAATAAGAAACATGAGAGAAAAGAAGGGAAATTCACAGTGGCTGCACTGGATACTTTTCCACCTCATTTCTCATCAGCAAATTATGGAATTTTGACTGGGTCATTTAATGCATTAAAAAAGATTGTTTTAAACTTTAAAGTATTGATGGTACTGCAATAACACTAAACCCCAGCACATCATAGTAGACAGAAAAAACAGAGAAGAGCTTTCAATGTGGAATCATACAAAGTCAATGGACTGTACACAGAAAGGCATTTCAGCACAGAGGCACTCTGTCCATCACTGGGGCAATCAGCTGTCCCTGCGGCTATTTGCTCTGATGACAGCTCTGATGAAACCAGGTCTTTCTGGGAGCCTATGATGTTTGCCATTGGCTTCAGCAGAGCCATGATTCAGAGCCCAATAGGAATGAGAGGTGAGCAGTGAAAGTGAGAAGGTTTCGGTTGACTGCGTGGAATAAAGTGGCCAGAATGCTGAGGTCAAAGCATCTCTCTGCCAGCACTTTTGAATAATTGGGGATGGCAGGAGCTGAGAGCTGTCCTGGTGATGCAGGGTGTAGTGGCAAGGGGAGTCCAGCTGAGTTTGAGCAATGTTTGAGAGAGGAGTAGAGAGCTGATACTGGCCCTGACACAGTGTCCGTCCTGCATGAGCAAGGAACAGGCATTGTTTCCTGACTATTTAACAGAGTTCAGTCCATTAAGGCCAAGTCCATCCCAAATGTGATGGTGTCCAATTCATCTGCTAACACCAAACATTCTCTTCTCCCAGGCAACCACCAATAGAACAAGGGGACAGTCTCAAGTTTTGCTGGGGGAATTATAGGCTGGATGTTAGGAGGAAGTTGTTGGCAGAGAGTGATTGGCATTGGAATGGGCTGCCCAGGGAGGTGATGGATTTGCCATCCCTGAAGGTGTTGAAGCAAAGCCTGGCTGAGGCACTTAGTGCCATGGTTGAGTTGACTGGCTAGGGCTGGGTGCTAGGTTGGACTGGATGATCTTGGAGGTCTCTTCCAACCTGATTGATTCTATGATTCTATGAACAGTAACCTTAAACTTGTATGCCAGGTCCTTATGTATGGCTATTCCCAAACACTGCATTCCACAACAAGGATGCAGGCATCTTTAATAAGACCACACACAAGCATAAATGCTTTTCTTGAAGGGCCATGGATTTCTTATCAGCGTGAAAGATATGTGGAGCTTTGCAAAGGCCAGAAACTCTCCTTGCAGAATCAGGTTCAGGTCAGTATCACTCATCTCATAGAATCACAGAAACAGAATGGTATAGGTTGGAAAAGACCTCTAAGATTATAGAATCATAGAATCAACCAGGTCGGAAGAGATCTCCAAGATCATCCAGTCCAATCTAGCACCCAGCCCTAGCCAGTCAACTAGACCATGGCACTAAGTGCCTCAGCTAGACTTTACTTGAACACCTGAAGGGATGGTGACTCCACCACCTTCCTGGGCAGCCCATTCCAATGCCAATCACCCTCTCTGGGAAGAACTTTCTCCTAACATCCAGCCTGTACTTCCCCCCAGCACAGCTTGAGACTGTGTCCCCTTGTTCTGTTGCTGCTTGCCTGGCAGAAGAGACCAACCCCACCTGGCTACAGTCTCCCTTCAGGGAGTTGTAGACAGCAATGAGGTCCCCCCTGAGCCTCCTCTTCTCCAGGCTAGACAGCCCCATCAAGTCCAACCATTACTGCCAAGCCCACCACTAAAACATGTCACAAAATACCACATTATACATCTTTTAAACAGCTACAGGGATGGTTATTCCATCACTTCCCTGCGCAGCCTTTCAATGCTTAACAACCCTTCTGGTGAAAAATTTCTTCCTAATATCCAATCTAAACCTCCCTGGTGCATCTCGAGGCCCTTTCCTCTTCCCTTATCACCTGTTACTTGGGAGAATAGACTGCCATCCATCTCTCTACAACCTCCCTTGATGTCAAATGACCAGCTTGTTATCCTCTGAGCTCTGCAAACTTGTGACAAATGGACACATGAACTTACCCAGCTATAGCAGGAAAAGAATGACTTTGGGTTGAGTGAAAAAATGGTGGGTTCACAGGAGGCTTCAGGTTCATGTAGCCAATCAGAAGCTGGACTTGGAAAGGTTTATGGGAAGGATGTGTTGATAAAAACAGGGAAGGAGGCAGTGGGAGTGCATGAGGGGAGGAAAGAATTGATTTATGATGAAGCCAAGGCAACTGATCTGAAAGAGATAATTATTCTTCTATAACTGGCCAGGGAATGGTGGAGCCATTATGTGGATGAATGGAGACAGCAGAAGCAATTTGTCACCCTGACTTGTTTGAGTGAGTAACTTCAATTCCTTCTTGTTTTTTCTAAGTGATTTTTCTTTCATTGTCACATAGGAATGTGTTTTACATTTCAAACTCTGCTGATGCTTGCCTGAGTGAGGGAAGAGGAAAAGGAGAGCTTTTGCATGAATATCAGGCATGTGTTTTTTGCAGCAGTGCCCACTGGCACTACTACACACACATCACGTCAGTTGCTTCCAGTTTTGGAGGATTTCAGCCTTGGCTGAGGAAAACTTGGAATTCAAAAGGCACTGCCTAGAAGCAGAATATTTCCCCTCTGTTTTTCTGTGGGCATTATTTACTTGTATTTTTGATTGAAGTGAGCACATTTTGCTTCTGGAGCTTTCACTTTATGAGCCTATATCTGTATGGTATTGTGCCTGTTGTGTATTAGTCTTATGTACTCCAACGTGGCTGTATTTTAATGAGTCTTTAGAGGGTACAGCTCATGTCTTGTGTCCAGGTTTTGGGGGGAAGAATCAATCCCTATGAAAAAGTCTTGCCTACAAAATGAGAAACATAGTCTTGGACCACCTCACATGGCACTTAGTGACATGGCATAATTGATTGAGAGAACAAGGGGACACAGTCTCAAGTTGTGCCAGGTGAGGTCTAGGCTGGATGTTAGGAGGAAGTTGTTGGCAGAGAGAGTGATTGGCATTGGAATGGGCTGCCCAGGGAGGTGGTGGATTCACCATCCCTGGAGGTGTTGAAAAAAAGCCTGGATGAGGCACTTAGTGCCATGGTGCCAATTGTCCAGGGCTGGGTGCTAGGTTGGACTGGATGATCTTGGACATCTCTTCCAACCTGGTTGATTCAATGATTCTCAGATAAAGATCAGAATTTCTTCACAGTATCACAGTATCACCAAGGTTGGAAGAGACCTCATAGATCATCAAGTCCAACCCTTTACCACAGAGCTCAAGGCTAGATCATGGCACCAAGTGCCACGTCCAATCCTGCCTTGAACAGCCCCAGGGACGGTGACTCCACCACCTCCCTGGGCAGCCCATTCCAGTGTCCAATGACTCTCTCAGTGAAGAACTTTCTCCTCACCTCAAGCCTAAATTTCCCCTGGCATAGCTTGAGGTTGTGTCCTCTTCTTCTGGTGCTGGCCACCTGAGAGAACCACCTGGCTACCTGTATCCTAGAGCAGCACAGAGTTGGTTCTTCTTCTGGTACTCCTGCTTTGTAGTTGCATCCTTTAAGACTATATATAAAAGCCTAGTCAGAAGTACAAAGGAGAAGCACCTTTTCTGGTTGTGTTTCAGAAGAAAAGAGGGAACACTGCTCTGCAGTTTGAATGGTAGGAGATCTGAGAGGGACTTTTTGGCCCCTGAAGATCAACTTCCAGCAGCCCTGAGCAAAGGGAAGAGGATTTAGGATTTGTCCTTTAGGTCATTGTTTCCTTATTGCCTGGGCTTCATTTACCTCATTGTTCCCTGTTGCTGGGCTCAAAGTGTGGTGGTGAACGGAGTTAAATCTGGGTGGTGCCCAGTCAATAGTTCTGTCCCTCAGGCCCAGTATTGGGGACTGCCCTCTTCACCAATGAGGGAGTGAGGGAATGAGGGGACTGAGTGCACCCTCAGGAAGTTTGTAGATGACACCATGCTCAGTGGCTGGGTTGATCTGCTAGAAGGTAGAGGAAATTTACAATGGGATTTGGACAGGTTAGGCCAATGGGCCAAAGCTAATTGTAAGAAGTTCAACAAGGCTGAGTGCCAAGATCTTAGCCTGGGTCACAAAACCCCTGTGGTAAGCTACAGATTTGGGCATGTGTGGTTGGAAAGCTGAGACTCAGAGGGGGACCTGGGAGTGCTGGTTGTCAGTCATAGAATCACCCAGGCTGGAAAGGACCTCTGAGACCATCAGGTCCAGCCATTTCACCCATTCTGCCAAGCCTGTCACTACAACATGTCCCCATGTTGACTAAGTATGAGTCAGCAGTGTGCTCAGGTGGCCAAGAAAGCCAGTGGCATCCTGGCCTGTATTAGAAACACTGCAGCTACCAGGAACAGGGAGATGATCATCCCCCTGTGCTCCACACTGGTGAGGTCACACCTCGAGTACTGTCTCCAGTTCTGGGCCCCTCACTGCAAGGACATTGAGGTGCTGGAGCATGTTCAGAGTAGGGCAATGAGACTCGTGAAGGGCCTGGAGCATATGTCCTTCAAGGAGTGTCTGAAGGCACTGTGGTTGTTAAGTCTGGAGAAGAGGAGGCTGAGGTGTGACCTCATCGCTCTCTACAGCTACCTGAAGAGAGGTTGGAGTGAGGAGATGCCAGCCTCTTCTCCTCCATGTCAAGTGATAGGACTAGAGGAAATGGTTTCAAGCTGCACCAGGGGGGGATCAGACTGGATTTTAGGAAATATTTCTTCACAGAGAGGGTTATCCAACATTGGAATGGTCTGCCCAGGGCAGTGATGGAGTCACCATCCCTGGAGGTATTTAAGCAGCTTATGGACCTGGTGCATAGGGACATGGTTTAGTGCTGACCCTTCACTTCTGGGTCAAGAGTCAGACTGAGTTTTTTTTCCAACTGGATGTTTTCTGTGATTCTGTGAAGTTGATCTCTGCTCAGCATCTTGAGTGCTTTAGACCTTCTTCAAGAGGCTTCCCCATTCCTGGCCTCCACACAGGGCTCTGTGGAAGAAAGGGAGGGAGAAAAGAGGAAGGCAAAACTACTGCATTTATTCCTCTGAGACACAAAGCCCTGAATGAGGATGTTTTTGTAAGGCCTGTGTCTCTCTTGTGGACATCAAGCATATAAAAGCCAGGCAGGCACTGCAGTGCCTTATTTTATTCTGATTCAGTCCTTTAGTGACTGAAGCATCAATAAGATATTTTAAGAGCACCTGAAGCTATGGTAACTTTTGAGAAATGTCACCTAAGCCTGTCTTTAAGCAAGGGGACAGCCTGTCCTGCTCCAGACTGCACATGGCCGTCCTGCAGAGCCACTTTCCAGTTATCCCAAAGATGAACTCTAACTGCTTTCTTCCAACTTTAAGCAAGGGGACAGCCTGTCCTGCTCCAGACTGCACATGGCCGTCCTGCAGAGCCACTTTCCAGTTATCCCAAAGATGAACTCTAACTGCTTTCTTCCAACTTTAAGCAAGGGGACAGCCTGTCCTGCTCCAGAGCTGGGGGTGTTTAGCCTGGAGAAGAGGAGGCTCAGGGGTGACCTCATTGCTGTCTCCAACTACCTGAAGGGAGGCTGTAGCCAGGTAGAGGTTGGTCTCTTCTTCCAGACAACCAGCAACAGAACAAGGGGGGACAGTCTCAAGTTGTGCCAGGGGAGTCTAGGCTGGATGTTAGGAGGAAGTTGTTGGCAGAGAGAGTGATTGGCATTGGAATGGGCTGCCCAGGGAGGTGGTGGATTCACCATCCCTGGAGGTGTTGCAGAAAAGCCTGGCTGAGGCACTTAGTGCCATGGTCTAGTTGACTGGCTAGGGCTGGGTGCTAGGTTGGACTGGATGAGCTTGGAGGTCTCTTCCAACCTGCTTGATTCTATGGTTCCATGACTGCACATGGCAGTACTGCAGAGCCACTTTCCAGTTATCCCAAAGAACTCTAAGTGCTTTCTTCCAACTACCTTCCATGCCTATTGCTTGTTACATGCTTAAATTAAACTCTGCCTTTAGCTGTAACTCAAAGAGTAATTTTTCTGTGCCCACATCAATCTTGGCAAAGAAATTCAATATTGGGTGCCATTGTAGTTTCCTTTTTATGGTCTAGCCAAGCTTATGAGCACTGTTTTCTCTTCCCAGACACACTTACCAGTTCCCTTTGGATACTTGCTTCTCAATTACTTGTAGTGTGGCCACAGCTGTCTGGAGAGAAATAGGTACTCAGATAAAAAGAGATTTCAGCTGCCCTGCTTTGGGATCTTACCTATCAGTTAAATAAACTTCATCCTCAAAATGCTTACTGCTGTCCATTGGCTGTGAAAGGTGACAAGCTCAGGTGGATTGTATCCAGATTAGCAGGGAACACTTGGTATGAATTTCACAAGACCTTTACTGAAGAAATTTGGGGACTGGGAAAAAGTAGAACAAAACTCGATGTAAGACTTTGTCACCTCCTTTCTCTTAGGTTTGGTACTTGGAAGGCAGGGCAGAGGAACAGCAAAGGGGTGAATGATTTACTTGGTCCCCTGGCTGCCATTTAGATAAGGCATGTTACTTGTATCTTTTGCCTGGATGATCTCTTAAGTGCAAATACTTGCAGTATCAAATGTGTCCATTCATTATTGAACACGAAAGGGTAGCAGAGCACTTCTGTCAGAGGCTAGAAACTATAAAGAAGCCATAAGTGATGCTGGTAAAACCCAAACTGTTATCAGAGGAAGAAAGGGCAAAGAAGAGGAAGGCACAACCCCTGCATTTATTCCTCTGAGACACAATTAAAGCCCTGAACGAAGATTTTTTTGAAGGCTGTGTCATTCTCTCTGTTTCATATTCCACACTCAGAATGAATTCTCAGGAGAAAGAAGTCTTTCATCCCAGCTTTAGCTACATGACTCGAAGTTTAAGACTAATGAACCTGTGAGGCCCCATTCTGCTCATAGAATCATAGAATGGTTTAGGTTGGAAAGGACTTCAAGGATCCTCCAGTTCCAAACCCCTGTCATAGGCAGAGACACCTCCCACTCAAACAAGTTGCTCAAGGTCTCATCCAACCTGGTCCTGAACACCTCCAGGAAGGGAGCAGCCACAACCTCCATGGGCAATCTGTTCCAGTGTCTCACCACCCTCCAAGCTCATCCAGTCCAATCTAGCACCCAGCCCTGGCCAGTCAACTAGACCATGACACTAAGTGCCTCAGCCAGGCTTTTCCTGAACACCTTCAGGGATGGTGACTCCACTACCTCCCTGGGCTGCCCATTCCAATGCCAATCACTCTCTCTGCCAACAACTTCCTCATAACATCCAGCCTGGACCACGCCTGGCACAACTTGAGACTGTGTCCCCTTGTTCTATTGCTGCTTGCCTGGCAGAAGAGACCAACCCCCACCTGGCTACAGCCTCCCTTAAGGTAGTCATAGGCAGCACTGAGGTCACCCCTGAGCCTTCTCCAGGCTGCACACCCCCAGCTCCCTCAGCCTCTCCTCACAGGGCTGTGCTCCAGGCCACTCAGCAGCTTCATCACCCTTCTCTGGACACGTTTCAGCACCTCAACATCTCTCTTGAATTGAGGAGCCCAGAACTGGACGCAGCACTCGAAGTGTGACCTGAGCAGTGCTGAGTACAGGGGCAGAATAACCTCCCTTGTCCTACTGGCCACACTGTTCCTGATGCAGGCCAGGATGCAATTGGCTTTCCTGGCCACCTGGGCACACTGCTGGCTCATCTTCAGCTCCTATCTACCAGTACCCCCAGATCCCTTTCTTCCTGGCTTCTCTCCAGCCACTCTGTCCCCAGCCTGTAGCACTGCTTGGAGGTTTTGTGGCCAAAGTTTAGAACCCTTCACTTGGCCATGTTAAATCTCATCCCATTTTTCTCTGTCCACCCATCCATCCTGTCAAAGTCTCTCTTCAGGGCTCACAGCTTATTCTTGAAAGCTCTGAGACATCTTCCTTTCCCTTTGATGAGAGAGACACATCCCATTCGTGGCTTAACGTAATCATTATTATGTTTCTAAACAATCAGGGCTTCGAGAGTTTAAAATTCTCTGGATAGAGATGAAGTTTTCTGCTCCTTGTAGAGCTGATCTGTCTTTATTAAGGAAGTTAATGTGATATTGATTTTGTGCAAAGGAAAAATACGCTGCCATACTGCGATAGATGCAAAGGGTGAAAGGGCTTGGCAAAAGCAGATTAATACTTTTTATTCATTTTGGGAACATTCCCTGGAAATCTGCAGTTGCTCAACTTGTGAAGTTCTTTTTTTTATGTGAGGTTAAACATTTTATACTGTTCTTCTTGCAGCTACAAGTCTTTCTTTCTCTCCCTTTCTGAATATATACGTAAGGGAAGAGCAATGTTATTCCTCGCTATGAAGTGTTACAGTTAGGTAGCAGCTGTGATGGTATGAGCCAATATGTTGCTTTTAATGATGTCAGTCATACATTATGAATGAGGAATCTGCAAGGCAAGAAAACATAGTGAACATAATCTTTAACTGTTCAGCTGCTAAAGAACTTTCTATATGAAAGCTACAGTCTCTCTGAATTTCCTGTCTGCAAAC
Source organism: Pogoniulus pusillus (assembly GCF_015220805.1). Classification (NCBI taxonomy): domain Eukaryota; kingdom Metazoa; phylum Chordata; class Aves; order Piciformes; family Lybiidae; genus Pogoniulus; species Pogoniulus pusillus. The sequence continues at coordinate 8,113,605 of NC_087264.1, read as the reverse complement.
ACAACTTGACATAGAACCATAGAATCAACCAGGTTGGAAGAGACCTCCAAGATCATCCAGACCAGCCCCAGACAGTCATCTAGACAATGGCACTAAGTGCCTCATCCAGGCTTTTCTGCAACACCTCCAGGGATGGTGACTCCACCACCGCCCCGGGCAGCCCATTCCAATGCCAATCACTCTCTCTGGCAACAACTTCCTCCTAACATCCAGCCTTGACCTGCCCTGGCACAACTTCAGACTGTGTCCTCTTGTTCTGTTGCTGGTTGCCTGGGAGAAGAGACCACCGCCCACCTGGCTACAATGCCCTTTCAGGTAGTTGTAGACAGTAATAAGATCACCCCTGAGCCTCCTCTTCTCCAGGCTAAACAGGCCCAGCTCCCTCAACCTCTCCTCATAGGATTTGTGCTCCAGGCCCCTCACCAGCTTTGTTGCCCTTCTCTGGACATGTTCCAGCACCTCAACATCTTTCTTGAATTGAGGGGCCCAGAACTGGACACAGCACTCAAGGTGTGGCCTGGCCAGTGCTGAGTACAGGGACAGAATAACCTCCCTTGTCCTACTGGCCACACTGTTCCTGGTGCAGGTCAGGATGCCATTGGCTCTCTTGGCCACCTGGGCACATGTCTATCTGGGCACATGACATTTGGCTTAGGCTCAGCATAAAATGGAGATGGAAGCTGCAAGCTGTAAGCCATGTTTACTGCTTTTCACGAGCTGAAAAAAAATTCAACCTTTAGATGCAGTCCACTTTGTTGTAACATCCCCCAAAAAACTGACCTGTTAATTTCAAAGCAGCATTTTTGCCTACCAGATCTCTTGGCAGGAGATGTACTATGAGTTTTGATATGCACATTTAACAAATGGTGGTTTCTTGGGGTGTGCAGTTTAGTTTGCAACTCTGTTTTTAGATGGCACCAGAAAAAAAAACATGCTAAAGGCTCCTCCATCAGTCATTAGCTCTACCTGGAACACAAATCCTATGAGGAGAGGCTGAGGGAGCTGGGGGTGTTTAGCCTGGAGAAGAGGAGGCTCAGGGGTGATCTTATTACTGTCTACAACTACCTGAAGGGGCATTGTAGCCAGGTGGGGGGTGGCCTCTTCTTCCAGGTAACCAGCAACAGAACAAGGGGACACAGTCTCAAGTTGTGCCAGGGTAGGTATAGGCTGGATGTTAGGAGGAAGTTCTTCACAGAGAGAGTGATTGGCATTGGAATGGGCTGCCCAGGGAGGTGGTGGAGGCACCATCCCTGGAGGCATTGAAGAAAAGCCTGGATGAGGCACTTAGTGCCATGGTCTAGATGACTGGATAGGGCTGGGTGATAGGTTGGAGTGGATGATCTTGGAGGTCTCTTCCAACCTGGTTGATTCTATGATTCTATGATTCTATGATTCTTCATTCAGGGCTGAGCCAACCATGGCAGGCATGTTGAAACACCCAACCTGACCAGCAATGCCAAGTGGATGTTGGTGCTTGGGACCTTGTGAGGGGTCAATGGCTCCACAGAGATTCCTTGAAGCCACATTCCCTGGCAGACAGACACTAAAAGGCAACAAAGCTGGTGGGGGGCCTGGGACACAAACCCTATGAGGAGAGGCTGAGGGAGCTGGGTGTGTTTAGCCTGGAGAAGAGGAGGCTCAGGGGGGACCTCATTGCTGTCTACAACTACCTGAAGGGAGGTTGTGGCCAGGTGGGGGTTGGTCTAGTCTCTCAGGCAAGCAGCAATAGAACAAGGGGATACAGTCTCAAGCTGTGGCAGGGGAAGTCTAGGCTGGATGTTAGGAGGAAGTTGTTGTCAGAGAGAGTGATTGGCATTGGAATGGGCTGCCCAGGGAGGTGGTGGAGTCACCATCCCTGGAGGCATTGAAGAAAATCCTGGCTGAGGCACTTGGTGCCATGGTCTAGTTGTCTAGGGCTGGATGCTAGCTTGGACTGGATGATCTTGGAGGTCTCTTCCAACCTACGATTCTATCTCTTCTTGCTGCTCAGTGCTTTGCCTTCATTCTCTTTTTCCTCTGTCAGTTATCTGCCTCCTTACCCTGAAAATTCAGGAGTGGACTGCAAAGGTATCCCATAAGATGCTCCAGACAGCTGCATCATTTGTTCTTTCTTCCTAGACCAAAACAGCTAACGTTTTAGCCCTAGCCCCCCAGAGACAAGAATCAGCTGCAAACTGCTCTAATGCTGCAGGAAACTGCTGCTGCTTACGCCCTGTCCTTCCTGCTTATCACTGCCGGATGTGCAGGAGAGATGATAACATTCTGCTCTGGAATAATCTTTTGGATCCTTGAAAAATGTAACAACCCCACCCTCTCCAGCCAGGCTTCCTGTCCTTGGAGTGGTTGGTGATGGCTGACCTTCACCATGGCCCACCACAACTGCTCTGCTGAGAAGCTCACCATGAGTACTGGATGCTGTCAGGAAAGTACAAGTGAGCTAGTTTGCAGCTTGCAAGAATGTTTTGGTGAGAAGGATTAGATCACAGGCTGTGAAAGAGAAACAGAGGTGATGCCTACTTCACTCATAGGCTTGCTGAGATGTATAAGAACAAGAGTAAAAACCTAGATAAAGGAGTTTGAGCACAGCCTGAGCTCTGAGCTGCATTTCTCTCTAATCTCACCCTCCATCTCTCTGATTAACCCACTTGCTTCCTAACCCCCCTGGCCAACCTCCATTCTTCCTTGGGACACAAAGCAATGTCTGGGGTAAAGTAGAGGAGTAGGAGAAGGTGGAAGGGTGTTTGGGAGCCCATCCTGGAGACTCAGGTTTCTAGGAGGGCTGTTGTGTTTCTGTATTACCTTTTACCTTGTCTATTTCTGTCCATTACTGTATATACTGTAAATATCTTCTTATATATTGAGCTAAGCTGTAAATAAAAGATTCATTCAAATTTTCAGAGCTGACTGAGTCTAGCCTGGGTGATTTCCAAAGTGTGTCAGGGCAAGTAACACCCAAACCATCACAACAAGGTGTCACCTCTTCTTCTTGCCTACAGGCTGTTGTGCTGCAAAGGGTAATTCCAAATGAATTAATGGAAATTAGTCTCTTTCCATTCTTCCACTTTAATGATTTGCTAAATATGTTGGGATATGTCCCCTTTTCTTCATAACAGGATTGCAATGCTCCCCTTGCTCAATGAAGGATTTGGAAGACTTTTGCTCATTTGTTTTCATTGTGTAACGAATGCATTCCAGTATCAGTAACAGTGTGGCCAGTAGAATGAAGGAGGTTATTCTTCTCTTGTACGCAACACTGGTCAGGCCACATCTTGAATACTGTGTCCAGTTCTGGGCTCCTCAATTCAAGAGAGATGTTGAGATACTGGAAGTCATCCAGAGAAGGGCAACAAAGCTGGTGAGGGGCCTGGAGCAGAGCCCTGTGAGGAGAGGCTGAGGGAGCTGGGGGTGTGCAGCCTGGAGAAGAGGAGGCTCAGGGGGGACCTCATTGCTGTCTACAACTACCTGAAGGGAGGCTGTAGCCAGGTGGGGGTTGGTCTCTTCTGCCAGGCAACCAGCAACAGAACAAGGGGACACAGTCTCAAGTTGTGCTGGGGGAGGTCTAGGCTGGATGTTAGGAAGAAGTTCTTCACAGAGAGAGTGATTGGCATTGGAATGGGCTGCCCAGGAAGGTGGTGGAGTCACCATCCCTGGAGGTGTTGTAGAAAAGCCTGGCTGAGGCACTTAGTGCCATGGTCTACTTGATTGTCTAGGGCTGGGTGCTAGGTTGGAGTGGATGATCTTGGAGGTCTCCTCCAACCTGGTTGATTCTATGATTCTATGATTTGTATGTCCTCCAATTTGAAGGCTGCTAGCATGAGAAAATAAACAGAGCTTGCTCCCATGATCCTCTCACGTCATTCAGCCAAGAGCATTGGAGGGGAACACAGTAGAGGAAGAAGAAAGAAAAAGTAACTCCACTGGTGAAAGGCAATGCTTGAAAGACAAATCTGCAGCCTTTGAGCCTGAATTTTCTTCATGTCAACATACCTAACATCAAAGCAGGGATCATGGGGAGCAATGGTGCAGCTAATGTTCTGCAGGAAAGAAAATTAGATCATAATTTCTACTGCAAATTTTAGGAAAGGATGACTCTAGATGCATTTCTGGGTTATATTCACATGCAAATATTGTAATATGAAGGATATATTGAAGGATGTATTGGAAGATTGGTATTCTGCCCCTCTGAAAGAAAAGGAATTAATATTTACATCTGCTTCAACAGACAATTTATGCATGAAGGACAGCCAGAAGGAGAATCTCTGAAATGTTGATTTTATCCCTTGGAGGCAGGTACATTGAGCTGCTCCTGTCCTCACAGCATGACACACTCTTAAGAAGGAGAAGAAAAAAATAATGCAATCACCTCCCAGCAGGATTACTGAAGACAAAATGGGAAACACAATGTGCGAAGGGAAAAGAAGGGCAGAAAAGCAGCCCACTCTTCCTACTGGTGCTGCAAATCATAGAATCATAGAATCAACCAGGTTGGAAGAGACCTCCAACATCATCCAGTCCAACCTAGCACCCAGCCCTATCCAATCAACTAGACCATGGCACTAAGTGCCTCATCCAGGCTTTTCTTGAAGACTCCCAGGGACAGTGCCTCCACCACCTCCCTGGGCAGCCCATTCCAATGGGAAATCACTCTCTCTGTGAAGAACTTCTTCCTAATATCCAGCCTATACCTACCCTGGCACAACTTGAGACTGTGTCCCCTTGTTCTATTGCCTGCAGAATGTTCTCATGAGCATTGTGTGAGCATCTAGAATAACATATGGCATGGCTGGTTGCTTGCAAGTGTTGGGGGAGACTGTTGCATCGCTAATTTGTGCCAGCTGCTCTGATCTACCTACCAAATCTGCATCTCTGTCTTCTCAGATCTGGCCCCTGCTGAGAATGGCACATGTTGGACCATGTCATAGAATCACAGAATCATAGAATCATCCAGGTTGGAAGAGACCTCCAAGATCATCCAGTCCAACCTAGCACCCAGCACAGTCCAGTCAACTAGACCATGGCACTAAGTGTCTCAGCCAGGCTATTTTTTTAACACCTCCAGGGACGGTGACTCCACCACCTCCCCGGGCAGCCCATTCCAATGACAATCACTCTCTCTGGCAACAACTTCCTCCAAACTTCCAGCCCAGACCTCCCCCAGCACAACTTGAGACTGTGGCCCCTTGTTGCCTGGCAGAAGAGACCAACTCCCACCTGGCTACAGCCTCCCTTCAGGCAGTTGCAGACAGCAATGAGGTCACTCCTGAGCCTTCTCTTCTCCAGGCTGCACACCCCCAGCTCCCTCAGCCTCTCCTCACAGGGCTGTGTTCCAGGCCTCTCACCAGCTTCGTCACCCTTCCACATTGGCCATTTGTACCAAGCCACAGAGTGACCCTGCAGGGATGCCCTCACCATGTCTCTACCCCTTTGGGCACCCCATTTACTGCAGCCTATATCAGGTGGACAATCGTAGGTATGAGTTCCTCTGCTGGTGGCCCTGATGCCATGTGGGCTGAGACAGGGGTACCTGAGCTGGATTTGCTTAAATAGTGGCTCTACGTGGTGCTGGGGCCACAGTATGGGCAAGTTCTTTGAGAGTGAGAGGGTCCTTGTGTCCAGTGGTTTCAGTCCTTCTGTGGAGGCTGAGGAAGAAAAAGAGATTGCTACAGGGGGAACATCTGCTGTCCAAAGCTTCTGTCTAGCTCAGCTCTCAAAGTCAAAGAATGTGAGTTTAGGGCGATGCCTTAAAGAAATCCATTCCTGGCCAAAACACCCACTTCATTCTTCAGACTTCTTGCAGGCATGTTGCCTTATGACCTGTGGCACTGATCCAAGACTTGACATGATAAACTGTGACCATCCTCCTACCTATTTTTCTTCACTCTTCTTCCATTTATTTTTTTTTTCTTGGATCTTCTGCCTCTTACTTGCCACTATGAGCAAGAAAATGATTCACTTACTCCTAAACTCATTTATGTTTTGTTTTCCCATTCTTTGCTTCTGTATATTTTACCTCTGTAATCTTTGTGACTAAAGCTGTCTTTAATTAAAAGCCTTCTTCTGATCCAAATTTTTGCCACTTGGTGCAATGGTCTAGCCTTGAGCAATGTGGAAACAGGTTGAACTTGATGATCTATGAGGTCTCTTCCAACCTTGGTGATACTGTGATACTGTGATTAACCTGCATTTCTTGATCCTTCACTGTTATAGTTAGGTACCTTCAAAAAGAGGCAGTTGCCTGCTTTTGGGCAATATGCTAATGTATTTGTATCAGGAATGGTAGGAACTGGAAAGAGCCTCCAGAAATCATCACTTCCAACCCCTTGCTTTTGAATGAAAGACAGAGGACCTGCAAAGAAGATTTGGTGGACAGATGGGCAGAGGCCAATGGGATGGGGTTCAATAGCTCCAAGTGCAGGGTGCTGCACTTTGGCTACAACAACCCCATGGAGAGATACAGGCTAGGGTCGGAGTGGCTGGAGAGCAGCCAGACAGAGAGGGATCTGGAGGTGCTGATTGATACCTGCCTGAACATGAGCCAGCAGTGTGCCCAGGTGGCCAAGAGAGCCAGTGGCATCCTGGCCTGCATCAGGAATGGTGTGGTCAGCAGGAGCAGGGAGGTCATTCTGCCCCTGTACTCTGCACTGGTTAGACCACACCTGGAGTACTGTATTCAGTTCTGGGCCCCCCAGTTTAGGAAGGACATTGAGATGCTTGAGCATGTCCAGAGAAGGGTGACAAGGCTGGGGAGAGGCCTTGAGCACAGCCCTATGAGGAGAGGCTGAGGGAGCTGGGATTGGTTAGCCTGGAGGAGGCTCAGGGGTGACCTCATTGCTGTCTACAACTACCTGAGGGGTGGTTGTGGCCAGGAGGAGGTTGCTCTCTTCTCTCAGGTGGCCAGCACCAGAACGAGAGGACACAGCCTCAGGCTGCACCAGGGGAGATTTAGGCTTGAGGTGAGGAGAAAGTTCTTCACTGAGAGTCATTGGACACTGGAATGGGCTGCCTGGGGAGGTGGTGGAGTCGCCGTCCCTGAGGCTGTTCAAGGCAGGACTGGATGTGGCACTTGGTGCCATGGTCTAGCCTTGAGCTCTGTGGTAAAGGGTTGGACTTGATGATCTGTGAGGTCTCTTCCAACCCTGATGATACTGTGATACTGTGATACTGTGTATGCCATTCCACCTAAGAGGCTGTGCCCTCTGGGCCTCTTGGCCCTGCAGTACAGAACACTTACCTTGTAATGCCCTAATAACTCAACCAAGAGGACAAAAAATTGTCTGCTCAAGTTTTCTCATTACCAATAGATATATTTGGCCTCTATTGATGGCTGCAGCACATTGCAGTTCATCTAACTGCACTCTCTCTCTGCCATTTACTTATGGCATTATCTCAACGTTTGCTTCTCCTTTGTGGGGAAAATCAAACATTTTCTCAGGCTGACAGAGAAGGATTCATGTTTTGCTCTTTCAGTAATTTGGAAAATGAAAATATACTGCTCACAACTTCTGGGGTTTGTTTTTTTGTTGTATTTTTGGGTGTTTTTTTTGAACAGATCTATATTTTATCCTTTCATGTCAGAAGCGAGACAGATTAATGGCTTCTGGAATTTATTTCCAATGCTGATTTCGTTTCCAAAGCTTCAAGAGCGATGAGACGGATCTGCAGTCCTCTATCCACTGGGGAAAAAAGAAGTGGCATCTGTTCCTGCTTTGTCCTCAGAGCTGCCAGCAAGGGTGTCTGGATCAACCATCCATCCCCTGCCAGCGTATGTAGTCAGCCAGCAACACAGGCCAGAGAGTCCTTTTCTGCTGATGCAAATGAGAATTGGCCTGGAAGTGCTCTAATCCATGGTAAGGAGCCAATAGTCCTCCAGTTTGCTGAAGGAACAAAAGAGTTTTTAATCATCTTTACTTTGCATGTCCTTGGGACTAAGTAAAGCTTAGCTGGACTTAAATGCCTTGGCTTGCTGCTCTGGCTCTTTCTGTCATTCCTGTTGTGCTGGCCATCCTCGTGTAGAGATCATAGAATCATAGAATCATAGAATCAACCAGGTTGGAAGAGACCTCCAAGATCATCCAGTCCAACCTAGCACCCAGCCCTATCCAATCAACTAGACCATGGCACTAAGTGCCTCAGCCAGGCTTTTCTTGAAGACCCCCAGGGACAGTGTCTCCACCACCTCCCTGGGCAGCCCATTCCAATGCCAATCACTCTCTCTGAGAAGAACTTCTTCCTAATATCCAGCCTAGACCTCCCCTGGCACAACTTGAGACTGTGTCCCCTTGTTCTATTGGTGGTTACCTGGGAGAAGAGGCCACCCCCCACCTGGCTACAGTGTCCCATCAGATAGTTGTAGACAGTAATAAGATCACCCCTGAGCCTCCTCTTCTCCAGGCTAAATGCATCTCAGGTGTGCACAGTTTGACTTTCTGTCCTAAACAGTGTTGATATGCTAAGCTTCACACATGGCCATACTTCCTTACAAGTGAGCTACTGCTTCTGCTGGCTCTTGCTGCAAGATCTGTGCTGCAATTGTTTGGTCCATCTACCAACACTTTATCAGAGACAGGTTTCTGGGTGGCATTTCACATGGCTTTCTGGAGATTGATAATCTGGAATGGTGGTTTTCCAGTTACAGACAGCACAAAATTAGTCATAAGACAAACAGAACCAAAGATCCTGAGGGTGTGCCAGGGCAGCTTTCCCAAAGTCCTTAACCAGGAGAGGCCAGGGCTTGAGGCTACATGGAAGGATGACAGCAGGAGCAAAGGCTGCTGCTGGCTGTGCTGGAGATGTCATTTCACTGCTGCCTCCCTGCTGATTACAATATGTCATGAAGCCAAATGAAATCAGTGTGGTGTTTGCTTTAATGTGGGTTTCTATGTGAACTGGAGCAGGAAGAAGGGAATACCTGAGCTCCAGAAGAAACCATTTGCACTAACTTTCTGACACAACAGATGCCAAAGCCTCCCTTGCTCCCATAGCAATTTCCAATGCTTGTAGCTGAGGTGAAACATATTTTGTAATCCAGACTTGATTTAAATTCTTCAGGTGATGAGGAAGTCACAACCTTCTGAGTAAATTTGTTCTAATTAACTCAGCAGTTGAGAATTTCTGCCTTATCCTTTATCTCAATATATCTGTCTTCAGTTTCCAGCTGCAAAATCTTATTATGCTGTTGTCAGTAAGATTAAGGTTTTCTCTCCACACAGGTACACAGGGTAGCATTAATCTGCCCAGATTTAGACATCTATGATCTATATCTGCACATCTATATCTGCATTACAAGGATCACTGATGACTATGGTCAAAAGAGAGAAATGAAATCTAGCAGGGTGTGATTTACCACCCTTAAAATAGATGTCTAGCACAGATCAGATGAACTAGACTGCAGAAGTGCCAGCTCAATCAGAATTTAAGAGAGGGAACCTTCACAGACTAGACCTAGTTACCTAATCTAGCAAATAATCTAGCAAAGGTATTTGAACCAAGTTATTATTCAGCCTAGGAAGAAATAAAACCCACCAGGAAACTCACAGAAAGGTTAGGCCACAAGAATACTTCCTAAGAAGATTCAGCACTATTCTTCACTCCGTATCTGCACATGGTGGCTGGAAATCACTTGCATCTCACTCCAGTGAGTCGGCACCGTGTCTATTTCCCACTTCTGTCCCACATCAGCTTTCAGGTTTATGTGTGTGCAAAATTATCATAGAGTCATAGAACCAACCAGGTTAGAAGAGACTTCCAAGTTCACCCAGGCCAACCTAGCACCCAGCCCTAGACAATCAACTAGACCATGGCACTAAGTGCCTCAGCCAGGCTTTGCTTCAACACTTCCAGGGACAGTGACTCCATCACCTCCCTGGGCAGCCCATTCCAGTGCAAATCACTCTCTCTGGCAACAACTTCCTCCTAACATCCAGCCTAGACCTCCCCCACCACAACTTGAGACTGTGTTCCCTTTTTCTGTTGCTGGTTGCCTGGGAGAAGAGACCAATCCCCACCTGGCTACAGCCTCCCTTCAGCTTTCACTGTTCTAGTGTTAAATGGAGTTCATCTTGCTTCCTCTCCAGTAGATTACATGCACAAAAAAAGTCTTGACTTTCAAAACCAAGGCAATTAATAGGGTAATATTTACTTTCTTTACCTGATGTGATTTTAAAGTTACTTCTGCCTCAGCCATGGAAAAGAATAGACTATTGGGGTTATATCCAAAGAGAGTTCAAAGCCTGGTTTTAAACTGCATGGAGAAATGAGTTAAAATCAATAAGATTCAACTTTAATTGATTTCCTATAGGGAAGATCTGCCCAATAATTTGTGAGAGCCATTAGTCAATGTCTCTTTGAAGTATTAAATTTATTATGAAAACCCTGAAGATATTCTGTTTTAAGTACATTGAAGTTTACTGGATTATAGCTATCTATTAAATATAACACTCACCATCTAATGGTTCACAGCAGCATTTTCACACTACAATCAGTATTCTGAATCTCATCTTGCTTCTCCACATTCACACAGAAGATACCTATAAAATGCCTGTCTGGCTTTATACCCACTTAACCATCATCTCAGGGATTATTATGATGGGAATACCATCTCTTTGAGATTACAAGGCCTATGTATCATAGAATCATATAATGGTTTCAGTTGGAAGGGTCCTCAAGGATCATCCAGTTCCAACCCCCTGTCATAGGCAGGGACACTAGAGCAGGTTGCTCAAGGCCTCAGTGCAATAACATCTTCTTATGCTTTAATGTTTAGGACTTTCCATCAGATACCCAAGTGTCTGGCAAAGAGTCCTGGGTTTTAGGTGTCATTAGTAGATGGTTTTGAACTCGTCTATGTGTTCAGCCATGGGATTTTCCATCCCTGTTATGTTTATATTTTTTATGTGGCTCACACAACAAGCATTTTGGTATCACTTTTTGGAGATCTAGTAAGCTTCTAAGGAAAAAAAATTGTGTCACCATGCCCAGACATTCACATGTCTAGCAGTGCTTGGACTTCATCATCTCCAGCTCCACTCAGAAGCTGCTATAAGCCACAAGCCAGGTAGAAGTCTGACTCAGCAAATATCCCTCACTTATGTTTTGCTATAGCACAAAGCAAATACCATCTCAATTTGTTACTGTGGGCTACACCTATTGATCCAGAACTTGTTGGATTACAAGTTAACTATGGGACAGCACTTGTGGCCAAGAGGGCTAATGGGATCTTGGAGTGTGCTAAGAGTGTGACCAGCAGATCAAGGGAGGTTCTCCTTCCCCTCTGCCCTGCCCTGCTGAGACCTCATCTTGAGTACTGCATTCTGGTTTGGGCTTTCCAACAGAAAAAGGAGACACAGTCTCAAGTTGTGCCAGAGGAGGTCTAGCCTGGATGTTAGGAGGAAGTTTTTGCCAGAGAGAGTGATTGGCATTGGAATGGGCTGCCCAGGGAGGTGGTGGAGGCACCGTTCCTGGAGATGTTGAACAAAATCCTGGCTGAGGCACTTAGTGCCATGGTCTATTTGATTGTCTAGAGCTGGGTGCTAGGTTGGACTGGATGATCTTGGAGGTCTCTTCCAACCTGGTTGATTCTATGATTCTATAACTGAAGTTGCAGGGGATGTTAACAGCTATGTGAGTCTCAGTGGGGAAAGAACAGGGCACACTCAGGCACACAACAAGCCAATAAACTCACTTTTATTCTAATTTCCTTACAATTTTTGCCCCTTGGATCATTTGAGCTGAAAGAAGTTTCCATCAAAGTGCCAGAAATAGGGCATTTCCCTGGTGACTGTAAACCCCTGAGCACAATTTGCTCCTCCTCATGTCTGTGAGTAGTGCTAGCTCAGCATAATGGGGACTTGAGCCTGTCTGTGCATTACTGCAACTCTGCACAGTGCTGGGGCTGTGAGGAGTGTGAGCTCTAACAGGACAGAGTTTGGGCTACTAAATCCAAAGCTTTTTTCTCTGGACATGCAAAAACTGAAAATCTGAGCTTGTTTGGAGGTTCTAGCAGGGAAGTGCAGCTACTATATACCCTTGATCAATGAGTGGTATGGTCTCCACCGGGGAAGGTCATCTTCTTTGAGTGTGCAGCTTTCTCACCTCTAGTCATGCAAGTCATTTTCAGGGGTATTGTCTACAAACATTTTGAATCTAAGGTGGAACTGGAAACACACAGATGCTATTCCAGTGTCTGGTATGGTGATATGGCTGTGTTGAGAGCATGAAGCTGCGCACACTACACTTGATCTTGCCAGGTGGGGGTTGGTCTCTTTTGCCAGGCATCCAGCAACAGAACAAGGGGGCACAGTGTCAAGTTGTGCCAGGGGAGGTCTAGGCTGAATGTTAAGAAGAAGTTGTTGGCGAAGAGAGTGATTTGCATTGGAATGGGCTGCCCAGGGTGATGGAGTCACCATCCCTGGAAGTTTCCAAGCAAAGCCTGGCTGAGGCACTTAGTGCCATGGTCTAGTTGACTGGATAGGGCTGGGTGCTAGGTTGCAGTGGATGATCTTAGAGATCTCTTCCAACCTGTTTGATTCTATGATAAGTTCTAAAGCCTAGAGGTCTTACTTTATTGCTCTTTACTGTTTGATAGAAGCTTTGGAAGTCCTTTCGGAACAAACAGATTTATAATTTCCAGCTTTTTGTTGCTGGTGTTTTTTTTGTTTCTTTCTTTCTTCTGAAATTCAATACAGACAAATATTGAACAGAGCTATCACTACAAAATGTAAAATCACCATCCTTCCTTTTAAACACATTGAAACAAACCATGATGTTCATGTTCTTCTTTTGTTTGGGTCAAAAGGACTTGTTCTTGTATGTAAAATTATAGAATAGAATAGAATCCACAAGGTTGGAAGAGACCTCCAAGATCATCCAGTCCAACCTAGCACCCAGCCCTAGGCAATCGATCAGACCATGGCACTAAGTGCCTCAGCCAGGCTTTGCTTCAACACCTCCAGGGACGGCAACTCCACCACCTCCCTGGGCAGCCCATTCCAATGCCAATCACTCTCTCTGTGAAGAACTTCCTCCTAACATCCAGCCTATACCTCCCCCAACACAACTTGAGACTGTGTCCCATTGTTCTGTTTCTCCTTTGCGAACTGAAACAGAGAATTTCTAGTAACTATTCAGGCTATGTGAAGCATTCCTAAACTTTATTAGAGGTCTCTGACCTTACTGTTTGTGATGGCTTTGATGGGAAGGGAAAAGTCTGGAAATGATAAAATCTGACGCTCATCATGGAAGCAAAGGACTAGAAATGAAGTGTTTGTTGGTACTCAGCAAATGAAAAACTCATTGCTAAGCACGTATTTCTGATTCAAAAATATGGAATTGTCTAAATGTAGATGCAAGTCCAAAAAGAAAAGAGACTTGATGTGACAGGGGACTGAAAAATCTCTTGCATGAGAAAGATCAGCTTTCTCTGTGCTTGGATGCCATGACAAGAGGGCATATATAAATATAATGCAAGAAAACAATGTATTGATTTTGCCATTAAATATTATAACACATGCTCTCTTGTTCCAGGAAAGGTTAATCATATTGCTCAAATGAGAAACACGCTATTATGTTTTAACCTGTTCCTGAAAGTACTGAAAGTACATTTAAAAGGCTACAACAGAGTGTAGGGGAGGCTAACTATTAACTTAACATACAAGATGATGACAAACAGGCATCAGCACTTATGGGAGGGGCAGATTTTTACCAAATGGGGCTTAAAAGACAGTTTATTTGTTAAAGTGCCAAAGGCATTACCAACTGACTCAATTGTCACCCACCTCTGGTTTCCAGAATACCACTTAGTTTCCTTTGTGTCTTAGAATCATAGAATCAACCAGGTTGGAAGAGACCTCCGAGATCATCCAGCCCAACCTATCCCCAGTGCCAGTGCCTCATCATCAGTCTTGCCATGCATGGTGTGATGGCAGGAGTTAAAGTGGAGTCTTCCAAGTAAATGTGAGGAATTTTGCAGCTCTCCCTGCCATGGTGAATCACTGTTGCATGTGCCTATGTTAAGGATTAGTTTTAGCTGCACCCTGTGTTTAGCTGATGTCATGACCCTAGGCCATCTCCTAGAAAAGACATATAGGCAAATATATCCTTATTTGTATCTGATGGAGAGAAAAAGACACTTGTAGAAATTAGACACTTTTAGAAAGAAGTTCTTCACAGAGAGAGTGACTTGCCATTGGAATGGGCTGCCCAGGGAGGTGGTGGAATTGCTATCCCTGGAGGTGCTGAAGAAAAGACTGGATGGGGCACATAGTTGATTGCACATAGCTGTGTGATAGGTTGGACTGAATGATCTTGGAGGTCTCTTCCAACCTGGTTGACTCTATGATTCTATGATTCAACTCATCTGAGCTTAAATGCCTACTTTGAGATTGGATGAATGGCCCACTAGGAAAACCTCCTTCTGGCTACAGTCTCAGAACAAGTAGCTTATTTTCAGACAGCTGAAGTTATATGGTTTATCTTGAAACTAAGATACCTTAATGTGAATGTTTGTGTATGAACTATCTGCCTAAGCTGCTTTTATGGTCAGGACAATTGGTATAGATCCCATCAGTAGAGCCAAGGGAGATGAGCATGCACTGCATGTACTGTGGAGTGGGCTGCATTCCTCTCCAGGCTTCTCTGACTGTAAAGATAAGGGTAGCAAAGAAAAAATGATTATGTAATTTTAAGTCAAAATCAGGAACAGAGTGGTTTGTTTGCTTGTTAAAAGCATGTAATTAATCAGTGATCAAATAACTATGCATTCAGGGTCAATATTGGCAACACAACAAATACACCACAATAGCAGATACTTGCACAAAGGTTGCTATACCACTACAGACTTCCAAACATCCCAAATTCTAGGTTTGCAGCCCCTCCCACCCTGAATTATATTCTCTCCCCAGCCATATGGTCCATAAGCACAACATCCCAACCCCCTGAGATGTGAGTTATCTTGTTTCACATCCCTTCTGATGGAGGTGTCGATGCTCCAGCTTTGTGTACCTGTGCTGCATCTCACAATCTACTAACATATGCACACTGATGAGAAATCTCCCATCAAGACTCCAGCATTGACACCTTAGGTGAGAGTTTCTCACCCTTATGGCAGGCTTCTGATGCACCTAGAACCAGGTCATGCTTCCTTGGGCAACCAGGACATACTGGAAAGGCTGCTGTATGTGACATGGGATCTATGTGACATTCATCTCATCCCTAATGGGATGAGATTTAACAAGGCCAAGTGCAGGGTTCTGCACTTTGGCCACAACAACCCCAAGCAGCGCTATAGGCTGGGGACTGAGTGGCTGGAGAGCAGCCAGGAGGAAAGGGACCTGGGGGTACTGATAGATAGTAAGCTGAAGATGAGCCAGCAGTGTGCCCAGGTGGCCAAGAGAGCCAATGGCATCCTGGCCTGCATCAGGAACAGTGTGGCCAGTAGGACAAGGGAGGTTATTCTGCCCCTGTACTCAGCACTGGTCAGGCCACACCTTGAGTACTGTGTCCAGTTCTGGGCCCCTCAATTCAAGAAAGATGTTGAGGTGCTGGAACATGTCCAGAGAAGGGCAACGAAGATGGTGAGAGGCTTGGAGCACAAATCCTATGAGGAGAGGTTGAGGGAGCTGGGCCTGTTTAGCCTGGAGAAGAGGAGGCTCAGGGGTGATCTTATTACTGTCTACAACTACCTGAAGGGGCATTGTAGCCAGGTGGGGGGTGGCCTCTTCTGCCAGGCAAGCAGCTACAGAACAAGGGGGGACAGTCTCAAGTTGTGCCAGGGTAGGTATAGGCTGGATGTTAGGAAGAAGTTCTTCACACAGAGAGTGATTGGCATTGGAATGGGCTGCCCAGGGAGGTGGTGGAGGCACCGTCCCTGGGGGTCTTCAAGAAAAGCCTGGCTGAGACACTTAGTGCCATGGTCTGGTTGATTGGATAGGGCTGGGTGCTAGGTTGGACTGGATGATCTTGGAGGTCTCTTCCAACCTGGTTGATTCTATGATTCTATGATTCTATGTCATTCTCAGATTGCAGCTGGAGGTTAGATAAGTCATCTGAAAACATCTGGGTGACACTGGACACCTGTATCTAGACAACTGAAACCAAGACACATGTTCATCTGTTCTTTTCATGCATGCATCAGGAATTGCATTCAGAGCAACTGTGACCAGTCCCAGAGGCTGAATGCTATGGTAACATTTAGGTTTCATGCCTTGCTGCTTGTGTCTACAGGCTTCTGCTCTTGAAGATGTTTAATGACTTTCTCTACCCAGAGTTTCTCCTGTGAAATGAAAAGGTGGCTCCGTGGGCTCCCTGCACAGACCCTCCATCCCCTCTGCATTATATACAATTACCCTAAGAGCTAAGGAAGGAGTGACGGAGAGACAGGAGACATATCCAAGAGTGAAGGAAGCTTCTGAGCACTGAGCTATGCCCTTTTTTGAGAAATTGACAGTATGTGAATTGATTTCTGTTTCAAGAAGATCAAAGCTGGCCAGCAATTAACCATTTCCAGGAATTGCTGACTGACCCCTGCAGTGTAATGTGTGGGGAAGGTTTTTTCACTGCTAAGCCAGCTGTTTCTTTCAGCATTTTGGGCAAGGAGTGCTGATTAACTAGACAGGGTTAGATACTCACCTCACTGCTATCCTTCTTGCCACCAGCTGCCCCTTTCTGTAGGGGCCCTTATGTGAGGGAAAGGAACACATGGCAGAGACGATGTCACTAGGGTCTGCTGGGGGGGGCAACGCAGTGGTGCAAGAAGGTAGCACATCCTGATCTTCCTAAACCAAATACCAGTATGTCCCTCGAGCCACTGGGGTGGCTGTTTTATTAAGAGCACCCAGGTCTTTTCATCTCTGGAATATTCCCTTTTTCCTCCACCCCTTTGGCTTTCATTTCTCCCCTTCCTCAAAGCCACCCATTTTTTCTGCATCTTTTAATCCGTACTTCTTCAGGAGCCCTTACTCAATCACTTGGGGATTGGTAGTTGTCAGGGAATCATAGAATCATAGAATCAACCAGGTTGGAAGAGACCTCCAAGATCATCCAGTCCAACCTAGCACCCAACCTTACACAATCAACTAGACCATAGCACCAAGTGCTTCATCCTGTCTTTTCTTGAACACCCCCAGGGATGGTGACTCCACCACCTCCCTGGGCAGCCCATTCCAATGGGCTCCTTGTATTTCCTGACAGATATGACTGCCAGAGGAACACTCTGAATTTCACAGGAATAGAAGTAAGGAAGGAAGTCTCCTGCTTAAACAGATATGACCCTCAATTGGGAATTTGGTTGCGTTCAAGATTGATACTGAACGCTGTGGAGTGGCTAAAGCAGTCTTTTTCCTGTTCCTTTTCAGATTGGTTTTGCTTCTGTAATGATTCTAGTTAAAAGTACTATCTAAATCTTTTTTCAATGAAGAAAAAAAGGCTTTTTTTAATGACATGGAAGTTTTGACAAAGCAGTTTCCATTTTCATCACTTCTTAAAAAAAAAATGAGCTAAAGCAAACTTTTTACAGTTGTGAACAGACATTTAAATGCATGACAAAAGCACACCATTTTCAATGACTCTATTCTTTCTTGTTATGCAAAAAAAGATTTTATATATATATATATATAAAAGTTCATTTATCTACATATTTATATCTTCCTAAAGCTGTTCTCACAAAGAAATACAGAAGAAGCTTTCAGAAACATTGCAGCTGATTTTTCTTTTTCAGAGCTGGAGAGAGATAGTGCTCATGAGGACAGCTTATGCTGATCCTTCTCTCTCAGAGTCTCCACCAGGAGAGGAAAGAGAGGGCTCAAAATTTGTTATATTAACCTCTGAGCTGCCAGTGGAACATGTCTTGCCACAGAGTGCTGGAGTTTCTCAGGAGCTCAGGCATTCTGGCATGCACTGTGTCCTGGAAAGCTAATAGGTCTATTAGATGTCCTGGCTTGCTCTACCCTTCTGCTGATGCCCCCATCAGCAAAGGTGGGAGGAAAACAAAGCCTTGGGCCATTGTGTCCCCTCCCAAAGTGATAAACAGGTCCCCACAGGTGTTCATGTTGGTGTCTTGCCCAAATATGGGTGAGCAAGCCCTGGGTTCACCTAATATGGTCAGTTTTGCAAATGCCATTTTGATTGGTGACTCTCTGTGGCCAAAGGAGCCTTTGCACTCAGGCAAAGAACATAAACTGAGCTAAGCTGCCTCTCCCTTGCTGTCTCTGCCTCACTGCTCTTGGACAATGTGTTCTTCTCTGCCTCATGCTTCAGATCATCTTAGCTCTGATGTTTTGGGCTTGAACTACCTGGTAACTTAAGTGCCTCAAGTTTCCCAGGAGAAAGCATTTAAGTGCCTCACGACATGGCAAGAAGTGCCACTGACATGGTGCTCTCTGCACATCTGCAAGAGATGCTGCCTGCACCCCTGCAAACTTCCATGCCAAGAGGAACCAGGATCAGGCCAGAAATCATCTGCCTCTTCCCCAGCATCCTGGGAAGATCTAGAAGCCTCTCGACAGCTGAGCAGTTCCAACACTGCCACAAAGGAGCCAGGGACTATCTTGACATTTCTACTCCACTGCAGTGAGTAGCACAGACTTTCCCTAGGGCTCCAGGCTGCCTTTTATTTGTAAGTGAGGCAAAGCCATTTTCTGGCTAAACTTTTCCAATTTTCTGATGCTGTTAAATGAATGAATTGTCCATAAGTATCCTTGTGAAGATTTCCCCAACCAAATTAGAACTCAAATTTAACTAATTTGCATATAGCTGTGTGCAGGGCTTTCTGGAAGTAAAATTAGCATCACATCAGGGTATGTTGAGAAATGGTTAAAGGATAGGGGACATGGGTCCCTGGAAAGCTTTGTACAATCCAGTCCTTGACATGAGGTCTGAGTGTATTGAGATGCAGTAAGCCGCAGTGGTTTATGTGGCAAAGCTCAAAGGCATTTGTCCTTGAGCCTTCTGATAAACAACTTCTGCAGGACTGTGTCCAGATAGAAGGAGTAACTGGCTTCAGCAGGAAACCACAAGTAGGAGGACCATGCAAATTCCAGTCTTTAGATGTGCCAGTCACTAAATAGCAGTACTAAACAGCATGCTGGGTTCGCACTAACATGTACGCTGATGCTCCAAGTATAAAAGCCTGATGTTTGCAACAGACTTTGGACTATCTTGCAGCTAACTCATATTGAGTCATCTCTTGATTTTCCCATATCCTGCCTCCACAGGGGTACACCATTTGCCATGGGCTACAATGCCACAGGCATCAGAAGAGATGGGGAGATGCTTGATGCAAGCAAATCCAATCCGTTTATTGCATTCCAAACATGTGTATTTATGCCTTTCATCAGAAGGCTACAAATGTATTAAACTGTAATTGGTTTTATAGAGAGAGATACTGGACAATAGGAAAAATATCTTTATGGAAAACGTGGTCAGGCATTGGAATAAGTTACCCAAGGAGGCAGGTCCCTGGAGGTGTTCAAGATACCTGTAGATATGGAATTTTAGGACTTGATTTAATGACCACGGTGATGTTTGGCATGGGCTGCCCAGGGAAGTGGTGGAGTTGCCATCCCTGGAGGTGTTCAAGAAAAGACTGGATGAGGCAGTGCCATGGTCTAGTTCATTGGCTAGGGCTGGGTGTTAGGTTGGACTGGATGATCTTGGAAGTCTCTTCTAACCTGTTTGATTCTATGATTCTGTGTTAGGTCAAAGGTTGGACTCAGTGATCACAGAGGTCTTTTCCAACCAAAACAATTCCATGATTCCATGGTTACATGTACTTGCATTAGAAATTACAGACTAATTGGTGTAGACATACATCATATTCTCTCAACAATACGTACATTGTGTCTAAGCAATCTAAGTCAGCAGAGATAGGTGAAACCCACAGGCTCCAGCCTTACATTTGTTTATATTTGTTCCACCATTCTCTAAGGTCATTCCAACCTTCTATTTTATCTTAACTCAGTACTTCTGAGCTCATGCACTCTCACCTGTCCATGGCTCATGCTTCAGGATTTCAAGTTCCAATAGCTGTACCATTCCAACACTTCCAAATGTCATCCTTTCTGACTACCCATAGATGTTGCAAACATAAAACATTAATCACAGAATCACAGCATGTCAGGGGCTGGAAGGGACCTCAAAAGATCGTCTATCAGGCCTACTACAACATCAGATTTTGCACCTTCCTGTATAAAAACTCAATTTCTTAGAGTAAGCTCAGATTAGCAAGCAAACCAGAGTGCTTTGATGACTGATTGTTACTTTAATTTACTCCTTCAACACCTTTTGCATCACATTGGCATTTCTTGGTAGTTTTGTAATATTTTATAATTCATTTGATAATTTAATTTGATAATTGCATCCAGTTCTGGGGCCCCCATTGCAAGAAGGATGTGGAGATGCTGGAGCGTGTCCAGAGAAGGGCCACAAGGATGCTCAGAGGGCTGCAGCAGATCAGCTATGAGGACAGACTGAAAGAGTTGGGGCTCTTCAGTCTGGAGAAGAGAAAGCTCCCAGGTGACCTTCTTGTGGCCTTCCAGTATCTGAAGGGAGCCTCCAAAAAAGCTGGGGAGGCACTTTTTAGGCTATTGGGGAGTGACAGGACTAGAGGGAATGGAGCAAAGCTGGAGGTGGGGAAATTCAGCCTGGACATAAGGAGGAAGTTGTTGAGCATGAGAGTGGTGAGAGCCTGGAATGGGTTGCCCAGGGAGGTGGTTGAGGTCCCATGGCTGGAGATGTTTAATGCCAGTCTGGATGAGGCTGTGGCCAGCCTAATCTTGGGTAGGGTGTTCATGCCCATGACAGGGGGGGTGGAACTAGCTGATCCTTGTGGTGCCTTCCAACCCTGACTGATTCTATGATTCTATGATTATCTGACTAGATACTGCTTGGTCTAGATCAGAGAGAAAATCTGAGAAGTATGTGTGAAATAGGTGCTTCCTCCTGCTCTTCCTGATAACACAACAAAATTGCTTCTGGGATGTTTATGTCAGTTCTGAACCCTTCTACCCATCTCTCCACCTCCTTCTGAAAACTGCTAGCATCTCAGCTCTTGCTTTGCTCTTCTTCCTGGCAGTTGTTCTTCAAAACCTCTTTTTATTGTTCCTAGGGATGGATTTTTCTCTGGTGCCTTTTATATATGCATTTATAATTTTTCTGTACCTCATTAACTTCTCATTTATATTGATTGCTAGCTACTTTCCTTTTTCCCCCCTCCATTTATTATATAGTGCCATTTCATTTCCAGTTGCTGCCTTCCTTCCACTGTTGAGCTGGGATGGCCTTTTGCCAAAGTTCTCAGCTTGGTATCAGTCAGTCTGCTGAGATGCTGAGACTATTAGCCGCCATCCTGACCAATTTTATCTCCTTGTTTCTTGCTTTCTCCCTTTCCTCCTAGTCAGTCTGCCTGTCTCCAGCTACTGTTTTGTTTCCTACTTAGACAGAAAGCTCTTTAGTCAGAGATTTCTGTCTTTGCACATCTATCAGGGCTTGATCCATTGCAAGAACTCATCAACCCTGAACTGTAGGTGGATATTTGCCAGAAGAAAAACTGCAACTGCTTCAGAAGACATCACCCTTCAACTGCAACACTCAGTGATCAAAGGGCCTCCTGCAGTGGTGCATTCAGTAACCCTGTTCCACACCTTGAAATAGATTAGGGTTGCTCACCTGGTCAGGTGACTTGCATCAGTCAAGCAGGGAGGTGAAGAACATATTTATGGGCAGTAAATTCACACTTCTTAAAATATTACGTGAACAAATGATTGGCTGTACATAATATTGCTCCAACAGGGAATAATCATAGAATCAGAGAATCAACCAGGTTGGAAGAGACCTGCAAGAACATCCAGTCCAACCTAGCACCCAGCCCTAGCCAGTCATCTAGACCATAGAATCATAGAATCAACCAGGTTGGAAGAGACCTCCAAGATCATCCAGTCCAACCTAGCACCCAGCCCTAGCCAGTCAACTAGACCATGGCACTAAGTGCCTCAGCCAGGCTTTGCTTCAACACCTCCAGGTACAGAGACTCCGCCACCTCCCTGGGCAGCCCATTCCAATGCCAATCACTCTCTCTGCCAACAACTTCCTCCAAACATCCAGCCTAGACCTTCCCCAACACAACTTGAGACTGTGTCCCCTTATTCTATTGCTGGTTGCCTGGCAGAGGAGACCAACCCCACCTGGATACAACCTCCTTTCAGGTAGTTGTAGCCAGCAATGAGGTCCCCCCTGAGCCTCCTCTTCTCCAGGCTGAAGCCTGAATCTGGGAAAAGGACATTGCTCTGTTTGACCCAGTCTTGCTTAATTCCTTTCTCCACAGAAAAAGTGGAAGAAAGGAGATAAAAACACCTTTGTACTCTGGTTGTATTAGAAGTCACCCTGGTGACATGAATACCTGTTTTCCTTTCTCTGCCATATGCCATAGTCGGTGATTTCGACTGATGTTATTATTAAATACTTTGAAGTTTTACTTGCATTTGTCAAAACAGATTGAAGTTATGCTTTTAATAGTCTCCTTGCAAGCACTGTGGCTCTGATAATACATCAGTGTGATGGTTTGGGTGCTACCTGCCCCTCCACTCTTAACAAAATCACCCAGACTAGACTCGGTGGCTCTGGAAAATGGAATGAAACTTTATGTTTACAGCTTAGCACTATACACAAGCAGATGTTTACAATCTTATACAGCTATAGACAGGAATATACAAGTTAAAAACTAATACAGAAACAAAACAGCTCTCCCAGAAACCAGAGTCCTCAGGAGGGGCTCTCAAACACCCTTCCACCTTCTCCCCATCCCTCTACCTTACCCCAGACTTTGCCTTATGTTCAAGGTGAGTTGGAGGGTTGGCCAGGGGATTAGGAAGTAGATGGATTAGTCACACAGATGGCAGGTTAGGTTAGAGAGAGAGAAGTTTATGCAGCCCCAAAGACAGAGAGCAAACAACTGCCTTATCTACATTTATATTCTTGTTCTTATACATCTTAGCAAGCCTATGAGTGAAGTAGACATCACCTTTTTTTTTTGTTTCCTTTTCACAGCCTATAATCTAATTCTCACCAAAATATCCCAGCTAGGTTCAAACTAGCACAATCAGTTGCTACTATTCAGGTGGTGCAAAGACAACGAAGAAAGAAAAAGAAGCCTTGTGTGTGTAATGCTATTTTTCAATTAGTTTGCTTGTGGTTTTCAGCATTAAATTGGATAAGTGAAAGATGCTGGATAGGACCCATCTGCCAGGAAATTGCTAGCATGTGGCCATCTGTTGCTATCCTGCATTTGATCAGTGGCATACAGTGTGTGTTGATTAATTCATTCGTGTCAATCTGAGGTACACAGTCTGCCCAAGAGCACACATCCTAATAAATAAAAACTCAATCAGTGAAAAGCACTTTGTGCAAATATTGAGTAATGTCACTGTCATGTAGAACAAACAAGAGAGGGACTCTTGCCCTCTCCTTCTCCCACTGCTCCCTGCACCAGCATGGCTAGGATCCCATCTGAAAGAAGAACGACTCACAAGACCAGGAGAAGCCCTTCCCAAACTGAGGCTGAATGTCTAGACACCACAAAGAGAACAGTCCAAATTCTTGGCAGTTTCAAGCTCAGTAATGACAGGACACTTTTCCCAAGATGCAGTCTGATGACCCACCTCCTTCCTTTCTTTATGGCCTGCATACTTAACTGCTGAATGAAAAGCAAGTCCCAGTGTGCTAGTTTGAAGCTAGTTAAGAATGTTTTGGTGAGAACTAGCTTACAGGCTGTGAAAGGAAAACAATGGTGATGTCTATGTCCCCCATAGACTTGCTGAGAGATATAAGAATAAGAATCAAAACACAGATAAGGCTACTTCTGCTGCTGGGGAGCTCCGAGCTGCATCTCTCTAACCTCACCCTCCATTTTTTTTCCTTTCCTAATCCACTTTGCTTCCTAACCCCCTGGCTGAACCTCCATTCTTCCTTGGGACTGCGGTAAGGTTGAGAGGGGTAGGGGGAAGGTGAAGGGGCAGTTGGAAGCCCCTCCTGGGGACTCAGGTTTCTGGGAGGGCTGCTGTGTTTATGTATTACCTTTTACCTTATATATTTCTGTATATAAATATATATACTGTAAATATATGCTTGTATATTCTGCTAAGCTGTAAACAATAAGGAAGTTCTTCACAGAGAGAGTGATTTCCCATTGGAATGGGCTGCCCAGGGAGGTGGTGGAGGCACCGTCCCTGGAGGTGTTGAAGCAAAGCCTGGCTGAGGCACTTAGTGCCATGGTCTGGTTGACTGGCTAGGGCTGGGTGCTAGGTTGGACTGGATGATCTTGGAGGTCTCTTCCAACCTGGTTGATTCTATGATTCTATGATAAGCTTCATTCAATTTCCAGAGCTGGCTGAGTATATTCTGGGTGATTTCTGAAGTGTAAAAGGGTGGATAATGCCCAAACCATCACACCCAACATACCCTTCAGCTGTATAAAAGATACAGCCAAGCCTGGCTAAGAAAAGCAGCACCAGTTTGAAGACCCTGCAGTGAACTGCACAGGAATCTGAGACTGAATGTGTGTCCCACATCATGGGGAAAGGACCTGTACTTGTTAAATATCCTATCTCTAGGATTTCCAATGAAAAAGTCAGGGTTTTGGAAAATATATTTTGACTCCTTTTGAAACTGAAAATGGTTAATCAGTCCAGATGACCAAAGTCCATTTGCCTCTTGAACTTAATAAGGATAAACTGGATCTTTTATTATTTTTTAGAATTGTAACAGTTTTCAGAGGCTCATGCACTGTTTGCCTTTCAGCCCTAACCCACAACATCTTCTGTATGCCTCCTCTGCTTCACTCACCATCTCACTTCCTAGGCCCTTTCCAGTTGGCACAGATCTTTGCATGTAGCAGAACTGGATAGCCAGGACATCCTAACATCAATCCACAGACCTTCTAGGAAGGCAGACAGTTCAGGATTGCAACAAGGCAGATGGAAGTGAGCATCAAGACCCTACAGAGTTGCCAGATGATGATAGAAGGTTAATAGAACCATAGAATCAATCAGGTTGGAAGAGACCTTGTGGCCGTTTGAGCTGATCCTCTAGCTCAGACATAGGGGAAAGATGAACACTCCAGGGATAGGCCACATAATGGCAACAATAGATAAATTAATATCATTTCATTGGAGCATCAAGAACTTAATGTCTAGAAGCACAGCTTCTTCTTCCCCTTTCTCCCGCTGACTTCTGCTGCTTTCAGCTTCGCCTATCGTCCCCAGTTGCTGTTTTGGCTACTGCTGCTTCTGCTGCTTCACCGCCACTTGACCCCTCCCCCATCTCCCTTAAGATTATTGTATTGTTGGGTTTTTTTTTCTCTTCCTTCTCTAGTTATTATCTCTCTTTGCATTGTTATACTTATACTATAAAAAATACAATTTCATCTTTCCCTGACTTTCAAAAAAGGGTCTGTGTTGTGGTGAGTTTATTTTCTCCCTGGGGGAGGGATCTCCCTTAACCCAGGACAGACCTCCAAGATCATCCACTCCAACCTAGCACCCAGCCCAGTCCATGGCACTAAGTGCCTCATCCAGGCTTTTTTTGACCACCTCATAGCACCTAGTAGGCTTACCTATACTGCTTGTGCTTCAGGCACCAGACAAGAAACTTAGCAGATATTGAAATCTTCTAAGATGTTCCTCTGTCCTCCAAGACTTTATGATGTAGTATCCACTTGCAATGTGACTGCAGACAGACTTCTAAATTCTTTGAGTGAGCAACTAGAGGACTGAATAGCTCACAGTATTTACTCCCCAGACTTTACAGAACAAATATTTCTGCTTGCCAAAGAACTGTTCTAAATCATCTCTTTTTGTGGCTGCTTGGGTAGCGCATCACAGCTTGCTTCTCTAAACTCATCACTGCTCTCATAGCCTTGATGAGGCTATGATTGTTTTAATACATCAGATCCTTGAGTAAACCCAGTGGTACTATCCAAGATTTTCATTAGGGATGCTACAACTAAAAATAGCAGGTATGCTCAGAATGCAGAGTGATCAACTTTGTCCCTTGCTTCACTGAATAATCCTCTTGTTTTTCTTTTCCTCAACACATGTTTTAAATAAGAGGTTTTTACAGCATTTTACTCTAATGGAAAATTCAAGCCTTTGGCTTTTCTTTTGTCATGCTTAAACTTAGGAGAGCAATAGAAAGACTGAGTAGCATCAAGAGCTGAGTGCCATCCTATACAAGGAAAAATCACAGACTGAATTGCTTCCAGTGAGAAGATTTTCAAATTCAGCCTTCAAATAAAAAATAGCAATAAGTAAATAAATTAAAACACACCAAAAAAACCCCAAACCCTATGAATAATGTTCCTTAGCAAGCATGATAAAATCCTTGATTTAGGGCAAGAAATAAACAATTCAGTTTTATTGGCTACAATCATGTAAGTTCTCAAATCAGAGGTAATTCAAATCTGGTAAGGTCCATAAAGTTGTATTTGATCACTCTTTACATCTCTGTGATTCAGCTTAGCTATCTTTACAGCATAAGCTTAGCCAAAACCTGAAAACTATAGCTCTGTATCCCTGAAGAAAGTGAAATTCACCCAAGGTGACACCAGCTCTATGCTGCTGGCTACTGGGAATTTGCTGACCATTTCCCCTCCCTCCTCACCTGCCCAGGTGCTTGCAATATCTTTATTGATGATCTGGACAATGGGATTGAGTCCAGCATCAGTAAGTTTGCAGATGACACCAAGCTAGGAGCAGGTGTTGATCTGTTGGAGGGCAGGAAAGCCCTGCAAAGTGACCTTGACAGGCTGGATAGGTGGACAGAAGCCAATGGGATGGGATGCAGGGTCCTACACTTTGGCCACAACAACCCCAAACAGCACTACAGGCTGGGGACAGAGTGGCTGGAGAGAAGCCAGGCAGAGAGGGACCTTGGGGTGCTGGTAGAGAGTAGCTGAGGATGACCCAGCAGTGTGTCCATGAAGCCAGGAGAGCCAATGACATTCTGGCCTGCATCAGGAACAGTGTGGCCAGTAGGACAAGGGAGGTTATTCTTCCCCTGTACTCAGCACTGGTCAGGCCACACCTTGAGTCCTGTGTCCAGTTCTGGGCTCCTCCATTCAAGAGAGATGTTGAGGTGCTGGAATGTGTCCAGAGAAGGGCAACAAAGCTGGTGAGGGACCTGGAACCCAGCCCTGTGAGGAGAGGCTGAGGGAGCTGGGGGTGTTTATCCTGGAGAAGAGGAGGCTCATCCACATCCTTCTTGTAATGGGGGCTCCAGAACTGGATGCGGTACTCCAGATGGGGTCTCACCAGAGCAGAGCAGGAGAATCTCAGAGAAAAAAAGTCAAAGTTTAATTGCTTTCTGCATTGTTGCACACACATCCCTACCCAGAAACAGCTGGCACAGATTTCCTTCACACCTTCAGGGTTACAGTGCTCTTCCCACACTCTTCCTGTTTGTGGAAAAATTAACTGGCAGCCTGTGGCCTTCCAAATCCCTCAGCACACAAAGGTCTCAAAACAGCATCTCAGGAAGCTAAGGAAATACCCTGGTGCCTTCTGGACACCTGAGAGAAGAGCTAAGGCAGAAGATTATTTCTAGGCATAACCAAGCCCAGAAGAATTATGTGTGTGGCAAAATATAGATTCAGGTAAAGGCAAACGTAGTTTTAAAAAACTGTGTTCAAAGTAGGTAATATTTCTGCACATTTTTCAAACCCAGAAATGAAGAGAGAGAAGGGTGATGAAGCTGGTAAAAGGCTTGGAACTACAAAGCCTTTGAGGAGAGGCTGAGGGAGCTGGGGGTGTGCAGCCTGGAGAAGAGGAGGTTCAGGGGGGACCTCATTGCTGTCTACAGCTACCTGAAGGGAGGCTGTAGCCAGGTGGGGTTGGTCTCTTCTGCCAGGCAAGCAGCAACAGAACAGGGGAACACAGTTTCAAGTTGTGGTGGTGGGGAGTCAAGGCTGGATGTTAGGAGGAAATTCTTCCCAGAGTGTGATTTGCCATTGGAATGGGCTGCCCAGGGAGGTGGTGGAGTCTCCATCCCTGGAGGTGTTGACGAAAAGCCTGGCTGAGGCACTTAGTGCCATGGTCTAGTTGACTGGCTAGGGCTGGGTGCTAGGTTGGACTGGATGATCTTGGAGGTCTCTTTCCAACCTGGTTGATTCTATGATTCTGTGATTCAAACAGCTCGAGTCATTGCTCTTGTCCTGCTCATATCCAGCCAACAAGCTGCCAGAGCAAGTTGTTCTATATAGATTTGAGATGTTTTAGAGACACTGCTTTTCATATTAACCTTGTTCTCCATTAAAACATGAAACCATCATGGGTAACAAAAGACTTTCCATACCAATGACCCAAGCACTTTATGAGAGTTTAGCAGACACCAGCCTCCCATCTGCAACGCAAGACTCTCTGCTTCCAGTACTGACTTACACTGTTCCCTGAATGCCTGTTTATTACAGGATGTGAGAATGATGGGACATACAGACATCTGTGTTAACCTCACTGTGTTCCCTGTCTGAGTCTTGCCCTAATTAAATTTGGAAGCCTGGTAATTTCTCCATGGACCAGTTTGCAGCGCAGACAGCAAGTTGTCTGCTGAGCTAATGAAAATGTTATTACAGTCTGTAGGATATGTTTTCCTGGGTGGCAGAGTTTATGTTTGGGGTTAAAAAAAGGAGTAGAAAAACTGTGTGCTGCTTTTAACGTTTTTCAGTCTAGATGGTAATCAGCATTTTTGCATCTCCCTGGCAGTGCCCCCATGCCATTGACAACATGGTGAATCACAGTGCTCTGCCACATCTCCAATGCTCAAACGTTTTGAAGTTCACTGTAATTTGTAACACTCTGCACTGCAGAGCCTTTTAGAAGTCAGTGTGATATATTTGTTATCAGTTGATGGTGCTTTTGTTTTTCTCAGTGAGCAGAATGAGAAGCCAGTAATCCCACTGTGCTGAGACAGGGTTGGAGAATTACACAGCACAGTCTCTATCCTCTCACAGCCTGGTCTGCAGAGCAGGCTTAACGCTGTTCTCAGCATTCACTCTGACATTCACTGGGAGGTGCTAAGGGATGTATTATCTTTATTTACTGAGGTCCCCATCATGACTTGAATTACTTCTTAACAAGGTCACCATAATCACATTGCAATCAGGCTGCCCTTTCCTTTCCCAGTCCTGTAATTAGTGTATGTCCTTGTAACTGGAAGATTAACCATATGACCTATTATTAACCTCTCTTCACCCATTATGGTCTCTTTGGTGTTCATTTTTAATGCAGATAATGTTGAAACAGGGACTGCTGTAATTATATTGTATTAACATGGGAGAGATTCTCAAACATGTGGGGAATGTGATGATTATAGATTTAATGATAACTGCAAGTATCAGAAAGTGTAGCTGTTGTATAATTAGAGAGCTCTCCAGTGCAACAACACACGGTTCTCACTCAGTACTCACTACAAATCCAAATGGCCCCACGGTACAAGTTGCTGTACATAAGTACATAGATTCTCTGTCCCATGGAGTCCCATTCCAGAGCAGTCCAGGTCCTGATGCTGACAGTCAAGTATCAGATTTGAGAACTCCTTATCCAAGCCTGGATGATTTTCAGCAATCAGTAGATGGATGTGCACCCCTGTATTGGGAGACCTTCATACACTAGCCCAGTGCTTGTTCAGTATCTCCACCATAGCCTGGAATTGTCCTGAGATCACCTGGTCTGGCCAAGCATGGAAGAACAACAAAATATAAGAGGAAGGATACTTATACCTGAAATTGCATTACAGTTACTACTATTATTACAGTTATTACCATCTATTAATGGCTCTGAAACAAGCTACCAGCTCACAGCCTCCTGAGATTACTTATCCTGTGAATCTAATTGCACAAAGCCTGAATAGCCATTGCAGACAGAGCACCAGTGACTGATGGACTGCATCATTACTTTGGGACTCAGGGCTCTGAGCCAGGAGGCCTTTGTTCAGCTCTGAGTAGCCCCTTGATAGCAGGGTGAAAGGAGTTAAAATAGAAGTTGCTGTACACGTGTTTTTGAGGCTGCAGTCCACTTCAAAGAATGCTCCACGCTTACTCACAGGTAAAACAAGCTAAGTGAGTCATATAAATGATACTCTGAATTATTCATGCAGTTTGGATGGTTCATTGGGAATGTGCTCTCATACCTTTCTGCAAGCTGCTCAAACGAGTTACTCTCTCCAGTGTTAAGCGTATGCCCCGTGTGCTAGTTTGAAGCAAGCTAGAATGTTTTGGTGAGAAGAACTAGATTACAGGCTGTGAAAGGAAAACAAAGATGCTTGAGTGTGTCCAGAGAAGGGCGACGAGGCTGGGGAGAGGCCTTGAGCACAGCCCTATGAGGAGAGGCTGAGGGAGCTGGGATTGGTTAGCCTGGAGAAGAGGAGGCTCAGGGGTGACCTTATTGCTGTCTACAACTACCTGAGGGGAGGTTGTGGCCAGGAGGAGGTTGCTCTCTTCTCTCAGGTAGCCAGCACCAGAACAAGAGGACACAGCCTCAAGCTGCACCAGGGGAGATTTAGGCTGGAGGTGAGGAGAAAGTTCTTCACTGAGAGAGTCATTGGACACTGGAATGGGCTGCCCGGGGAGGTGGTGGAGTCGCTGTCCCTGGGGCTGTTCAAGGCAGGATTGGACGTGGCACTTGGTGCCATGGTCTGGCCTTGAGCTCTGTGGTAAAGGGTTGGACTTGATGATCTGTGAGGTCTCTTCCAACCCTGATAATACTGTGATAATACTGTGTGTGATAATGAGGATGTCTACTTCCCTCATAGGCTTGCTGAGATGTGTAAGAACAAGAAATAAAAACATAGATAACCACTCTCACTTTTGCTGAGGAACTGGCTGAGCTGCCTCTCTAACCTCACCCCTCTCCGACGTTTCTTTTCTAATCCACTTTGCTTCCTAACCCCCTGGCTGAACCTCAATTCTTCCTTGGGACTAGGGTGAGATTGAGAGGGGTAGGGGGAAGGTGAAGGGGCAGTTGGGAGCCCCTCCTGGGGACTCAGGTTTCTGGGAGGGCTGTTGTGTTTCTGTATTACCTTTTACCTTGTCTATTTCTGTCTATAGCTGTATATACTGTAAATACCTGCTTGTATATTGTGCTAGCTGTAACTACAAGCTTCATTCACATTTCCAGAGCTGACTGATTCTCGTCTGGGTGACTTCCAAAAGTGTGGGGGATGGGTAACACCCAAACCATCACACCTTGCATCACTGCAGGAATGTGCATATGCACATTTATATGTCTCCTGGCCCCTGTACCATGTTCATCAGATCTGCTAATGCCTTGTCACTGGGGCTCCTCCTCAGAAATACCCTGTGCTCCCTGTTTTACTGAAATGTGTGGATACAGAATCCCCACTAACTCCTGGGGAGAAGAAGAGGAAGCTGCTAGCAGCATCTAATAGTTTATTAGTGGCTTCTCTTTCTTAACACAAAGTACTCACAAAGTATTTCTTCCTCTTGGATTAGCAACCACCTGATGCTGTGTCTCCTCTCCTCATTCCTGGTGCCACAATCAGACTGTAGATGATGCACAAGATGTCTAGTTCACGCTGAAGTCTGAACTGATTGAAAGCTTTTCCCAGCTCATGAGGATGCCCTGGCTGCATCTGTGCCTGTGCCTCACACTTTGGATGCAGACTGTGAGAAGCCTTGGAGCAAACACACGTGATCATTGCTCTGCTCTAGTCCTGAGAGTTAAGAAGAGTGTACAGTTTCACCCAGTAAAATTAACCAGGCACAGCAGAACTATTGAGGTTTTCTCTAGTTCAGCAGTGGATAAAGCAGCTCATGCAACTCATGTATGTGTCAGGTCCCCTTAGCCTAGTTTGTATTTACCTCATGTCTATTTACTGATCCACCCTAAGCCCGTCCAGGACTCAACTCAAATCCTACCCAACTCAGGGCAAGTCTTTCCTTTTGGACTGGGGCCCAAGAGAACAGATGTTCAGGCTTATCCATCATGACCTCCCCGTGAGCTGTAGAGGATCAGACAGAAAAGCCTCTCTCCATATGACAGGATTGTTAGCTGAAATTGTAGCCCTAGTGCAGCCGCTGGACATGGGACACATGTGCAGAGGGATAGGCATCCTGGAGTTGTGGGCCCCACCACTGTGTACCTACACCTCTCTCCCAGGAAGGGTAGCCCCAGATCTCCAGAGCTGTAATTTAACAACTATTAACAGCTCACAGGCTCCCAGCATCCACTGGTATCACACAGTATCACAGTATCATAGTATCAACAAGGTTGGAAAAGACCTCACAGATCATCAAGTCCAACCCTTTACCACACAGCTCAAGGCTAGACCATGGCACCAAGTGCTACATCCAATCTTGCCTTGAACATCCCCAGGGACGGCGACTCCACCACCTCCCCGGGCAGCCCATTCCAATAGCTATGGTCTTGGACTTGAGCATGCAGGAGGTAATTCTAGGGGCAGCTGCAGCAGACATACCAATGAAGGTTGAATTTGGGATATCCTACCCCAATAAAAGCAAAATGAAAAATGATGGTGAGGGTAGGATGCCATCTTTTCACTTCTGTTAGTAAAAAGAAGTAATAAATTTAAGTGGTATTTTAATCTAATAGCTTTATAGCAAGTGAAAAACCCTAAATGACTTTATTTGATGTCAAAATTATCCCTCTGAACTGAACAAAGGTGCGATGGTTTGGGTGTTACCCACCCCTCCACTCTTATGAAACCACCCAGACTAGACTCAGCCAGCTGAAAGTTAAGGAATGAAGCTTTATATTTACATCTTAGCACAATATACAAGCAGGTATTTACAATATATACAGCTATAGAGAGAAATAGACAAGTTAAAAGCAATACAGAAACACAAAGCCCTTCCAGAAATCAAGAGTCTCCAAGAGGGGCTCCCAACCACCCTTCCAAGTTCTTTCCACCCCTCTACCTTATCCCAGACTTTGCCTTATGGTCAAGGTGAGCTGCGAGGATCAGCAAGGGGGTTAAAAGCAGAATTAGTTGGGTTACACAGCAAAGGCCCAGGGAGAAAGCACAGACACCAACAGAGATATACACACAAACTGTCTTAGCTATAGTTGTGCTCTTGTTTTTATACATCTCAGCAAGCCTATGAGTGAAGTAGACATCACCATTGTTTCGTTTTCACAGCTGTAATCTAAGTCTGTTTGTTTCCTGATGGAAAGCTTTGGACAACTTTAGAGACAATTGCTCAGCATGCTTAGATACTTTGCTCCTGGACCACACTATTGCTTTATACTATGTCACATGATCATAGAATCATAGAATCAACCAGGTTGGAAGAGACCTCCAAGATCATCCAGTCCAACCCAGCACACAGCCCTAGTCAATCAATTAGACCATGTCATAGGTTCATAGAATCATAGAATCAACCAGGTTGGAAGAGATCTCCAAGATCATCCAGTCCAACCTAGCACCCAGCCTTATCCAGTCATCTACACCATGGCACAAAGTGCCTCAGCCAGGCTTTTCTTGAACACCCCCAAGGATGGTGACTCCACCACCTCCCTGGGCAGCCCATTCCAATGGCAAATCACTCTCTCTGTATTTGTATCCTATATTGCAAGAGCATTGGGTGCTCAGCTAAGGTTTGTATCTTTACTGCTACATCCCCTTTTGTGATGTAGTAGGAACATAGAGGTTACACATACAATCCATTGTGAAATGTGCTGAAAACTTGACTCACACCCGGACTGAACAGCTCTCCAACTTTCAGACCTGATTTGAAAAGCCCTGCAGAGTTTGGGTCTTGAGAACTGTGTTCAGTTCTGGGCCCCCCAGTTTAGAAGGGACATTGAGATGCTTGAGTGTGTCCAGAGAAGGGCAACGAGGCTGGTGAGAGGCCTTGAGCACAGCCCTACGAGGAGAGGCTGAGGGAGCTGGGATTGGTTAGCCTGGAGAAGAGGAGGCTCAGGGGTGACCTTATTGCTGTCTACAACTACCTGAGGAGTGGTTGTGGCCAGGGGGAGGTTGCTCTCTTCTCTCAGGTAGCCAGCACCAGAACAAGAGGACAACCTCAGGCTGCACCAGGGGAAATTTAGGCTGGAGGTGAGGAGAAAGTTCTTCACTGAGAGAGTCATTGGACACTGGAATGGGCTGCCTGGGGAGGTGGTGGAGTCGTCGTCCCTGGGGCACTTCAAGGCAAGGTTGGACGTGGCACTTGGTGCCATGGTCTAGCCTTGAGCTCTGTGGTAAAGGGTTGGACTTGATGATCTGTGAGGTCTCTTCCAACCCTGATGATACTGTGATACTGTGATACTGTGAATTCAGCATTCTTTTGTCCTGGTATTTCTGGTAAGCACAACTTCTTCTAGGAACGATGGAAGCTTAAACATTGGAGTGGAAAATGTTAAAACCAACCAACCAACAACACACCACCAGCACAAAGGTTTGACAGTGAGTCCTCTGTACTTTGTTTTTCTCACTACAAATTACCAATCAGCCTCAAACTAGCACATGATAAATCCAGGACTCTAAATAATACCTGTAAAGCTTTATGTTTTATCTCTATTACAATTTGCTGTAATCACAAGAGAAAGAATGTTTAGAGCTGTCTAAAGCTTGAAAACAAGAGGAAAGGAGGATCTTTATGATTTATAGTGTAATCTCCTTTCCTCAGCCTTTTGAGATATCAGAAGTGATATTTTAATCACACATCTATCTATGCCAGGAAATAAAGGAAAGACACATGTGATACAAAGGGAAAATTAAATCCAAGCAGCTATTCTGTGTGGTCTGGCTGTTGGAAGAAAATCATCCATGTTTGCAGCTAATTCAAATTCACTTACCATAAGATGCTTCTTAAAATATTTCATTTTCTACTTAATTTGGCTGCAGTGAGTCTGAACTGTGCTAACTAATGCTCATTTTTCATGTGCACACAAATGCTTAAGTGCTGTCATTTTCCAATCTACAAGTCCAAAATATTACCTTTCATGGGGACATTATAGGGGTGATGAATTGTCTTTGCAGTTGTATTTTTGCTTTCTGGTGAAGGTCTGGTAGTACTTTCCCAAATGTCCTGGAGAAAAAGTTGGGAGAGCTATGCTTCATTTTCATATGACAGAAAGTGGTGAAGTTAAGTATTTTGCGTGCCCAGAATTGTGTGCCTCGTGATCTGCCCCTGTGTTGTTGGAAGAATAAATTGTCTGAGATTTACGAGACAGTGTTGATATGATTAACCAGGGAATGTTGGTGGGTAGAAATATCTGCCTAGGGACTGAAGTAAGTAAAGAATCAACACTCAGAATCTGATTGAGAGACTATCGAATCATAGAATCAAGCAGGTAGGAAGAGACCTCCAAAATTATCCAGTCCAACCTAATACCCAGCACTAGACAATCAACTAGACCATGGCACTAAAAGCCTCATCCAGGATTTTCTGCAACTCCTCCAGGGATGGCGACTCCACCACCTCCCTGGGCAGCCCATTCCAATGCCAATCACTCTCTCTGCCAACAACTTCCTCCTAACACCCAGCCTAGACCTCCCCCAGCACAACTTGAGACTGTGTCCCCTTGTTCTGTTGCAGGTTGCCTGGCAGAGCAGACCAACCCCCACCTGGAGACAGCCTCCCTTCAGGCAGTTGTAGACAGCAATGAGCTCACCCCTGAGCCTCCTCTGCTGCAGGCTGCACACCCCCAGCTCCCTCAGCCTCTCCTCACAGGGCTGTGTTTCAGACCCCTCACCCGCTTCGGTGCCCTTCTCTGAACACGTTCCAGTATCTCAACATCTCAAAACAAACTCAGAGATCAAGAAAATGTTGAGGTTTTGTTCCTTGTGAAGGGAATAAAAAAAAAAAAACCACAGGATATTCCTTGCTATTTCCATTAACCTTGTCTAAGACATCCTAACTTGGGCCTGAATCTTGACTATTTTCCTGTCATCATACCAGCATAATTTTCCATAGTGCACACCTTTAAGAGCGCAGCAGATGGCACCTTTTGAGCATGGCAGAGTAGGTAAAGTCTTCTGTTTTACTGCATGCTGGCAGCAAGTACTGGAGCTCTTCTAGTAGTAGGGCATGGTGATTTCTTTCAGGCTTACAAATAAGGCTGCAATCAACTGATAAACTTCTTAAAATACTACTGGAATGTACTCGAACTTTCCTCATCCCTGCCACAATGCAAAGACAAAAGGAGTGGAAAAGGAGTGTTCACATCAGGTTCTTCATGAAATACTAAACAAAGTATTTTTATAAAGCCATTGCTCCATGCTTCTGGACATAGAATCATAGAATCAAGCAGGTTGGAAGAGACCTCCAAGATCAACCAGTCCAACCTAGCACCCAGCCCTGTCCAATCAACTAGACCATGGTACTAATTACAACCCTTGCTCCTTTTCACAGTATCGCAGTATCACAGTATCATCAGGATTGGAAGAGACCTCACAGATCATCAAGTCCAACCCTTTACCACAGAGCTCAAGGCTAGACCATGGCACCAAGTGCCACGTCCAATCCTGCCTTGAACAGCTCCAGGGACGGCAACTCCACCACCTCCCCGGGCAGCTCATTGCAGTGTCCAATGACTCTCTCAGTGAAGAACTTTCTCCTCACCTCCAGCCTAAATCTCCCCTGGTGCAGCCTGAGGCTGTGTCCTCTCGTTCTGGTGCTGGCCACCTGAGAGAAGAAAGCAACCTCCTCCTGGCCACAACCACCCCTCAGGTAGTTGTAGACAGCAATAAGGTCACCCCTGAGCCTCCTCTTCTCCAAGCTAAACATTCCCAGCTCCCTCAGCTTCTCCTCGTAGGGCTTGTGCTCGAGGCCTCTCACCAGTGCACCATCCTTTCTTTACTATGATTTGTTTCAAGCCCACCTCTGCATACTTCCTACACAATTACCTACCTCTAAACTTGCCACCACTTTCTCTTGGCAGCCACTTGCCCCAGTCCTTGCTGAGACAAATGCTCATTCTTGCCTCTTGCTTAACTCCACCACTGGCACTTCTTCAAATACAAAGCATTAAGCACCCTTCTCACCACCACTGATAACAAGCAATGAGCTGTTCCTCTTCGTCCACCACAGAACGGGGGACACTTCATTGGTCTTGGGGGAACCTGAGTGTGTTATTGCTGTTTGCCATGCTCTGAGCTGATTTTCTTAAAGTTGTTCTGATTATTCATAACTCATGTGCTCACATCTTTTGCATGCAGTGGTTTATTTCTGCTTAATGGGAGCTGATGCTTTACATGGCAAAAGGCCTCTTTTTTGTGAGTCACACAAAGCACTCAAGACACAATTTGCCTGTGAGAAATCCTGGAGTTAATGTGACCTGACAACAGAAAGTTTGGTTCTTCATGCTTAGTTCCCAAAGATTTGCCAGCATGAAAGCTACAATTTATGACTAGTGTTACTGCAATCCAGGGTTTGGAAGAAAAGGGAAAAAAATAGCTTCATAGGATCATAGAATCAACTGGGTTGGAAAGAGACCTCCAAGATCATCCAGTCCAATCTAGCACCCAGCCCTAGACAATCAACTAGACCATGGCACTAAGTGCCTCAGCCAGGCTCTTCTTGAACACCTCCAGGGATGGTGCCTCCACCACCTCCCTGGGCAGCCCATTCCAATGCCAATCACTCTCTCTGACAACAACTTCATCCTAACATCCAGCCTAGACCTCCCCTGCCACAACTTGTGACTGTGTCCCCTTGTTCTCTTGCTAGTTGTCTGGCAGAAGAGACCAACCCTCACCTGCCTAAAGCCTCCCTTCAGGTAGCTGTAGACAGCAATGAGGTCACCCCTGAGCCTCCTCTTCTCCAAGCTGCACACCCCCAGCTCCCTCAGTCCCTCCTCACAGGGCTGTGTTCCAGGCCTCTCACCAGCTTTGTCACCTTTCTCTGGACATGTTCCAGTATCTCAACATCTCTCTTGCATTAAGTGACCCAGAACTGGACATAGTACTCAAGGTGTGGCCTAACCAGTGCTGAGTACAGGGGAAGAATAACATAGAAAAACTCTATGCATTATCAAAGTAAATCTTCCTGAGCTGGAAAAAGTTTGGTGCTGCACAGAGAGAGCACTTTCCAGACCTATGGCACTATTTCAGTGACAAAGAAGGGAGTGACATGAGCAGGCTGTAATTTCCCTGCAGAATTTGTGTAGGAGTTCAGCTGCACGTGTGCATGTGTGTTTGTGAGAAAGAGAAAGGGACAGACAAGGAGAGGAAGAAACTTGCTGCATTATGCATTAATTTCAGTGTATGTAGGCAGAGTACAAGCCAGAATTTTCTCTCTTGGGGGCCCAGAGTTAAGCCTTCATTTTGTGTCAAGGTACTTAGGTAGAGTGTTCCAAATGACTTTCCAGTGTTCACAGCTGCCTACAACTTCAATTATGGTCATGATAAAAACACAGTGTTCACTTGCATGGTTTAGTTGACCTGTGGCTCTGAACGGCTTAGGACAGTAGGAGAATGTATTGTAATCATTCACTCCAAATTTGACCACTCCATTTTTTTTCCTTCCCACTGCTACCAGAAAACTTGCATCCCAGCAAAACCAACCAAATAATCTTCCAAAAATAGTAGAAGAGATATTTGGTTTATTTAGTATCAGGCAGGAAGAGGAATCTTTTGAGAGCATCCTCTACCTTGACATCTCAAGCCTGGCTCTTTCGCCACAGAGGAGGTGGTTTAGACTCAGTCACCACTTTCCCTTGATAATGAGCACCATAGCAACATGGCAGAGAGGAAGCCTACTGAGACCCTCTCTACTCTTCAGTTTGTCAAAACCTAGGGCAGTGAGAGGGAATCCATAGAGGACTGAGACCCACTTTTGGTAGGTGAAAATGATTTGGACTGATTTCTGACAAGACTGAGTTCAATACCTAGCCCAATGGGCTCCTAAAATCGCAGTGATGGTGGGGCTTGCAGAAGTGCTCTTGTGCTCCTTAGGGAGCTGATGAGGTTTCCAGAGCTGCCATAATTTAGTGGAATCTGGTCTGAAGGCTGGTGCTTAGAAATACTGAGAATTAGACATCTTTCACTGGAGAGCCAATGTGCTCCTCCAGAAGCTGAGCACTGGGACTGGGGCAGGGCTGCTGCTAGCCCAGCTCCCCTGCTCTGGGTACAACCCTCACACTGCTATCTCCAGCTTCCATATACCTCACAAGTGGTAGCTCATGCTCCAACTCTCCTCTGTTGCTCCAACACATTGATCACTCCCAAACCCTCCTGCCAAGCCCCATTAAATTGTACATGGGACTTGACTTTTATGAAAGTTGTCACAATCATATCCACAAGCTCTGAACTAAAAAGAAAAAAGCCCCATCCAGAGCTTTCAGCCTGACAGCTTCTCCTGAAATGACAGATCCTCCATGTGCCACACATCTAACACCCCAGTTGTATCTTTATGCATCTCTGTCACCTCCTCTCAGCTCACAAGACCCAGAGCCTGGTACTTTCACAGCTATCATTTTGCCAGCCTCAGTCTCCAACACTATCTCTAGCACAGGGCCATGTCAATAAGTTCTCTGCTTCTGCTGCCTGCTCAAAACCCTTTGCTCCTTTCTCTCTTGCTGTTTCTGATGCAGCAGCATCAGGTTCAAGAGCACTGAGCTGTGCACTTAAACAAAGCCAATATTCAGTATCCTTAAAGAAGATGATTTTCTGGATCAAGGTCCCCTTCATCAAGACTGCTCTTAAAACTCCCAGTCTTCTTGAAGGAATGGGACACTTCCATGTGCCACTTCCTCAATTTC
Organism: Pogoniulus pusillus; assembly: GCF_015220805.1. Lineage (NCBI taxonomy): Eukaryota > Metazoa > Chordata > Aves > Piciformes > Lybiidae > Pogoniulus > Pogoniulus pusillus. Next base: position 8,073,886 of record NC_087264.1, on the reverse strand, counting down.
TCAGCAGGGCAAATTAAGATACCTTAGTGTCTTGCATCTTGATGTTGACACATTGGACATGCTGAGTGCTGAGTGTTCATGCATTGCTTTGCTGCTTGGTGCTTCCCTCACACCAGGGTCATTCCCTTCCCCATGGGAAGTGGTAGCTCAGATTGTTTCATATCCAGGATTGTTCTTTGCATGAGAGTGGTGGCCTTGTAAGTTCCCTTTATTACAATCAGAATCCTGAGAAAAGCAAGATCCAAATTACTCCAACTGAATTTAGGCTCACTTACATACAACAAAATTGTCCAGATACATCAACAGTAGTAAACAGAGTTGCTATTTTTGGAGGGGGAAGTTCTTCTCAGACAGAGTGATTGACATTGGAATGGGCTGCCCAGGGAGGTGATGGAGTCACCATCCCTGGAGATGTTCAAGCAAAGCCTGTCTGAGGCACTTAGTGCCATGTTCTGCTTGATTATCTAGGGCTGGGTGCTAGGTTGGACTGGTCGATCTTGGAGGTCTCTTCCAAACTGGTTGATTCTATGATTCTATGAAAACTGGACTCTCCACTTCTCACAGCTTTCCCAAGCAACAGAGTGGCATTTTTTCTACCTTTATCAAGGTTATTTATTTACCATATCTTGTCAATATTCCCTCCTCTATTTCCTTCACAGTCATTACTTTTAGAAAGAGATGTTTCTTCAATAGTCACCTCAAATGCAATCAAATCATAGCCCCATATGACTTACAATTCTCAATTATCTTGCTGCAGTCCCTCTTGAATGCAGTGCTGGGAAGGAAGATGGAGTACTTCAGGTTTTTTGAGAACCATTGTCAAAACAATTCTATCAGCCCATGGCACTAAATACTTTAATTATTGTTTCTTAATTTCAAGAGACAAAGCTTCAATTATAATCACAGAAGCATCCATCAGAAAAGGCATTGTGGCCCTATCATTAGCAGCTGTCCTGACAAAACTCAGATCTTGACATATTTGCAGGACTATATTTTAAAAATATCATCAGAAGAAAATGAGCTCAAAGAGAGAGGAATATTTATTACCTTCTCTGTTGCTACAGGGCTGATATGTGGTGGTGAACGGTGCCTCATCCAGTTGGCAGCTGTCACTAGTGGTGTTCCCCAAGGATCAGTGCTGGGCTCAGTCCTGTTCAGTATCTTTATTGATGATCTGGACGAGGGCATTGAGTCCAGCATCAGTAAGTTTGCAGATGACACCAAGCTAGGAGCAGCTGTAGATCTGTTGGAAGGTAGGAGAGCCCTGCAGAGGGACCTGGACAGGCTGGATGGATGGGCAGAGGCCAATGGGATGAGATTTAACATGGTCATGTGAAGGGTCCTACACGTTGGCCACAAAAACCCCAAACAGCACTACAGGCTGGGGACAGAGTGGCTGGAGAGCAGTCAGGAGGAAAGGGACCTGGGGGTGCTGGTAGAGAGTAGCTGAAGATGAGCCTGCAGTGTGCCCAGGTGGCCAAGAGAGCAAATGGCATCCTGGCCTGCATCAGGAACAGTGTGGCCAGTAGGACAAGGGAGGTTATTCTTCCCCTGTACTCAGCACTGGTCAGACCACACCTTGGGTGCTGTGTCCAGTTCTGGGCTCCTCCATTCAAGAGAGATGTTGAGGTGCTGGAACGTGTCCAGAGAAGGGTAATGAAGCTGGTGAGGGGCCTGGAACCCAGTCCTGTGAGGAGAGGCTGAGGGAGATGGGGGTGTGCAGCCTAGAGAAGAGGAGGCTCAGGGGTGACCTCATTGCTGTCTACAACTACCTGAAGGGAGGTTATAGCCAGGAGGGGGTTGGTGTCTTCTGCCAAGCAACCAGCAATAGAACAAGGGGACACAGTCTCAAGTTGTGGCAGGGGAGGTCTAGGCTGGATGTTAGGAGGAAGTTGTTGTCAGAGAGAGTGATTGGCATTGGAATGGGCTGCCCAGGGAGGTGGTGGAGTCACCATTGCCGGAGGCATTGAAGAAAAGCCAGGATGAGGCACTTAGTGCCATGGTCTGGATGACTGGATAGAGCTGGGTGCTAGGTTGGAGTGGATGATGTTGGAGGTCTCTTCCAACCTGGTTGAATCTATGCATCTATTCTATAGCATGGAAATCAGGGACTCTTTCTGGCCTAGTAGCCCACACTGTTTATGGCATGACAGTGTTGGATGTCTGGATTAGCCAGTATGGTTCTTAAAATATTCTCAACAATTCTGCCTCTAAAGCCACCATTTTAGTCTCTTAAATATAGTTACAGAAGCAGGCTGAGCAGACACAGCCTAGCTATTTGCTAACTGTCAGGGCTGAGTGTTGTAACTGATGGCACAAAAGCAGAGCTAATTTTGTACCAGAAGAGTTTCTAAGATCTGTGTACATAGAAACAGACATTTTTATTAGTAGTGCAATAAGACTGTTTTTATTTTCCCCTAGAGAAGCTCTGTACACAATCCTATATCACTCTGCAACAAAATTAGCTCTGGGCAAAACTATTCCAGGGCTGGAAGGCACACCCAGCTCTAATTATGTTCTGAATTCAATTTCTCTCTCTCTCTTTTTTTTTTCCCCCTGCTATTGGTATATAAATATCTTGGTGAAATTCAGGCCTTGTTGTGCTAGAGACCCATTGGCTAGGCTTTGATTCAGCTGTCAGTATTGCTGCTCCCTGATAGAATCAAGTCTTATGCAGGGCTGCATTTTCCATAGTGTGATGGTTTGGGTGTTACCTGCCCGCCCCCCCTATAAAATCACCCAGACTAGGCTCAGCTGAGATGGAAGTTAAGGAAATGAAGCTTTATATTTACAGCTTAGCACAATTTGCAAGCAGATGTTTACAATATCACAGTATCACCAAGGTTGGAAGAGACCTCATAGATCATCAAGGCCAACCCTTTACCACAGAGCTCAAGGCTAGACCATGGCACCAAGTGCCACGTCCAATATAGCTATACACAGGTTAAAAGTAATACAGAAACACAACAGCCCTCCCAGAAACCAGAGTCCTCGGAGGGGCTCCCAACCACCCTTCCCCCTCCTTTCCATCCCTCTACCTTATTCCAGACTTTGCCTTACGTGCAAGGTGAGTTTGGAGGATTGGCCAGGGGAGTTAGAAAGCAGAAATATTAGTAACACAGAAGACAGGCCAGGGAGAAAAGTACAGGTACCAGCTGCAGCACAGAGACAGTGCTTTATCTATGTTTATGTTCTTGTTCTTATATATCTCAGCAAGCCTATGAGTGAAGTAGACATCACCATTGTTGCCTTTTCACAGCCTATAAGCTAATTCTTCTCACCAAAATATTCCAGCTAGTCTCAAACTAGCACACACAGGCAGTCACTCAACTCAAAATATGGTGAGGCAGCACATCTGTCAGAGAGGTCTGGGCACTTTTCCCATCTAAGTGAGACCCTGGAGGCATATCAAGAGGTGTCTTCTGAAACTGAGATACCTTACATGACTATCAAGGTTCCATGTTTAGTGATTCCCATCCCTATGCTCTCCCTTAATATAACTGCATGTGCATTTTTGAGGTCAAATGCTTTAGTGCCCAGAAGGAACACTGTCACCTTTGGTGAGAGCATACCCCTTGCTTCTCCATTTAGAGACATTTGGGTTTTGAAATGTATGCCCAGTGGCTGATGAAAAGATGCCACCAACATGTAAAAGCAACAGTAATCCAGAAATTAACACTGTGCCCCCCTAGACCCATGACTGTAGTGAAGCCTGTGCAAAAAGCATAGTGAAGAAAGTGAGCTGGATCACTGGCCTAAGACTGAAAATACCAAGATTACATTTTTCTTCACTAAAATGAAGGTATCACACCTCTGTACCTCACACTGACATTTACAGTGTTTGTCCAGGAGTGCTCTAAATTCCTCCCTTCTCCCTCTCACTCCGTGGGTCTGAATGGGAGAAGAAAGGCAAGAAAACCTGATTCCCCCTCTCCCCCGCCCTGCAGGCTTGAAGGGGGACAGCAAAGGATGCCTTTTCTGCATGTAGACTGATCTGTGTGGAAGCCTGTGCTGGAATTGGGCTGGTGGTTGGCAGTGTTTTTGTGCCCAGTATAAATGGTAAATGGACACTTTGTCTAGAAAAACGATAAATAGAGCAAGGATTCCCACCTTGGGGGTTCCCACTTTGAGAGTTCCTGTCATGAAAGAGCTTCTGCCTTAATAGAGTGCCTGGCAGGACAGGTTCCTGCTGTGACTGCTCCGTCCTCACTTTCGAATGGCTCCTACCATTGTACAGCTAATGGTTTTGTCCCATCCCTGCTCTGGACTGTTCTCCCCACTTTTGCAACATTTTGTGCAAAGCAATGGGCTTGGCAAGCCCTGGGGTGCCTTGAGAGAGTGATGGTGGCATCTAGACCACCCTCTCTCAGCCCCTATCAATAGCCAACTTCCTGGCTGCCTCCTGGACTGGGGGACCCTAGCAGTTTTGGCTCTACCCTGCCACTGTGAAGGCAGCATTGTTCCATGACCATCCCACTTGGGAAGAAGTGCTGGAGACATTTCTGAGTTTGGCAACTCTACCACTCACTCTACCACAAGCAGAGCTTTAAGAGTCATTGCAGAGGCGTTATGGGTTAGGGTGGATCCCTCTCCCGGTAGAATAAACTCACCACAACATAGATTTTTTTTGAAAAGTCAGGGGAAAATGAAATTGTATTTCTTAAAGTATTACAGTATAAGGAGAAATAAACTACTAGGATTTGCCCTTGGTGAAGCCATGCTGACCTTACGAAATCACCTCTTCACTATTCTTCTGTTTCAGCAGTGCCTCCAGGAGGATCTGCTCCATGATCTTACTGGGCACAGAGGTGAGACTGACTGGCCTGGGGTTCCCTGGCTCCTCCTTCCTACCCTTTTTGAAAATGGGGGTTATGTTTCCCTTTTCCAGTCAGTGGGGGCTTCACCAGACTGCCATGACTTTTGGAATATAATAGAGAGGGGTTTACCAACCTCATCTACCAGTTCCCCCAGCACCCATGGGTGCATCCCATCGGGTCCCATGGATTTGAGCACTTTCAGGTTCTTCAGGTGATCACAAATGTGATCTTCACTTATGATGGGCAGCCCTTCCTTCCAGCCCCTGCCATTATCTTCCGTGGCTCCAGGAGTGTGGCTGGAGGCCTTTGCAGTGAAGACTGAGGTAAAGAAGTTGTTCAGAACCTCAGCCTTTTCCATGTCACTTGTGACCATTTCACCTGCTTCCTTTCTGAGGGGGCCCACACCATTAATATACCTGTAGAAGTTTTTAGTGTTCCCTTTGACTTCCCTGGCTAGATTGAGGTCATGAAAAGGAGCCTGTCTGAAGGCTCTGGCTCGTGAGGTCTATCCATATCTTCTCAGTAGGGCTTTGGCTTTGGCTTTGCCTGCAGTTGAGTGCAGCTCCCCAGTGTCATGGATTGAGATCTGCAGTGTTGCAGCCCTGGTGTGACCTTGCTGTTTGGCACCAGGGGAGAAGAAGAAGAAGAAACACACTGGGAGGAATGAAGGATCTCCACACACATGAATGAAGATGCCAAAGCAAACCCGTGCATGGAAATGTCTAGGCTCTTATCCCTACCTAACATAAGAGAAAGTGAGGCACTACTGCTCTATCACATTGCATCACCCTCAGCACGCCTGAATGCCAGAGGTCAGACCTGTCTGGAGGGCACCAATGATCCAGCCACAGATTGTGCTGGTGCTAGGGAGCAAACACAGCTATGCATTCCAATCATTTCAGGAAAGATCTTCTTGGAAAATCAGCTGTCAATGTAACCAGAGCTGCAGCCTTGCTGAGGAGGGATTGAGGGAGCTCCTTTTGTCTCTGCCATGTGGGAAGCTGGATGGGTGATTAGGAAGATCACATCAAGCATTAAAAATCTGCAATACTCCAGCATCCCAGACACATGTCTGAACCCCAGGACCTCACTTCCTCTCTACAACCAGCAGAGCTAAGTGTGTGTTGATCTTTTGTGGCTGTAAAAATCCTTTTACTGCAGAAAGCTGGAAGCCTTTCCTCTTTTGCAGTTTCATTAGAGTTTAGAAATCAAACAACCAGCTCTGAAAGCAGCTGCTGGAACACACAGACTTGTAGGCTTCCCATTAACCCCCCTCTGTTATGTGGGGATGAGTCTTTTTTTCCTAAGAGTGACAAGATCTTTCATTTCTGCAGGCAACTGTTTCATATGGGTCCTTGTGCAGCTTTTGCTTCTCCTGTCAAACCGACAGATCATGATTGGCTTCCCAAAAGGGAAGTGGGCAACGACCTTGATAGATCATAGCCCTGGGTATGTTTTGAAGGAAGTGGAAACATGAAACAAATGGAGAAGACTCCCAGCAGAGTATGAAGTTTGGTCTCACACTCAATGAAGTACAGAGGAGCTTCTGACCAAATCCAGTGGGAAGAGAGTTTTTTTTTCCCAGTATTCACAATGATCAATGAGGAACTGGTGCAGATTGCCTGCAGCTCCTGACGCAGAAAGCAGACCAGGCACCGGTGAATTGAATTGCCAAGAACTGTTGGCTTTTACACAGGCTCACACAAGGTCATTCATCACCATGGCGAATGCTGACTGCTCTCAGCAGCATGGAAAAGAAATTAAAAGTAGGTAAAAAAGACCTTTTTGTTTAGCTGGAGGATAAGCAATTGATCAAAATGTTTAAAATATTAGCATCTTGCTGCAGCTCAGACATGCCAGTGAGTTCCTGCAGCCTAACACATGGTAGAGTTGTCACCTGAGCTGTGGTGACTGAGTGCATTGGTGGACAACTGCCAGGAGAAAAGTGTGGCCCTAAAGTTAATTACTGTGAGTGATCTATGAGAGTTTGCTGCCACTCCTCCAGTGTCAAGTCCCTGGCAAAGCTTGAGAGCTGGCTGAGGAAAGCAACTACCCTGGCCACACAGCAACAGGACGTGGCTGGATGTGATAGCACAGGGTATTGCCCATTGTCTGCCTCTGGCAGCAGCTTGGCCTTGGAGAGTTGGAGCTGTTTGCCAGGGCAGTTTTCTAGTGAGTTTGAGGGGGTTTAGGCTCATTACAGTAAGTACAGCCTTTTCTGGAATGTTGATATTAAAATTCCTCTCCAGTATTGAGGCATTGCAGAGAGTGTTTAATATATTGAATAGGAACAAAAGATCCTCACTGCTGCACGGGGGAAAGAGGGAATAAGAAGCAGTTCCTGCCCTGATTTCTACTCTTTGCCACCAAAATACTGCTTAAGATACTCCTGTCATAAAGAAAAGGTTACTTCAGGTCAGCAACTGCAGAGATGAAGGTGAGATCAGAACGACCAGAGAAAAGCCCAATCATCAAATGCTTCTCCACTCAAGACACACCTGCATGCTCAGTAGCAAGTCTTTGGTATCACCCTGACATGTGTCATGGCTGTCTAGAAAAGCAGCACCACAGAATCATAGAATCAACCCGGTTGGAAGAGACCTCCAAGAGCATCCAGTCCAACCTAGCACCCAGCCCTAGCCAGTCAACTAGACCATGGCACTAAGTGCCTCAGCCAGGCTTTTCTTGAACACCTCCCGGGATGGTGACTGCACCACCTCTTTGGTGGCCCATTCCTGTGCCAATCACTCTCTCTGTGAAGAACTTCCTCCTAAATTCCACAATCCCAAGGAGACCCACATCACCAATTCCAAGGGGACAGACCCTTGCTGGATTTGCACTTACCTTCCCCAGCTGCTTCTCTTGCAAAGAGTGAGCAGAACAAGCCAGCTTCTTCTTCAATTTGTGCACTGGTTTATCTTTTTCTTCTTATTAATTAAAGGTATTAAAAGGTGACTGGATCCATGCAGCTGGCTGGAACCACTATGAAAGGAAAGGGAGACTGCAGAACTGCTTCTCTGTGAAACAGTCCAAGTCCACATGGTAGCCTCAGAGAAGCACCAAATGGAGACCATCCTCAGCAGACCTGCAGTAGTCATTTCCCATATTATAACAGGGATGTGAATAAAAATGTCCCCCATAAAATTCATAGAATCTTAGAATCATCCAGGTTGGAAGAGAGCTCCAAGATCATCCAGTCCAACCTAGCACCCAGCCCATTTGGGCCACTCACACCCAATTGCGCCATAACTGATCTTGGGGCTGAATTATTATACAATAATAGCATTGGCTCACTAGGTTAGGCTGGTCTTTGGATACAGCATTCTCATAGAATCATAGAATCAGTCAGGGTTGGAAGGCACCACAAGGATCAGCTAGTTTCACCCCCCCTGCCATGCCCAGGAACACTCTACCCTAGATCAGGCTGGCCAGAGCCTCATCCACCCTAGCCTGAAACACCTCCAGCCATGGGGCCTCAACTGCCTCCCTGGGCAACCCATTCCAGCCTCTCACCACTCTCATGCTCAACAAATTCCCCTTCACGTCCAGCCTGAACCTACCCATCTCCAGCTTTGCTCCATTCACCCTATTCCTATCACTCCCTGATAGCCTAAAAAGTCCCTCCCCAGCACTTTTGCAGGCCCCCTTCAGATACTGAAAGGCCACAAGAAGGTCACCTCAGAGCCTCCTCTTCTCCAGACTGAACAGCCCCAACTCTTTCAGTCTGTCCTCATAGCAGAGCTGCTCCAGCCCTCTGAGCATCCTCATGGTCCTTTTCTGGACATGCTCCAGCATCTCCACATCCCTCTTGTCATAAGAGCTCCAGAACTGGATGCAGTACTCCAGATGGGAACACACCAGAGCACAGTTGAGGGGGAGAATCACCTCCCTCAACCTGCTGGCCACATTTTTCCTTATGCAGCCCAGGCTCTGTTTGTCTTTCTGGGCTGCAAGTGCACACTGCTGACTCATGTTGAGCTTCTTGTCCACCAAAACCCCCAAGTCCCTCTCCTCAGGGCTGCTCTCCAGACAGTCACTGCCCAGCCTGGATTTGTGCTTGGCATTGCCTCGACCTAGATGCATCCTAGAGGTCTTTTCCATCCTGGTTGATTCTGTGATCTGTATGCACCTCCCTTTCTTGGCTGCATGCCCTTCTCCTAAGTTCACTCACAGAAGCAGTGTTTACATAATATGCACATCTTTGAGTACAAGAGGATGCCTTGTGAATGCTGGTGCTGGGTTTTAACCTGTAAGTCACGACTCAGGGAACATGTAGAGACCTTGAAAAAATATGCATCCTGTAAGCACTTCAGAGTGTCCAGAGAAGGGAAAAACAGCTTCTAAAATAATAATGTGCCTTTCTAGTATTATCATTTGTCTTTGATTTTCTGTAGAGAGTCACATAACTGCAGCAGTCCTATTAGCATACAGGACTCAGGTTTTTTGCTTTGTGCTTTCTCCCTCATTCCTTTTGTTTAATAAAAGAATGTTTCTTTGCATTTTATAGATGCCTGACAGCCCAAGAGTCTGGGCTTTCTTCTGTTTAGCCATTAAATAGGAAAACACTGGACTTGCCTTTGCAATGTGCTGGCTAGGTCCATACATTAAGAGCAAGCAAATTCAGATCACACTGAGGCAATGATGCTGATGGGAACTTAATAGAGCAAGAGGGCCTGAAAACTGTCCCTGCTAGGGGGGCAGTTACCAAATAATCAACACTTGCAAGCTCTAGGACATGAGTAGGTTGGAAAGTGCTGTGTGCAAGGACTGCTTCTCAGGCATGAGTTAGCTCAGAGCCTTGTATAATGGAACTATACCTGGAGTTGTAACATAGTCTTACTGTTACAGTCAACGATATTTCCTCACCTGCATTTCTGATCATCTCACTCCCTGCAGGTAAATAACCCCTTGGGGATTTACAAGGTGCCTGTCCAAAAGGAAAGTATGGGCCCCCTCTGCACAGTATGGTAGGAGGAGACCCAGCAATACTTTGCTCTGTTCTTGAGTCACAGGGTCCCCAGCTGAGTGGGTAAAGTTGGGCAGTAGGAGCCACAGAAACAAACCATTTGTTCCTTGTGTTCCTCCCCTGTCCCTAACTCTCTGGGGTGGCTTTGGCCTGGCTGCATCCAGTCTACAGCTCAGCGCTGCTGTGGGGAGATCATCAGCAAGTGTCAGTGGCTGGAGAGCCCAGGTCAATGCCAAGTGTGGCACACAGTGAAGGTGCTTGCAGTGCAGAGTTGCTGCACAAGGGCCAAAGGCTGGGAGCAGACAGCCTTGGAAACCTTTGCAAATGGTTGCTGTTTGCAAATGCTGCCTCGGCCAGCACAGACAGATGTAACATCTCCCCTGTTATGCATCAGTATGGAACTTGGGTCTCAGAGCAGCAGGTCTGGCTCTCCAGAGCAGCAGCCACAGCAGTAAGCAGCAATTTCACTTACGCTGCTTACACCACAGCAGAAGTTTACAGCTGGGTGGGAAAGACTGCTCTGCATTGATGAAATCTACTGAGGCTTTGTCCCTCTGCCTCTACCTTCCAGTAACATTATTCAATAAAATATGGTTTCTTTTTTATTTTTAGAGCTTAGGGAGTAAAAAAAAGCAGATTCTCCTCTCTTCTCAGGAGAATGATGGTGGTTATTGACATTTCTGAGGCAGCCACTAGATGCCCCTGTCTTCTGCTGAGTGCTCCAGAATGGGGCATGCGCTGGTGTGCCGCAGCCTGAACCCGAACTTGGGGCATCAGTGTACAAATCCGGATTGCTTCAGTCCTGTCTCCCTGATGACCTTCTAATTAGCTGAGACTGGTATTCAGAGTGAGGTAATTAGGAGAGGTGGTGCTGTTCAGGAATGGCAATGGTGGTGTACACTTGTCTTTTCTATTTGGATGTTGCAGTGGCTCTGGAGGAGGTGATGTAAAAGCTCAGCGAGCAGCAGCTGTGCACCTGGGCACAGCTGTCTGGACTTGTTCTGATCATGCAGCTTGTTGCAGCGTCTCACCTTTGGAGCAGCACTCTCAGCTGCTGTTGTTGGTCGGAGATGAACCAATCCATAGGAGAAAAGAGGTCTCTCAGTAAAGCCATTAACCCAAGCAGAAACATTACCCTAATTAATCCTGAAGTGCTTCTTTGCGCATGTAAGGAGACTGGTACCGTTCAACTGGGAATCTGGTGCTTGGTCTGTGTGTGAATGCTTTTGTGGCTGCTGAAATAACTGTGCCCCCACAAGGTAAACATTTTCACTGTGCCCTTCCAACTCCAGAGAAGGCAGGCAGCAAGGGTCAGCACTGAAAGTCACATACAACCATTGCTCCTTCTCAAGTGACCCCTCCACCAAAAGGGTCAGACTGAAGAGCTGGGTACAGAGGAACAAAATGAGGTTCAACAAGGACTAGTGCAGAGCCTTGCACCTGGGAAGAAAGGAATAATAAACTGCACCAGTACAGGCTGGGAGGTGATCTGCTGGAGAGCAGCCCTGTGGAGAGGGACCTGAGAGTCCTGGTGGATAACTGTCGTGGAGGGCCTGTAGGCCTGAACAGAGGCTTATTTATGCCCCTATATGCCTGGACATGTTTTTCTGCCAGGATCCCTAGTTGTAAACAAGTTGTGTAAGCCACACACACCCAGCTCATGTCCCCCTGGGGTAAATCCATGTGATCCCCATATTTGAGAGAGTCCAGGCAAGAGCCTCCTGCCCATTATGGTAAGGTTTGGCTAACTGCCAACCTGATGGGTCACTCTGGTGGCCAAAGGGCACATTAATTTTGGCCCACATTCCATAAAGAGGGATGCACAGGAGAACCACGTGCTCAGCTCTCTGACCCTGCCTGCAGCGCAGCTCAGCCCTCTCTGACTCACCCGCATGGCACAGCCCCTGCAAGGCTCAGACAAAGCTCTGGCCCTATCCGTAGCTCAGCTCGGACCCTATTGCAGCACCCTGCTGCTCTGACCCACCTGCAAGGCTCAGACACAGAGCCTGACCCTCACTTGCAGCGTTCAGAGGTGCAGACCTCATGCTTTGATTCATTCGCAGCTTATTTGTCTGCGTACCTTAGATGCAGAGCTCATTTAAGCCTGCACATTTATATATCTGTGAGGTCTCTTCCAACCCTGATGATACTGATACTGTGATACTGTGATATATGTGGAGCCGATAGCCTCCTAAATCAGCTGTGCATATCTGCAAGCTGTCTTCTTTTACCTACAGAGCTTAGACTCCCAGCAGCTGAGCACACTTTGCATGCTCACTGCTTGTCACCTGGTGAAAGCCACTGCCATGGAGAGAACCAGGAAGCAGACTTCTGGGTTGTCTGCACCCACCCACACACGGCCTGAACCCGTGAAGGAATCATGCCAGAGACAGCACGGACATTCTTCTCCTGCTCCTGGAATCCTGCCAAGCTGATAATCCCTGGACACGGCATCCAGAAGAAGATGGCAGCATCAAGGCAGTGATCATCCCTAGCCAGGAGAACAAAGGTTAGAAAGCCTATTACCCCAGAGACTGGGAAGATTTATCATTTCCCCTCAAGCCAGGAAGATTCCAGCATCCAAGGCCACAGGCAGAGCCCCTGAAGTCCAGACATTGGGCACAGGCTGTGACACCACCCCGGGAGGGTGATTAATAATTAATAGCAACACTTATAAGTAAAGCTTTTATACCTCTGCAATATAAGTTATCTCTGCCTTAGAGCAGAAAGAGATTTCAGCCCCCTCTGTTGGGCAAATAGCATAAGCTCCCAAGCAGCACTAAGGCAAAGGGGAAATTCCTCTCTCTGTTTATAGTTGAATGTTTTGCCAGTTATTAACCAAATCCCTGTATATATTCTATCCTAAATTGTTTTCATAACTTTGCACAGAACTAAATTTTAATACACAGTGGTTGGGGGTGGAAAGAGTTCATAAAAATAATTTTAATAAATTGTATTTTTATATAAAACTTATATTGCCTCAAATTAATTTCTCACCTTTGCCAAATAGGCATAGGTATAGAAATCCCCCTCTGCAACAATAACAAGTTAACCATGGGACAGAAATGTGCCCTTGTGACCAAGAAGGCCAATGGGATCTTGGAACATATTAAGAAGAGTGTGTCCAGCAGATCAAGGGAGGTTCTCCTTCCCCTCTTGTGATGGTTTGGGGGTTACCCCGCCCCCCACACTTTTGAATTTGCCCCAGCTAACTCAGACGGACCCTGGGAATATAGATGAAGCAATTTATTTACAGCTAGCAGAATTTACAAGCAGCTATTTACAATATATACAGTTATATACAATTATATACAGAAATATACAAAGGATAAACAATACAAAAGCACAACTCCCCTCCCAGAAACCTGAGTCCCCAGGAGGGGCTTTTAAACCACCCCAACACCTCCCCCCGGCCCTCTTAACCTTACCCCAGTTCTCAGGAAGAATAGAGGTGCAGCCAAGAGGTTAGGGAGCAAGGTTAGTAGGAGCAGGGTTAATGAGATGTGACCAGGTCTAAGGCAAAAGCAAGAGTGAGAAACAAAATGGAGAATGTTTTCTTCTTCTTCCCAGAGTTCTCAGCGTGACTGTGAGAGAAGTTGACATCAATTGTTTTTCATTTCACTGCCCGTTATCTAGTTCTTGTACCAAAACATTCTAGCTTGCTTCAAACTAGCACAATCCACCCCTGTCTACTTCGCTCAAAGTATCGCTGAGAATTATCCAATCTAATCTAAACCAATATTTACACTAAAACAATATATACAATTCAGTTCACACTTCAATCAGATGTAGGTGATTCAAAAGCTCAGAACAGGGACTCCCAGGTGATGTTGGGTTCGTGCTCACATACTGTAGATTCTATCGTAGATTCTCTCAGTGTTGGGCGCCGATGTTACCTAGAACAGAAAACTCCTAACAGCTTAATTTAAACTCTCTCAGCTAAGGTTAGATTTCTTTGTGGAATACACTGGATTTCACCATTCTCCTGCATTACCCAGTAGGTATGACCAGGACCTTCAGCAGAAACCACCCCTCGGACAGGTTTCCCTTTGCCCGAAGGAGAAAATACCCAAACAGTTTTCCCTAACAGATTCTTCTCACGTACAACAGGAACTTTATCACCGTCTACTGTTTGGACTAAATCTGATTGTGCAGGTCCTGCTCTGTTTACTGAACCTCTACTATTTACCAACCAAGTAGCTTCTGCTAAATGTTTGTCCCAGTTTTTCAGAGTTCCACCCCCCATGGCTTTTAGGGTGGTTTTCAGCAAACCGTTGTAGCGTTCAATCTTCCCTGAAGCTGGTGCATAGTAGGGTATGTGATAGATCCATTCAATACCATGCTCTTTGGCCCAGTTTTTCACTAGATTGTTCTTGAAATGAGTACCATTGTCTGACTCGATTCTCTCTGGAGTTCCATGTCTCCACAAGATCTGTCTCTCCAAACCAACAATGGTGTTACGTGCAGTAGCATGTGGAACTGGATAGGTTTCCAACCATCCAGTGCTGGCTTCTACCATCGTTAGCACATACTGCTTGCCAGAACGTGATCTAGGTAAAGTGATGTAGTCAATCTGCCAGGCTTCACCATACTTGTACTTTGACCATCTCTCACCATACCATAAGGGCTTGATTCGCTTAGCCTGCTTAATAGCAGCACAAATGTCACAGTCATAGATGACTTGGGTGATAGCGTCCATGGACAAGTCAATTGACCTATCACGAGCCCATCGGTATGTTCCATCTCTGCCTTGATGTCCAGATGAGTCATGGGCCCACCGAGCTAAGAACAGTTCACCTCGGTGTTTCCAATCAAGGTCAATGTCAAGTTCAGAGTTGGTATCAACTTGAGCAATCTTAGCAGCTTGATCTGCCTTCTGATTATGTTGATGTTCCTCAGCTGCTCTGCTCTTAGGCATGTGTGCATCTACGTGCCGCACCTTCACTGGAGTTTTCTCCAGCCGTGCATCAATGTCCTGCCATAGATCAGCACACCAAATAGGCTTTCCTTTCCTCTGCCAACCATTCTTCTTCCAGTCCTTTAGCCAACCCCATAGAGCATTGGCTACCATCCACGAGTCGGTGTAGAGGTAAAGGATAGGCCAATTCTCACGTTCAGCCACATCAAGAGCAAGTTGAACAGCTTTTACCTCAGCAAACTGACTGGATTCTCCTTCTCCATCTTTCGTTTCGGTAACTCTCCTGGTTGGACTCCAAACCGCTGACTTCCATATTCGCTTGTTCCCAACAAGACGACAGGAACCGTCTGTGAACAAAGCATAGTTCTTTTCCTCATCAGAGAGATCACCATAGGGAGGAGCTTCCTCAGCACGAGTTATTTTCTCCTCTGGAGGTTTGGAACAGTCTGTGCCTTCTGGCCAGTTGGTGATCACCTCCACCAGACCAGGTCGGTCAAGATTACCCATTCGTGCTCGTTGGGTTATCAAAGCCATCCATTTAGACCAGGTTGCATCTGTGGCATGATGTGGTGATGAACCTTTGCCTTTGAACATCCAGTTAAGAACTGGCAGTCTAGGAGCTAAAAGCAATTGTGACTCAGTTCCAATTACTTCAGAAGCTGCTTTCACTCCTTCATAGGCTGCTAGAATCTCTTTCTCAGTTGCAGTGTAATTTGTCTCTGAACCTCTGTAACAACGTCCCCAGAAACCAAGTGGACGACCACGTGTCTCATTTGGAGCTCTCTGCCAAAGACTCCAAGTTGGACCATTGTCACTGGCAGCCGTGTACAGAATGTTCTTAATGTCCGGACCAGATCTCACAGGACCCAAGCCCACTGCATGGACTACTTCTCGCTTGATTTGATCAAAGGCTGCTTGTTGTTCAGGTCCCCACTCGAAATTGTTTCTCTTACGAGTCACATCATGCAGAGGTTTGACAATCTGACTGAAACCAGGAATGTGTAGTCTCCAAAATCCCACCACACCAAGGAAAGAAAGTGTGTCCTTCTTACTGGTGGGAACTGCCATGGTAGAGACTTTGTTGATCACATCCTGAGGAATGTAACGGCGACCATCCTGCCACCGCACTCCCAGAAACTGAATTTCTTTGGCAGGTCCTTTGACCTTGTCTCTCTTAATGGCAAAACCTGCTTGCAACAGAATGTCAATGATTTTGTTACCTTTCTCGAAGACTTCCTTAGCGGTTTGGCCCCACACAATGATGTCGTCGATGTACTGGATGTGCTCTGGAGCTTTACCTTTCTCCAGTGCATTGTGGATGACTGAGTGACAGATGGTTGAGCTGTGTTTCCACCCCTGAGGCAAACGATTGAACTGGTACTGGATTCCTCTCCAGGTGAATGCAAACTGAGGCCTGCACTCCTTTGCTATGGGAATAGAGAAGAAAGCATTAGCAATGTCTATGGTTGCATACCACTTAGCCTCCTTCGATTCCAGCTCGTACTGGAGTTCCAGCATGTCCGGCACAGCTGCACTCATGGGTGGCGTCACCTCGTTGAGGGCACGAAAGTCAACTGTCAGTCTCCAGTCGCCTGTAGGTTTACGCACAGGCCAGATGGGACTGTTGAAAGGTGAATGAGCTTTCTCGATGACAGCCTGACTCTCCAGTTGACGAATCAGCTGATGAATGGGCAACAAAGAGTCACGGTTAGTTCTGTACTGCCTATGATGAACAGTTTGAGTTGCAATTGGCACTTCCAAGTCCTCTATGTCATGATGTCCCACAACTGCAGATTCATCAGAAAGTTCAGGTCTAATAGACAATTTCAATTTATCATCCTCAATCTCTACAGATGCTATTCCAAAAGCCCATTTATGACCCTTGGGATCTTTGAAACAACCTTGTCTCAAAAAGTCAATTCCCAAAATGCAAGGCGCATCAGGACCAGTTACAATAGTATGAGTCTTCCACTCTTTACCAGTTAAACTGATCTCAGCCTGTACCTTAGTTAACTCTTGAGATCCACCAGTGATTCCAAAGATAGAAATGGACTCTGTCCCTTTGCAATTAGATGGCAATAAAGTACACTGAGCACCTGTGTCAACTAAAGCCCTGTATTTCCGAACTCTTGAACTGCCAGGCCACCTAATGAATACATTCCAATAGATTCGGTTCTCTCCACTATCCCTTTCCTCCTCCTGGCTGGAGGCAGGGCACCCCTAATGCTGAACATGGCATATAGGGTGTACACAATGATTGGTGTTGTTGTGAGAGGAACTGCAACTGTTGGAACAATTGCAATTGCTCTCAGGAGCTGAAGAAGTGGCAGCTACTTTCCTGGCATTGCTGCCTCTGTTTCTGCCACTCTGCAGATCCCTGACCCTCTTTGAAAGAGCTGAAGTAGGTTTACCATCCCATTTGTTCATGTTCTCCCCGTATGTGTCACGCAGAAGTATCCACAGTGACGCACGTGATTGCTGCTGTCTGGGTGGAATTTGTCTCCTCCTAGGCTGGAATTGCCTTGCAGGAGGTGGGCGTCTGTTCCTGACTGCAGAAACATGCACCCATTCAGGTGATGCAGGAACGGTATCCCTTACCAAATTGGTAATGTTTTTAAGATCCTCCTTCAGTTCTTTCATGCTCTCTTTGATGCCATCCCTTATCTCTGTACCTAGAGTTTTTATGGCAGAGACTAAACCAGAATGTGACAAACTGTCCTCAATCTGCCTGAGCTGGTCAGTGAATTCACCAACAGTGAAAGATCTTCCATTATCACTCCTTGCTAGAAATTTACTGGCCAAGATGTTAGCATAGGATGAAGGAGCAAGCTTAATCAGCTTCTTCATGAGACCTGTTCCCAAAGGAATATCATCAGGCTCATGAGTGCCATGATCTCCATAAAGCACTTCCTTCACAGCAAACTCCTTCAGAAGCTTAATTCCCTGCTCAACGGTGTTCCACTTCTTGGCAGCCCATGGCAAATCATCTCGGGAAGGATATCTCATAGCCACAGCCAACAGAAGGCGTGTCCACAAGCTAACCCTACCAAGAGGACTTGCTAGGTGTTTGTCCACTCCACTCTCCTTAGTGAGTGGTCCCAGCTGCTTGGCAGACTTGTCTCCTACCTGCAGAGCATTAGCACCAATGCCACGGCATCTCACTAGCCAGCTTAGGATTGGCTCACCTGATTCTCTTGTGTATTCCTTCCTAACTTCCCTGACCTCTCTGAGTGGATCCTTGGAACCCTGGATGTCATCTTCCTCCTCCTCTTCCTGTTGTTCTGGTGGTGCCGGGCCTAACACAATCTTCCTCATAGCATTCCTAAACTCATTGGAACCATCCTCTCTCTTGGCAGCTAATCTCACAGCGCTCCTCTCACTTGAGTATTGTTGTCTCAGCACATCTACAAGGTCTCGCAGACTAACTGCCTCCTCTTCCTCCTCTTGCTGCTGATCACCAGAGGTCCCATCTCTTACATCCTCCTGCGAACCACTCTTTGTCTTAGCTTTTGCCTTAGCAGGTGCCAGAAGGGCCTGAGCAGCAACAGACTTGGATGTGTCTGCTGGAGGATTTGAATCTTTAGGAGTCTGACTTGGAGCTTGTGAGTTCAAATCTGCCTTGCTTTTAACAGGAGGATTTTGGTTCTGGTCTGCTGGCTTGGGGTTTGAATTGGCTGAGCTGGTGTTATTAGGATTTGGACTGACTGGGCTAGTGTTACCAGCACTAGCAGTGTTATTATTTGCCTGTCCTCCTGGGATGCCTGCCAACCCTGACGTGTTTTGATTGTTGCTAGGAACATTCTGATTTTGGGTACCTGCCTGTCCTCCTGAGGCTCCTACCGAATTCTGCCCGTTTTTGTTTTTGTTTTTGTTATCATTGTTTACGTTAGCGGTGGGAACATTGGCCGTGTTCCCAGCACTTGGAGAAGGAGGGGCAGAGGCTGGCAAGGGGGAAGCCGATGACTGTGTTCCCTTGTTTTGCTGTGAAAGAGACTGCTTCTGAGACACAGAATTTTTCCTAGCTCTTACAGAAACTGGTTTTGAATTTTTCACCAATAATGCCAAAATTAATATGAATATTAAAATCATGAGGCAAATATTAAAAATTGTGAGAAGAAAAACAGTTTTACACGAGCATGTACCTATACAAACAGTTGGAATTCCTGTCTTAGGCTGAATAACTCTCATTAGAGCCATATTTAAAGCAGAATTTCCATTGATTGTCACATTATTGACCAGAGCTCCTGTAATGTCCTTGGTAATATTCTCAGAGATATTAAAACCAGCATAACCAAGAATAAAATCACCCCAGCTCCAGAACATGTCTGAAACCTTAGCTTTAGCCTTCTTAAAAACTACATGAAGTAAGAAATAACCAATTTGATCTTTGATCCAATTGTACACAAAAAACCAGAAAACAGGCCACACAGCAATCCCCACCAAGTACAATAGCTGCTTGATTAGCTTCATCTTAATTCCCAGAGCTAATTTCCACTCACTCCAAAATATCTAGCCCCACGTTGGGCGCCAATTAAAAATGTGATGGTTTGGGGGTTACCCCGCCCCCCACACTTTTGAATTTGCCCCAGCTAACTCAGACGGACCCTGGGAATATAGATGAAGCAATTTATTTACAGCTAGCAGAATTTACAAGCAGCTATTTACAATATATACAGTTATATACAATTATATACAGAAATATACAAAGGATAAACAATACAAAAGCACAACTCCCCTCCCAGAAACCTGAGTCCCCAGGAGGGGCTTTTAAACCACCCCAACACCTCCCCCCGGCCCTCTTAACCTTACCCCAGTTCTCAGGAAGAATAGAGGTGCAGCCAAGAGGTTAGGGAGCAAGGTTAGTAGGAGCAGGGTTAATGAGATGTGACCAGGTCTAAGGCAAAAGCAAGAGTGAGAAACAAAATGGAGAATGTTTTCTTCTTCTTCCCAGAGTTCTCAGCGTGACTGTGAGAGAAGTTGACATCAATTGTTTTTCATTTCACTGCCCGTTATCTAGTTCTTGTACCAAAACATTCTAGCTTGCTTCAAACTAGCACACCTCTACTCTGCCCTGCTGAGACCTTATCTGGAGTACTGCATTCAGTTTTGAGTTCCCCAGTTTCAGAGCAACAGGGGTCTGCTGGAGAGGGTCCAATGGAGGACTATGATGATTAGGGGACAGGAAGACTGCCTCATGAGGAGAGGCTGAAGGTTCTGGAGCTTTTTAGTCTGGAGAAGACTGAGAAAGGATTTAATCAATGTTTATAAACATCTGAGGGTTGGCTAGGAGTTGGGGGAACAAGCTCTGCTCACTCGCTCCCTGGCATAGGACAAGAAGCACTGGGTGTAAGTTGCAGCACAAGAGGTTCTGCCTCAACTCAAAGGGAAACTTCATTACTGTAAGGGTCCCAGAGCACTGGAACAGGCTCCCCACAGAGGTTGTGGAGTCTCCTTCTCTAGAGACTTTCAAGGCCTGTCTGGATGTGTTCCTCTGTGATCTGTGCTAGATTGTGTGGTCCTGCTTTGTCAGGGGTGTTTGACTCAATGATCCTTTGGGTCACTTCCAACACCTAATATCCTGTGACTTAAGGAAGACTTTATTTGAGGGTCTCCTAATTTAAAGAGAGTAAATGTCCCTGATTTGGTGATTCTCTGGCCAGGCTTTGTGGGGTTTGCACCAGCACATTTCTCGCAGTGGTAACAAAGCATGGCAAATATCACAGTCAGATACCCTGAGAGAAATCTGTGAGATACAGTGTTTTCTGTCTGGGCACCCAGTCTCATGAAGGAAATGTTTAGAGATCTCCTTGCTTGAGGTTTTGTTTGTTTGTTTGTTTGTTTTTGTTTTGTTTTGTTTTTTCTTAACAAGCTGTGTAAAATGGTGAGAAACCTTTAGGGGAGATCAAAAGTGCATTTTCAAAATGGGAGCATCTGTAAATGGCTTCTGCTGCCTCATTCTCCCAGTTTTCAGGAAGAAGGTGCCAAATTAGCACTATTGAACGTGACAAGGATGCAGAGATCTGAGTCATCTGGGAAGATGTACTTTCTCAGTTAACACTGCTGGAGAATCCAAGAGCAGACTAGAAATTCCTGGTGACTTAGTATCACAAAAACTAATGGGATCTGAAATGCTTCTAGAGATGTTTATCACAGAATCAGAGTATCAAAGAGGTTAGAAGAGACCTCCAAGATAATCCAGTCCAACCTAGCACCCAGCCCTATCCAATCAACTAGACCATGGCACTAAGTGCCCCATCCAGGCTTTTCTTCAACACCTCCAGGGACGGCAACTCCTCCACCTCCCTGGGCAGCCCATTCCAATGCCAATCACTTTCTCTGCCAACAACTTCCTCCTAACATCCAGCCTAGACCTCCCCCACCACAACTTGAGACTGTGTCCCCTTGTTCTGTTGCCGGTTGCCTGGCAGAAGAGACCAACCCCCACCTGGCTACAGCCTCCCTTCAGTTGTTTAGAAACCATCTGTCACCCATTGCCACTAAAACTCTCCCTTCACGTCTGTCCAGAAGATCTGGATCAGGGTGTAAAACTCCTGATACAACTGTCAGCATCCTGCTGCTAGTAGCTGCGTTTAACATGGTCTGTTCTGCAGGTTTTTGATTATGTGACATCTAAAGGGGGCCTACAAAAAGGCTGGGGAAGGACTTGTTAGGCTATCAGGGAGCGACAGGACTAGGGGGAATGGAGCGAAGATGGAGGGGGGGAGATTCAGCCTGGACATGAGGAGGAAGTTGTTCAGCATGAGAGTGGTGAGAGCAGGACTGGGTTGCCCAGGGAGGTGTTTGAGGTGCCATCCCTGGAGGTGTTTAAGGCCTGGGTGGATGGGGTTTTGGCCAGCCTCATGTAGGGTAAGATGTCTGTGCCCATGGCAGGAGGGTCGGAACTAGATGATCCTTGTGGTCCCTTCCAACCCTGACTGTTTCTATGATTCTATGATTCTAAATATTGGCAATCAGCTTTATGATCGTGGTGGTAGCAGCATAACAGCATTTCAGGCAGGCTCATGTAGATGTGTCACACAGTATGTAGCACAGGCAGCCCTGAGGCTGGTCTTCCCCTAGACTAACACTGTGCAGACCAAGCCACTTCTCTGTAAGCTACTCATTGCCTGCCATCCTTTTGTAAAATCATAGAAAAAAAGAGGCTCAAATGTACAATAGAAAATGAAGCCTGCATTAACTGATATCCCTCTTCTCTCCCTGATTCCCTTCTGTTTTCCCTTGGGCCTGTGCTGCTCTATAGGATTATGGCATTCCTGAGTCACTGGCATAATGATAACGTGACTAAAGAAATATGGAGGCTCTCCACTCCACACTAATCCGTGCCAAGAGAATACTGAAGGCAGTAGATAAAGGAGTCACCAACGCTGTGCTGCATTTTTCTTCTAAGAATTGCCTCCCAGAGGCTGCAGCCATTTTGCAACCTTTTTAATTTTCAGAGAAGATGCCTCCTGTGCCCATAATTAAGAGTTTAGTATGCCACAGGGTCCTGTTTATCATGGTAGCTTATTTCTGCAAAAGAACAGCTAGGCTTTCTGCAGGTCTTTTGGATACCTTTCAGCTAGTCCATTAGATGGGGCTGTGATACTAGGGTTTTTAATCACTGATATTCATTATTCAGTCATTATTAACTTATTTTAATAAGTAAGATGCTTTTTTTCTCCCCCTTTGTTGTACAGAGAGCAAGATCTGGCCAGGGATTTCAAAAGAGAATTGTTTTGTTACCTTCAGTGTTGGCTCACTACCTTCACAACTTTGTGGGGTGAATGTTAGGCTGAGCTTTCTCTCAGCACAGAGGGCACATAGGTCCAAGGCAAAGACACCTGTGGATGCATCAGAACACACATGGAAGCAGTCTTCTATGTCCTGTGATCATAGAATCATAGAATCAGGCAGGGTTGGAAGGGACCACAAGGATCATCTAGTTCCAACTCCCCTGCCATGGACACAGACACCCTACCCTACATGAGGCTGGCCAAAACCCCATCCACCCTGGCCTTAAACACCTCCAGCCATGGGGCCTCAACTGCCTCCCTGGGCAACCCATTCCAGGCTCTCATCACTCTCATGCTCAACAGCTTCCTTCTCATGTCCAGGCTGAATCTCCTCCCCTCCAGCTTTGCTCCATTCCCCTTAGTCCTGGCACTCCCTCAGAGCCTGAAAAGTCCCTCCTCAGCTTTTTTGTAGTCCCCCTTCAGAACCTGGAAGGCCACAAGAAGGTCACCTGGGAGCCTACTATTCATAGCAGAGCTGCTTCAGCCCTCTGCTCATCCTCGTGGCCCTTCTCTGGACACGCTTCAGCATCTCCACATCTCTCTTGTAATAGGTGCTCCAGAACTGGATGCAGTACTCCAGGTAGGGTCTCAGCAGAGCAGAGTGGAGGGGGAGAATCACCATCCTCAACCTGATTATGATTAATTGCTTGTTCCAACTGCTTAACTAACTTAATTTTCTTTTATGATGAGATCACTTATCTAGTTGACTGAGAGAAATCAGTAGATATTCTGAACTCCCCAGGGCAGTGGTCATGGCACCAAGCATGTCAGAGTTCAAGGAGCATCTGGATAATGCTCTTAGTGACATGATTTAGTGCTAGGTAGTTCTATGAGGGACAGGAAGTTTGGCTTCATCTTCATGTGTCCTATCCAACTGAAGATAATCCATGGCACTCATGTAGATAGCCTCAAGATGTACCAGTGAAGTTTATCTATTTTGCCCAGTCATCACTGGCAGTTTTGGTTGGTGAGCACTGGAAAACCACCCTGCAGTTCAGTGGATCTGAGTGCCTTCCATTTTCTTTCATTCAGCTCAGCTGGAAAACTTTGACCCATTGAGGCAACCACAAAGACTTAGCACATTTTCTATTTACTGCCTGACCACAAGCATCTTCCAGCTTGTGGCACACTCAATTGCTGGCTTGGCGAAGTGAAGGGACAGTAGTAGTCCCCTCTCACACCCTGGTTGTGGCACATGGTGAAGCATGTACAAGCCATCAGATTACATTGCAGCCATTCCCACCTACAGCACATCTGCATCTGCCTCATGCATCAAGCCAGCTCACAGAGTTATGTGGTCCCCTGTTCTGCAGAGAATTACCATTGCTTTTGTTTTCAGGTGCAGAGGGGTTGTTTAGCCTGGAGAAGAGGAGGCTCAGGCTTGACCTCATTGCTGTCTACAACTACCTGAAGGGAGGCTGTAGCCAGGTGGGGGGTGGACTCTTCTCCCAGGCAACCAGCAATAGAGCAAGGAGACACAGTCTCAAGTTGTGGTGGGGGAGGTCTGGGCTGGATGTTAGGAGGAAGTTCTTGCCAGAGAGAGTGATTGGCATTGGAATGGGCTGCCCAGGGAGGTGGTGGAGGCATCGTCCCTTGAGCTGTTGAAGAGAAGACTGGATGAGGCACTTAGTGCCATGGTCTAGTTGACTGGCTAGGGCTGGGTGCTAGGTTGGCCTGGATGATTTTGGTGGTCTCTTTCACCCTGGTTGATTCTATGATTCTATGTTTTGCCTGCTATGAAGACCTAACCCTAACCCTAACCCAATACCTGTAATTGTACCTACATAGACCTTTGACACTGTCTGCCACAAGAAGCTCCTAGCCAAGCTGGCAGCTCATGGCTTGGACAGATTCACTCTGTGCTGGGTCAGGAACTGGCTGGATGGCCAAGCCTAGAGAGTGGTGGTGAATGGTGCCACATCCAGTTGGCAGCTGTCACTGGTGGTGTTTCTCAGTGGTCAGTGCCTGGCCCAGTCCTGTTCAGTATCTTTACTGATGATCTGGATGAGGGGATTGAGTCCAGCATCAGTAAGTTTGCAGATGACATCAAGTTAGGGGCAGGTGTGGAGCTGTTGGAAGGTAGGAGAGCCCTGCAGAGGGACCTGGACAGGCTGGATGGGTGGGCAGAGGCCAATGGGATGAGATTTAACAAGGCCAAGTGCAGGGTTCTGCACTTTGTCCACAGCAACCCCAAGCAGTGCTACAGGCTGGGGACAGAGTGTCTGGAGAGCAGCCAGGAGGAAAGGGACCTGGGGGTGCTGGTAGAGAGTAGCTGAAGATGAGCCAGCAGAGTGTCCAGGTGGCCAAGAGAGCCAATGGCATCCTGACCTGTATCAGGAACAGTGTGGCCAGCAGGACAAGAGAGGTTATTCTGCCCCTGTACTCAGCACTGGTCAGGCCACACCTTGCTGTGTCCAGTTCTGGGCCCCTCAATTCAAGAGAGATGTTGAGGTGCTCGAACATGTCCAGAGAAGGGTGACAAAGCTGGTGAGGGGCCTGGAGCACAGCCCTGTGAGGAGAGGCTGAGGGAGCTGGGGGTGTGCAGCCTGCAGAAGAGGAGGCTCAGGGCAAATCTCATTGCTGTCTACAACTACTTGAAGGGAGGTTGTAGCCAGGTGGGAGTTGATCTCTTCTTCCAGTCAACCAGCAAGAGACCAAGGGGACACAGTCTCAAGTTGTGCCGGGGGAAGTATAAGTTGGATGTTAGGAGGAAGTTCTTCCCAGAGAGAGTGATTGGTTAGGCTTTGGCCATTTTAATTTTACTCCTGTGCCATCTACTGACACCTTCATGGTTCTCCTGATTTGCTCCTGGTCCTGTCCGTGTCTCCTTCACTGCTGCCAAGTGAGATGCAGGCTGCTGGAGTATCCCTCTGCTCCCCTGAGCTTTTGCTGTAGATCTCGCAGTCGCTGCCTCTGCTAACATCCAGATACAAGGATGATGTCCATCTGCCCTCCCCACCACACATTTTTGACAGAGCAGTATTTCTCATCAAGCAACTACAGGTGAAGATCAGCAGGTATCACTGCTGGGGAAATTAGTAGAGGGAAATTGAGTATGAAACTAGTTAATTTAAAAAGAGCTTGACAAAATGTGTAATTAAACAGATTATCTGACTCAATCACATTCCAGAAAAGCAATGCCATAAACCAGGACAGTAGATACAGAATTCTGTTCCCAGCAGAATTTCCCAGCATGAGCTGGAGGCCATCAGCTCCCAGACTTTGGTGCAGTAAGTAATGCACCATTCACATCACACCTTCCCTGAGGGGACTGCTTATGAGATAGCATCACTATGAAACCACTTATTTGTTCCAGCTTCTCGCAAGGCTTTCAGAACTGCCTTCTATTACTCCTCAGCTGTTGTTCCTGATGCATCCTGGATTTCCTTGCTCTGCCTCGTGAAGCCCCCATCACTACCCAGCCCTGCTCAGATTGGCCTTTTGCAGCCCTGCATTAGGTGCCTGCTCTTGCTATCTTGGCATGGCCAGTGGGGCTGGGTGGCACAGCTAATTGGATTCCATATACAAATGGCTGAGTGATTGTCCATCAGAACTAAATCCTGGCCAAATTACTCTGACCTTGAAAATATTTTCTGCTTGAGGAGGGAACTCTATCTTAGTATTCAATGGTTTTATTATCCTACTCACCTCTCCATTACAGACACAGTAAATATTCACATGACTTTCCCCGTGCCTTTGGGTGGAAAGCAACCTGAAGACATAAATATTTTGGTAGGAACCTGTAGAAATTTCATTCAAGCCTTTGCTGCTCCCAAGGAAAGCCAAGGAAGGATGCTACCTTGTGACAGGCTTCCTCATTTCTATAAACTTGAAAATGACTACAGACCTGTGTGTAGAAGAAACAAACACATTTATCTCAGCTAAGCAAGACAAAGGTAGCCTTAAGCAGCAGCACCAAAGTTCAATGATATAATCACAATAAGCACTGCTCAGCTAGCCATGCATGCACAGCACAATACAGCTCCTGTTTCCCATTTGCCAGCATTATGGATGTACAATGCTCATGTTTTATTGTCCTGCACTGACAGCAAACTGTTAGAACAGAAGAACAGATGGTTTTCTGTCTGGAGTTTTAGGTCATGGAATCATAGAATCAACCAGGTTGGAAGAGACCTCCAAGAACATTCACTCCAACCTAGCACCCAGCCCTAGCCAGTCAACTAGACCATGGCACTAAGTGCCTCAGCCAGGATTTTCTTCAATGCTTTCAGGGACAATGACTCCACCATCACCTCCCTGGGCAGCCCATTCCAATGCCAATCACTCTCTCTGACAACAACTTCCTCCTAACATCCAGCCTAGACCTCCTCTGACACAACTTGAGACTGTGTCCCCTTGTCCTGTTTCTGGTTGCCTAGCAGAAGAGACCAACTCCCACCTGGCTACAGCCTCCCTTCAGCTAGTTGTAGACAGCAATGAGGTCCCTCCGGAGTCTCCTCTTCTCCAGGCTAAACACCCCCAGCTCCCTCAGCCTCTCCTTACAGGGCTGTGTTCTAGGCTCCTCACCAGCTTCATTGCCCTTCTCTGGACATGTTCCAGCATCTCAGCATCTCTCTTGAATTGAGGGGCCCAGAACTGGACACAGCACTCCAGGGGTGGCCTGACCAGTGCTGAGTACAGGGGAAGAATGTCCTTCCTTATCCTACTGGCTACATTGTTCCTGATCCAGGCCAGGATGCCATTGGCTCTCTTGGCCACTTGGGCACACTGCTGGCTCATCTTCAGCTCCTATCTACCAGTACCCCCAGGTCTTAATGCAAGCTTGAATGACAAACATAATTAGTCAGGTTCTCCACTTTATCCAAGGTTATTCACATGAGCAGTCCTTAAATTGAGCTGGGAATGGGATGCTGGAGTCCTTTCCATTGGCTTGGGTATATATATTCTACCTGCTCAAAAAATCCTAAGGGAATTGAGTGCTCAACTCTTGCCCAATTTCAATAGGATTTTAAGATATAATCTATTTAACCTCTCTGGGAAGGCTAGATGGAAGCCACAATGAGTATCCAGCTGAAGCCTGCTCTGACCTTACAGCCTCTTTCAGCCCTGTGCCAGGGCTGCTGGCACTTATTGAAATTGAGATGCAGTCTCCATCCACTGCTACAGAAAAGTAGGCAGTGGGGAATATCAACTTGGGACACAATACCAGATGTATCAGAAACACTGCTGCTGATTTGACAGCCTTTGGTATTTGCCTGCATGTTTGTAAAGGACATCCAGGCAAAGACTAGAAATGCAATATGTTTTTTGTGCAACGTCCTGGTCTGAGGGCCTGATGGAAAACCCAGAGGAACTGCCCTCCTAAGTTTTGAATCATAGAATCATAGAATCAACCAGATTGGAAGAGACCTCCAAGATCATCCAGTCCAACCTATCACCCAGCCCTATCCAGTCAACTAGACCATGGCACTAATCATAGAATCATAGAATCAACCAGGTTGGAAGAGACCTCCAAGATCATCCAGTCCAACCTATCACCCAGCCCTAGCCAGTCAACTAGACCATGGCACTAAGTGCCTCATCCAGTCTTTTCTTGAAGACCCCCAGGGACGGTGCCTCCACCACCTCCCTGGGCAGCCCATTCCAATGCCAATCACTCTCTCTGTGAAAAACTTCTTCCTAACATCCAGCCTATACCTACCCTGGCACAACTTGAGACTGTGTCCCCTTGTTCTATTGCTGGTTACCTGGGAGAAGAGGCCAACCCCCACCTCGCTACAATGTCCCTTCAGGTAGTTGTAGACAGTAATAAGATCACCCCTGAGCCTCCTCTTCTCCAGGCTAAACAGGCCCAGCTCCCTCAACCTCTCCTCATAGGATTTGTGTTCCAGGCCCCTCACCAGCTTCGTTGCCCTTCTCTGGACATGTTCCAGTACCTCAACATCTTTCTTGAATTGAGGGCACTAAGTGCCTCATCCAGGCTTTTCTTGAAGACCCCCCAGGGACGGTGCCTCCACCACCTCCCTGGGCAGCCCATTCCAATGGGAAATCACTCTCTCTGTGAAGAACTTCTTCCTAATATCCAGCCTATACCTACCCTGGCACAACTTGAGAATCAGGGACCAGAAGTTATTCCCACCATCACTCCTCCAAAAAGTAGCTGTTGTTTCTTCCTGTCAGTGCAGGACAGGCAGAAGCTGGGCTTGCTCTTACTGGAAAGGGTTTCCCTGACAGACAAGTCCCTGAATTCAGGTGGCCACATGGCCATTGGAATGGGCTGCCCAGGGAGGTGGTGGAGTCATCGTCCCTGGAGGTGTTGAAGCAAAGCCTGGCTGAGGTACTTAGTGCCATGGTCTAGTTGACTGGATAGGGTTGGTGCTAGGTTGGACTGGATGATCTTGAAGGTCTCTTCCAACCTGGTTGATTCTATGATTCTGTGGATTGTAGAGGTCACCTCCTTTACATGGTTTTACAGAGAGCTGCTTTGCCTCAAGCGCTGAGCATGGTGACAGGCTCGGAGCAACTGGCTGTGCTGCCTGTCACACCTACCCACTGGAAACTGTAATGAAAACAAGTGGCTTTCAATAAAGCTTGGGCATTCACTTGGAAATAATGAAAACAAGCACAAGGCAGCTGAGGAGCCTTTCTCAGGCTGTGTGGCACTGTTCCCTGCAGTCACACTGTCACCAGCTTCTCTTAGAGCAGGGTCCATTTGACCACAACAATATGCTTCAAAATGTCATTGGCCCCACAGAGAACTGTGTTCTAAGGGATAGCACTAAAATAAATGAATCTTTCCAAAATTAGGTAAGGAAATGTTTTAGAAGTGTTTTCCAGAAGCTGAAAGGTAAAATTGCTGTTGGAGGCTGCTTTTCCTTCAGAGCTCTACAGAGCCTCTGCTCACTGCAGTTGAGGAGGAAACTCTTGCTTTCATAGCCTACATGGGTAATGTTGCTAGAAAGGAGTCATAGAATCAATGAGGTTGGAAGAGATCTCCAAAATCATCCACTCCAACCTAGCACCCAGCCCTAGCCAAGCAACTAGACCATGGCACTAAGTGATTCAGCCAGGCTCTTCTTGAACACTTCCAGGGACAGTGACTCCACCACCTCCCTGGGCAGCCCATTTGTGATGGTTTGCACACCATTCCAATGCCAATCACTCTCTCTGCCAACTACTTCCACCTAACATCCAGCTTAGCCCTGCCCTGCCACAACTTGAAACTATGTCCCCTTGTTCTGTTGCTGGTTGCCTGGCAGAAGAGACCAACCCCACCTAGCTACAGCCTCCCTTCCAGAAGTTGTAGACAGCAATGAGGTCACCCCTGAGCCTCCTCTTCTCCAGGCTGCACACCCTCAGTTCCTTCAGCCTCTCCTTATAGGGTTTGTGTTCCAGGCTCCTTGCCAGTTTCGTTGCCCTTCTCTGTATGTGTTCCGGTATCTCAACATCTCTCTTGAATTGAGGAGCCCAGAACTGGGCACAATACTCTGTGTCCCAGAGGATTTTCACTTTGCAAGTGTACCTAACTGCAATTGCATGGGGGTTCTGTTAGCCCTGGGAGGATGGACTGCTCCTACAGCAATGTTTCGACGGCGACGTAAAATCCGTAAGATGTTTCCTTAGAGTGCATTTCACAAACTCAGTTCCTGTATTACAACTCAGCAAACAAGGAGTCTTTCTGTCGAATTTGTGTTGGTTGTGCATTTGCCACATGCTTTACAGAATCACACAGAATCACAGAATTAATCAGGTGGAAAAGACCTTCGAGATCATCAAGTCCAACCTATCACCCAACACCATCTAATCAACTAAATTGTGGCACCAAGTGCCACATCCAGTCTCATTTTAAAAGCACTTTCAGGGATGTAGCTCAGTCTCTAGAGCTAACTAGCTGTCCCTCCATGAAAATCTGCTATTTCTGATGCTTTTCATTATCTGTTTTTATGGCTTGTGTGCCCATTAAGATGACTTGCTGAAATACTTTAGAGCCCTTTGTTGCTTACAAGAAACTTCTTGCACGTTAGAAGCAACATGAAGTACAGTAGGACTGTGGAGCGTGTTGATTTGCAGCTCTCAGGTTGTACAGCAAACTTCGTGATTTTTCAGATTGTGATTTGTTTCCTCTCTTTGTTCCTTTAACATTGGATTGGAATCTTTCAGGAAACAGCCTGTCAGTTTTGTCTGGAATCAGGTTTTGATGAGATACTGTGATGGTTTGGGTGTTCCCTGCCCTCCCACACTTTAGAAATCACCCAGACTAGGCTCAGCCGGCTCTGGGAATAGAAATGAAGCTATTTATTTACAGCTAGTACAATATACAAGCAGATATTTACAGTATATACAGTTATAGACAGAAATAGACAAGGTAAAAGGTGATACAGAAGCACAACCCCCTCCCAGAAACCTGAGTCCCCAGGAGGGGCTCTCAACCACCCCTCACCTTCCCCCTGCCCCTCTCAACCTTACCCCAGTACTAAAGAAGAATAGAAGTTCGGCCAAGAGGTTAAGAAGCAAAGTGGGTTAGGCCAAATAGAAGGTGAGGTTAGGGAGTAAGATGTTTTTCAGCCAGCAGCCCGAGGCAGAGTGCAACAAAATGTTGAGTGTTATCTAATGTTTTTGTTTCTTCTTCAGCAAGACTCTGAGGGGAGTAGACATCACCATTGTTTTCCTTTCACAGCCTATGATCTAGTTCTTCTCACCAAAACATTCCAGCTAGCTTCAAACTAACACAGATACTTCAAAGATCAGTGATACCAAGACTAACTTGGTTCTGTGTTTAAATTAGTGCTCACAAAGATTACTGCAAGTTTATTTTCTTATCTTTGCTGCTCCCCGGGTGTGCCTGTCCCTCCCTTTTTGTCTGCAGGGCATTTATAACAGCAGCAGCAGCAGCAGCAGAAGACAAACCACGTTTTTTCTCATCTCTCAGACCAGTTCATCATCTTCCATCAATGCAGATCCACTAAATTTGAAGTTTAGAAATACATCCAATCACCATTTCTTACTACAGCACAAACTGAAGATGTTAAGGCAAACCCACAATTATTCTTCTGCACTAACATCAACATAAAGCAGCTTAGAAGAATTAAATGCACAGGAGTGCAGTTCTTTTATGATTATGCACCCTTAATCTTCAGAAGATGGTTAATTACATTTTAAGCAGCCTAAGAGCCCTAACATATTTGTATGTTAATAAAAATTCTCACCAGGGGTTTAAATCTAACATGTATTCACAGGTATAACTAATGGCATTTTTCAGTACTGCTGTGAAAAAAATGTGCCTCTAAGTTAGTAAGTTCACACAGGAAACTGCTGGGAGTTTTTAATTTACTCTCTAACTATTCTCCTAATCATTTTCTTATCATGCTGAGATGCCTAAATGCATACAGATTATAATGATGGTGTGCACCCACCATAGCAGTGTCAGCGATGACATTTGTCAGCGCTTGAAGTCAGGCTGCTGCAATCAGAGCTCTGCAGTCAAGGGGGGGAGGGAAATAAATGGGGATGACATTGCAGCTGCAGTTTTATGAGAACTTGTGTTTGCAGGTTCAAGGTTTATGCCAGTTCAGAAAGGGATTAGTCTTTAACCAGCACAGGTTCAAACATCTCTGTGATTCAGAGCATTTGGGACTACCTGTTAACCGTGTCATGCTCAGAGATGTTGAAGGTGCAAAGAATCATAGAATCAACCAGGTTGGAAGAGACCTCCAAGATCATCCACTACAACCTTGCAAAGAATCATAGAATCAACCAGGTTGGAAGATACCTCCAAGATCATCCACTACAACCTATCACCTAGTCTAGTTGACTGGGTAGGGCTGGATGCTAGGTTGGAGTGGATGATCTTGGAGGTCTCTTCCAACCTGGTTGATTCTATGACTCTGTGATTTAGTCATATAGTCTTCTATCATGGTTTTTCCACAGTAGATTTTCTTCATGTCTACCTTGCAGTGTAGACATTGTCATTCTGAAATATCCCCAGGGCATAAAGATAATTTGGGAAAGGAGGAAAGAACTAAACTTTTGAAATATGTTGCCCAATTATGAGTATTCCTCATTCTGAGCTTTATTTGTGGCAAGGATGACTCATTGCCCTTAAACACCCACCACCTATCTATTTCCTCTAATGTTGCTTTCCTTTTGATTCTCCGGATACAGATAGCTGACTGCTTATCTATTCCTACCATTAAAATGATGCATAACTGCTGCATTTTCTGGATGGAAACGTTATGGACACTGAAATGTCATCACAGGCCCATTTGCTCATCTGCTGTTATTTACTTTCCAGCAGACAGTATTCAGTACACAGGCACACACAATGCAGAAGTCAGCACAACATTCATCACGTTGATATCGGGACATACAAAGCATGCTGCCTCTGATCAATGGGAATAGTCTGGGCTGGAGCCTTTACAGTGCTCCCCATCTCCCTTCAGGATTCGTACAAATTTTCCCTGGATGAGACATAGTAGCTCTGGAGAGAAGCCAAGGTATGGCCACCTGCCAGCAGGAGGGGTTCTCTAAACAGGAGGGATGCAGAGTTCCACTGTCAGAGAGCTCCTCGTCTCTGATGAATACAACTGTGCACTGCTTTCCTCCAAAGCCTACTGGTGCCACCGCTGCACTCAGTGCTCCCTGGGAGGTTTGCACAGCACTCCCTTGGGCACCAGCCTGTGCCATGGTCTTGGATCATTTCCACTGCTGAGGCTCTTTGTGGATACAGATGAAGCGCTGTCTAGAATAAGCTCTGTCTAGAGTAAGAAGACATCCTGGATGCCCATGAGGCTCAATGGGGCTCTGGATAACCTGATCTATTTGAGGATGTCCCTGCTCACTGCAAGGGGGTTTGACTAGATGACTTTTATAGATCCCTTTCAACCCTTCTATGATTCTGTGAAAAGCATTTTGGATTCAGAACATGTGGTGCAAATGCCTAACTATCCAAAATCACATCCCAGGGAAATCAGTGGTGTAGCTCAATAGATGTGACTTCATAGAATCATAGCCAAAGCCAGTCACTCTCAACACCTGGGGTCAGCTGGCAGGAGAGGTCAGACCCAGCTTCAAAGACCATTCACTTTTGTTCACATATTTGTTTTGACACAACAGGAATGATGAGTTTTTAAGTTTTACAAGACCTGCTTCAGTGCAGGAATGATGAATGGCTTTGCCAGGTCAGACCAGGGATCCACCAGCCTCACTATGTCTTGCCCAACCTGGCTCAGAGCAGAAGGACAGGAATGGTAGAGGCTATGGGTGTTGCAAGCAGGTAGCTGTAGTTCCTCAGCATCTAGTGGAGGCTGGAGAAGCTCCCCTGTGGGGGCAGGCTGAGAGAGCTTGGGCTGTTCAGACTGGAGAAGAGAAGGCTCCAGAGAGACCTTAGAGCAGCCTTCAAGTGCTTGAAGTCAGAGCATGTCCTGAACACCATGAGACTAGAGGAGTTTTTTCCTGGAACTGGTGTCTGAAGCATTCCACTGCAGCTCTTCTGCAGCCATCAGACCAGCTCAACAGGAAACAATTAGCAAAGGCTTAGTTCAGCCTCATGCTGAATACCAGCAGAAGATGCTATCCCAGCCTAGCTCTGTGTGAGCTAACCACAGGCTCTGCAGGGCATTTTGCAGCTGAACACAGGTATGGAACAGAGTGAGGCAGCTTAGAGAGAGGAACCATTTCTGGCTGTTCTTGGTGGTTCCCAGGGTAGGAGAAGGAGCAATGCAGACAAGCTGGGACCCAGGAAGTTCCACCTCAGCACAAGGAGAAACTGCCTTGGTGTGAGGGCGCTGGAGCCCTGGAGCAGGCTGCCCAGAGAGGTCGTGGAGTCTCTCCAAACCCACCTGGGTGTGTTCCTGTGTGACCTGCCCTGGTGCCCATGCTTTGGCAGGGGGTTGGACTGAATGATCTTGAAGGTCCCTTACAACCCCTAACATTCTGTGATTCTGTGATAGTGTTTGAGGTCAAATAATTCACTCAGCTAAAGATTAATTTCTTTCACGGAAGGCAAGGCACACAAAGTTGCTTATCCAAAGGTATTACCAATTTCTGACACTGTATGCACTCACAAGCACCATGCAGAAAACTTCTGCCTTGAATCAACAGCTACTGCCCCAGCTCTACGTCAGAGACACGTTGTGAACTTTTCTAGCTATAATGAGAGTACAGAGAGGTGGTCCTTAAAGCTGAGGGGATGAAAATACCTATTCTTATACATCTCAGCAAGCCTATGAGGGAAGTAGACATCACCACTGTTTTCCTTCCACAGCCTGTAATCTAGTTCTCACCAAACCATTCTAGCTAGCTTCAAACTAGCACACACTTGTTATGGGAGCTTAGTTTTTCAGAAGTTTTATTCAGTGTTTTTTGGAAAAAAAAAGAAAGAAATTCTGTCAGGTAACTCCATTGAGCATCCCCAAATCACTTTTGCAAGTCATAACCCTTGCCCTCCCACTGAGAATTGTTGTAAAGGGTTAATCCTCCTGAGGGAGTGGTCTTGACCCTTACCTCAGGTCCTCCTGACCTTGGGGGTGGGTCCAAGTCTTACTCCAAGTGTAATGCTTAGCCCACTCCCGCTTCCTGTCTAGTCCCCTATGAAAACAGAGGAACCTCCTGCTTCATTCCCTCTTGTCCTGCCTGACAGCATCACCCTCCTGTTCCTGCTGCTCTCTGTTCTACCATGTGGCCATCAATCCACGAGGTGGACAAAACCATTGCCATCAGGGTTGCCCAGGGAGGTGGTGGAGTCATCGTCCCTGGAGGTGTTCAAGAAAAGCCTGAATGAGGCACTTAGTGCCATGGTCTAGCTGACTGGATAGGGCTGGGTGCTAGGTTGGACTGGATGATCTTGAAGGTCTCTTCCAACCTGGTTGATTCTACGAGTCTATGAATCTGCTTATCTCTGCACACCTTGAGTACTGTGTTCAGTTCTGGGGCCCCCAGTTTAGGAGGGACATTGAGATGCTTGAGCATGTCCATAGAAGGGCGACGAGGCTGGGGAGAGACCTCGAGCACAATCCCTACTAGGAGAGGCTGAGGAAGCTGGGATTGGTTAGCCTGGAGAAGAGGAGGCTCCGGGGTGACCTTATTGCTGTCTACAACTACCTGAGGGGTGGTTGTGGCCAGGAGGAGGTTGCTCTCTTCTCTCAGGTGGCCAGCACCAGAACGAGAGGACATAGCCTCAGGCTGCACCAGGGGAAATTTAGGCTGGAGGTGAGGAGAAAGTTCTTCACTGAGAGAGTCATTGGACACTGGAATGGGCTGCCCGGGGAGGTGGTGGAGTCGCCGTCCCTGGGGCTGTTCAAGGCAAGATTGGACGTGGCACTTGGTGCCATGGTCTAGCCTTGAGCTCTGTGGTAAAGGGTTGGACTTGATGATCTGTGAGGTCTCTTCCAACCCTGATGATACTGTGATACTGTGCTTATCTTATTTTCCCTTCCCTATGCCTCTTTGTAACTCCCCTACCTCAAATACCTTTTATTTATTGTCAAAATTTTCTCTTTTAACTTCCAAATCAAAGTTAGGCTATTTATTTGGGTGTGTTTTACCTTTTTCTCTCTACATCTAATTCCTTTTCTTTCATAAAAAAAAAAAAGGGGGGGGGAGGGGGAGAGGTAAAGGCATCCTATAATTTGTCATTGGTTCTATTAACTATACTTAAGTCTCTGGAAAATTTAGACTAGAACCGAGACAGCTGTGAAAGTGTACAAGTGTATGGAAGAGAGATACAGCTCAACACTTCCACTGCCCTGAGTTTCCTCTTCAGTCTTTTAGCTTCCTGCTGTTATATATGAAGTAGCTCCACTCTTCTCGCAGACTCCTTCCCAGTATCTTGTAAATGATCTTCAAAGTTTGAGGTGGTTCTCCAGAGATGTGATTCAGCAATAATTCAGCCTATAGAAGTTCCCAAGCCTGTACTTTATTGATTTGGCTAACAGTTTGCACTGACTAGATAACAATTTCTTGTCTTATTACCCTGTGTTTTCATTGCATCCACCCTGTCTGATAGAAGCAATATCAATCTTTGGCAGCTTTCAATTGCTAACAGTTAAGTACCTCTAAACTTGTCTTTTCTTCATTTTGGAGTGTCTTGAAGTTCCCTAATTTGAAGGGTTGGGAGATAGTTTAAAAGATTTACTTCTCTTCCTGAGGGAAACAACAACCAAACAAAAAAAGAGCCACACAGTTCTGTTCTTCTGGTGCCTGCACAAAATCCTCAGCTGCAATTCCCACCCAGCCTGCAGAAAGTGTTCATCGCATCACCCTTCCCACTCTGTAGCAATAAAAGCAGACAATGTGTGGTTGCCTAGTAGACAGAATAACAGAAAGCATCAATGCACTTTATGATGCTTGGCAGAAAAACACAGACTACATCCTACTGCATTTTCAGGACAGACTAGATGCTGATCACTGATGCTTGCAGCTAAGAAAAGTTCCTTGGGTCAGAGCTGCTAAAATTGGACACATAAAGCAAAAGTGTGAGGAGGGTGGGAATAATACAGAGCAAATGTTGGGCACACTCTGATTTGTGAAACCACTTTCTTTCAACAGTAGTCACAATCATTTTGTACTTGGTTTTGGGGGATGTTTGAATGATTAGGTAGCTAAAAGGCTTGCAAACGGTGACTGTCTGAGCTGCAGGCTCACATAGATGTTGCAGTACTGACATGAGCATCAGGAGTGCTCTTGTGCTCTTCCTGAAATGTTTCTGCCATGCTACAGACAGGAACTGGAAAAATTCCTCATGACTCAGCCCAGAGACTCATTTCAGCAAATGCTGAGTGCTTGCTGTTTGTCCACAGGGAAAACATTCAGAGACGTTTTTAGGCAAGGACCTTCTGCATTCTGATATTGAGCCCATAGACTCAATTAGTCCACTGGTTTCAGCTCATGTATCTCAGAAGACAGTGGATACTTTCTCCTAGATCATAGCAGTGGCAAACTTGAAGAGGTGGCAGAGACCCCTCACTTAGGACCAGTTAATGTGTGCTGTCCCTGGTCCTCTGCAGCATTGAGTCACTTTGTCATCTCACTTCTTTCCAAGATGCCCTCTTTGTAGGACTCAGCAGGGTTTTAGCAGGGCTCTTCTTGCAGTTCATAGTTTTCTTCTGAGAAAGCTCACATCCTCAAGAAGTGTCAAGCTGTTTCCCTCAGCATGGCAGGGCAGAAGCTCAGCCTTTAAGCAACACACTTGTTCCCTGAGCACCAGCCTACTCACTACTAGCTTCACATCTGCTGCTTCTCCTTCTAAAGCAAATTCTAAAGAGAGTAAATGTCCACAAATGCACCACCCCTGCATCCAGTAGCACAGGTGCACAGCTCTGGCTGATGCAGCCTGTGTGACTTAGTTCTCCCTGCCAATATGACAGCCTTTGTTAAGAAGAAAACCTGGAGTTTTGGTAGTGAAATAAACTCAGCTCTGAGATTTGCTGAAGTGGCCTGACATCATCAGATAGGCTGTGTGCTGCAGTTCCAGCTCTTCTCTCTCATACCTTTTCTTAGTTGTCTGTCTTACCACTGAAACCTTCTGGCCAGAATACTCCTAGGTGTGGAAAAAGAACTCTGAGGTGTACATTAGTTTTTCCTCCTGCAAAATGTCCCAGTTTAAACTTTCCAGTTATTCCAAGATGTGGCAGTATTAATCAAAGTAATGCTATCCGGTGTGTAACGGAGGGGTGTTAGAATCATAGAATCAACCAGGTTGGAAGAGACCTCCAAGATCATCCACTCCAACCTAGCACCCAGCCCTAGCCAGTCAACTAGACCATGGCACTAAGTGCCTCAGCCAGGCTTTGCTTGAACACCTCCAGGGACTTTGTGCAAATTGTTTGTACTTAAGTAACAACGCCCAGGATGATGCCCTGGAGAAATGAGATTGCAAATATAAATGAAACCACAATGACCTGTGGTTTAGGGGACACCAAATCAGCTGTATCAGGAGAGGGAACATTCATCACCTTAATCTGCTCTATTCCTTTAGAAAAGAGAAAGAAAGCATAGCTCCTTTTCTTCAAACATCACTCTGGTCAGGAACTGATTTATCTTAAATCTATCTGCAGTGCTTGCTGCTGGGTTTTATGATTGTGGCTTTTCAGGCATCCAGCAGCAATAAGAATAATTCTGTGTCCAGAAATTCTCCCCACGTTCTGGTTAGGGCATTTTAGCTGTGAGCTTTGAGCCCATTACTGGAGTACTGATTTAACCCTTTTACTGTACTATTAAGAAGAAATGTTGCTTGGTGCAAGATCTTTCTTCCTCTGCCCAGCTTTTCCAGTAAAGGCATTGCTGACCAAGGAAGGAGGGTAAGAAAGATGCTGAAATCTGGCTCAACTCAAGAATAGGACCCTGAATAAGCAGACATCAAGCATTTAATTTTTTCTTGACCAGCTGTTTTGATCAAGGATGCTTTATAAAGGAAGCTCATTACCAGTAACAAGGGCTGTGCAGTGACTTCAGTCAGTAATGGTTTTTCTTTTAAGTTTGTTTGCTCTGGACTCCCTGTCCAGGGGGCCTCAGAAGGACATTTTCATCCTGTTCACTCGAGTCAGCCAGACCCCTGTGGTAGCATGATTCAGAGATCTCTGAGTGATGATGGAATCACATACCTTCCCAGAGCAAGCAGAGAAATCCACCCTGCTGCATCACATGCTCAGAGCCAAAAGAACACTTAAAAGACTTTGATGAGGACTGAGTGACAGCTGAAAGAAGCACCCTATGCAAACAGGTGGGTCAAAAGAATGGGACATGGCCTTATCCAGTGTATCTGAGGGAGAGACAGGAGAGCAGTCATGTGGTTTTCATTTGTCTTTTTTTTTTTTCCCAGTGCAAATATTGCTTTAAAAGCCATCAGTGGGGATGAGCATAGTGGCCATGACATCATTGCCAACATGCTTTTCCCACCTATAGCTTGGCAGCTTTTGACAAAGTGGGAAATCCCAAGGGGATTCTTGTGGCTTTGGCAGGTTTATTCCCCTCTTGCATGCAGGTAGTCTCAGTAAACAGGAGAAGGTGTCAGGGAAGAGGAAGCAGGAGAAAGAGTTGGAAAAAGAGGTGAGCTGATTAGAAAGAGGCAGCATCAAATACTGAGACATTTGGTGTCCTTTTTCTTTAAATAGGAGAGCACACTGGTTGTTTTGGAGAAATCTGCTAACAGCTTTGAGCCAGATGCCCAACAAACAGACACCAGCACAAGCCCTCTGCAAGTCCGTGATTCAATGTGAGATTAGCCCCACTGTGGACCTGGCCTTGTTGGTACTGAACAGCCTGTGCCTTCCTCAGCACACTGCTCCTGAAGCAAAATCCAGGCACTTACAGACAACCTCAGGCTTCATTAGACAGGTTTATTATTTGCTATAAGATTCCTGGGTTTGTTCGAATCGCCATGAGAACTTCTCACAGAAAGGCCACAAGACTATAAAACCCAAACAGAATCAAGAACAAAGCTTTCCTATTATTGAGTCCAAATGCACACTAATGAGATCTAAGCAGATAAGTAAGAGACAAAGCAAAGCAACTGACTCAGAACACATCTGCCTTGCACTGCCCTAAGGAGCAGTGACTGGAGCAGAGGTTAAAATACTCCCAATGACATTGTCTATCTGTGACAGGCTGGATGGGTGAGCAAAGGCCAATGGGATGAGATTTAACATGGCCAAGTGAAGGGTTCTACACTTTGGTCACAACAACCCCAAGCAGCGCTACAGGCTGGGGACAGAGTGGCTGAGAGCATCCAGGAAGAAACGGACCTAGGGATACCGAAGATGAGCCAGCAGTGTGCCCAGGTGGCCAAGAGAGTCAATGGCATCCTGTCCTGGATCATGAACAGTGTGGCTAGCAGGACAAGGGAGGTTATTCTTCCCCTGTATTCAACACTGGTCAGGCCACTCCTTGAATACTGTGTCCAGTTCTGGGCTTCTCAATTCAAGAGAGATGTTGAGGTGCTGGAACATGTCCAGAGAAGGGCAACAAAGCTGTTGAGGGGCCTGGAACACAAACCCTGTGAGGAGAGGCTGAGGGAGCTGGGGGTGTGCAGCCTGGAGAAGAGGAGGCTCAGGGGGGACCTCATTGCTGTCTACAACTCCCTGAAGGGAGGCTGTAGCCGGGTGGGGGTTGGTCTCTTCTGCCAGGCAACCAGCAATAGAACAAGGGAACACAGTCTCAAGTTGTGCTGGGGGAGGGCTAGGCTGGATGTTAGGAGAAAGTTGTTGGCAGAGAGAGTGATTGGCATTGGAATGGGCTGCCCAGGGAGGTGGTGGAGTCACCATCCCTGCAGGTGTTGAAGCAAAGCCTGGCTGAGGCACTTAGTGCTATGGTCCAGTTGATTGTATAGGGCTGGGTGCTAGTTTGGAGTGCATGATCTCGGAGGTCTCTTCCAACCTGGTTGATTCTATGATTCTATGAATGCAGGTTTATTAGTGATCCCTTGAGTGCCTTCAGGACCACAGAGATTCCAGCAGCTACTTGACATTGCAACCCAGGCTAGATTTGTGCTGTTCTTAAGTTCTTGACCGTGAACTTGCACGGATATGTTTTCATGGGCTCTAACCACCTGTCTACATGCAGACTCTTCTCTGTACAGAATTATGGCTAACTCGAGCTGGCCAAGTCCCAGAAGGGTGGTCCCACACTCTCACTTTTGGCACTCTAGTTGTCTATCCTTTGTCCACTTTGAGAGTGCTGCATTCAGATGGATTCCATTTAAATAACATTCTGATTAGTTGCAAATGATTCATTTCCTGCCAAAGCAATTCCCTGGTTCACCTGTGTGTCCAATTTCTTGCTAGATCTGGCACAAAGCAAGGTAAGTCATGGGAAGTAGGAACTCACTCCTTTCTAGACCAATGTAGATTTAGATCAGCTTAAATACATGGAAAAAAATGCAGCCAGAGACACCAAAATGGGAGGCCAGAGATCTAAATCAGCTTCTGTGCAAGCTCTGCACCCACGTTTAAAGCTAAAAAGATGTTTTAAGCTTAGCTAAAATATAATATCTCAATTTGAAAGTCTGACCTGGTATAAAAATATGCATCTGTACTTGCAAGAGTAAGCAGGGGGCATGAGTCACAGAATGACAGAAACATGCAGGTTGGAAAAGACCCTCAAGATCACCATGTCTAACCTATAACCCTACTCTACAAGATTCATCTTAAGCCACATCCCAAAGCAAGACATCCAAATGACCCTTAAACACATCCAGGGTCAGTGATGCAACCACTTCCCTGGGCAGCTCATTCCAGTGCCTGACCACTCTCTCCATGAAAAACTTTCCTGTAATGTCCAATCTAAACCTACCCAGTCTCAGCTTGAGGCCTCAGCCAAAATGGCCTTGAACATCTAATAGGGGTCATCCATGACCTGCCTGGGGAACCTGTTCCTGTATCTCACCACCCTTACTGCAAAGAATTGATTCTTGATATCCAGTCTATATCTGCCTTATTTCAGTTTAAGAAGATCTGTAACAGTTAAAACATTCTACAGCAACTGACCAGCATATGTGTATGAAATACAAAGTTTTGTCCAGTGCCTGAGATAGTTTAGAATCCATAAATTGTGTGTGTGTGTATGTATATATATACATCACCCCTGAGGAGGCTCAGGGGTGATCTTATTACTGTCTACAACTACCTGAAGGGGCATTGTAGCCAGGTGGGGGGTGGCCTCTTCTCCCAGGTAACCAGCAATAGAACAAGGGGACACAGTCTCAAGTTGTGCCAGGGTAGGTATAGGCTGGATATTAGGAAGAAGTTTTTCACAGAGAGAGTGATTGGCATTGGAATGGGCTGCCCAGGGAGGTGGTGGAGGCACCATCCCTGGGGGTCTTCAAGAAAAGACTGGCTGAGGCACTTGGTGCCATGGTCTAGTTGATTGGTTAGGGCTGGGTGCTAGGTTGGCCTGGATGATCTTGGAGGTCTCTTCCAACCTGGTTGATTCTATGATTCTATGATTCTATGATATATAAAACTGATGAGCATTACCATTAGTCACAAGTCAGTGCCATTGCTTGCTGCAGATTGCACCTACACTGCCCTGCTCCTCCAAACTCTATTTTCCCTTGCTCTGAGCTCCAGCACCGGGTTACCTTTCAAAAACAAATGCATGGAAGATCTCTCACACTTTTGTTATCCTCAC
The DNA here is from genome assembly GCF_015220805.1 of Pogoniulus pusillus. NCBI lineage: Eukaryota > Metazoa > Chordata > Aves > Piciformes > Lybiidae > Pogoniulus > Pogoniulus pusillus. Next base: position 8,031,310 of record NC_087264.1, on the reverse strand, counting down.
CAGGGCAGGAGATGGTAGAAGGAATTAAAGAGATATCTCTCTGTTGGTGAATGTCAGTGAAACATCACTGAGGCTTAGTCAAGGCTGGGAGAAGGACACTTCTTGCTGTTCAGATCATACTTTTGATTCTCCTTGAAGCTCTTGGGTACCTGTACATGTCCATTGTCTCTGGCTCAAAGCTCTCCATGGCCTGTCAGCAACAAAATAATTTGTAGAGATGGCAGAACATGACTGATGATGTCATGCACATTTATTAATTCTGCATTTGCACTTCTAAGTAGGCCAAGGAGCATTTCCTCCTCTTCATTTTCTACCTCTTTGCTTCAGCTGCTGCAATAAGAGGTCAAGCTGGAAGCATTTACAACCCAGCTGTGGGCAGCTCTCTCTGCCCACACGCTGTCCCTTCCTGATATCCCAGGAGATGAACATTGTGTGGCATCCTTGGCCATAAGCAAAGCCTTGCCAAGGAGATTTCCCATGGAGAATCAACATATTCAGCTGTCACTTTCTCACAGCATCTGCAGTAAGAGTTTCATTTAAGAAAGGATATTTTTAGCCTGGAGGTGCATGGCCAAATGGTCAGGGCTGTCCCTGATGCTTGAGGATATAAAAAGGAAAGGGGAGGTCCCAAAGGTGCCAGCACCATCTATATTTTGGGAACTCTGCAGATGATCTCTGTGAAGAAGGAATATTATTCTGCTTGTGTTACAGTGTCACATCAGTCAAAACTGATGCTTTTAAAAACGTGAACTCTGCCTGGTGATTGTGTCCTGAGCCTTTCTAAGAGGTAAAATATGTAATAGGTAGTACCCCTTAGGATCCCAGGAAAATGCAAGGGAACAGATCTCTCCCGATATGCTTGATATTAAGTGTGCTGGCACATGCAGACTGTGTCAAAAGTGGCCAGGAGAGCCAATGGCATCCTGGCTTGGATCAGAAACAGTGTGGCCAGTAGAACAAGGGAGGTTATTCTCTCCCTGTACTCAGCACTGGTCAGGACACACCTTCAGTACTGTGTCCAGTTCTGGGCTCAATTCAAGGGAGATGCTGAGATACTGGAATGTACTCAGAGAGGGGTGATGAAGCTGGTGAGAGGCCTGGTACACAGCCCTGTGAGGAGAGGCTGAGGGAGCTGGGGGTTGTTCAGCCTGGAGAAGAGGAGGCTCAGGGCTGACCTCATTGCTGTCTATAGCTATCTGAAGGGAGGCTGTAGCCAGGTGGGGGTTGGTCATGAGAAGGTCATCTCAGAGCCTCCTCTTCTCCAGACTCAACAGCACAAACTCTTTCAGTCTGTCCTCATAGCAGAGCTACTGCAGCCCTCTGAGCATCCTCGTGGCCCTTCTCTCGACACACTCCAACATCTCCACATCCCTCTTGTAATGGGGGCTCCAGAACTGAATGCAGTACTCCAGGTGGGGTCTTAGTAGAGCAGAGTAGAGGGGGAGAATCACCTCCCTCAACCTACTGGCCACACTTCTGACATAGCCCAGCCTGGTTGGCTTTCCAGACTGTGAGTGCACACTGCTGGCTCATGTTGAGCTTCTCGCCCACCAGCACCCCCAAGTACCTCTCCTCAGGGCTGCTCTCCAGCCACTCACTGCCCAGCCTGGATTTATGCTTGGCATTGCCTCAACCCAGATGCAGGACCTTGCACTTGGTCTTGTTGAACCTCATGAGGTTGGCTTGTGCCCACCTCTCCAGCTTGTCCAGATTCCTCTGGATGGATCCCTTCCCTCCAGCCTGTCTGCTGTACCACACAGCTTGGTGTCACCAGCAAACTTGCTGAGGGTGCACTCAATGCCTCTGTCCATGGCACCAACAAAGATGTTGAACAATACTGGTCCCAGGACTGATCCCTGAGGGACTCCACTTCTTACTGGGCTCCATTTGGCCATGGATCCATTGACAGCCATTCTTTGGGTGTGGCCATCAAGCCAGTTCTTTATCTATCCAGTGGTCCACTCCTCAAACCCCTGAGTCACCAGCTTGGAGACCAGGACAGTGGTGCAGGACAGTGTCAAAGGCCTTACCCAGGTCCAGGTAAATGATATGAGTTGCTCCTCTTCATCTATTAATGTTTAAGAACTCTATCACCTAAGGCTAAACTATAGTGCAGCTGGAAGAAACATGTGCTGACAGTTACATGTCAGCTGATTGCAAAGCAAGGAATCTATACACTTCTGCACACAACAGAAACACTGACCTGTGCCTCATTATTTACTCTTTGTATTTATATGTCTTGATGATGTGCAATTTTTTTTACCATCTCTCTAGGAATTACTGCTTTACCTCCCTGAGAGCAGCAGCTCATCCAGTGGCTAGAGCAGGTGGGCTCATCCAACAGTTTTGCATCTGGCTGACACAGAATGAGGCCCAGGGAAGCATGGGACAATCCCTAACAGGGACAGTGGCCCTGATCTGTGTTGTGAATCTCCTCTCACATCACCTCTGGCTGTCCTAATATGAACAGGCTGTCTGTGAAATGGCATAATGTTGTTTCTTTTCCATAGGAATAACTTGAACACAGTTAGCAATGCTGGGTCATCTGCTCCTGCTCCCTGGGAGTCAGGGAGAAACTACTGTATACAAACACTTCCAATAACTGCTTTTGTAGATTCAGTAAACAGAGTGGTTAAAAATTATACCTTTGGTGAGTATCCAACAGTGTAACCTTTTAAGGTTGGAAATGAATTCTGAATTGTCTGAGTGAAAACAGCTTTTAACTAACAGGATGGAGTCTAATGAGAGATCAGTGTCTATTGTGGGAGAATTATTCCCCTCTCCAGGAAGCTGAAGGAGACATTTGCCACTGTGGGGAGTGCTGAGATGTGGAAAAGAGGCTAGGGATAAAGAAACAGGCTTGATTTTTGGTCAGCAGCAGCACCACAGGAGCAAAGCACGGTCACGCTGCAGCCCAATGGGAAACTGCCCCCAAGAACAAACCTATTTCAGCTTCTGATTTCAGCATCCAGCCATCCTGCAGGATCTCTAATTAAATGCACAGTGCATCCTAACACACAAGCTAATAAAAGATGATGAAACACAAACCGCAGTCACTCCTGCAGCAGCCTCCCTTGATCAGAGCAGTCAGGTCAGTGGGAGATGTGCCCTGAAGGTGGGAAGCCCTGTGTGGCAGAGCAGCTGGTGAAGGATGGGAGACAAGGAGGAGAAATCTGGAGTTGAAGGCTTTGTGACCACACTGCAGTATTGCAAGCTTCGGATACATAAAGCTGGATGTTGGCTTGCAAATCAAATCCCTTCTCTTAATGCTATTCATTAGGGAATGGGATTTAAGAGGCCCCAGTCTGATCACAGGGGCTTTCTAAAAGAAAGAATTGAAGCTTTGTAAGTAGAAAATGTCTAAGTGCACCACATCTTATGTCAGCTTTGGGGAAGGATGCTGCAGAAAATCACCAGAGCTGCCAGCTGGGCAAGCAGTTGTAAATTACAACCAGAAGACAAATTTGCCAGTGCCTTGATTGACCACTGGGTGAGATCACCAATTCCACCAGTGAGTCATTATAGACAATTCTTCATCTTACAAACTTGTTTAATCTTCTTAGGCATTTAGAAATGAATAGGCAACATCATCTTTGTCATGCTGACCAGTGAATTGGGGAATAGAAAAGATATGAGGGGATTGAACCTTCTGAAATGAACTGTTCACAGGATCATAGGATCACAGGATGGCAGGGGCTGGAAGACATCCAAGGACATCATTGAGTCCAACCCACCCTGCCAGGGCAGGACCATGCAACCCAGACAGATCACAGAGGACACATCCAGACAGGCCTTGAAAGTCTCCAGAGAAGGAGACTCCACAACCTCTCTGGGGAGCCTGTGCCAGTGCTCTGTGATCCTTACAGTAAAGAAGTTCCCCCTTGTGTTCAGCTGGAAGCTCTTTTGCTGCAACTTACACCCATTGCTCCTTGTCCTATCACAGGGAACAAGTGAGCAAAACCTGTCCCCCCCTCCTGCCCCCCAGCCCTCAGATGTTTATAAACATTAATTGAACCCCCTCTCAGTCTTCTCTTCTCCAGACTAAAGTGCTCCATCTCCCCCAGCCTCTCCTCATCAGGCAGTGTTCCAGTCCCCTAATCATCCTTGTAGCTCTCTGCTGGACCCTCTCCAGCAGATGTCTGTTCCTCTGAAACTGAGAAGCCCAAAACTGAATGCAGTATTAAAGATGAGGTCTCAGCAGGGCAGAGTAGAGGGGAAGGAGAACCTCCCTTGATCTGCTGGAAACTCTCTTCTTAGCACACTCCAAGATCCCATTGGGCTTCTTGGCCACAAGGGCACATTGCTGTGCCATGGTTAATTTGTTATCCACCAGCACTCCCAGGTCCCTCTCCACAGGGTTGCTCTCCAGCAGATCACCTCCCAGCCTGTACTGGTGCAGTTTATTATTCCTTCCCAGGTGCAGGACTCTGCACTTGTCCTTGTTGAACCTCATCTGGTTCAGCTCTCCAGTCTGTCCAGGTCTCTCTGGATGGCCACACAGCCTTCAGCTGTATCAGCCAAGCCTCCCAGCTTGGTGTTAGTAGCAAACTTGCTGAGCAGACTCTGACCCCTCATCAGTGTCATTGATGAAGATGTTCCTGGAAGGAATCATAGAATCATAGCATCAGTCAGGGCTGGACTTTGCTTTGCTCCATTCCCCCTAGTCCTGGCACTTCCTGATAGCCTAAAAAGTCCCTCCCCAGTTTTTTTGTAGTCCCCCTTCAGAAACTAGAAGGCCACAAGAAGGTCACCTCGGAGCCTCCTCTTCTGCAGACTGAGCAGCCCCAACTCTTTCAATCTGTCTTCACAGCAGAGCTGCTGCAGCCCTCTGAGCATCCTTGTGGCCCTTCTCTGGACACACTTCAGCATCTCCACATCTTTCTTGTAATAGGGGCTCCAGAACTGGCTGCAGTACTCCAGGTGGGGTCTCAGCAGAGCAGAGTAGAGGAGGAGAATCATCTCCCTCGACCTGCTGGCCACAGTTCTCCTGATGCAGCCCAGGATCTGGTTGGCTCTCTGGGCTGCAAATGTACACTGTATGTGTGCACACTTTGTTACAGTACTCTGTGGAGGTCTCTTTAGCTTCTTACAAGCTCTTGGGTTTTTTTTAGTTAACTGAGATTTGCTGGGATAGCAATGAACTCCAGTCTGGAAATTAGCCCAGCCTAGTCTGTCAAAGCAAAGAAAGCACGTTCCCTGCTCTGTTGAGAAGACAGAATTAATAAATTCAACTAGATCCCAGTGTCCATATCTCTGTCCTGTCCTGAGCCATGGCATTGCAGAGTGTGACCTGTAGACCACTCCTCTCCCAACATTGTTGAATCTCTCTTAAAACAAAGCCACATGTCAAAGTGCGGATTCATTCCATGCATGCAGGTGCAACACCTAATGCCTGGCCAAGGTTATCTTGGCTGGGCCAAAATGACTTGCTCCAGACTACAGGGAATCAAAAACTGGCTGCTAACACAGGAGAACACAGCCCCAGCTTCACTATCCTCAGGGCTCCCCCACGGGCCAGCAATGATGCACATGCTCAAGGATGAGCAGAGGCTAGAATTACCTCTGCTTTCAGTGACAAGTGGAAACTTCTTGCACCTTTTTCTCCTAGCTGTGCACATTCACAGACATGCTATTTATAGCACAGCTTCTTTCCTAGGGCTATCTGCAAACCAAGACTGTCAGGTTTTCATGCTGTCAAGAGGGAACTCAGCATCCTATTTTGGACTAAAGCATGCATTATCATTCAAGACTGAAATCTTTGGCCCTTGATTCTTCTCTCAGGCAACCAGCAACAGAACAAGGGATCACAGTCTCAAGTTGTGCTAGGGGTGGTCCAGGGTGGATGTTGAGAGGAAGTTCTTCACAGAGAGAGTGGTTGGCATTGGAATGGGTTGCCCAGGGAGGTGGTGGAGTCACTGTCCCTGGAGGTGTTGAAGCAAAGCCTGGATGAGGCACTTAGTGCCATGGTCTAGTTGACTGGCTGGGGCTGGGTGCTAGGTTGGACTGGATGATCTTGGATGTCTCTTCCAACCTGGTTGGTTCTATGATTCTATGATTCATGGCTGAGTTTGTTACACCTTGAAAAGGTCTAAATCCAGACTCAAGTAGGAATATACCCTGTGAGTTTGGACAAATAGTGAACCCCTATTACACCTCCTTTGCAAGAGACACAGAAAACTGTTTTCCATTGAGTTCCTGGAATAATTTCCATATAAATCATGATGGAGACATTATTTTGCACCACAAACCCATGTGTTCTTCACCTGGAGACTTTTTGGGGTAAGATTTAGGCTGGAAGCTGCAAAGTAACAGAGCTAAAATTCTGCTGTTTCTCACATGATGAAGAAACAGAATGAAGAATGCAATAAAATCATAAATTTGCCTCCTTAAACAACTTTGTAGATAAATGCAATGGGATGTGTCCTCCATATGAATACTGCCAGGCAGCTCTTTATAGATCCTAAGTTTGTATTGATCTGTGCATCCATAAAAGCTGTTCTTTGTCAGGCATAAGAGAACAGGCTCAGTATGCATGACCACGCATGCCAATGTCAATGGAGCTCTAAAGCTGCACCCTCAGAAAAAATAAATGGTAAGCCAGATTTTATTTGAAAAGAATGGAAATCTGTGACATTAAGAATTAAAAATTCAAGTCTTCTGACCTAGATTAACTTTCTTTGCTCAATCACCCATATGTAACATGCTCTAAATCAGCTCCTGGAGATGTCCTTTTGCATGTTCTTCATGATTAATTGAATTAGCAATTGATTTGTATAATATGACTCACTTAGAAATGAAGCCACACTAAACTGACAACATGAACACCATTCAGGTAGCAACAAATCACAGGTTCTGCAGCTAATCTCACCTAAGCCTCCTGGGCAAAGCAGATTTGCTATCTGCTATCCAAAGCAGCAGCCAGGCAGAAAGGGATCTGGGGTACTGGTAGATAGGAGCTGAAGATGAGCCAGCAGTGTGCCCAGGTGGCCAAGAGAGCCAATGGCATCCTGGCCTGGCTCAGGAACAGTGTGGCCAGTAGGACAAGGGAGGTAATTCTGCACCTGTGCTCAGCACTGGTCAGACCACCCCTTGAGCACTGTGTCCAGTTCTGGGCTCCTCAATTCAAGAGAGATGTTGAGGTGCTGGAAGGGCAACAAAGCTGGTGAGGGGCCTGGAACACAGCCCTGTGATGAGAGACTGAGGGTGCTGAGGGTATCTAGCCTGGAGAAGAGGAGGCTCAGTTCAATTAACCAGACCATGGCACTAAGTGCCCCATCCAGGTTTTTCTTCAACATCTCCAGGGACAGTGACTCCACCACCTCCCTGGGCAGCCCATTCCAATGCCAATCACTCTCTCTGCCAACAACTTCCTCCTAACATCCAGCCTAGACCTCCCCTGGCACAATTTGAGACTGTGTCCCTTTCTTCTATTGTTAGTCACCTGGGAGAAGAGACCAACCCCACCTGGCTACAGCCTCCCTCCAGGGAGTTGTAGACAGCAATGAGGTCACCCCTGAGCCTCCTCTTCTGCAGGCTAAACACCCCCAGCTCCCTCAGCCTCTCCTCATAGAGTTTGTGTTCCAGGCCTGGATACCCCTGCCATGGTGATTGCCACTACCTGTAGCAAACTACCACCTATTGTGATGGTTTTAGCTCACCAGGATGCAGCTGACTCTCCAACTGGGTGCAAAGGTAGACTCACACAAAATACTGTGGTTTAGGGCAACTGGAGCAGGCAAAGCAAGAGTAGAGAAGCTGAGGGTGAAGGCAGACAAGTGCAGGAGTTAGAAGCAGGATAATTACACATGTAGCTCCCAGACCAAGCATCCAGCAGCAGATGGCAGCTCACTTTTTCCAAAGTTTCCAGTAGATGCCAGCAGACTCAAAGCCCCTGTCTCAGGATGACTCTGGTTTTACCACCAACACAAATCCTCTTGAGGTCCTAAAAGCTTTCACAACAGCCTAGGCATGCCAGAGAAAGAGGGTAGCTAACAACAGTGGGAAGAGAAGACCTTTCCTCAGCCCAATTATTTTGATATTTAACATGTGGGCCTAGAAATGAGAATTCATCATTTCCTTTGCTGGAGATGATTGTGCAGTGAGAAATGAGTAGTACTGAGAATTATTATAAACTACTACCAGCTCTAGGCTGCTCTTTTCTTCCCCCCCCCCCCCCTCCTCTTTTCTCTTTTCCAAAGTAGCATCCCCATTTGCATAGCAAAGCAGCAGCTTTTCATGAGAAAATAACATTTTTATGCCTGTCAAAATTTCCTTTCATTTATGCCAAGAAGTCACGACTGATGCCATGTCTCCTTTTCTCCTGGGTGTGAATCTCTTTCCCAGCACCAGTTAAGTGGAGGGAAGAGTGAACTTTATCTTTCCTGTCAGCTTGGCTAGACACTACTGGGAACAGGAACATGAAAGAAGGATCCCATTTTCTTCCCTGACAGTTTAACCCTGCAAATCCTGATCTACTGTCATGTGTGAAGATGGATTTTCTTTTGTTGCAGGCTAAGCTACAGCCCTTTGCAGGACACTTGAGGTAATTTCTCCTTACTCACCTTACAGTTAGGGAAAGCAATTCTGGCTTATTAATCATCCCTGTGTGTAATAAGAGCGGGGCTTGTTCCCATTTGCAGCTGAAATATTTGACAAGTCTCTTTAAAACTACCTCTCTCCCACTTTTTGGGTAGACTCTTTGAACTGAAAGAGGCTGATGGGTGAGCAGAACATCACTGATGTAAAGACCCAGGGATTTGGCTGGCTGGTCATCAATCTGCATAAACATGCAGCAGCTATGTGGTCATTACCATAGCAATCCATCCCTTTCATGGTTACTCTGCTATATATACACAGGCTAGGGGCAAGAGAATCATTTTGTTCTCTGCAACTACATCATTACATTAAAGCAGTGTCCCTGCTGGCCTCCAATCCTGCTTGAAGAGAGCTGCTCAGGAGAGTTGTGTAGTGCCTGGTTTTGGTCAAAAGTGCTGATAGGCAGAAACGAAAACTGGCTTTGGGGGAAATTTTGGTCAGTTTTGATGCATTTTCCACCTTTTTAATTTTCCCCTCTCATTTTTATTTTGTTTCTCTTCTTAGAAGAAGGGAGTTTGAAGCAGTGAATTAGCTGAAGCATATCCAAACAAAAAAGTACTGGTTGCTTTTTCTGCCTAGAAAATTAATTACTCTAATGAGAGTAAGGTTATTTCAAAACTGGGGATGCTTTGAATCAAAGGGAAATATGCTGAGATTTTTCTACTGACTTTTTCAGATTTCCATTTCTCAAATGTATTTTGCTTCTGATGATTTTACCCCCTTTAGGTCTAGAATTTTTTTATCATAGAATCATAGAATCAACCAGGTTGGAAGAGACCTCCAAGATCATCCAGTCCAACCTAGCACCCAGCCCTATCCAGTGAACTAGACCACGGCACTAAGTGCCTCATCCAGGCTTTTCTTGAAGACCCCCAGGGATGGTGACTCCACCACCTCCCTGGGCAGCCCATTCCAATGCCAATCACTCTCTCTGGCAAGAACTTCCTCTTAACATCCAGCCTATACCTACCCTGGCACAACTTGAGACTGTGTCCTCTTGTTCTGTTGCTGGTTGCCTGGGAGAAGAGTCCAACCCCCACCTGGCTACAGCATCCCTTCAGGTAGTGGTAATCTAATGTAGTAGTCATGCAGTGATCCATCATGCATTGGAGAAAGGTGGAGCTCCAGAGCATCTGCAGTTCATTGATGACATCATCATCTGAGGGAACACAGCACAAGAAGTTTTTGAGAAAGGCAACAAAATAATAGACATTCTGCTGAAGGCAGGTTTCACCATAAAGTGAGACAAGGTGAAAAGACCTGCTAGAGATATCCAATCCCTGGGAATTCGTTGGCAGGATGGTTGCCACCACATACCAATGGATGTGATAAAGTTTCTGCCATGGCAAATCCCATGAAGAAGGGTACATTATCTTTCTTGGAAATAGTTGAATTTTGGAGGTCGCACATCCCCGGATACAGCCAAATTATAAAACCTTTGTTTGATGGGAAGCTGTAGCCAGGTGGGGGGTTGGTTCCAGCTCAGTAGTGTCAGAGGCTGGACTATAGTTTGGTTCCAGCCCAGTAGTGTCAGAGGCTGGACTATGGTTTGGTTCCAGCCCGGTAGTGTTAGGGCTGGACTATAGTTTGGTTCCAGCCCAGTAGTGTCAGAGGCTGGACTATAGTTTGGTTCCAGCCCGGTAGTGTCAGGGCTGGACTATAGTTTGGTTCCAGCCCAGCAGTGTCAGGGGCTGGACTATAGTTTGGTTCCAGCCCAGTAGTGTCAGGGCTGGACTATAGTTTGGTTCCAGCCCAGTAGTGTCAGGGCTGGACTATAGTTTGGTTCCAGCCCAGTAGTGTCAGAGGCTGGACTATGGTTTGGTTCCAGCCCGGTAGTGTTAGGGCTGGACTATAGTTTGGTTCCAGCCCAGTAGTGTCAGGGCTGGATTATAGTTTGGTTCTAACCCAGTTGTGTCAGGGCTGGACTATGGTTTGGTTCCAGCCCAGTAGTGTCAGGGCTGGACTATAGTTTGGTTCCAGCCCAGTAGTGTCAGAGGCTGGACTATGGTTTGGTTCCAGCCCGGTAGTGTTAGGGCTGGACTATAGTTTGGTTCCAGCCCAGTAGTGTCAGGGCTGGACTATAATTTGGTTCCAGCCCAGTAGTGTCAGGGCTGGATTATAGTTTGGTTCTAACCCAGTTGTGTCAGGGCTGGATTATAGTTTGGTTCCAGCCCAGTAGTGTCAGGGCTGGACTATAGTTTGGTTCCAGCCCAGTAGTGTCAGGGCTGGACTATAGTTTGGTTCCAGCCCAGTAGTGTCAGGGCTGGATTATAGTTTGGTTCCAGCCCAGTAGTGTCAGGGCTGGACTATAGTTTGGTTCCAGCCCAGTAGTGTCAGGGCTGGACTATAGTTTGGTTCCAGCCCAGTAGTGTCAGGGGCTGTATTATAGTTTGGTTCCAGCCCAGTAGTGTCAGGGGCTGGACTATAGTTTGGTTCCAGACCTGGCGGGTGTTTGGGAGGCTGACGAGTGGATTAAGTGCAGGAAGTGGCTGCTTGGTATCCCTCCCAACCCCCACCGGAGGGCAGGGGTGTGTGTGTGTTCTGTAAATACCAGATTGAGGACCCCGGGGGGCTGTATCCAGCTCGCTGGCCATAATTTGAGGACCCCTGATATAGAGGGTCAGAAGCAAAATACACCAACAGAGAATGATATCCTTGCTCCTAATGAAGGAGTAAAAGCTGCTTCTGAAGTAATCAGACCAGACTTTCAACTTCTTTTACATATATATATATATATATGTGTGTGTGTGTGTAAATATTTACAGGGTGGAGACATTATCTCCTGCTCAACAAGACCTCTTAGTAGCTGTTTCCATGCACATGACAAATGTTATAAAGTGAGCCACTCTTCTGATCTATTCCTGGGGGACCTGATACTAGTTTCTTGATGGTTTTATCTCTGGAAAACAAGTCATCTAGACTAAAAACCACATTTTCTCTTTATGTTTGGGGAAAAGAAAGAAAAAAAGGAAAAAAAAAGGCACCCAAAAATCCCCAGGTTTCATTAATCTCTCAGCATTACTTTTGTTTTTGGTCTATTGAACAAGTGGAGTTTAAACCAAGTGCAGTGAAGGGCCATCAGGATGATCAGAGGGCTGGAGCAGCTCTGCTATGAGGACAGACTGAAAGAGCTGGGGCTGTCCAGCCTGGAGAAGAGGAGATTCCCAGGTGACCTTCTTGTGGCCTTGCAGGATCTGAAGCTGAGGAGGGACTTTTTAGGCTGCCAGGGAGTGACAGGACTAAGGGGAATGGAGCAAAGCTGTAGGTAGGGAGATTCAGACTGGAAGTGAGGAGGAGGTTGTTGAGCATGAGAGTGGTGAGAGCCTGGAATGGGTTGCCCAGGGAGGTGGCTGAGGCCCCATGGCTGGAGGTGTTTAAGGCCAGGCTGGATGAGGCTATGGCCAGTCTGATCTAGTGTAAGGTGTCCCTGCCCATGGCAGGGGCTTTGGAACTATATGCTCTTTGTGGTCCCTTCCAACCCTGACTGACTCTATGATTCTATCTGGTGCCAGCTGCTGTTATGGGGCTGTAGAGGCTATGCTATAGAGGTCACTGGGAAGACATTACATAGAGTTCACTGGGAAGAAAATATCTTTACTGTGATTCTGTTATTATTTTTGCAGGTATGGTTTGGGTGGAAAGAAAAACACAGATTTGCAATTGATCTCCTCAAAAGAAGTCATAAAATTACATCTGTGCGTCTTCAACCTGAGGACTAAATGAATATGAGCAACTGACATTTTACCAACTCTGGACCAAACTCATTTCCCATGTGCCAGGTGTGATTGAATCCATACTAGCACCACTTTAGATCTGAATGCACCTAGGAACAATAAATCTGGATTTCTCCATCAGCAATCTGCACGGAACAATTACAAAAGCGATCAAAAGAAACAGCAGCAAATGTCAGGTTTTAGGTTAAAGTTCAAGGCCACTTGGAGTGTCTTTACATTTCTCAAACTGAGAAACCCTGCAATGTTTCTTGCAAAGCTTTTTTTTGGTGTGGCTTTGCATGCACAAGCACACTCTCTCCTGGCCGGAGAGCACTCCCTATGGGGGAGCTCAGGGCTGGCCAAATCTCTGTAAAAATACTCCAGTTTGCAGCTTTGCTACAGGCTACGCAAACAGCAGGTGAAAACAGAGATGTGCTAGGAGAGATCTTTCTACCAGCTGGCAGACAAGTTTCAGAGAGATTAACTCTTCAGGGCTCACCAACAATTTTGTTCTTTTTTTTGGATGTTTTATGTTTTCAAGGATGGTCTCAGCTAAAGGCTGAAACAAACATCCTCCTGTGGCTTGGATGGCAACACTCTGTGCTGGGTTAGGAACTGGCTGGAGGGTCGGACCCAGAGAGTGGTGGTGAATGGTGCCACATCCAGCTGGCTGCTGTCACTAGTGGTGTCCCTCAGGGATCTGTGCTGGGCCCCATCCTCTTTAACATCTTCATAGATGATCTGGATGAGGGCATGGAGTCAGTCATCAGCAAGTTTGCAGATGACACTAAGCTGGGGGCAGATGTGACTGGGTTGGAGGGAAGAAGGGGTCTGCAGGGGGACCATGACCACCTGGACAGATGGGCAGAGTCCAAGGGGATGGGGTTCAATAGCTCCAAGTGCAGGGTGCTGCACTTTGGCCAAAACAACCCCATGCAGAGATACAGGCTGGGGTCGGAGTGGCTGGAGAGCAGCCAAACAGAGAGGGATCTGGGGGTGCTGATTGATACCCGCCTGAACATGAGCCAGCAGTGTGCCCAGGTGGCCAAGAGAGCCAGTGGCATCCTGGCCTGCATCAGGAATGGTGTGGTCAGCAGGAGCAGGGAGGTCATTCCGCCCCTGTGCTCTGCACTGGTTAGACCACACCTTGAGTATTGTGTTCAGTTCTGGGCCCCCCAGTTTAGGAGGGACATTGAGATGCTTGAGCGTGTCCAGAGAAGGGCGACGAGGCTGGGGAGAGGCCTTGAGCACAGCCCTACGAGGAGAGGCTGAGGGAGCTGGGATTGGTTAGCCTGGAGAAGAGGAGTCTCAGGGGTGACCTCATTGCTGTCTACAACTACCTGAGGGGTGGTTGTGGCCAGGAGGAGGTTGCTCTCTTCTCTCAGGTGGCCAGCACCAGAACAAGAGGACACAGCCTCAGGCTGCACCAGGGGAAATTTAGGCTGGAGGTGAGGAGAAAGTTCTTCACTGAGAGAGTCATTGGACACTGGAATGGGCTGCCCGGGGAGGTGGTGGAGTCGCCATCCCTGGGGCTGTTCAAGGCAGGGCTGGAGGTGGCACTTGGTGCCATGGTCTAGCCTTGAGCTCTGTGGTAAAGGGTTGGACTTGATGATCTGTGAGGTCTCTTCCAACCCTGATGATACTGTGAAATAGCATTAGTTGTATGTTTTAAGTAGGCACAATATATTTCAGAAGTTGAAGAATGTTTATTACAGTTCAGTGACTGAAAACACAGTAAAATCTTCATCTACTCATAGGTAAGTGGCATAATTGCTTTGCCAGCTCATTCCAGTATGGTTTTACTTAAGCAACTGGTTTCTCTGGACAGTCTGATCTAGAGTAGGGTGTCCCTGTCCATGGCAGGGAGCTTGGAACTAGGTGATCCTTGTGGTCCCTTCCAGCCCTGTCTGATTCTATGATTCTATGAACTCATATAGCCTAACAGATGATCTGGACTTTGGCCACTATAAGAAGCAGACCACAAAGAGAGCTTTGCATGAGCACTGTGCTGTATTATGGCAATGTCATGTCCCTATCCTGACCTGGCTCAGATTCCCACAGTTTAGGATAGGTACCAAGATCATAGCAACAGGTAGCTGGCTACATCCCAGATCAGGTGTATGCTTTCAAGGTCGGTCTGAGCTAAAGGCTGAAACAAATAGCATTAGTTGTGTGTTTTAAGTAGGCACAATATATTTCAGAAGTTGAAGAATGTATATTACAGTTCAGTGACAGAAAACACCACAAAATCTTCATTTGCTCATAGGTAAATGGCATAATTGTGGCATAATTGCTTTGCCAGCTCATTCCAGTATGGCTTTACTTAAGCACCTGGTTTCTCTGGACAGCCTGATCCATCTCATGTGATAAGGGAAAGTTCTGAGAAATTCTTCCACCCTCCCAAGAATCATAGAATCAGCCAGGTTGGAAGAGACCTCCAACATCATCCAGCCCAACCTAGCACCCAGCCCTAGCCAGTCAACTAGACCATGGCACTAAGTGCCTCAGCCAGGCTTTGCTTCAACACCTCCAGGAATGGTGACTCCACCACCTCCCTGGGCAGCCCATTCCAATGCCAATCACTCTCTCTGACAACAACTTCCTCCTAACGTCCAACCTATACCTCCTCCAGTACAACTTGAGAGTCTAGTCCACAGTTTCTGAGATTTTCTTTGTTTTAAACTAATCCTCAGTGGCAGTGAGACCACAGTGATTACCAGATTAGCTTAGTTTTGCTGGCAACCTGTCTTGCCTTTTGTGCCCACTCTTCCACTCAAACCAACCTCACACAAATCCCTGGAAGGAGAAGCCAGTCCTAAGTGCCAAGTAACACCTATCAAATATTGCTCCCCTCCAAGTTTAGGCTCACGTTTGGAAACTGGATTTTATATGTCTGAAAGTAGGCTTTCATCTGTTTAAACCTTAGAGTCAGCAACAACAGCAAAGAGCTAAAAAATTGTGATGGGACTTGGAGAACAACTTGGCCATTAGAGTCAAGAGTGAAGGTTGTATTCAGTTTGGCTGCTTAGCATAAAGCCAAGCATTTTGCAAATACTATAAAGGTATCTTTTCATCCTTTTTGTTTGGTTTGGGTTGGGTTTTTTCCCTTGGAGAGGTTGTCTCCCAGCCATCAGGCACAAGGAGATTAATGCACGTTCAACGAAAGCGTCCTGGGGTGCATGTCAGAGCAGGGCAGCCCTATGGTGGTGGAACACAGGGCTAATTAAAGCCCAACAATGTGTCTCCAATTCATACCAACACTAGAAACAGTGGCTGATAGGGAAATTCAGGCACAGCAGCTGCTCTTTTCACAGCGGTACAATAACTATCTCTTTATTGGGAAGGGGTGTGGGGGAGGGATACAGCCTAAATAACAGCACCTGCCTGCTTATGCCGCACTGAAAATCACCACAGCTAATCCTCCTTGCCTGTCATATTAATTGTTACGAAGTTCCTTTTGATATCAAACTATTTGTCCTTTGACTGAAATAAATCAGGCCTTAAGCACCATATTTATCTCGCTATGATACAGGAGCAGAGGTGAGCACTGTGGGGAGATTTATACAATGGCAACAACATACAGCACGCCGGGGTGATATTTATGGGCTCAAGATCTTTTCATCAGCAAAAGCAGTCTGTTGATGTTGTTCACTACAAAAGGAAAGTTCAACTGTTGTATATTACACTACAGCTCCTAATACGCCATTTGACATAAGCAGAAGGTAAACAAAGTGAGGGAGAGGAGGAAAATTCCAGGCCAGCTTTCACATGCAGTGATGTTTTCAGCTGGCTCAGCAAGATATTTAAGGTTTGCACATGACTATGGGGCCCATTGGCTTTGATTCAGATGAATGCTGCTACGAGTGCACTTAATGGCATTTGCTGATGCTGGTTCACATCATGGGTGATGCACATCAGTAGAATCCTTTCTGTGCACAGATACAGTCCTCCTGGCACAGGGGTGATTGGCAAGAGAGGAAGAAATGTGACATCACAAGGGCTGAAATCATAGAATCATAGATTCAGTCAGGGTTGGAAGGGACCACAAGGATCATCTAATTCCAATCCCCCTATTTCCCTGTCCTTTCTGCCTGTTTGCCACTGTGGCAAACTCTTAGTGGAAGATACTGTGAGAGCATACTCAGAGAAAGGCACATGGAAGAGCCTTCTGGATTTCTCTGCAGAGAAGCTGCAGAGTGGGAGATAGGGAAATGTGTTTGCCTTTACCAGCATGCTTTGTTAGACAGAACATCACCTTTTCTGAAGAATGACTAAAAATCCTTTGGAAGATCCCAGCTGAAAGGCTGAACTGGCCTCACGCAGCAGTTGGGGATTTTTTTCTGTCTGCTTGTTCCAGCAGTTCTCCAATGCTTATGTTGAGGTCCTCTATCCCCCATGCCATTCTCTCCACAGAGGTCCTGGACTAATTGTGCCTAAGAGTTTCAAGTCCCTGAAAGGAAAACTTGCATCCACATGGGAGCCTGTAGTCAGGTGGGGGTTGGTGTCTTCTGCCAAGCAACTAACAACAGAACAAGGGGATATAGTCTCAAGTTGTGGCAGGGGGAGGTCTACAATGGATGTTAGGAGGAAGCTCTTCCCAGAGAGAGTGATTGGCATTGGAGTGGGCTGCCCAGGGAGGTGGTGGAGTCACCATCCCTGGAGGTGTTGAGGAAAAGCCTGGCTGAGGCACTTATGGTCTTGTTGATTGTCCAGGGCTGGGTGCTAGGTTGGACTGGATGATCTTGGAAGTCCCTTGCTATCTGGTTGATTCTATGATTCTATTCTGTGATTCTATGGGCAAAAGAAAGTGTTATTTGCTGCAGTTCCCTTTTGCATGCAGGTACTGCAGGCACAACAGGCATGAACTTGCTTGAATTTCACTAAGCAGCAGTGAATGTTATGGAAAAAAATGGGGGAAAAAAAAATCAGAGGATCCAATACCCTACAGTGACAGTGCCATCCACAATCCAAGAAAATCCTGGTAATCTTTCACACCTCCTAAGAAACACCTGTCCTCTAGTTTACTGCTCGTGTTACTAATGGAAACAGTATCACAGTATCACAGTACCATCAGGGTTGGAAGAGACCTCACAGATCATCAAGTCCAACCCTTTACCACAGAGCTCAAGGCCAGACCATGGCACCAAGTGCCACGTCCAATCCTGCCTTGAACAGCCCCAGGGACGGCGACTCCACCACCTCCCCAGGCAGCCCATTCCAGTGCCCAATGACTCTCTCAGTGAAGAACTTTCTCCTCACCTCCAGCCTCAATTTCCCCTGGCACAGCCTGAGGCTGTGTCCTCTCGTTCTGGTGCTGGCCACCTGAGAGAAGAGAGCAACCTCCTCCTGGCCACAACCACCCCTCAGGTAGTTGTAGACAGCAATAAGGTCACCCCTGAGCCTCCTCTTCTCCAGGCTAACCAATCCCAGCTCCCTCAGCCTCTCCTCATAGGGCTGTGCTCAAGGCCTCTCCCCAGCCTCGTTGCCCTTCTCTGGACACGCTCAAGCATCTCAATGTCCCTCCTAAACTGGGGGGCCCAGAACTGAACACAGGACTCAAGGTGTGGTCTAACCAGTGCAGAGTACAGGGGCAGAATGACCTCCCTGCTCCTGCTGACCACACCATTCCTGATGCAGGCCAGGATGCCACTGGCTCTCTTGGCCACCTGGGCACACTGCTGGCTCATCTTCAGGCGGGTATCAATCAGTACCCCCAGATCCCTCTCTGTCTGGCTGCTCTCCAGCCACTCAGTCCCCAGCCTGTATCTCTGCATGGGGTTTTTGTGCAGCACCCTGCACTTGGAGCTATTGAACCCCATCCCATTGGACTCTGCCCATCTGTCCAGGTGGTCAAGGTCCCGCTGCAGAGCCCTTCTGCCCTCCAACCCAGCCACATCTGCCCCCAGCTTAGTGTCATCTGCAAACTTGCTGATGACTGACTCCATGCCCTCATCCAGATCATCTATGAAGATGTTAAAGAAGATGGGGCAGGCAGTTTAACTTTGTTTATGCAAACCTGCTGCTTTGGAGAGGTGTTGTCAGGGAAAAAAAATCTGTCTGTGAGAGAGAAAAAACAGCAACTCTTTCAAATATGGGGGTGTTATTGGGAGAAAGAACTTGGGGTGGTTTTGATGAGGCAAGTCCCAGAGGTGTGCAGGAGAGTTTTTACACAGCCTCCTCTATGAGAGGCGAAAGGGAGTTTTTACTGACTTTTCAATGCGGAGAGTTCTCTCCAGAGAGGTGCTTGTATGGACTTCAGCTCCTCCATGAGCTTCCCAGATGAGGGCAGAGGTGGGAAGTCCCTATTGTCCCCAGAGAGGGGGCTCTGATCTCCCTGCTCTTGTGATGTTTTATAGAGCAATGTAAAAGTGTCTGTCAAGAGCAAGGCTTATGTATCCCCACAGACATTAAGCGGGTTCTCAGGCAGAAAAATCTTCTTACCCTCTTTGCCAATGCAAAGGCTGCCTCAAAAACGTCAAACCAAGTGCTCTGAGCAGCATATGATCTCCACATTCTTGTGATGGTTTGGGTGCTACCTGCCCCCTCCACACTTAGGAAAATCACCCTGACTAGACCCAGCCAAGCTGGAAACTAGAATGAAGTTTCATATTTACAGCTTAGCACAATATACAAGCAGCAATATATATGCAGCTATAGACAGAAATAGACAAGTCAAAAAGTAATACAGAAACACAACAGCCCTCCCAGAAAACAGAGTCCCCAAGAGGGGCTCTCAGGCTACCTTCCACCTCCTCTCCACCCCTCTACTTTACACAAGACTTTGCCTTATGTTCAAGGTGAGTCTGGGGAGTCAGCCAGGAAAGTTAGGAACCAGAGGGATTAGTTAGCAAATTAGAGAGAGAAGTGCATGCAGCCAAAGCCCAAGAGCAACTCTGTTATCTACATTTATGTTCTTGTTTTTGTACATCTCAGCAAGCCTATGAGTGCAGTAGCCATCACCATTGTTTCCTTTTCACAGCCTATCATTTAATTCTTCTCACCAAAATATCCCAGCTAGTCTCAATCTAACCCAATTCCATATACCAGGTCTCCTTGCCCTGAAATCTTCCACATCCCCCCTGCCAAGAAAGGCCTCGCTTCAAGGTGAAGCTGAAAATCTTACCCACCTGCTCCAGTTTATGAGGTGTATTAGAAACTATTAAATAGAGAATCCAAACTGTGGGGGATTCATTGAAATAAGGAGTTTACTGTGCTGCAGACAGTCCCAGGGTGAGGCAATAAACAAGGCAGATGTATTTGGGGATGATCTCACCTCATTTAAAGCCAAAGACTTCTTTCTGTTCATTGAGGTAGTTGTATATTTCTCAATGGCATGAATGCAGTTGGGTTTCTTTTTGAGAAGAAGGTTGTGTTGTGCCTGCACATGTCATCCCTGGCTCCTCCTCTGAGCCTGGGCTGCACCAGGGTCGCTTCAGCCTGCTTTCCAACAGGAACAACATGACTATGAACAAAGCCAGAGCACAGCCCTATGAGGAGAGGCTGAGGGAGCTGGGATTGGTTAGCCTGGAGAAGAGGAGGCTCAGGGGTGACCTTATTGCTGTCTACAACTACCTGAGGGGTGGTTGTGGCCAGGAGGAGGTTGCTCTCTTCTCTCAGGTGGCCAGCGCCAGAACGAGAGGACACAGCCTCAGGCTGCGCCAGGGGAAATTTAGGCTGGAGGTGAGGAGAAAGTTCTTCACTGAGAGAGTCATTGGACACTGGAATGGGCTGCCTGGGGAGGTGGTGGAGTCGCCGTCCCTGGGGCAGTTCAAGGCAAGGTTGAACATGGCACTTGGTGCCATGGTCTAGCCTTGAGCTCTGTGTTAAAGGGTTGGACTTGATGATCTGTGAGGTCTCTTCCAACCCTGATGATACTGTGATACTGTGTGATACTGTGATCTTCCACTGTGTTCCCTCTTCCCCATAAATCCTGAAACCCACTGACTCGTTTTAATCAGAATCTCCCAGAGCAGCAGATGTCACAGTGATTTTACAGTCTCTTTCCTGCAGCCACTGCAGGAGAGGAGAACCTGTTAGCACAGACGCCATGAGCTTAATTAGGCACTGGAGAATCTGTAATGATAAACATGTCCCACACAGCTGGAAAACCTTTTACTCATGGCTTGTAGCTTATCAGACAACATTGAATCATAGAATAATATAATCAATTAGGTTGGAAGAGACCTCCAATATCATCCAGTCCAACCTTGAAATAAAAGATAAAGCTTTTGACTGTCACTGAGTATCTCAAATTCCAACAGTGGTGTGAAAGGTAGCAATTTCTTGGGCAAAGGAAATGTCACCAGGAGTATATTGTTTTGTGGTTATTCACAGAATCATAGAATCAACCAGGTAGGAAGAGACCTCCAAGATCATCCAGGCCAACCTAGCACCCAGCTCTACACAATCAACTAGACCATGGCACTAAGTGACTCAGCCAGGTATTGCTTCAACACCTCCCGGGATGATGACTCCACCACCTCCCTGGGCAGCCCATTCCAATGCCAATCACTCTCTCATGCAGGAGGCAGACATGCGCAAGTAAGCAGGATGCTGCTGTGTTCTGCTTGTGCAACTGCTTCTGCTACAGTCCAGCCCAGCTACTTTCGGCACTGCATGAAATGAAGTTCTGGTATTTTCTGTTCTAATTATGTCAATCATTGTAACATGCCATGAAAAACACCTGGTGATTCATTCGTGAGGGCATTCATCATGCATGGCACAAGGTTATGTACACCTTGAAGATAGGTCTGTGATGCCACTGGCACTGTGCACCACTCACCACTGCAGACACTAGACGGAGCTAACAGGCAAGTGCCATGTCTGGCTGCAGGAGTCCTTGAAACACCCTTTGCTGCAGGCAAGTAAAATGACTCCGGGGGGAGGCATCAATGCCTGATGACTGCTCCAACACTTTTCATAGTGTGAGGGTTTGGGTGTTACCTACCCCCCTACACTTTGGAAAATCACCCAGACTAGACTCAGCAGCTCTGGGAATTGAATGAAGCTTTATATTTACAGCTTAGCACTATGTACAAGCAGATATTTACAATACATACAGAAATATACAAGTTAAAATGTAATACAGAAACACAACAGCCCTCCCAGAAACCTGAGTGCCCAGGAAGGGCTCTCAACCACCCTTCCACCTTCCTCCCACCCCTCTACCTTACCCTAGATCTTGCCTTATGGGCTGGGAAGTTTCTTATGGACAGGATTGCACCATAGGGAGCACCCAGTTCCCAGGGCTGCTCCTTGCATTACAAGGCTGGAGAAAGTTGTGGTTTATGTTTGCATTTAATTTGCTTGGTTTCGGGGTTTCTTTTTGTGTTTACAACCTCAGGAGGTGGGGGGATTGTTTGTTTTGCTTTTCTGGCTTTAACACAGTTTTGAAGCAAAGGTTTCTGTGAGAGTTGCTGTTCACAAGCAGGGAGGCTGTGTTCACAGGCGGCAGGGTGTTGGGATTTTACTTTTTAATGACATTCGTTCTGGCTCTGAAGCTTCCTGGCTCCATTACTTGCTTTTTGTTGCTGCTTCTGTCGAAGTTTGCCATTAACAACCTCCCTGCATGAGAAGAAACTGGCACTGTAACCCGAATCCTGAGTCAGTGTAGAGCATATCAGTGCATCCATGTTTAGATCAGCATTTTAAGGACAGTTGTGCTAATTTGAGCCTAGCTGGGAAATTTTTGGTAAGAAGAATTAGATGATAGGCTGTGAAAAGGTAACAATGGTGATGTCTACTTCACTCATAGGCTTGCTGAGATATATAAAAATAAGAACATAAATATAGATAACAGAGTTGCTCTCTGGCTCTGGCTGCCTGCACTTCTCTCTCTAACTTGCTAACTAATCTCTCTGCTTCCTAACCCCTCTGGACAACTCTCCAAACTCACCTCGGATGTAAGGCAAAGTGTTGTGTAAAGTAGAGGGGTGGAAATGGTGTGGAAGGGTGGTTGGGAGCCTCTCCTGGGGACTCTGGTTTCTGGGAGGGCTGTTGTGTTTCTGTATTACTTTTTGACTAGTCTATTTCTGTCTGCAGCTGTATATATTGTAAATATCTGCTTGTACATTGTACTAAGCTGTAAATACAAAGGTTCATTCTTCAATTTCTTCAATTTCCAGCTCAGCTGAGTCTAGTCAGGGTGATTTTCTCAAGTGTGGGGGGGCGGGTAACACCCAAACCATCACATCAGTTGTCCATTCTTGTTATTTCTACTCCTTCATTCTGAAGACTCCTCTCCACTCTCCCATCAGTTTTCTTTCAGTATCATCAGCAGGTCTAGTCTCTCATCAATATGTAGACATTCCCTCCCCCCCCCCCCCTTCTCCATTCTACTCCCTGCAGGGCCAGTAGCAGCAGTACTAGCAGCCCACCTGCCTATCAGGGGAGCAGGCTGCTTCCCCTCCCACGTGTCTGTAAAGGTTTCATCGCTGTTTACAAACACATTACATTTACCCAACCGTCCCTGCTCTGCTTTTCATGTTTTGTGCATGGCAAACAGCACTGATCTCTGCCTTGATCTGTAGTCAGCAAAACCGCTTGTTGGCTTTTTCAACATCAAAAGCAGAGAGGAGGGGGGGGAGAAGCCATCTGGTGAATTAGCTGTAATAAAAATAAAAGGGGTGTCTTTGCATAATAGGGTATTAGGGGATGATACTGTAGGGTTGTTGGGACAAATGACTCTAAAGGGTTTTGACAGCTAACAGGCATCTTGGCTTACGCTGCAACATAAACATCACAAAAGCAGAGCTCCATTAGAGTCAGTGGCAGTGAGTCTATTAGCTGCAGTGAGGCCATGATTTCTTCCCTGTATAAATGTCTTGGTCAGCTGAATCTCATTACAACAGTGTGCAAAGTATTTACTCAATGTGATTGTGCTTCCTAAGTTGTTCATTTCTCCTGTAACGTTGTCTTCCTATTTCTGCTGTTCATTATTCACTCAGATCGTTCTGCTGCTTGGGATGCGGCAACAGGATGAGAGGAAATGCTTCAAGTTGTACCAGAGGACATTTAGGTTTAGTGGTGTTCCCCAAGGATCAGTGCTGGGCCCAGTCCTGTTCATTATCTTGATGCTCTGGATGAGGGGATTGAGTCCAGCATCAGTAAGTTTGCAGATGACACCATGCTAGGAGCAGGTGTGGTGCTGTTGGAGGGTAGGAGAGCTCTGCAGAGGGACCTGGTCATGCTGCATGGGTGGGCAGAGGCCAATGGGATGAGATTTAACAAGGCAAGTTTCTACATTTTGGCCACAACAACCCCAAGCAGCGCTACAGGCTGGGGACAGAGTGGCTGGAGAGAAGCCAGGCAGAGAGGGACCTAGGAGTACTGATAGAGAGTAGCTGAAGATGAGCCAGCAGTGTGCCCAGGTGGCCAGGAGAACCAATGGCATCCTGGCTTTTATCAGGAACAGTGTGGCCAGTACAACAAGGGAGGTTATTCTTCCCCTGTACTCAGCACTGGTCAGGCCACCCCTTGAGTACTGTGTCCAGTTCTGGGCCACTCAATCCAAGGGAGATGCTGAGATACTGGAACATGTCCAGAGGGAGGCGATGAAGCTGGTGAGAGGCCTGGAACACAGCCCTGTGAGGAGAGGATGAGGTAGCTGGGGTTATGCATAGCCTGGAGAAGAGGAGGCTCAGGGGTGACCACATTACTGTCTACAACTCCCTGAAGGGAGGCTGTAGCCAGGTGGGGGTTGGTCTCTTCTTCCAGGCAAGCAGCAACAGAACAAGGGGACACAGTCTCAAGTTGTGCAAAGGGAGGCCCAGGCTGGATGTTAGAAGGGAGTTGTTGGCAGAGAGAGTGATTTGCCACTGGAATGGGCTGCCCATTGATGCCTCCCCCCGGAGTCATTTTACTTGCCTGCAGCAAAGGGTGTTTCAAGGACTCCTGCAGCCAGACATGGCACTTGCCTGTTAGCTCTGTCTAGCGTCTGCAGTGGTGAGTGGTGCACAGTGCCAGTGGCATCACAGACCTATCTTCAAGGTGTACATCACCTTGTGCCATGCATATTGGCATGATGAATGCCCTCACGAATGAATCACCAGGTGTTTTTCATGGCATGTTACAATGATTGACATAATTAGAACAGAAAATACCAGAACTTCATTTCATGCAGCAGCGAAAGTAGCTGGGCTGGACTGTAGCATCAGCAGTTGCACAAGCAGAACACAGCAGCATCCTGCTTACTTGTGCATGTCTGCCTCCTGCATGAGAGAGTGATTGGCATTGGAATGGGCTGCCCAGGGAGGTGGTGGAGTCATCATCCCGGGAGGTGTTGAAGCAAAGCCTGGCTGAGGCACTTAGTGCCATGGTCTAGTTGACTGGCTATGGCTTGGTTCTAGGTTGGCCTGGATGATCTTGGAGGTCTCTTCCTACCTGGTTGATTCTATGACTGATATCTGGAATTTATTTTTTCCACAGAAAAGGCTGTGAGGTCCTGGAACAGACTGCCAGGGAAATGGTGGAAATCTGAGTAATTAACATCAGCTGTCTTCAGTTCAGAATCACAAGATCACAGGATGTCAGGAGTTGGAAGGGACCCAAAGAGATCATCGAATCCAACCCCCCTGCCACAGCAGGACCACACAGTCTTGCACAGAACACAGAGGAACACATCCAGACAGGCCTTGAAAGTCTCCAGAGAAGAAGACTCCACAGCCTCTCTGAGGGGCCTGTGCCAGTGCTCTGGGACCCCTACAGTAAAGACGTTCCCCCTTGTGTTGAGGTGGAACCTCTTGTGCTTACTTACAAGGTGAGAAGCAACTTACACCCATTGCTCCTCATCCTATCCCCGGGAGCAAGTGAGCAGAGCCTGTCTCCCAGCTCCTGGCCAGCCCTCAGATTTATAAACATTTATCAAATCCCCTCTCAGTCTTCTCTTCTCCCGACTAAAAAGCCCCAGGTCCCTCAGCCTCTCCTCATCAGCCATGCCCTCCAGGCCCCTAATCATCCTTGTAGATCTCTGCTGGACCCTCTCCAGCAGATCCCTGTCCCTCTTCAACTGGGGAGCCCAAAAATTAACACAGTATTCAAGATGAGGTCTCACCAGGGCAGAGTAGAGGGGAAGGAGAACCTCCCTTGATCTGCTGGGCACACTCTTAATACACCCCAGGATCCCATTTGCCTTCTTGGCCACAAGGGCACATTGTTGTGCCATGGTTAATTTGTTATCCACCAGGATCTCCAGGTCCCTCTCCACAGGGCTGCTTACCAGCAGATCACCTCCCAGCCTGTGCTGGTGCAGTTCTTATTCCTCCATTATATCTCCAGGATGGTGATTTGCAGCACTCATGTCTCAGAGGACAGCTGAGGGATGCTTGCTCACTTTTGTTCTCCACTTTGGATGAAATAAGATTGTACTTACCACGTAGTTGAGAGCAACACGCAGGCAGAGGGCTTTTATTTTTAAAGTAAGTACAGTTTGCAAGCAGCTGACATCATCTCAGATTTCATTTGGAAACTATCTACTCCAATTTGTTCTACAAAGAAAAGAGATTAGGGTTCTATTTTTGTTTGATTCTGGCCAGATCTTTTCCTTCTACCATCCACACATCCAAATTCACACACACACAGACACCTGCCCACATAATTTAGCCTCTAACTCCAAATGTATTTAAGGCTCAAACTCTGCTAAAGAGTCAACATAGATCCATTATTTGGTGGATAAATAGAAGATTGATTGACCAGAAAAGAGTCACTGATGGGGAAATGGCTGCAGGTGCCTATCTGTGAGGCAGCCACACCAGAAAACACAGATGGTGAATGGTTATAGCAGATCTTGCTGGAGGTAAGGTCCCACTTCTGTGTTCTGCTGAGTTACTCATGCACTGGAAAATAACTGCAGGCATGCTCCTTTGCAGGATTATCTCTTTTCAGTTGCACATGTGGGTCTCACTGTACTATGGCTTCTAGTAGAAGTAGATCTAAAGATGATCCATGTCCCAGAGATGTCCTTTCCCACATGGACAGGATTATAGGTGGGCAAGTCAAAATGGAAGAAAGTATTTCCTCCTAGCTGCTGGTGGCAAACCAGGGAAAGTACAATCAGTGTGATGTGGTTGTGGTGGTCCTTGAGTGTGTATTCACAATGGTGCTGGCTAGGAGAGGTCCTTAGAGGTCTCTAGCCCACCCTCCCAAATGGAGAAGGACTGTGGCTGCCACTAGGTCAAGTCAGCCATGGTCTCACCTAGCTGAGCTATGAAGAACTCCTGAAGGGTGGTTGTGGCCAGGAGGAGGTTGCTCTCTTCTCTCAGGTGGCCAGCACCAGAACAAGAGGACACAGCCTCAAGCTACATCAGGGGAAATTTAGGCTGGAGGTGAGGAGAAAGTTCTTCACTGAGAGAGTCATTGGACACTGGAATGGGCTGCCCGGGGAGGTGGTGGAGTCACCGTCCCTGGAGCCGTTCAAGGCAGGGCTGGAGGTGGCACTTGGTGCCATGGTCTAGCCTTGAGCTCTGTGGTAAAGGGTTGGACTTGATGATCTGTGAGGTCTCTTCCAACCCTGATGATACTGTGATACTGTGACAGAGGCTGGAATAGCCTAATCCAGCATTGCAGCACCCTTCTGGTAGTGGTTTTTTTTTTCCATCTCTCCATCCTGAACATCCCAAGATACAGCCAAGACCCCATACTTGAGAGCAGCTTGATTCTTTCATTACTGTAACTGTCTCATCTTAGTCTTTAAGCTTCCTCTTGGCCACAAAAAAACCAAGCCAAGCTTCCTCAGTGTCTCTGCAGCACCCTCTCCAGCTTCCCTATGCTCCTCTTTAACACAGAGACCAAAAACTGGGCATAATGTTGCAGGTCTGGCCTCACTAGAGAAAGGAGGAGGCTTCTGACCTGATGCCCACATTCCAGCTAACACAGCCTGGTAGTGTGATTTGTTTTGTCTGAGATGAGAGCACATGGTTGGCTCAAGTCTGATATAACATGCTCTCATTTTTGGCAGGGCTGATGGTCAGGTGGACATGTCCCAGCCTGTACCCATGACCAGAGTTTTTGCAGCACTTTAGCAGAACTTTAGACTTCTTGTGGACTTCTTGCCTTCCTTTCCTACTATAGCTACCCC
Source organism: Pogoniulus pusillus (assembly GCF_015220805.1). Taxonomy (NCBI): domain Eukaryota; kingdom Metazoa; phylum Chordata; class Aves; order Piciformes; family Lybiidae; genus Pogoniulus; species Pogoniulus pusillus. The sequence goes on along the minus strand of NC_087264.1, from coordinate 8,003,929 downwards.
TTGTGTATGTAGATGTACATATATATATATGTACATATGTATATGGCAGAACAGCTGTATGCTTTAAAAGCTGCTGGAATCTAGGGAGTAAAATACAAGGGGATGCATGAAACAAAAAAAGCTGTTGTGCAAACAGCTACTGTACAGCTGAAATTGTCCTTATAAGTGAGAGCACACACATCAAAAGATCCAGAAGGCCCAGCTTGCAAATACAAAAGAGCTGAGCTTCTTCCAATACAGAAAGACCTAAAACTTTCCAACACCTGTAATTAGGTTTGTGTAGATGTTCTTTGCCTTAACTCCACCTCACACAAGAGCAGACCTGACTCCTTTGCTCAGTCAAGCTACAAACATCAGCAGTTTGGAGCCCTCAGCCTCTCCAGGGCAGCTCAGCTTGTTTCTTGCCCAGCACCACAGCTGGGCTACTTCCAGCAGTGGCAGCAGAGCAAAGCAAGGCTGCTGCTGGTTGTTAGGGCACTTCTTATCAAACAGGAGATGAAGAATAGCTCCTCCTCCTCCTCTCAACTCCTCCGGGGCTGGGTGCAACAGTTTATAGACAAAGCCTGTCAAGCAAGTGATTAGGGCTGGTAAAATACCTGTGAAGTTTGATGGCCAGAATTTGCTAAGTCATTTTGGCATCCCTCTCCTTACAGCCTGTTGCCAAAGCTGGGTGGATCCCACCTGCACGCACCTGATTCTGAGCCAAGGCAGGCACTCAGCCAGCAGGGTGCAGGCTGCAGGAAAGAGCCCCTTGTTCCCTTTGTCTCCTCGCAGCAATTTAAGTTACTGTTGACTATTGCTCTCCTTATTACTCTTCTGTGACCCAGATTGTGCTCCCTTCAAGCTGAACCACCCTTTTAGGCAATGGGCAGGTCAAACATCTGTTCCAGGAAGCTGAATTGCATCATTAATGACTTTTTATTTTAGCTATGTTGCAAGCTTTGTTAAGTCTTCAGTCTCCTCTTTACTCCAGTGATGCTGCTCTCCAGTACTTGCACCAAGGGGTTGATGTTTCATGCTGTTTCTCTGCCTTAGGATTACATTAATATTTGCTAAGCAGTCAGTCCTGATGTGAGGAAACAACATTTGGCTCTCATAGTAACCACATGGGCAAGACATCTTGCATAAAGCAAGCATAGACTTCTTTCCCTTAACAATATTTGGGTTTCAAGACCTTTCCAGTTTATGTTCTCCCATCAGCACACACTAGCTTTCCAAAAGCAGAAAGATACAGTCTGCTTCAACACCACAATTTCTAGGAGCACTGAGCATGGGGAAGGCTGGGGGCAAGTAGAGTTTTCTTATGACAGTGCTGTAAATGGAGCAGCTGCTTACAACACCGCATCTTGGTAACCCCCCCTCCTATTTAACTGCCTTCCCCTTTGACTTTGCTCTGCTCTTCCTAGCTCCAGAGGGCCAGAATGAAAAACTCCCTTATGCTGGAGTGTTGCTTTGAAAGGGGATGAAAGGGCAATGCTGCAGCAGACCAATTAGCAGCCAGAAGATAATTAGCTGTGGCTGTGGGTGACACTAGGAGGAAAAGCTGGGAAAGGCAAATGAGAGATAGTCAGAGGCAGTGATGCTCCAGAGGGATCCACAGCACTCACTGACGGTTATGGGAGGGAGTTCTCAGTAAGTTGTGAAATACAGAAGCTCTTCATAGATTCTGCTAATGCAAAATGCTTGTGAGCCTGGTGTACATGGCTGGAAATGGAGATGAGAGGAGCTGTGCATGCAATGGCTTCCACAGAGGGTAGCTATATAAAGTTACTGCATTGTGCCAAGATGATCAGGTAGGAACTCAGACAATAAACTGAGTCACCCTCAACAATTTATTTTTTGGCTGTGAGTGATTGCTGAAGACCACATTACTGATGGAGCAAACTTTGTGTGTTCATCCTCTATTTTAATTTACAAAAATAATACAAGTACTGGGCCTTCAAAAGAGTATGAGAGAGGCTGGGTGCAATTGGCCAGAGCTGTTCCACTTCATGCCCTGCCTCCCACCCACAAGCATCCTCTACAGCCTGTTATTTTCAACTGCTGTCTCCAGAAGAAGCACTCTTCTGCATCCCAGTGTGTGGCTGACAGAGGCATCAGGGCTTGGAAGCAGTGGCATGACCAGCAGCAGCATGCAGGTGCTGCCCACCTAGTCAGGGACTCGCCTCACTTAACTTGGAGCAAGTCAGTCTCATCTTTCCCCCGTAGTTAGCCAAGAGAAACTGGCAGAGACTGATTCGTCTCGCTCCAGAGCAGATGTCAGAAGGAGATCAGCTCTATCACACCTTGGACATGCCTCTTTTTCATTCAGAGTGAAGGAAATGTGACAGCTCCTCCTGGCAAGGGGCTTTCAACTCAGCCTGACTCAGGTGCTCTGCTGGGAGCTGATCTCTACCTATGCAAAAAGTAATACTCATTGCACCAGCTCCCATCAGCATGTGCCTGCTCCTACTCTCAGGCAGGACCCTCCACTCAGGTGTCAGAGGCAGGTCTTCACAGAGTGTCCAAGACCTCCATCACTGCAGAAAGTAACCAGGAAAATGGTAGGTGCCAGCCTGAGCAATGCACAGTGACCCTCCAGCCTTGCACAGTGGCTCCAAGAGAACTGTGATGCCTATAGCAATGACACCCTGAATTCCTCATTGAAGGATTGGTGGGCTACCTGGTGGCAGGGCAGCAGCTCTTTGTGTGATGCTGATGAAGTCATCCTCCCATGAAGCTGTCTGGGGAGTTTTATCACTGCTGAAATCATGCTGGACCAGTAGCCTGCTAATGAGCATCATCAGAAGGGCATCACCTCTACAGGGAAAGGCTAAGTGGCATGGTGAAAAAAGCATCAGGTGAGGTCTTTTTCACAGAGTATTGAAGAAATAGATTTCACTTTGCTTTGAGCAGAATCCTGAGCCTAAGGCTGCTGTGGAGATCTGCAGGGTTGGATGGGCAGCAGCGGGAAACCACTGCTGGGTTGTCACTCCACATATTTAGCTTCTTGTCACAAGCCTGGGGTTCAATGGGCCATGCAAGCAAATACTGCAATTACCATGTGAAACCTGCTGATCAGGTAAGCACCCCAACTCTTAAAATGAGGCAACTTCTCCCAGATTTTCCTGCACCACTTTTAAGTCCTTGAAAGTTACACTAAATCTCATGAGATCAGTTTTGTTTCAAGTCTGTGATCGCATTGTTGTCTACAGCTACCTGAAAGGAGGCTGTGGCCAGGTGGGGGTTGGTCTCTTCTGCCAGGCAACCAGCAACAGAAGAAGGGGACATAGTCTCAAGTTGTGTTGGTGGAGGTCTAGGCTGGATGTGAGGAGGAAGTTATTACCAGAGAGAGTGATTGGCATTGGAATGGGCTGCCCAGGGAGGTGGTGGAGTTGCTGTCCCTGAAGGTGTTGAAGAAAAGCCTGGCTGAGGCACTTAGTGCCATGGTCTAGTTGATCGGACAGGGCTGGATGATAGGCTGGACCTGATGATCTTGGAGGGTCTCTTCCAACCTGGTTGATTCTATGAAATATCCTATGAATATTATTCCAGAGGCACTACCATCATCACTGATGTGCTTGGCATTGGGCAGGAATAGGTCCATCTGGCATTGATTCTACTGGGCAGTCAGGAAATTTCTAGCAACTTCTCACAGAAGCCACCCCTATAGCACCCACACACACACACCCCTCAAAACCTTGCCAAACAAGCCCAACACATTCATGCCAGCAAAGCTTGCTGACCTTTCTAGCGCTATTCAAAACAGCCATTAAAAAGCAGTCATGTGAACTGATGGGGAAATAGATAAACAACCTATTGAAGAACACAAACTTCATAAAAATTATTCCTACCACTAGCTCTTCTTTTTTCACTCCCTGTATTTAAGTGCCAGTTGAACACATGTAGCAGAAATTAGCCTGCCAGGCTTGCTTTCTGGCAGCACTTATAACTGTCAGCTAATTGTATTGAATGATACACCTCCTGGATGTATTTGATATTCAAATAAACACCAGAACATAAGATGATCACCATGAAAATGTCTTGAATGCGTCACAGGAATGTGAGAGGGACTCATTTATTAATATTTATTGAGTGATTTGAAAAGGTGAGGTGTCTAAAAACGAAAAGCGCGGTGAGAACTCTGTTAAGGATGGAAGAGGCAGGAGATACTTTATTTATGTGGTTTGATTGTATAACAGCCAGAACAACGAGCATTCAAACAAGGATGAAGAGGCAGTCCCTGTGTGGGAGCATTTTTCTCGTGAGACATATACTGAGTCCACTAAATTAATGGCTTTCCTCTCTGAGAGCAGTCTTCTGTGCACCGGTGAGGGTTAAGCACGTCAGGGTCAACACAGAGTGTTGCCTGGCAGTAAGGTCAGGTCCCAGCAGCAGCAGAGTAGCGATAGCTCTTAGCTCTGTGCTGAGACATGGTTTCCCTTCCCCTGTATGAACTGTGAGATGCTGGCACTTCACCCATGCCCCCAGACTTAGACTTGACCCACGTCCTGCTCCTTCCTTTGGTTCAGTGATGCTGTGGGTGCTCACTCATGTGAACACGTACGTATCGACGTTTACCGCTAACCTATGGGCTTGCACAGAGAAACTTACACAATGGGTCAGGACCTCCACAAGGCTTTTTGCTGCCAGGCACAGCTTTGAGATCTTTCATGTAGTGTAGCCAGAAAAATCCCTGCTTTACATGCCTTGATAATAAATATGTATATAAATAGAGTTGTGTGCACCTCGTGTACTACAAACGTTTGAGCAGGCATCAAATTGCCTGCAGGCTACGCACTTAGCAAGTACACCCGTCTGAGGTGTGAGCAAAAAAGCAACCTTCAAAGCTGTCAGAGGCTGCTATTTGCTTGGGTTGGGAGGCCAAACAAAGGCCAGCTCTTCCCTCTAAGCGTCTTGTGCTCTCTTTTGTTTGATATAATCTCAGCTCTTCCTGTATCGTCCTTTGCATATTCAAATACGCAACAGAACAAGGGGACAGAGTCTCAAGTTGTGCCTAGGGGAGTATAGGCTGGATGTTAGGAGGAAGTTCTTCCCAGAGAGAGTGATTGGCATTGGAATGGGCTGCCCAGGGAGGTGGTGGAGTCACCATCCCTGGAGGTGGTCAAGAGAAGACTGTCTGAGAGACTTAGTCCCATGGTCTAGCTGACTGAATAGGGCTGGGTGCTAGGTTGGACTGGATGATCTTGGAGGTCTCTTCCACCCCGGTTAATTCTATGATTCTATGAAATGCTTTCCTTGCCTCAGTCTTTTTCCATTTCCAGCTGGTTTCACTACGAGAAAATATTGGAAAAGCCTTGTTAAATTCTTTCCCTAAAGTCTCTTGAGTAGTTTGCACAGAGAAAACTACAGGCTACACTGAAAGAAAAATATATAAAAAGAAAAAAGAACTATTGAAACAAATTCAAATGGAATAGAAAGTATGAAATCAGCACAAACATTCAGGGTGTCAGAGCGATCATTGCTTGTAGCTTGGGCTCAGTCAAACAGACTCTGGATCTTCTATCACTGATGTAGTTATGATGTTGATAGAGTGTCATAGAATCATAGAATCAACCAGGTTGGAAGAGACCTCCAAGACCATCCATTCCAACAGTGAGGTGCAGTCCCCTAATACTCCATGTTTACCCAGGCAGCCCTTGCCCCAGTCCTGAATGTGGCTTCCCAGTTCCTCAAATATAGACATAAACTATGTTTTCCCCAGGGGAAAAGCACTGTGACCAAGCACCAGGAATCTCCATGCCATTCCACCCAGAAGGGGAAGATAGGTCCATAGAGCAGTGAGCTCTGTTAAAGCATCTTCATTCTAGGTTTTATCCCATTGCACATCCCTGTCTCATACAGATCTCTGTGAATACTTGTCCTGGAACAGGGGTCAGCTGTGAAGGAGCAAAGTAATTCATTATCCTGGGAGGCTTAGAAAGAGCTGCTAGTAATGCTGTGTAATCACTCCCTCAGAGGACCCAGCAGGGCACTGTTCAGACACAGATTCTGGGTTTATGGCTTCAGGGTTTAGTTTTGAATCATAGAAACATAGAATCAAGCAGGTTGAAAGAGACCTTCAAGGTCATCCAGTTCAACCTAGCACTCAGCCCTATCCAATCAACTAGACCATTGCACCTGTAGACTCTCTGGATGAGCTGGAACAGGTGGCTGCTTCTAAGCATTCTCACGTATATTAGCAGGGAGAAGAGGAGCTTTTGGTTTTTTGGTCTGTTTTGGTTTATTTAGATTGTAGGAGTCAGGAGCTCTGGGTCTGACATATGGCTTTTTGGTGCTAATATCATCACTGTAAAAGAAGGCACTTGCATAAACACATATACAATGCACACAGAAACAAGGATTTTAGTGTGGCTTCCCAAGGCAAAAGCAATCATAGAATCATAGAAACAACCAGGTTGGAAGAGACCTCCAAGATCATCCAGTCCAACCTAGCACCCAGCCCTAGCCAGTCAATTAGACCACGGCACTAAGGGCCTCAGCCAGGCTTCTTGAGCACCTCCAGGGATAGCAACTCCACCGTCTCCCTGGGCAGCCCATTCCAATGCCAATCACTCTCTCTGACAACAACTTCCTCCTAACATCCAGCCTAGACCTCCCTGGCACAACTTGAGATTGTGTCCTCTTGTTCTGTTGCTGGTTGACTGGGAGAAGAGACCAATCCCCACCTGACTACAATCTCCCTTCAGGCAGTTGTAGACAGCAACTGAGGTCACCCCTGAGCCTCCTGTTCTCCAGGCTGAACACCCCCAGCTCCCTCAGCCTCTCCTCACATGATTGTGATCCAGGCCTCCCAACAGCTTTGTTGCCCTTCTCTGGACACATTCCAGCACCTCAACATCTCTCTTGAATTGAGGAGCCCAGAACTGGACACAGCACTCAAGGTGTGGCCTGACCAGTGCTGAGTACAGGGGAAGAATAACCTCCCTTGTCCTACTGGCCACACTGTTCCTGATGCAGGCCAGGATGCCATTGGCTCTCCTGGCCACCTGGGCACACTGCTGGCTCATGTTCAGCTACTCTCTACCAGTACCCCCACATCTCTTTATTTCTGGCTGCTCTCCAGCCACTCTGTCCCCAGCCTGTAGTGCTGCTTGGGGTTGTTATGGCCAAAGTGTAGGACCTTGCACTTGGCCTTGTTAAATCTCATCCCATCCTTGCTGGGGAGCACACTGTGACTTGAGCCCAGTACAGAGGCAGAAACGGAAAGAACAGCTTTTAGAGGGGCAACAATGGCCACTGCTGCTCCCAAGGGTAGCCTTTGTCCTGGGGTGATGCCTGCACCCTTACTTGGGTGCCCTAAACAAAACGTGAAGTATCTAGTGCACATCTTCACACTCTCAAAACTGCAAGGTGGACCAGAAGAACTAAGCCTTTCTCCATCATCCTTGGAACACAACTGAAAGTGTTTTTTCTTATGCCAGCTACTGGAGAGCACAGGTCCTGGCTCACATTTCTGCTGTGTTTAGGCTACAGAAATCTTCTTTATCATATATTCATTCATGCTAGATGTCATTTGAAGCCCCTTTTAACAACTATAGGTTAATTCTCTGTCCTCTAAGGTGCAAACTCTTTATTACCCACATAGTCACTAAATGATATCACTTAATAGGTTCTCTTTGCCTCTACCACATTTCCATAGCTTGTTCTTTAATCTTCCTTTGATCCTGAATACCAGAGAGATTTATGTGTAATGTATTCTTACGTTGTTGTACTTGTTTAATCTTTCATTTTCAGTTGGATTCATTTTCAAACAAGAGCACTTGTTACAGGTTCAGATTATTGTTGACAGCTGGGACCTACCTGCTCTTTCTAAGACAAGTTTCCATGATTGTGTTTTATCTTTATCAGTTCCCTCTCAACATGTATTTAACTCAAGAGCTCCGAGCAATTCCGTGTAGCTCCTTTCTGCCTTCAGATGGAGGCTGTAGCTTTTCCTTTCTTTGACATGTACTTGATTAGACCTTCTTGCTCTGAAAGCAAAAAATATTACATCCATTTTTCCATCACAAGCAGTTTGCTGGTGATCTGTAACACCAGCAGACACCCAGCAACAGAACAAGGGGACACAGTCTCAAGTTGTGCCTGGGGGAAGTATAGGCTGGATGTTAGGAGGAAGTTCTTCACAGAGAGAGTGATTGGCATTGGAATGGGCTGCCCAGGGAGGTGGTGGAGTCGCTGTCCCTGGAGGTGTTGAAGAAAAGCCTGGCTGAGGCACTTAGTGCCATGGTCTAGTTGACTGGCTAGGGCTGGGTGCTAGGTTGGACCTGATGATCTTGGAGGGTCTCTTCCAACCTGGTTGATTCTATGATTCCACTGTGATGAATGAATGAATGAATGAATGAAGGTCATTTTTTCTCTCTCTTATTCTGTTTTAATTCTGGAGCAAGTAATCAGTAAATTTGGTACTTGACAAGTGTCCTCATCCTGGTGGCTTTGACAGATGACAATGTGTGTCTAAAGCCATCTCTTGCAGAGTTATCCACATTAAAGCCTCCAGATTCCCTCACAGTTGAACAGATTAGTGAAGGAACCAATTTGTTGCCCTGAGAGGATCATTTCCATCTGTTCACTTTATTCTTCAAAACAGAAGAAGGAAGAATAGCAGCTGGCCAGTCCTCACGTGATGCTGTCCAGATAACTCAGTGAGGATGCTACAGAAGGTGCTCCATGAGTGAAGCTTCCCAGAATGCATTTTGGATCAAAAGAAGGAGGTTGCCTTTAGGAAGAAGCTGTGGCAACTGAAGCAAAGGGAAAAAAAAAAACTCTCCCCAACTGAGATGGAGACAGCTCACACATTTTTAAACTGTGACAGTTCCTAAAATTCCTTGGATTCACTTTGAAATCTGAGATAAGCTCAGGTTTTGACAGCAAAATAAGGCTTGTGTATATAAAATGATAATAAAGGCTTGTGCATAAAAAAGGAAGGAAGGAGGGAAGGGGAGAAGGGGAGAAGGAAGGAAGGAAGGAAGGAAGGAAGGAAGGAAGGAAGGAAGGAAGGAAGGAAGGAAGGAAGGAAGGAAGGAAGGAAGGAAGGAAGGAAGGAAGGAAGGAAGGAGGGAAGGAAAGGAGGGAGGGAGGGAGGTAGAAAGGGAGGGAGGAAGGGAAGAAGGAAGGGAGGAAGGAAGGAAGGAAGGAAGGAAGGAAGGAAGGAAGGAAGGAAGGAAGGAAGGAAGGAAGGAAGGAAGGAAAGAAGGGAGGTAAGGCAAAGTTTCTAACTGACTCAAGATCAAATATTTGTGATTATGTGGTCCAATGCTCCAAGGCCTGGTGAACAGATGCCCTACAGATGGATGGCATTTATGCTGGAGAATGACCCTAAAAATCATGGTACTGCTCCTCCAGGTCACACAGTCCTAGAAAACTGGAGCAGAGCTGGCAGGGCAGCCCTGGGCACTGAGCCACAGGTGTCTCAAGCAGTGCCAGTCCTGAACGGTGAATGGAGGTCCCTTTAGGAGTCTCCCAGCACTCTGAACCACTGGCTTGACTGCATGGAAGGAGCCAGCACTGCCATTTCTCTGGATGGCTCCTTATTGCCTTTCTGATGCAGAGCCAGTATAAATACAGCATGGCAAAGTGGAGCTCCTGGCAGTCTTGAGGTCCCAGTGAATCTGCCTTCAACAGCCTTGCTGAGGCAAGATAGAAGAACAACCCCCAGCAGACCTACAGGCTATTGCAGGAGTGGCTGGAGACCTGCCTGGCAGAAAGGGACCTGGGGGTGTTGATGGCCAGCTGGTTGAACATCAGCCAGCAGTGTGCCCAGGTGGCCAAGAAGGCCAACAGCATCCTGGCCTGTATCAGAAATGGTGTGACCAGCAGGAGTAGGGAGGTGATCATGCCCCTGTACTCAGCACTCATGAGACTACACCTCGAGTACTGTGTCCAGTTTTGGTCACCACAGTACAGGAGGGACATTGAGGTGCTGGAGCAGGTGCAGAGAATGGCAACAAGGCTATGGGGAGAGGTCTGGCAAACATGACCTATGAGGAGTGGCTGAGGGAACTGGGGGTGTTTAGTCTGGAGAAGAGAAGGCTGAGAGGGGACCTTATTGCCCTCTACAACTACTTAAAAGGAGGTTGTAGTGAGGCTGGAGCTGGTCTCTACTCCTGAATTACTAATGATAGGACAAGAGGAAATGACCTCAAGTTGCATCAGGGGAGGTTTAGGTTGGATGTTGGGAGGAAGTTCTTTCCTGAGCAGGTGGTCAGGCACTGGAGCAGGCTGCCCAGGGAGGTGGTGGAGTCACCATCCCTGGAAGTGTTGAAAAGGAGAGTGGATGTGGCACTTGAGGCTATGGTCTAGTGATGAGGGATGCTGGGATGAAGGTTGGACTGGCTGATCCTGGTGGTCCTTTCCAACCATAGCAATTCACAGCGATTAGATGTTGTGCTGAAGGATTTGGTTTAGTCAAGGACTTGTCAGTGTGAAACTGATGATTGGACTCGATGGGCTTGAAGGTCTTTTCCAATCTAAGAAATTCTGTGATTGTGTGAAATATTGGGAGGGCTGTTTGTGCAAAACTTAAAAGCAGAAACTCGCAGGAGAAAGAAGCTGTCAGGGTGAAGCTAAGATGGAGGGAGCATATCAGCAACTTAAGTAAGGAAACAAGCAGTACAAAACTCTCAGTTTAGTTCCACTGCAGAAAAGTGAGTCAACTTTAAAAAAAATAAAACCAACCCAAAAATGAATTATTCTGCATTGTAATGGCACCAGGAGGCAAAAACATGGGAGAAAAAAGTCCATCTCATGTCGCGTTAAAGCAGATTTAATCTCATCTCCGACCACAGATGCTAAAATGATTTCATCATAATTGCATTGTTATGGAATGTCTGTTCCATGTAATCTTCACTCTGAAATTGTCAGTGTTTTAATGTTTCATTCTGGAGGGGAGGGAGGTTCAGCATTAATTTTTTTTCCATTCAGCTCTGAGGAGGTGTGAGCGGGGAACAGAAAAAAGGGATGGCTAATGGCAACGTGTCCAACTTTTGGAGATTTGGAGGCATTTTAAAAAGCAATTTAGTAGAAGACTGGATGGTTTATTCTTCTATTTTGTTTTCCAAAGTTAAAAGAAGGGGGGGGAAAAAGAATCTTGCTTTTTAGATCTGCAACTCCAGCTTGTCTGAGATGCCTCAAAGCCTGCTGTGTTCAGTCTGCAGAAGAGGAGGCTCCCAAGTGACCTTCTTGTGGCCTTCCAGGATCTGTAGGGGGACTCCATAAAAGCTGGGGAGGGACTTTTTAGGCTGCCAGGGAGTGACAGGACTGGGGGAAATGGAGCAAAGCTGGAAGTGGGGAGGTTCAGACTGGAAGTGAGGAGGAAGTTGTTGAGCATGAGAGTGGTGAGAGCCTGGAATGGGTTGCCCAGGGAGGTGGCTGAGGCCCCATGGCTGGAGGTGTTTAAGGAGAGGCTGGCTGAGGCTGTGGCCAGCCTGATCTAGGGTAGGGTATCCCTGCCCACAGCAGGGGCTTTAGAAGTCGATGATCCTTGTGGTCCCTTCCAACCCTGACTGACTCTATGATTCTATCTGGTGCCAGCTGCTGTTGTGGGTCTGTAGAAGCTGTGCTATAGAGGTCACTGGGAAGACATTACATAGAGTTCACTGGGAAGAAAATATCTTTGCTGTTGTTCTGTTATTATTTTTACAGGTAAGGTTTGGGTAAAAAGAAAAACACAGATTTGCAATTGATCTCCTCAAAAGAAGTCATAAAGTAACATCTGTGCATCTTCAAGCTGAGGACTAAATGAATATCAGTAACTGACATTTTACAGGCTCTGGCCAGCCTGATCTAGGGTAGGATGTCCCTGCCCATGGCAGGGAGGTTGGAACTAGCTGAACCTTGTGGTCCCTTCCAACCCTGACTGATTCTGTGATTCTATGTGTTTTCTCTGAGGGTCCAGAGCGAGCTGACTGAAAAAGTAATGCAGCTCTCATCCACACTGAAAGTAAGGCTTCAGAGACTGTTCACCATCCAGCTGCAGACTCTGGAAAGACTCACTAGCTCTCACAATGCAGATTTTTATCCAAAAGAGAAAGGCAGCACTCCAGGCTACAGCAGTTCCAACAGCAAGTGGGAGGTGAGGTATCACCTTCCTCTTCTCCTGTGGCTGAGGAACACAAGGGGCTCACAGCACTGCAGCACAGTTGTCTCAACCTGAACTTCATGGGCATTTCCAGCTTGCTTATGGCTGCACTAGGCTAATATTGTCCCTGAAGTGGTATTGCAGCTCCTGCCCTAAATTGCATATCAGAACATCAGAGTGAAATCTAGAGATAACCAGAAAGCTAAAGGGCATTCAGCTGTGTTACTCATTATCTGGGCTTATAGAGGGAGGCCAAATCGTATGAGACTCTCAGTGCATAATTATGTTGTTCTGTCAGCAGTAAAGCAAATTAAACCTGGATTCCTACAGATTTGCCTCTGAAGTCATGCACATGCCTCTGACAGAAAGCCAGATCTCCTCCTACAACACCTTTGACACTGAACCTCCTTCCTGAGGGTCTCCCCTGACCATTTCTACATCCTCCACACCTTTCTTCCTTGGGACTGCAGCAGTGATGCTCATCTCATACCATGTGCAAAACATTTACAACATGTTCTGCTACTTTGAGCCTAGCTGGGATATTTTGGTGAGAAGACTTAGATTATAGGCTGTGGAAAGGAAACAGTGGTGATGTCTACAGCATTTCTCTTCTACTACTACTCCTGCTTCACTTCTACTTCACTTTTATACATCTCAGGCTTGCTGAGATGTATAAAAACAAGAACATAAATATAGTTAAAGGAGCTGCTTTCTGGCTCTGGCTGCATGCACTTCTCTCCCTAATTTGCTGTCTATCTAACTAATCCCTCTGCTTCCTAACCCCTCTGGCTGATTCTCCAAGCTCACCTTGCTTGTAAAGCAAAGTCTGCAATAAGGTAGAGCAGTGGAAAGGAGGTTGAAGGGTGGTTGGGAGGCCCTCCTGGGGACTCTGGTTTCTGGGAGGGCTGTTGTGTTTCTGTATTGCCTTTTTAACTTGCCTATTTCTGTCTATAGCTGTATCTATTGTGAATATCTGCTTGTATATTGTGCTTAGCTGTAAATACAAAGCTCCATTCTAATTTCCAGCTCTGGGTGACTTCATAAGAGTAGGGGGGTAGGTAACACCCAAACCATCACACATATGTACCATGTGTAGCAGCCAGGTGCTTTGCTCTCTATCACCAATGCAGTTTCTTGTCTTTAAGAAACTTGCAGGAATTTCTTAGCTTGAAGACCTTTAGCTCCCTGACAAAGTTTGTTGACATTGGCCAACAGATTGAGAAGCTGTGGGGAAAGTCAAGTGGCACAGAAATAGAGACTGCACAGTGGCAGCAGCTTCAGAGTCTTTCAGGCCTCAGGTTTATAACCAAATTATCAACAAGAAAAATCAGCCTTTTCCCCAGAATATGTGACTTGGACAGGAGGCAGGAGGGCCTGATCGTGCCACAAATGAAGGCAAGGGAATGCATCCAGCTCCATCATGAAGCAGCCAGGGGGGCTCATACATTCCAAAAGAGGCTTTGTACTGCCCTTTATCCCTTCTTGCTGGTAAAACCCTGTAACCAGCAGCAGTTTGGAGTGTTACACAATAAATGCTCAAAATGGTGACAGAAGGAGAACAGCTTGATCAGAGCCTGCTGCTGCCACTAATCTGCCTGCCACAACTTCTGTTGTTGCTATTTTGGCTGCTGCTTCTTCCATATTGTCTCTTGCAGTTTGTCCAAGAAAGCTGGGCTATTGATCCTAAACTCAGATGTACTGAACTCAAGCAAAGCAGGAAGGTGGAAGCACAACATTCAAGTGGGAGAAAAGTCTGTACCTAGATACATACTTGGTTTGCTGCTATTCACAAAAGTTTAGACCCTCAGTGCCACAATTTAACATAGTTCATGCACAGCTAAACAAAGTTAAGTTCCACTGCCTCCCTGTCCAGGCTTCAGGGAGCCTTGCAAGGGAAGCAGAGGTCATAGAATCATAGAATCAATCAGGTTGGAAGAGACCTCCAAGATCATTCAGTCCAATCTAGCACCCAGCCCTATCCAATCAACTAGACCATGTCATAGAATCATAGAATCAACTAGTTTGGAAGAGACCTCCAAAATCACCCAGTCCAACCTATAACTCAGCCCTATCCAGTCATCTAGACCATGTCACTCCTTATGTTGACCTTCTGAATAGACGCTTTGCAATTCCAGGAGAAGTGCTGTACCTTTAAGTTAGGCCCTGTGCTGGCTAGAACAGGAATGGTTATGTCTTAGAGGAAAAAACACAATATGTGTTAGGAGGAAGTTCTTCACAGAGAGAGTGATTTGCCTTCAAATGGGCTACCCAGGAACGTGGTGGAGTCTCCATCCCTGGAGGTGTTGAAGAAAAGCCTGGCTGAGGCACTTGGTGCCATGGTCTAGTTGATTGGCTAGGGCTGGGTGCTAGGTCAGAGTGGATGATCTTGGAGGTCTCTTCCAACCTGGTTGATTCTATGATTCTATGATATCAGACAACCCTGAATTCAGACCTAAATTCACAGATTCACAGAATGATAGGCTTTAGAAAGGACCTCTAGAGATCATCTAGTCCAATTCAGGTACTCAAAGACTGCCACATAAAATAGATACCAGAGCTGTTTTTTCTCTGCCTCATGGTTTTGTTCTGTTTTTTAGATCACTCATTGTATTTTCTTGCAAAATGTCTTCCTCTCCCCCTCCCTCTCCAGAATTCCTTCACAAAACCCGTGACATGAGCAGCATACACACCTGCTCTGAAGCTACATTCATCTGTTGTACCCTGCAAAACCATTATATGCATGAAGCCATTGTGCAGAGCAATGGGGTGTTCACAGGATCATAGGATATTAGGGGATGCAAGGGACCCAAGGAGATCATTGAGTCCAACCACCCTGCCAGAGCAAAACCACACAATCTAGCACAGATCACAGAGGAATGCATCCAGACAGGCCTTGGAAGTCTCCAGAGAAAGAGATTCCACAACCTCTCTGTGGAGCCTGTGCCAGTGCTCTGTGACCCCTACAGTAAAGAAGTTCCCTTTGGAACGTCTTGCGCTGCAACTTATATCCATTGCTCCTTGTCCTGTTACAGGGAGCAAGTGAGGTGAGCAGAGCCTGTCCCTCCTCTCCTGACCAGCCCTCAGATGTTTATAAACGTTTATCAAATCTCATCTCAGTCTTCTCTTCTCCAGAATAAAAAGCCCCAGGTCCCTCAGCCTCTCCTCACAAGCCATGCCCTCCAATCCCCTAATCATCCCCATGGCTCTCCACTGGACCCTCTCCTCTTAAACTGGGAAGCTCAAAACTGAACACAGTGTTCAAGATGAGGTCTCAGCAGAGCAGAGTAGAGGGGCAGGAGAACCTCCCTTGATCTGCTGGACACACTCTTCTTAATACGCTCCAAGATCCCATTGGCCTTCTTGGCCACAAGGGCACATTGCTGTGCCATGGTTAATTTGTTATCCACCAGGACTCCCAGGTCCCTCTCCACAGGGCTGCTGTGGCTTCATTGGGATGTAAAGGACAAAAGGCTTGAGCCAGATGAAACAAAATGGTACCACCTGTGAAAATGGGAGACAGAGAATCTGAGAGGTAGGAGCTGGAGAAGGCTTTGCAGAATGAATATGCAAATTTGCAGGAAAGGGGGCAGAGATCCAAAGGTTTATTGACAGTTAAATATCATTCTCCTTGGTTAATTAGTTTCATGGATGCTATTAACAATATATCAAGTGAGATGAAAATCTCACCAGTAGTATTAAGAAATGCACAGAAAATGTTATGAGCAGGCCTCTTTCATTGAAAGTTCCCTGTTTTGTCAGGGTCTGATAAGTCCCTGCCTTGTATCAGAGGAGCTGCACAGCATGGTCCGTGTGACCATGCTGTGACATACAAATTCATGAAGCATTCCATATTTTTGATTCTATGAAGCTGGTGAGGGGCCTGGAGCACAGCCCTGTGAGGAGAGGCTGAGGGAGCTGGGGGTGTGCAGCCTGGAGAAGAGGAGGCTCAGGGGTGACCTCATTGCTGTCTACAACTACCTGAAGGGAGGCTGTAGCCAGGTGGGGGTTGGTCTCTTCTGCCAGGCAACCAGCAACAGAACAAGTGTCATGGAGGGGATTTCTCTATTCCTCCTCTGTTAGGGGGAGGTGAGAAATTAATTTGAGGCTGTATTATTTTTTTATAAAATTATTTATTAAAATTAATATTTACCAATTTGTACCATCCCCAACCACTATGAAATCACAGTATCACAGTATCATCAGGTTCGTTGTGCAAGTTTATGAAAACAGCTTGGGATATATTTACAGGGATTGATTATTAAATGGAAATATCAAATTATCAACAACTATAGACAGAGAGAAAGATTCCCTTAGGCTTAATGCCTCTTAACAGCTATACTGTTTGCCCAGCAGGGGCTGAAACTGTGTCTGCTCTAAAGGTAGAGGTAACTTATGTGACAAAGGATTTAAGGCTTGCTTAAATGTGTTGCTCTCAAGTATTAATTATTAATCACCTTCCTGGGATTGTCACAGCGTGTGCCCAGTATTTGGGGTCTTGGTGAAGGCTGGTCTGTCCTGGCTTGCAGGGGATTGATAAGGTGTTCCCAGTCTCTGGGTTAAATGGGATTTTCTCTAACCTTCTCTCCTGGAGTGGTCTCTGCCTTGGAGCTGAGGCTTCTGGATGCTGTGCATGTCCAGGGATGACCAGCTGGCAGGATTTCCCCGGTGCAGGAGAAGGATCTGTCTGTGCAGCTTCTAACACAGTCTCACAGCCAGCAGGCTGTGTTTGTAGGTTTGCAGACTGAGGGTCTGCTGGCTCTGGATCTTTCCAGACTTACAGAACAGCTGATAAGCAGTATATGCTGGGCAAGCAGGGTCTATGCCATGCTGCAGGGAGACGAGCTCCGTAGATAAATGCAAGGCAGCAAGCCAGTGTGTACAGCTGCTCTTGAGCTTAAGCAGGAGGCTCTCAGCTCCCCATATATGTATGGAGTGCAGGCGTGCATGTGCTCTGCTTCTCAAAGGGCTCACAGACAGCTTAACTGCGCCCTGAGATCAGTGCATGAGGTCTGTGCCTCAGTAATGCTTGCAAGTGAGTAAGGCCTGATCCTGTGTCTTGGCCATGCAAGCAGGTCAGGGCAGCAGGGTGCTGCTGTGGATCAGAGCTAAGTCTGAATGCTCTCAATGCTCCAAACTTCTGAGCAGTTTGAACGGTCTGACCACGTGGTGCTGCTGTACAACCCTCTTTATAGGCTCTGGGCCAAGATTCGTGGCTCATTTGGACATTTAAAGTGACCAATCAGTCTGGCAGTAAGCCAAACCTTACCCCAATAGGCAGTAGGTGTTTGCCTGGACCTCCCAATAGGGGATTACCTGGGCGGACCCCAGGGACACACGGGCTGGGTGTGTGTGTGTTACACAACCTGTTTACTGCCTCATGGGTCCTGGCAGGAAAACATGTCCAGGCATGTAGAGGCATAGAGAGGCCTCAGTTTTGGGGCTGCTGCCCCTCCACCACAACAAGGGGACACAGTCTCAAGTTGTGCTGGTGGAGGCATAGGTTGGATGCTAGGAGGAAGTTGTTGCCATTGGTACTGGAATGGGCTGCCCAGGGAGGTGGTGGAGTTGCCATCCCTGGAGGTGTTGAAGCAAAGCCTGGCTGAGCATTTAGTGCCATGGTCTAGTTGACTGGCTAGGGCTGGGTGCTAGGTTGGAGTGGATGATCTTGCAGATCTCTTCCAACCTGGTTAATTGTATGATACAAGTGTCTATGATGACCTGCTTTGCATAACTTGCAAAGCATGAGGACATTTTTGAAGTTGGAACAAAGGGAAGTTTGGATGGTAGGATTTGCTTGTGGAATCTGTCCTGAGATACATCTCTTTTCTTGGATCCTTCCCAGCTGATCCTCATGCTTTACCAAGAAAGAGCAGTGCATTGCACCTATCCTGCCTGTGTGACTTTTAAAACAACATGATCTTGAGATTTTGATCAAGGCCTCTCCATAGTGTAAGATGTTTCATAAGACCTGAACAGGAATATCCTCACCAGCTCACTCTTACAAGAGTACCCAGTGCCATCCAGAACCATTTGTCACTGCTCAAAGTCTTGGCTCACGGGGATGGTTTTTTCCAGAGCTTTGCCATTTAAAAGAACAGAGAAGCAAAACTGTAAAAATGCATTTTGGCAATAACTTGTAGACAGCCACCTCAGTCCCAGGCAAGACTGACAAGGTGCTTCCCACAAGGCAGCAACAGGAGACTGCATCTCTAGAATAATTCGTGCTGCTCCGCAACAAGCAGCTGCTGAGATTCAAAAAGCAAAAGGTGGGGAATAAATGCCCATACTCAGGTGTAATTTTCAGTTCTGCATATGATTAGTGCTTTTCTCTCAGGATCAACACCACAGAATTACTCTGCAAATGTTGTTTTCCTTTAACCACCTTCCTGGCTGCCAGTTCACGGACACCTGCAGAGGAGAAATGCGTTGTGCTGGTGGCACACCGTATGACTGTCGCTGGCTCGTTGCTATTGCACATCAGCTGTGCAATGAAGCCAGCCTCAGGGTATCTTTCAGCAGGACTCTGCCTGCTTCTTTGGCAACCCTGGAGCAGATCTTGGGTTTCTCTGCCGCTGCTTGCCTCAGGATATGTAAGGGAACTAACTGCTCACTGCAGAGCTGTGAAGACCCAGCAGAAGACACTGCATGATCACTGTGGTTTCCAGAGCTCTGACTAGCAGTTACAGTTCTGCCTGTCTCTTTTGGACTGACTGCTACCTTTCCCTCCACATCACATGCATGTGTGGTTCCAGAAACACTGTGGCCACCTACTCCTGGAAAGACTCCCTGTTTCACACCTTTACCACTCTCAGGATAAGAGCAGCTCCAAGCTGCCTAGCAGGCAGTTAGTTATCCTTTTTTTTTTTTCAATGCTTGCACTTGGAAGATGCTTTTTGCCTTTTCTACCCTCCCCAGGTGGAGGTGTCCTCAACCATGGGGGTCCCTGTGGCAAGCACCTTGACTTTTGGGCTTAAACAAGCCATAACAGGCATTGTGAGGCAGGAAAGCCCAGCAACGGCCACACAGCCAGGAGAGACATGCTCAGGGAAGCCTCTTCACACCTCTGGCACCCCAGGAGGTGTGGTAGGCTGTCCTAGGGCTGTCAGTGCTTCTCTACTGCTGCCAGTAATTGCAGCTGGAGAGTGGCCAAGGGGAGGGACAT
The DNA here is from genome assembly GCF_015220805.1 of Pogoniulus pusillus. Taxonomy (NCBI): domain Eukaryota; kingdom Metazoa; phylum Chordata; class Aves; order Piciformes; family Lybiidae; genus Pogoniulus; species Pogoniulus pusillus. Next base: position 7,984,688 of record NC_087264.1, on the reverse strand, counting down.
TAGCCAGCCACCCTGCTCAAAATCCTTGTCTCTGCAGCTGGCAGAGTGCCCTGACAGGATTGCAAGATGGTAAGACCTGCTCACCGTGTTGGAGTACAGCTTACTGTTAGATTCGACCATGCCTGAGACCTCCAAGGCAGAGCAGAGGAGGGAGCTGGGGATTTCCCAGCACTAATTATCAAGCAGTTATTAGCAGGAGCAGCTCCCCTTGCCAAGGGATTAGGTGAAGCATTGTTTCTCACTCAATAAGTCTTTACAACAAGCACCTAATCCAAATCCCCTCCTTTTTTCTCATCAGAGGGAGGTTTCCCTGCCACTGTTCCCCACAGTCCAAGGCTGCAATGGCAACGATGCACCAAGATGGCCTGGGGAATGTGGATGTTCAGTGAGCTGCTGGGCTGGTGAGGACAGTGATGGTCCTTTCCAGCCTTGACTGATTCCATGATTCCACATTCAGACACATCCCTGCAATGCTGAGAGCTCTCTGCCGTGCACACTTATTGTTGCAATGAAGGGAACTAGCAGCTGGGAGGCTTCTGGCCCTTCCTTCCATGGCTACTGCCTGAGCTGTACTGTCCGTTGTTTGCTCATAGGATGTTGCAGCCCTCCTACATCCTGTTCCAGCGTCAGCATTTCCCCTTCATGGACCCTCTGGAAAACACAGGTTGATATTTCCCCAGCCACGCACAGCGACACCCTCCAGTCAGTACACTCAGCTGTCCCTCAGCAGCGCTGGGACTGTCAATCTTTTCACACCTGCTAAGTGGTAGAGTGCTTCTCCCAATTTACTTATCCATCATTTTTATTGAGAAATCTGCTCTAGTCCCACACAGTTATATCAGTTAATGGAACAATGATTAGGGAATTCTGCAGGAATGAGCTGTGATTTCAAGCACAGCAGTGCAAAGCCAGGACTACCCCGCACCGTTTCCAGCACAGCTGCTCAGAGCAGGATTTGATCCTTCTTCTTGCTGTGAGTTTCTGATAATTTGCATACTCCCAGCTTGTTTTTGTAATTTTAAATATCTGTGTATTACACTATTATTTTTAAAGCCATCTGGGCAATTATTGCTGTCTTCCTGAGCAGGGAGAGTACTGTGCCAGTCTGTTCACACTACAGAGCTTCTCTTCCCAATTAACTCTTCTGGCACCGGTTTGATCCCCGCTATGCCATGGAGAAATCACTGATGCTAATGCCCCAGCAAAGGCAGGGAACAAGCCAGCTCACCATCAGCAGAAGCACTGTGGCACACAAACAGTCATTTAAAGGATAACAAGGGGGTACAAAAATTATGGAAGGTCCCCAGTGAGTTCTGCTTCGGTAAGAGATGAAGCCTGGGAGGGGTCATCAATGAATGTCTGCATACTCTAAGCCTCAAAGCACTTAAGCACCTTAAAACATGTATGAAAGCTTTCACAAAATATCTATTAAAAAAAGCTTCTGGGGCTTAAAGACAGCTTTTCCTCTGCAAAATAGAGATCAGCATCATTCTAGTCTGACTACAGGGCAGGGGGGGTTAGTAAGAAGGATGAAGAAGGGGGCTTGGTGTTTTTAAATAGCAACATGGGGGCTGCAGCGAAACTCCAGTGATGTCCCTGAGGCAGTGCCAGTTTATCCTCAGTGAGGGAATCTGCACAGTCAATAGGAAGTCCAAAGTCTTAGCCAATTTACAAGACATTTTAAATGTGTGTGTTGAAAGGCACTGAGGGATATTCCAATCTCATCAGGCCTCGTGTTAATGGAAGCCGGATAAATGCTCGCTCACCGAGAAGGGAATAGCACATCACCCCTGACGTCCTTAATCACTACCAACCCGGGGAAAATACCTACAAGGCACCTGACAAGTACGGTTAGTGCACAATAAACATCAGCTGCTCCTTTCAAATGTTCACTCTGTGTGCTGCCATCCCTCTACCCTGCTTGAAGTACGGTTGGGATTTTGCCTGGGAGCAGATAGAAAAGCCTGAACTTGTGCCAGGTGCTGGGCGGACCCAGGGAACAGGAGAGCAATTAGCTGATTCCCATCCAATGCCTTGCCTGCTATCTCAAAGTCCTATATGTGCTACAACAGGAGGAATTAAAGCTGTCTCAAGACCCTTTTAATCTACAGAGAGCAGCTGAGATGTCGAGAATAAGCTTTCCCATGCACAAGCCACTACTAACTGTGTCAAATCCATCTCAGCCCAAGAGCTGCTGCCCCTTGTCTTTGACATTCGAGGGCCTCCTTTAGCACATGTATATCACAAAACTCCAGGAAGTGAACTCTCTTTAAATGACAATTGATTAAACATTCCATCTATATAAAGTATTGTAAATACATTTTAAAAGTGGGGGGGGGGGGGGAATCTTTGAAATTCACTTTAAGCTTTCTTTTTAATTATTTATCACAGAATCTCAGCTCCATTAAAGTCAGGCTTAATGGGCTTGTTTATACATTACAGCAAACATTCTGCTTTTAATTGCCTGCTGAAAGGCTCTTACACCCATCTCTCTCAGCTTTGCAGCAGTACTTAACCGGAAGGCAGGAGCCCAGAGAGGCAGGCAGTGGGCAAATCCCATCCGCACCTGCATTCTGGGATGCTGAGTGGGGATTAAATTTAGCCACAGGGATCAATCTGCCCCCTGAGAGGCTCTTTGCTGGCAAATTCACCTGAGCTCTCCTCCTTGGCTGGGTACTATATCAGGAGATCAGGTCATCCTGATGGCATTTCTGTCTGTTTTGTCACAGACCCATTACTTCCATGGGTCTCATATCCATGTCTATTCCCATGGCACAGAATTAATTTGCCTATGGCTTCTGTTCCTGTGATCCTTCTTTTTATCTCTTCTTGTTTTCTGGAAATGATCAAAGTTATTTCCATGGGGGCTGACAGGATGGGAGACTCATGACAATCCAGAGCCAGGGGCACCTCAGCCTAATAGCAGCACTTTTGTGAGGGAATGGATGCTGACTGTATCCTTCTTCTGCCTAACGAGCAGCATCTGGTTTGCAGGGCAGGAATGAGTATAAGTGGAGGAGCACAACTGAAAAAAAGACACATCATTAGTGAGGAAATGAGGTGTATTATCACCTTTAGCAGCAACTCCATGAGAACTGGAAAGCGAACAGGCTTCTGCTGGTATGCACTGGGGAGGGTCTGGAATAGTGTAAGTATCTGTGTGGGTCAGGAATGGAAGAGGTAGGGAGAGGAAGGAGAGGAGGAGGGAGAGGGGGAGGGAGAGGGAGAGGAGGGAGAGGGAGAGGAGGCAGAGGGAGAGGGAGAGGAGGCAGAGGGAGAGAGAGGGGAAGAGGGAGAGAGAGGGGAAGAGGACAGAGAGGGAGAGGGAGAGGAGGAGAGAGAAGGAGAGGGAGAGGGGAAGGGAGAGGAAAAGGGAGAGGAGGTGCAAGGCAGAGTATTTTGGACTGCTGAGTCAGTATGCTGTGCTTGGGAAAGCAAAAACTGTCACACATACTTTCTGGAGGAAAAAAATCACTGACATCACCTTGTAGGTGGTTCTCTATATGAGGATTATGAATGAACAAACATTAGCACTTCTGTACATGGCCACATAGATACTTCTAACCCAACTGGCCAGACCATCTTGTCTGACAAGCCTTAAGAGGGAAAGAGAGCTTCTTTCCATAAATACATACCTAGCACACGGACTACTATCTCTGTCTGTCATTGCTAAAACAATGAGTCCATATAAAGACTGTGCAAGAAAATAGCACTGGCTTTGGTGTTTCTTCTTTTAAAGCCTCATTCTGCCCCAATGATTAGTCTTTAGACAGAGGAGTAAATACACAGAATCATAGAACCAGTTAGGGTTGGAAGGGACCACAAGGATCATCTACTTCCAACCCCCCTGCCATGCCCAGGGACACCCTACCCTAGATCAGGCTGCCCACAGCCTCATCCAGCCTGGTCTTAAACACCTCCAGCCATGGGGCCTCAGCCACCTCCTGGGCAACCCATTCCAGGCTCTCACCACTCTCATGCTCAACAACTTCCTCCTCACGGCCAGGCTGAATCTCCCCACCCCCAGCTTTGCTCCATTCCCTAGTCCTGTCACTACCTGAGAGCCTAAAAAGTTCCTCTCCAGCTTTTTTGTAGACCCCCTTCAGCTGCTGGAAGGCCACAAGAAGGTCACCTGCGAGCCTCCTCTTCTCCAGACTGAACAGCTCCAACTCTTTCAGTCTGTCCTCATAGCAGAGGTGGTGCAGCCCTCTGAGCATCCTCATGGCCCTTCTCTGGACATGCCCCAGCACATCTACATCCTTCTTGTAATGGGTGTTCTAGAAGTCATCATTCTGTAGGCTAGAAGACAGAGGACACAAACCCAGGGGAAGCTGTGTCTTGCTAATTCTGCTCCTCAAACCCCAATTTATTGACATTTCCTTTTTGGGTGCTGTCTGTAGGATTTAGCTTCACTATACTTGATCACAGATGTCAATTTGTCTTGGGGTTGCCGAGTGGTTGAAGGAGAAATGATCTAACAAGCTTTTGGTACCATCATGTCCACTCTGATGGTAGAGGATAGCCAAATGCCCAGTAAGTTACATACTGAAGACGTTGAACTGCTCTGTCTCCCACTGTGCTGCTTCTGAGCTGGAGCAGAAACCATCTACAAACTCACATGTACACCTGCAGAACTGTCCAGATTTGATACAGAAAAATCTGGTGAGTTTACTCAGAGCTAATTGTGAAGTATGAAATTGATATATAGAGAATTTTGGCAATGAGATTAAGAGACAATAATGCTTGCAGCCCCATTCCCTCTGAAGCTGATGCCTGTCTATAGGTCACGTGGGAGCCTCCTCTTCTTCAGACTGAACAGCACAAACTCTTTCAGTCTGTCCTCATAGCAGAGCTGCTCCAGCCCTCTGATCATGCTTGTGGCCCTTCTCTGGACACGCTCCAGCATCTCCACGTCCCTCTTGTAACAGGGGCTCCAGAATTGGATGCAGTACTCCAGGTGGGGTCTTAGCAGAGCAAAGTAGAGGGGGAGAATCACCTTCCTTGACTTCCTGCCCACACTTCTCCTGATGCAGCCCAGGATCTGGTTGTCTTTCTGGGCTGCAAGTGCACACTGCTGGCTCATGTTGAGCTTCCTGTCCATGAGCACCCTCAAGTCCCTCTCCTCAGGGTTACTTTCCAGCCAGTCTCTGCCCAGCCTGGATTTGTGCTTGGGTTTGCCTTGACCCCGATGCAGGACCTTGCACTTGGTCTTGTTAAACCTCATGAGGTTGGTTTGTGCCCACTTTTCCAGCCTGTCCAGGTCCCTCTGGATGGATCCCTTCCCTCCAGCCTGTCTGCTGCACCAGACAGCTTGGTGTCGTCAGCAAACTTGCTGAGGCTGCACTCAATGCCTCTGTCCATGGCACCCACAAAGATGCTGAAAACAAATTTCTGAATTGACATTAGAAGAATGGCTCCAGTTTCTTCAGGTTTGGAAACAAAAACAGAGTTGATGTCATAATGACTTCTGGATTTTGTGCTGAAGTTACGTTTTCGGCGCCGCTAAATCCCATAGTGTGCTGTGGAGGATATAATGTAATGCTCATTGGAAGCAGGCAGCTGTGAGCCTTACTGGCACTAAAATCAATAGGCACTGAATAAAATGGCTCCAAATGATTTAGGATCATGCAGGCATCTTCTTTTTGTAAGCTTAAAACCATTTGGAGAGGCATTAATTCATTAAAGGCCTCTTGAAGAATGTCATCATATTGTGTAGTCTGCGCCTGTGCGCATCGAGAGCATCATAGATTGTGGCTTTTATTAAGGGAGGCTGGAGAATACAATTCTTCCTGGAGTACAACAGGCTTTAAAATATGGTGCACTTTGAGATCAAAACAATGTTTATAGCAATGTAGTTGCTAAATATTTTAACATGTGCAATATAAAACCTAGTGCATCCTGGAATGTGTGCTTGTGCTACTGAAGTAACCTCTGCACTTGCCAGATCCATTACAAACCACTATGTAGAATATTGTATTTGGTTGTATTTCCTCCCATTGGTGTTTTTTGGTCTTATTTTGCTTTGGTTTTATTTATTTGGTTGTTTTTTTTCATGAGCTGCCTAATAGTATCATCTATTTCTATGTAGATGGACCAAGCCAAAGCTCAATGCATTTTTCTCTTCGATATCTTGCAGAGATGATTACCATGTCTGACCTTATTCTTGGTTTTGAACATGAGCATTTAAAATGTCACACCAAGAACAGGATCAAATCCCTCATTGGGAGGCACAATATGATTCCATTAAAAGGAAAACAGTCTGGAAATAACCCAGAACTTCCTCGTTGTCTCATCCTACCTAAGGCTGGAGGTCAAAATGTCACTGTGGCACAGAAGCTAAAATTCAGAGTTGCTCAGTCTGGACATGGTCACAGGATCACAGGAGATTAGGTGTTGGAAGGGACCCAAGGACATCATCAAGTACAACCTCCCTGCCAGAGCAGAACCACACAATCTAGCACAAATCACAGAGGAACACATCCAGCCAGGCCTTGAAAGTCTCCAGGGAAGGAGACTCCACAACCTCTGTGGGGAGCCTGTGCCAGTGCTCTGGGACCCTTACAGTGAAGAAGTTCCCCCCTTGTGTTGAAGCAGAAACTCTTGTGCTGCAACTTACACCCATTGCTCCTTGTCCTATCCCAGGGAGCAGTGAGCAGAGCCTGTCCCCCCCTCCTGGCCAGCCTTTAGATACTTATAAACATTTATCAAATCCCCTCTAAGTCTTCTCTTCTCCTGACTAAAAAGCCCCAGGTCCCTCAGCCTCTCCTCCCAAGCCATACCCTCCAGTCCCCTAATCATCCTCGTAGCTCTCTGCTGGACCCCCTCCAGCAGATCCCTGTCCCTCCTAAACTGGGGAGCCCAAAACTGAATGCACCAGGGCAGAGTAGAGGGGGAGGAGAACCTCCCTTTATCTGCTGGACACATTCTTCTTAATATATCCCAAGAACCCATTTGCCTTCTTGGCCACAAGGGCACATTGCTGTGCCATGGTTAATTTGTTATCCACCAGGACCTCCAGGTCCCTCTCCACAGGGCTGCTCTCCAGCAGATCACCTCCCAGCCTGTACTGGTGCAGTTTATTATTCCTTTCCAGGTGCAGGACTCTGCACTTGTCCTTGTTGAACCTCATCTGGTTCCTCTGTGCCCAGCTCTCCAGTCTGTCCAGGTCTCACTGGATGGCCACACAGCCTTCAGCTGTATCAGCCAAGCCTCCCAGCTTGGTGTTAGCAGCAAACTTGATGAGCAGACTCTGTCCCCTCATCAATGTCATTGATGAAGATTTTGAACAGGATTGGACCCAGCACTGATCCCTGGGGGACTCCACTGCTTCCAGCTCACCATTGATCACCACTCTTTGAACTCTATCTTGTAACCGGTTTCTAATCCACCTCACTGTCTGCTCTTCCATCCCACACTTCCTGAGTTCACTCACTAGGATATCATGGGAGACAGTGTCAAATGCCTTGCTGAAGTCAAGGTAGACTACATCCACTGATCTCCCTGAATTTACTCATTCAGTTATGTCACCACAGAATGCTATCAGATTAGTCAAGCATGACTTCCCCTTGGTAAATCCATGCTGACTACTCCTGATAACCTTCTTCTCTTCCAAGTGCCTTGAGATGCCCTCCAGAAGGAGCCACTTCATCACTTTTCCAGGGATCAATGGAAATCAATGTGATCAATGGAAATCAACACGATTCAGGGACTCTAATATGGGCCATGGTCCTGGGAACCGCTCCTATCACTTCATATTGCATTGCTGCAAAGCAGACTATGATGGGCCATTTCCCTGCCTGATCCAAAGTGGAATAATCCTGCAGAGAAACAGTAGAGCTACATCAATACAAGTCAGCTGAAGAGTCAGTCAAGTGGGAAGCCTTTGCAGATTTACCTCTGGATATAATTTTGACCACTAAGCACTCCCTTGCATTGTAGCTGCAATACGTCTGCTGTGGCACATGCAGAGCAGAAGCTTCATGTGCTGCTTTAGCATCAGAGAGGACAGGAGCTGCTGTGGTCACATGTGCATCAGTGTGCAGCCAGAGGAGCATGGGCAGTGGTGACAGAGAGGCAGGGAAGCAATCCTCCCTCCGGAAATGTGCACCATGGATCCCAGCAGCTCAGCATATGAGCGAGACCCCTTTGATGTATGCACTCTCTTCCTGGGGATCGGATCTTGTGTGCAGGAGGGGACAGCCCTAGTCCTTCTCCCCTGCATGCCAAACCACAACAGAGAAATTGACTATTAATTTAAATACTTAAAATCAGACCCTTCTCTTAAAGCAGATGTATTATTCCAAAATGTCCTAATTAACTACAGTCAGCTCAGAGCTCTAGAGCTTCTGAAGTTCACAATGTTCCTGACACTCCTCCAATGCCAATCACTCTCTCTGGCAAGAACTTCATCCTAACATCCAGCCTAGACCTCCTCCCCCAGCACAACTTGAGACTGTGTCCCCTTGTTCTCTTGCTGGTTGCCTGGCAGAAGAGACCAACCCCCACCTGGCTACAGCCTCCCTTCAGGTAGTTGTAGGCAGCAATGAGGCCACCCCTGAGCCTCCTCTTCTCCAGGCTGCATATCCACAGCTCCCTCAGCCTCTCCTCACAGAGCTGTGCTCCAGGCCTATGTTCACTATTCGCATTGGAATGGGCTGCCCAGGGAGGTGGAGTCTTCATCCCTAGAGATGTTCAAGCAAAACCTGGCTGAGGCACTTAGTGCCATGGTCTAGTTGACTGGCTAGGGCTGGGTGCTAGGTTGGCCTGGATGATCTTGGAAGTCTCTTCCAACCTGGTTGATTCTATGATTGTTGTTAGATGAAGGGAACTTTAAGTGAGAACATTTTGGCTTGTGTTTTGCAGAAAGTATTTGTAAGGATCAGTTTCTACTCATCCACAGACAAAAAAAAAAAAAAAAAAAAGTGGAATGATGAATCATAGAATCAAACAGGTTGGAAGAGACCTCCAAGATCATCCAGTCCAACCTAGCACCCAGCCCTATTCAGTCATCTAGACCATGGCACTAAGTGCCTCATCCAGTCTTTCCTTGCACACCTCCAGAGATGGTGTCTCCACGACCTCCCTGGGTAGCCCATTCCAATGGGAAGTCACTTTCTTTGCCAACAACTTCCTCCTGACATCCAGCCTATGATGAAGTAGAAAATATCTAAAGCTATCCCATAATCATATCCTCACACCTTCCCCTTTTTATCATTTGCTTCTATTTTTTTATTTACCAGGAGCAGAATACATGCACTAAGGCTGGAGTTAGTTGAACTTGCATCCCATTTGCCCATTTGACCTCCATGCCAGCAGCCTCATTGCAGCACCCAGATCCATTCACCTTTGTAAGGCATGAAAGATCCAGACAGAAACACAGGGAATATGAAATAGGGATGAGGATTCACAACTGAACCATCTTGCAGGTGGAGGAGTGGTAGTGAGGAGAAAGGCTGGTTATCTGTGTGAAATTCCCGAGCATCTTCCAGCAACTGAAGTTCAAAGAAAACTGCATTATTTGAGAAAGCTTTGAAAATATTCACTGAAAGTTACCCAAAAAATGCTACTCAAATTGCAGGTCTTTTTCCCTCTAAATTGATATGCTAAATGAGCTTCTGCCTGTCCTGATTTTTCCACCATTTCACCTGTTAGCAGAAAAACATTATCCTCCATGGAATAAGCTTCAAGACATCCACAGCTGAGGAAGAGTTGAAACTCCTGGATTTATTTCATAAATATTAATATTTACATACTTGATAGAGTCTCTCTTTCCCATACAAAATATACAGTCTGAGAAGTGAAAGATTCTGGGGTAGAAAATCACTGCTGCTTTCCTTGCAAATAGTTTTGATACTGGATTGCATTGTTTTCAGTGGGGCTGAGTCCAGGTGGTGGGTGCCTGCTGGGGTGGGCTGGTATAAAGGAGTGTGAGAGCAGCAAGGTAACAACAGCTGGCAATGTGCTCCCATGTAGGGAAGCACAGCATAGGGACTCTGACAGGCTGGATGGGTGGGCAGAGGCCAATGGGATGAGATTTAACAAGGCCAAGTGCAGGGTTCTGCACTTTGGCCACAACAACCCCAAGTAGCACTACAGGCTGGGGACAGAGTGGCTGGAGAGCAGCCAGGCAGAAAGGGACCTGGGGGTACTGGTAGATAGTAGCTGAAGGTGAGTCAGCAGTGTGCCCAGGTGGCTAAGAGAGCCAATGGCATCGTGACCTGCATCAGGAACAGTGTGGCCAGTAGGACAAGGGAGGTTATTCTGCCCCTGTACTCAGCACTGGTCAGGCCACCCCTTGAGTACTGTGTCCAGTTCTGGGCCACTCAATTCAAGAGAGATGTTGAGATGCTGGAACATGTCCAGAGAAGGGCAACAAAGCTGGTGAGGGGCCTGGAACACAGCCCTGTGAGGAGAGGCTGAGGGAGCTGGGGGTGTGCAGCCTGGAGAAGAGGAGGCTCAGGGTTGACCTCATTGCTGTCTACAACTACCTGAAGGGAGGCTGTAGCCAGGTGGGGTTGGTCTCTTCTACCAGGCAAGCAGCAATAGAACAAGGGGACACAGTCTCAAGTTGTGGTGGGGGAGGTCTAGGCTGAATGGTCAGGAGGAAGTTGTTGGCAGAGAGAGTGATTGGCATTGGAATGGGCTGCCCAGGGAGGTGGTGGAGTCACTGTCCCTGGAGGTGCTGACGAAAAGACTGGATGAGGCTCTTAGTGCCATGGTCTAGTTGTTTGGACAGGGCTGGGTGCTAGGTTGAACTGGATGATCTTGGAGGTCTCTTCCAACCTGGTTGATTCTATGATTCGATATTCTGAAATAGGAGAGTCTCCTATAAAAGTGCCTGTCACTCTCAGCACACCTCCTTTATGCCTGTTGTGCATCAGAGAGCCTCAAATTGGAACTGCTGGTAAATATTGCCTAGTGGGTGCTCTGATTTACTTGCCCAGTGTTTGGATGGCTGAATGCTCACTGTGTAATAACTGGCTCATCACTGACAAAGGCAACCTGTCGAGTGGACCTTCAGAGTCCAGGGATGCAAGGAAGGTGTATTCAGCCATTTCCTGGGTGTTGGGATTTGGGCATCGCTGAGTGATTTGAAGTAAGAAAGCATGAGGGGTCACATTAGGACACAGAGAAGGATGTGAGATAAGGAGCACAGCACTGAGGAAAGCAAGTGTAGCATGGAGGAAAACAACCTTGAAGAAGTTGGCAGAGAAGCTGCAAAGTTAGCTGTGTGAGAGGACTAAGGGGGCCAACCAGTCTATTTTGCTCCTAGGGTGTGAGGACAGCCCATACTCTGTTATGCAGCCTAGCAGAATTATACACGTTGTATTAGCACTCTATATAAGCACGATTGTTAGCTGCAATAAAGCTTTGACTTATGCATCATATTGGTGTCTCAGCATCTCAGCATCGTTCTGGTCCCTGCACAATCTAGGAAACCCTGGCACCTGAGCAGTGATTCCTCTTGCTTGGCCATTGGTGGGAAGGTTTCCTCCTGATTCCACTGCAGCACACATGGATGAGAGTAGTAGGATGCTCTGATAAATCAAATGGAGGTAGAAAAAGGTGAATGTTTTCACTTCTCTTGCAAAACACAAGGGTCTCTTGCTGCTGGCAGGAGGTGATGCAGACTCACAAGTGCATGCTTACAGCAAGGAGCCTTTGAGAGGTTCTTCTAGTGGTCCTTATTCCTACTCTCAGCTGACTTTCTAAAACCTAGTAGGGCAGGCTCAGTTAGAATCATAGAATCAACCAGGTTGGAAGAGACCTCCAAGATTATCCACTCCAACCTAGCACCCAGCCCTAGACAATCAACTAGACCATGGCACTAAGTGCCTCAACCAGGCTTTGCTTCAACACCTCCAGGGATGGTGACTCCACCACCTCCCTGGACAGCCCATTCCAATGCCAATCACTCTCTCTGCCAACAACTTCCTCCTAACATCCAGCCTAGACCTCCCCTGGCACAACTTGAGACTGTGTCCCCTTGTTCTGTTGCCTGGCAGAAGATACCAACCCCACCTGGCTACATCATCCCTTCAGGTAGTTGTAGACAGCAGTTGCCCATTGTAGACAGTAGCTGCCTGTAGTCTGTCTTCTGCATCCCAGCTACTGGTCTTGAGGGTCAAGTCCCAGTGAACGTAAGCATGAGTGAGCATGAGCTCAGCCATGCTGCTCAGCAGCTTAACTGAAGAAATGTCTGCAATGGGTCTCCTTGTGGAAAAGAATCTGCCATAATGTCTCATCTCAAGGGAAATGCAAAGCAATCAAGCCATTTAAGAATATATTCCAAGCTTTTCATAGCAGGTGTTAGACACTATTCTTTGGCTGCTGACAGGAAATCTGTGTGCAATTCTCCTAGGTACCATGCTCAGAATATGCTTCTTAAGGGCTTGCTGCTTAAAACATTCTGCAAAGTGTAAATGGCTCTCATAAAATCAGATAGTAAATTGTCTTAGCTGTTTGTCCTGAAAGTACTCAGCCAGCTGGGTCTATCCTGCACATCAGTCAGCCAGCCAACACATCAGAGGGCTGTAATCAAATGCTGGGAGGAACAGAGAGTTCCAAGCTAGGAGCTCATCTTACTAAAACTTTCTGAAGAGAAAATTGAGTTCAAAGTCTAATGGGTTGAAAAAAAAAACCCCTTAGGAGAAGAAATCAGCTTCTACAGAGGCCATGTAAAAGTGTTTCTCACACCTTCTTGTGCCATCCTGGCCATGGACTGAGCCATCAGCACAACATAAACCAGCAGGTTGTAAAGTAATCTCATGGGGGGAGAAACTTTCCCTCTGTGTCAACACTGAGGCCCTGCCTTCTGCTACTCATCACAGGGGGGGGGGAAATACCATGAAAAGAAAACCCAGATAAAGTTAGAGTCTTTTAAAGACTCTTTTCCCTTCTGTTCCCAGAATAAAAGTAATTGCATAACAAAAGCCTGTGCAGAGGAATGACGGAGGACGTGTGCAGGATCACAGCCAGAGAGAGGCTTTTGACTCTGCACGTTGTCCAGTCCAATCCTGCACATAACTCATGCCCCAAAAGCTCCAGCCACGACAGCAACCCTTGCTGGGGATGTTCCCTGTGAATAGAGGCTGTCAGTGCTGGTGATGGAGACACTGCAAGTGCAAGGCAAGAGGGACGGGACCGTAAATGGGGGTCACCCCTTGGGAGCATCTGTGGAGACCTTGGACATATGGAGACTTTATTCTTCCTTGTGAAGGCACGAGTGTTTTCCTCACCTTCTGCCATCCTCCTATTGTGCAAGGGGGATGTGACCAGCTCTGGGGACAGCTGCTGCCTCTGAGTTGCCTCCTTGGGGAACACCACAAAGGGCCTTGTCTTTAGGCTGTTCCTGAATCACCTCTGTCATCATTCAGGCGGAGACAGCATGTCAGAAGGAATGATGGATACCTTGGTTTAGGTTACCAGGGGACAGGCAGAAGGAACTTGAAGCCTTTTTTTTTTCCCTTCTTCCTAAAGAGAAAAAAAAAGATCTGGTGGGCTGTACCTTCTGTGAAAGGGAAAACCACCCTCTCTTTGAAATTCTGTGGGGTTTGAAATAGGGATATTTAAAGATGTGGAGAGGGAAAAAAAAGAGTAGTCATCCAGAGCTAATTATACAGCTGTTGAAAAGCCCAGTAAATATGTTACTCAGGGATATATAATACCTTTGATGTAGTTGTAATCCTCCTCAAGTTATTATAGGTTTTCACAGCTGCAAAGCAATCCAGCTTAGGAAGGCTTCTTTTTTTTTGGGGGGGGGGCCTTTTCTGTAATTTGCAGAGGCAGAAAAGAAATTCTGCTGCCAAAGCAAAAATGAAGATCTTCATATAAACACAGTGACACAGCCTGAGAAAAAAATTATACTGGTGATGAGGAGTATTAACCTGTCCCAAGGCTTAAAAAGAGTTTAGTGGATAATAAACAGCACCAGTGACTCCAGAAGGGGTAGATTTCAGAAAGGCTCTTCCTCAAGGCAATTAAAGCTTTAAATGAAAGAATGACTTTGCAACTGGGAATTCTCTATTCCCCTTCAAACCAACAATAAGTGTGAGCTGTATATGCTCTGGGAAGAAAAAATATGTACTGAGGCATGAAATACAGGAGGCTTGCTAGTAAACCTCCAACATGTTCATTTAAATTGATCATGGAAGCAATAGTATCATGAGGCTTTGTAAATGGATGGGTTAAAAGCTGGAATTTTATTGCTGCTTTCATTCCTCGGGGCCTTGTGGTAAAACAAGTCTCTAAGGCAAGTCCTCTAGGCACTGAATGAATTATTCACTCAGTTATGGGTCATTAAACGAGGCTGAGCAAGGGCTGAGGTGCATTATTACATCGGGGCGTATGAAAAAGGATGTGTTTTGCAAAGATTGGCACGGGCATATTCACAAGGTGCTTTGTCATTTCTGCCACAGCTGCTTCTGAACTCCTCTGGCAGAGCCAGGAGGTTGTGAAGGAGCAGTACAACTGCGCTTAACAGGATAAAAGAGGTTTGAGGTTGAAATCACAGGTAAAAGAGAGGGAATGTTAAGCATTTTATTATTGCTGTCTACAACTACCTGAGGGGAGGTTGTGGCCAGGAGGAGGTTGCTCTCTTCTCTCAGGTGGCCAGCACCAGAACGAGAAGACACAGCCTCAGACTGCACCAGGGGAAATTGAGGCTGGAGGTGAGGAGAAAGTTCTGCACTGAGAGAGTCATTGGACACTGGAATGGGCTGCCCGGGGAGGTGGTGGAGTCGCCGTCCCTGGGGCTGTTCAAGGCAGGATTGGACGTGGCACTTGGTGCCATGGTGTAGCCTTGAGCTCTGTGGTAAAGGGTTGCACTTGATGATCTGTGAGGTCTCTTCCAACCCTGAGGATACTGTGATACTGTGATACTGTGATTTTCACATCCTAATTTCAGAGACGTCTATGGAGGTGGTGGAGTTGCTGTCCCTGGAGGTGTTCAAAAAAAGCCTGGATGAGGCACTGAGTGCCATGGTCTAGTTGATTGGACAGGGCTGGGTGATAAACTGGACCAGATGATCTTGGAGGTCTCTTCCAAGCTGTTTGATATTCTATGATCCTATGCTGGTTTTAAGCTGTTATTGTCTTGCAGCTGCTTTTTGTCATCTTTCTGCATTGTCACCAGGCTGCATCCCTCTCTAGGTTAGCATCTGCTCCCCAACACACCTCTGAGGTCTGGCTGCTTCCACTGTGTCTCTGTAACCTGTAGCTGGGCACTCTTGAGTTCATTTTTAGACATCTGTTCACAGTTTTAATAACTTCTAGCAACCAACTCTAAAATAGGCTAAAGTAAACCTTTTCTGAGAGCGAAGATTTCACGTATGGCATATCACTCTCCACTAATAAAACTGGGGCAGCCTCTCCACAGTGTCCAGAAGTGCTGAAATACAGTTTTGGCCTTGATCTCACTTTCTCTGAGGGGAAAAAAAAAAAAACATGTTTTTTTCCTGAGGTCAGGAAAAAAGCTAAGTTGCTGTTATCTAAGAAGTCCACATCTCTGGTAAAAGACAGGATCATGACAAGGACATGCCATTTATCTGGGGGTGGTGAACCAGCACATCCCACAATCCAGCACATTCTTACATGATCAGAGGCAGATATGCAAACATGTCCCTATTTGAACACAGTCCCCATGGGAATGATACAGCCAAACTTTTCATTTAGAACAGGAGTGTGATAGTTTGAAGCTAGCTAGAATGTTTTGGTGAGAAGAATTAGGTTACAGGCTGTGAAAGGAAAACAATGGTGTTGTCTGCTTCACTCATAGGCTTGCTGAGATGGATAAGAACAAGAACAAAAACATAGATAAGAGAGACACTGTCTGGGCTTTGAACTTTTCTCTCTCTCTCTAACCTAACCTGTCATCTTTGTGACTAATCCACCTGCTTCCTAAGCCCCCTGGCCGACTCTCCATACTACCTTAAACATAAGGCAAGATCTTGGGTAAGGTTGAGGAGTAGGAGGAAGGTGGAAAGGTGGTTGGGAGCCCATGATGGGGACTCAGGTTTCTGGGAGGGCTGTTGTGTTTCTGTATTACCTTTTTAACTTGTCTATTTCTGTCTATAGCTGTATCTATTGTAAATATCTGCTTGTATATTGTGCTAAGCTGCAAATATAAAGCTTCATTCAATTTCTAGAGCTGCTGAGTCTAGTCTGAGTGATTTCATGGTGGGGGGAGTAACACCCAAACCATCACATCATTATAAGAGCTAAAAAAAAAACAAACCTCAGAACCTAACCAGAAAATTCTGGGGGTTTTATGATAACAATATAAATGGTTTGGTTATTTGTTGACCTAAATGTTTTGGTCATTATCTTGATATCTTCATGTTGTTTTTAGTTGTAAAAAGCTCCTGATATTTTTAATTGACATTTTCAGTTAGAATGACCTTCTGCTTAGAAATGTAAAAGGCAAACATTTCACACCTCCTCAAAAACAAACAAAAAAGGTGATGAGTCTTATCCTTGAGCAACCTGCTCTAGTGGGGGTGTCCCTGCCTATGGTGGGGGGTTGGAGCTGGATGATCCTTGAGGTCCCTTCCAACCTAGACCATTCTATGATTCTAACTGCTTTCTTCCTACTCTTTCAGAGCTATCAGAAAGACAACAGGAAAAAAAAATAGGAGGGGGAAGCAAAAAACAGTTATTACCATAGCCATATTTATTGCTGCTTACTCAAACAAAATCTTCAGCAGCTCAAGTCCCAAGGTCCCCTTTCAGTTTTTAGTCAGACAAAGAGAGACATCCACTAAAGTTAGGAGGAAGTTCTTCACGGCAAGAGTGACTTGCCATTGGAATGGGCTGCTCAGGGAGGTGGTGGAGTCATCATCCCTGGAGGTGTGCTATGGTCTAGCCTTGAGCTCTGTGGTAAAGGGTTGGACTTGATGATCTATGAGGTCTCTTCCAACCTTGGTGATACTGTAATACTGTGAAAAGCCTGGATGAGGCACTTAGTGCCATGGTCTAGTTGATTGACTAGGGCTGGGTGCTAGGTTGGACTGGATGATCTTGGAGGTCTCTTCCAACCTGTTTGGTTCTATGATTCTCTGCAAGGTAAGTCCTGCAGCCTGATGCTTACAGCACTCAGCCAGACAGGTCCATTTCATTTCTATTTCCATTCCCTACCTTGGACAGGTTGTTTGTAGTTTATGCCATTTCTACTATGCAAAAGGTAGAGTTGCACCACTCACAGGAGGCATCCTAACAGGGACAGTGGAAATTAACCTCTTTTCCAGAAATAAGTCTAGATGAAGTAGTTGGAAATTAAAGATGGGGTGAATTAAGGCAGCTGAAATCCTTTCCCTAATGGCCCCATCATTAGAATGTGAGCCTCCCTCAGAAAGGAAATTGTGTGGCTGGGGCTCAGTTAATGGATCATCCAGGTACAACAGTGTAGAGCATATCCAGATTGCTAAATGACAGAAAATCCAGCAGGCTAAAAAGAGTAATAACAAGTTACTGCCTCCTCTCTCTGTAACACCTCTCCCACTTCATTAGATAAAATTTCATTCCTTCAAATATGACAAACTGGGCCAGAAATTCTTGGCATAACTCAATCATCCCACTAGCTGTGATGAGTAACTGAAGGAAATCTAATTTGCTTCTTTTATAGAACTTGCACTGGAGGAGTAAAATTCAAGAGAGGGGGGAGCAAGAAAAAAAACATTGTGTAATATGGTGTGATTTATGTCCATGTCTTAGGCAGATAATTCAGGCTGAACGATGCTTAAAAGGCTGTTATAGACTTGCTTCCAGCAGTGAAATAGACTGTACTGCTATAAAATATCTGCCATGGGCACTTTGGTGAGTTTGGGATTCTCTTTCCAGGTTAGCCAGGGGAAAGAGCTGTTGTCTGATAATGCAACCTACTCTTTTCAGTTGTGCTGGAACAGCTCTGTGCTGTTAGCATGAGGTTGCTGGACATAAGTGATCTAGGGTAGGATGTCTCTGAGCATGGCAGGGGGGTTGGAACTGGCTGATCCTTGTGGTCCCTTCCAACCCTGACTGATTCTACGACTACATGATAAGTGAAATCTATTTTTTAACATGCATTTGTTTTGGAAGTATTAGCTCTTCTCCACACTGACATATTGTGAGATCTTCTATTAGGACAATTGATTACCATATATTAGGCTCACAGTAAACCAACTGTGATTGGTAAAGTCTATATCCCAGGGCCTCTCAGTCTGTTCATTTACAATGTGAAGAAGTGATCAAATTTTCTTCTTCTGGTCATAAAATGCTGATTCAGGAAAACAAATGATTTTAGCAAAAACTCATTGCTTGTGGCTGACCTGTTGGGAAATGTCTCTGAGTTGTAGGAAAGTCACTGCTCGTGCAGAGACCCAAAACCACAAATGGGCTTATGGACATGAATCCACTCTGCTGCACCTAGCTGGCCACAGCACCCAGCAGTCACGCATTGGAAAGGGCATTTATTGCCTTCTTTTGGCCAGCCCAGTCTGTGTAAAGGAGCAAGTGTCACATCCACACTGCTGCACCTAGCTGGCCACAGCACCCAGCAGTCACCCACTGGAAAGGGCATTTATTACCCTCTTTTGGCCAGCCCAGTCTGTGTAAAGGAGCAAGTGTCACATCCACACTGCTGCACCTAGCTGGCCACAGCACCCAGCAGTCACGCATTGGAAAGGGCATTTATTGCCTTCTTTTGACCAGCCCAGTCTGTGTAAAGGAGCAAGTGTCACATCCACACTGCTGCACCCAGCTGGCCACAGCACCCAGCAGTCACCCACTGGAAAGGGCATTTATTACCCTCTTTTGGCCAGCTCAGGCTGTGTAAAGGAGCAAGTGTCACATCCACACTGCTGTACCCAGCTGGCCACAGCACCCAGCAGTCACCCACTGGAAAGGGCATTTATTACCCTCTTTTGGCCAGCTCAGGCTGTGTAAAGGAGCAAGTGTCACATCCACACTGCTGTACCCAGCTGGCCACAGCACCCAGCAGTCACCCATTGGAAAGGGCATTTATTGCCTTCTTTTGACCAGTCCAGTCTGTGTAAAGGAGCAAGTGTCACTAGAGACTGAAATTATGTTGTGGCAGACCAATCTGTCACAAACCTAGCATGCAATTTTTTTTTCCACGTGGGAAGAGAAAATACTGAGGACTCAGGAAAGTCCCATGGCATTGGAACATCATTTTCCACTCAGCTTACATAGAGAATTTTTAAAAGCCAGTGCTGTCCTTGTCAGGCATGGGCACTGAAACAGGCACAGGATGTTCATTATTAACATCCTGAAGCCCAAAAACTCCCAAGATGTGACAGAAAGCTTCTTGTCAGATCTGAAAACCAGGATAGCATACAGCCTCAGCCAAAGGAAACATCATGAATTGAAACACTGCTGTATGAAATGTATAGGGCAGGTGTTATTGAAAGGCCCTGTAAAAACTCTGGCACAGTATTTTTTTTGCACCCAAAAAGTGGCAGATCCAATTTTGCACCTCCGGTTTTAACACTCGGACTTTGTGTAGGTAATATTTGGATGAGTAAAACTGGGAGAGAAACTTCAAGGGCTGCCCTATAAAATCTGAGGTGTGGAAGACATACACTGAACTTTTCAACAGCTTTTTTTTTTTTCCCATTTTCCCCTCTTCAGCCCACACCTTGAAAAGAAAAATACAAAAAGGGGGGGTGGGGGTGGGCAGAAGGGTGATGGAACAGCTGCTTTTAACTGCTGGCTTTGCTCTGCAGCCCAATTTCCTTTCACACTTGTAAAAGGAATATCTGTGTTTGGTCTAATGGAAAGCATCTGGCTGAAGGTGCTCACTGCTCCTATCAACATTTTCACAGGCACAGTGCTCAGACACATCTGACTGGGTTACTGATGATGTCATCAGGAGAAGTGTGGTCTGCAGGTCCAGGGAGGGGATTCTCCCCCTCTACTCTGCTCTGCTGAGACCCCACCTGGAGTACTGCATCCAGTTCTGGAGCCCCTATTACAAGAGGGATGTGAAGATGCTGGAGTGTGTCCAGAGAAGGGCCATGAGGATGCTCAGAGGGCTGGAGCAGCTCTGCTGTGAGGTCAGACTGAAAGAGTTGGGGCTGTTCAGTCTGGAGAAGAGGAGGCTCCCAGGTGACCTTCTTGTGGCCTTCCAGGATCTGAAGGGGGCCTCCAAAAAAGCTGGGGAGGGACTTTTTCGTCTATCAGGTAGTGACAGGACTAGGGGGGATGGAGCAAAGCTGGAGGTGGGGAGGTTCAGCCTGGATGTGAGGAGGAAGTTGTTGAGCATGAGAGTGGTGAGAGGCTGGAATGGGTTGCCCAGGGAGGTGGTTGAGGCCCCAAGGCTGAAGGTGTCTAAGGCCAGGCTGGATGAGACTGTGACCAGCCTGATGTAGGGTAGGGTGTCTGTGCCCGTGGCAGGGGAGTTGGAACTAGACGATCCTTGTGGTCCTTTCCAACCCTGACTGATTCTATGATTCTATTTCACGCAGCAACTGACCAAAGTGCTGGTGTGCAGAATGTTTGGGGGGTTGGGGTTTTTTTCTTTTATTTTCCTGGCCATTCCTTCATTTCAAGGAAATGCAACCTAGCAAACAGCATACCCCTGCCCCATGCTGTGCCTGCTGTGCTGCAGAGGAGGATTTCCAAATTACATATTGACTTGATTGGAAGTGAAGAGGCTTTTTTCCTAGACCTAGGAAATTGCTGTCTGTAGGTATCATAGAATAATAGAATCAACCAGGTTGGAAAAGACCTCCAAGATCATCCAGTCCAACCTAGCACCCAGCCCTAGCCAGTCAACTAGACCATGGCACTAAGTGCCTCAGCCAGGATTTTGTTCAACACCTCCAGGGATGGCAACTCCACCACCTCCCTGGCCAGTCCATTCCAATGCCAATCACTCTCTCTGTCAACAACTTCCTCCTAACATCCAGTCTATGCCTCCCCCAGCACAGCTTGAGACTGTGCTCCCTTGTTCTGTTGCTGGTTGCCTGGGAGAAGAGACCAACCCCACCTGGCTACAGCCTCCCTTCAGGTAGTTGTAGACAGCAATGAGGTCACCCCTGAGCCTCCTCTTCTGCAGGCTGCACACCCCCAGCTCCCTCAGCCTCTCCTCACAGGGCTTCTCACCAGCTTCATCTCCCTTCTCTGGGCATGTTCCAGTGTCTCAACAGATTCAGTGAAGAGTTTAGATCCACAGGCCAAGAACATTCAGTATTTTTACCTGGGGGTACTGATAGATAGTAAGCTGAAGATGAGCCAGCAGTGTGCCCAGGTGGCCAAGAGAGCCAATGGCATCCTGGCCTGCATCAGGAACAGTGTGGCCAGTAGGACAAGGGAGGTTATTCTTCCCCTGTACTCAGCACTGGGCAGACCACACCTTGAGTACTGTGTCCAGTTCTGGGCTCCTCAATTCAAGAAGGATGTTGAGGTGCTGGAACATGTCCAGAGAAGGGCAACAAAGCTGGTGAGGGGCCTGGAGCACAAATCCTATGAGGAGAGGTTGAGGGAGCTGGGCCTGTTTAGCCTGGAGAAGAGAAGGCTCAGGGGGGATCTTATTACTGTCTACAACTACCTGAAGGGGCATTGTAGCCAGGTGGGGGGTGGCCTCTTCTCCCAGGTAACCAGCAATAGAACAAGAGGACACAGTCTCAAGTTGTGCCAGGGTAGGTATAGGCTGGATGTTAGGAAGAAGTTCTTCACAGAGAGAGTGATTGGCATTGGAATGGGCTGCCCAGGGAGGTGGTGGAGTCACCGTCCCTGGGGGTCTTCAAGAAAAGGCTGGCTGAGGCACTTAGTGCCATGGTCTGGTTGATTGGCTAGGGCTGGGTGCTAGGTTGGACTGGATGATCTTGGAGGTCTCTTCCAACCTGGTTGAATCTATGATTCTATGATTCTATGACTTTACAGACATGTGGCATTGGGCTGAATTTGCACAGACTGGTATGGATCCAGGCAGAGAGGAGAGTAAGTGGCAGCAGGAAGACAGGACTGTAAAACTTTAAGGACACTCTCAAAGAGTTCATTTTCTTTCTTTGTCACCAGTAAATAAAATACTCTGCAGTTTTCCTTTGACCATTGATTGACTGAGTTCTGCTTCAGTAAATAACTTTTAGCAAAGTTAGATGTGTTTTGTGCCTCTTTCTTTCCCTACCTCCCTAAAGGTGTGGACTGCTGATAGCTGCCCAGGGCCAGATGCACACTGATCCTTTCACAATGTGGTTTCATACACCTGGGGTTTTGTTTGGTAATATGGGAGCTCCCAAGCTGACTGAAGCTGCCAGGTCCCCCTCAGCTAGACTAGAACACTGAGTACCAGGTTTCTGGCACAACTCAAGGGCTGCATGGTGCAAAGTAGAATCATAGAATCAAGCAGGTTGGAAGAGACCTCCAAGATCATCCACTCCAACCTAGCACCCAGCTCTAGACAATTAACTAGACCATGGCACTAAGTGTCCCATCCAGCCTTTTGAACACCTACCTTCCCCAGACTGGGCATCTAATGGCAAGGGATGCAGAGTGGCCATGTCACACCAGGGCTGCCCTCCAAAAAAAAATCCATTTATGATTATTTTTTAATGTCTGCCCTCAATGTAGCACAAAGGGGACCATGGCCCAGAACTGGTACTTGGCACAACACTTTGCAGAAACTCTAACTCAGAATGGGGAATGGCTGAGAGCATGTGGTCAGCTATCTCTGGGCAGCCCTGCCCTTTGATTAATGTGAGGACACATTAATCAAAGGTTCAAACAAATGTGCAGAAAGCAGTGAATTACTGGCTCTAATTTCTTTCACAGAAGGGCTCAGTCTGGCTAAATAAAGGCTTTGTATAGAAAGGTTATCCACAAAGGCACCACCCCTGTGTTAGCCTGGATGCACTGCACTTTGCTGACATAGCTGTGCTGGAGCAAGACTGTGGGCTAGAAAATGAGAGGTAAATCTTGGAAGGTTAACTCCTTTAAGGACATTGCAAAATAAACAACCACTGCTCTCCAAGGCTTCCTGCCCACTCTGAAAAGGCACATAGCAAAGGAGCCCAGGCAGGTGTTGTGGAAAGGAGCAGGGACTGGCAGATACATGTTGAAGTGATCACAAAGCAGCATCTGCAGCCACAAGCATGGGCATGCATCGTGCTGGAACCCATGGAGAAATTTGCACCTTGCTGTAGAACTTCCTACAAGAGGTTGAATTCTGCAAGCCTGAATACAACCAAGCAATGCACACCACTATGAAGGGAATTTTTTTGCCCTGAGCAAATGGTCATTTTCCCCCCTGTAACCATCCCATGGACATTAGCAAATCCTGCATTGGTGAAAAGTGGGAGTTCAGCACTTACAAGTCCATCTGAGTTTGGACATTCTGAGATTGCTTTATCCTTCCATACATATGATCATCAATCTTCTTCTGTCTTTTAAAACTCTGGTGTGATCTTTGAACACTCTTGCTTACTTCAAGTGCACTTCTTGCACCACTGCTCCCTTTGCTCACTGTGTATACTCTGCACAGATCTATTAGGATTATAGAATCAACCAGGAAAGAAGAAACCTCCAAGATCATCCAGTCCAACCAATCTTCCAGTTGCTTTCACTGTGATTTTCCAGAATTTAAAACTTCTTTAAAATCACTGTTATAGATACACAGAATCAGTCAGGGTTGGAAGGGACCACAAGGATCATCTACTTCCAACCCCCCTGACATGGGCAGGGACAGCCTATCCTAGGTCAGGATGGCCACAGCCTCATCCAGCCTCTCCTTAAACACCTCCAACCATGGGGCTTCAACCACCTCCTGTGCAACCCATTCCAGGCTCTCACCACTCTCATGCTCAACAAATTCCTTCTCACATCCAGGCTGAACCTCCCCACCTTCAGCTTTGCTCCATTCCCGCTAGTCCTGTCGCTCCCTGAGAGCCTAAAAAGTCCCTCCCCAGCTCTTTTTTGTAGGCCCCCTTCAGATACTGGCAGGCCACAAGAAGGTCACCTCACAGCCTCCTCTTCTCCAGACTGAACAGCCCCAACTCTTTCAGTCTGTCCTCATAGCAGAGCTGCTGCAGCCCTCTGCTCATCCTTGTGGCCCTTCTCTGGACATGCTTCAGCATCTCCTCATCCTTCTTGTAAGAGGGGCTCCAGAACTGGATGCAGTACTCCAGGTGGGGTCTCAACCACAGCAGAGTAGAGGGGGAGAATCACCTCCCTCGACCTGCTGGCCACACTTTTCCTGATGCAGCCCAGGATCTGGTTGACTTTCTGGGCTGCAAGTGCACACTGCTGGCTCATGTTGAGCTTCTTGTCCACCAGCACCTCCAGGTCCCTCTCCTCAAGGCTGCTCCCCAGCCACTCACTGCCCAGCCTGTATTTGTGCTTGGGATTGCCTCAACCCAGATGCAGGACCTTGCACTTGGTCTTGTTGAACCTCCTGAGTTTGGCTTATGAAAGGTTGTTCTACAGAGTGGTGTTATAAAATATGTTAATCCTCTCATTTTCCAGGTTAGGTAACTGGTTTTATTTGTGAGAGAAGTTGTCCTCCATTAATATTACTTGAAGAAGAGTATTTTTCTACATCAGTGGTCAGATTCTGCTCTCAGAAGTGCACAAACAATATTGCTGAAAGGAATGACAGTTCCACACAGGAATCCAACAGCAACATCTGGCCCCAGATGTTTTATTTATTTCTAATTTAACATAGCATTATACAATATTCATAATTTTGCTACTTTCCATTTCAATGACTGTTATTTGTATGACTTTAAGAGGCTGCCTGAATGTGTTTTTAGTGCTCAAACAAGGATAAATGAGCACAGGAAAGCAAAATCTGCACATATTTGTGAAGGTTCAGAAATCTTCCCAATGAGACATGCTGAACCACTCTAATTCCAGGGGAAATCAACCATGAAAACACCTAGGGCCAATATGAGAGCCAAGTTTCCAAAAAGCAAGGCAGTTCACAGGCAAGGGCACATCTGTTAAGTTTTAGGAGAGGCAATTGTTCATAGAGCACACAGCAACCTTGTGGCACAAATGGATATGGAACTATAGAATCAGTCAGGGTTGGAAGGGACCACAAGGATCATCTAGTTCCAACCCCCCTGCCATAGGCAGGGACACCCTACCCTAGATCAGGCTGGCCAGAACCCCATCCAGCTTGGCCTTAAACACCACCAGCCATGGGGCCTCAATCACCTCCCTGGGCAACCCATTCCAGCATCTCACCACTATCATACTGAACAACTTCCTCCTCACATCCAGCCTGAACCTACCCATCTCCAGCTTCGCTCCATATGATATAAAGGTAGGTCCCAATGAGAGATCCATGCAAGTTCATATGCCCCATCCTGTGGACCAGGCTGAAGATGAAGACATGACAGTCTGATGTGTCAGCTGAGTGCACGATTTAGCTTGGGAGACCTGATAAAAAGCTGTGTTCATCACTTGATTTTGCTAATTTATTACCTTTAAGGCTTTTCTTTGTCCACAGTCATCCAAACTGGACCCCTCATGCCTATGAAGTTAATCCTCCTCATAAACCAGGAATCACTGTTAATATTTGCAAATCTTATCACTGGAATGGAAATGGTGACCTGTGGGACTGTCCCACTTTTCAAGCAATTGAAGCATTAAGAGATAATTTATGCACTTGCAAAGAAATTTCCATATCACAGAGATTGCTTCATTCCTTGTTATGACTTATGAAGGGTGTTACTGGTAAATGAAACCACAGAGATCTGTATTACATAAGAACTTGTTTTGACATGTATAGTGCATCTTATTTATGGTGATAGTCCAAATGTACTGGTTTAATGCAAGTGAACATTAGTCCAAGGTTGTCCAGACCAAAACAAAAGGCTAAAGTAACATCATATTATCTCTGTTTCACTATGCATCAAAATCCCAGATAGCTGTGACACTTCAGATGAGCAATTTGTGATGAGCTGAGAGTGATTGTCTTTTGAATAATGTTCAGTGTGAAAGAAGGGTTATTGGGACAGGGAGGAACAGAGGGAGTGAGGAAAGGAGAGAAAGAGAGAAAAAGTGGTAAAGGGAGGGGAGGAAGGAAAGGAAATGGGACAGCAAGAAAGCAGGAAGGTAGGCAGGCAGGAATAAAGGCAGAAATAAAGAGAGGAAGAGAAGGAAGAGAAGGAAGGAAGAGAAGGAAGGAAGAGAAGGAAGGAAGGAAGAGAAGGAAGAGAAGGAAGGAAGGAAGGAAGGAAGGAAGGAAGGAAGGAAGGAAGGAAGGAAGGAAGGAAGGAAGGAAGGAAGGAAGGAAGGAAGGAAGGAAGGAAGGAAGGAAGGAAGGAAGGAAGGAAGGAAGGAAGGAAGGAAGGAAGGAAGAGAAGGAAGGAAAGAAAGAAGGAAGGAAGGAGGAAGGAAGGCAGGCAGGCAGAAATAAAGAGAGGAAGAGAGGGAGGAAGGAAGGAAGAGAAGGAAGGAAAGAAAGAGGGAAGGAAGAAGGAAGGAAGGCAGGCAGGCAGAAATAAAGAGAGGAAGAGAGGGAGGAAGGAAGGAAGGAAGAGAAGGAAGGAAAGAAAGAGGGAAGGACAGAGGAAGGAAGGCAGGCAGGCAGAAATAAAGAGAGGAAGAGAGGGAGGGAGGAAGGAAGAGAAGGAAGGAAGAGAAGGAAGGAAGGTCCTGTTGTGAGGTGAGAACTCAACCGCCAGTGTACCATCCATGTCTCTCAGATGTGCCACACTAAGAGTTGCTTCCCCTGATACGCACTTCTGGGTCTTGCTCTTACTCTCCACCGTGCACAGCTTAAGCTCAAGCAAGGCTGCTCATCTCTCCTGTGCTCCTTAGCTCCACAGTAAGCTTCTGGAAGGGAATTAAACCTTTCCTCCCCAGAACTGCTTTACTTCTCAAATTCTGACCAGGTCCACAGCACCTCTGTGTGCAGCACTTGTTCCAGTGACTAAGTGTTACCAATGACTTCAATTATTTGAGACAATACCCAGCAAACCCAGAAAAGCACAGATTGCTCTAAAATCCCTCCCTTCACCACGTTACATGCTTTGAAACTTTATCTGGCATTTACTGCAAGGGGTCTGGTTAGAATTTTTACATGCATAAGTGTCTTTGATACATGCTTGATCCCACTCCATCCACAGGCAAGAGGATCCACCATCAAAACAAGCACTTTATAGACATGTGAAAGGGTTTACTTAATTAGAGGCCACAATATATTCCACAAAGATAGTCATCAAAGTACCAGCAGGTGATTCCCTGCTTAGCCACTTCTCCTATGAATCAAATATAAATTACTCTTTTTCTCCCATGTAGGAGAGAGTTGCTTGAAAACAAACTACTAAATTTTGCTTTTAGGACTCTCAAAAGACTAAATGAGATATATTAGCTGTCTGAGGGCAGAGAACTTTCTATTCTTGGTGGGATTCATGTTGGTTTAATTGGGCTTTGTGCAATAGAATGGTGTTATTTTAAAGGAGCAACGTTAGAGCATGGGTGTATTTTTGTACACTCTATTGCCAGTGCATTTAGAAGCCTGTTGTAGAGTTAACCCCACACACATTTATTATTTCCTGCAATGTGGATAAACAGCATTTGGATATCTTAAAAATATACATGAGTGTTACTGTTACACAGATGTAACAGCTCAGCCAGAATACCAGCATTTACACTGCTTGATGCTAATTGCAGTCTGGGCAGCTGCAGGAAAGTTGTTAACCAGAGAATTGTAGAATCAACAAGGTTGGAAGAGAATTCCAATATCATCCAGTCCAGCCCAGCACCCAGCCCTATCCAATCAAATAGACCACTATGTCCAGTTCTGGGCTCCTCAATTCAAGAGAGATGTTGAGGTGCTGGAACATGTCCAGAGAAGGGCAACAAAGCTGGTGAGGGGCCTGGAGAACAGCCCTGTGAGGAGAGGCTGAGGGAGCTGGGGGTGTGCAGCCTGCAGAAGAGGAGGCTCAGGGGTGACCTCATTGCTGTCTACAACTACCTGAAAGGAGGTTGTAGCCAGGTGGGAGTTGATCTCTTCTCCCAGGCAACCAGCAAGAGAACAAGGGGACACAGTCTCAAGCTGTGCCAGGGGAGGTCTAGGCTGGATGTTAGGAGGAAGTTGTTGGCAGAGAGAGTGATTGGCATTGGAATGGGCTGCCCAGGGAGGTGGTGGAGTCGCTGTCCCTGGAGGTCTTCAAGAAAAGCCTGGCTGAGGCTCTTAGTGCCATGGTCTAGTTGACTGGCTAGGGCTGGGTGCTAGGTTGGACTGGATGATCTTGGAGGTCTCTTCCAACCTGTTTGGTTCTATGAAACTATATCACTTTCAAGTCCATAGCTTGGCAACTGCTCTGCTATAATCTTTTGCTAAACAGTGTAGCTTCCAATTCCTCCTGAATTCAAACCCAATTGCTAGCATGAACCGATCAGCATGAAGTAATTTAAAGAAGCTGTTGTCAGCAAGATTGTAAATTATGCCTTTTATTTTGGCTTAATAAAACTTCCAGTGGGCATTGCAAGGAACAATGCCAGGCTCTTTTCCCGGGAAGTTCATTTAATATTATCCAAGCCCTACTAGTCTTGTCTTTCTGTGGAGAAACCTGCTCAGCTTGGGCAGGTTGTATTTTCTAAGTCATCATCTTGTAGAGGGCTGGAGCACCTCTCCTATGAGGACAGACTGAAGGAGTTGGGGCTGTTGAGTCTGGAGGAGAGGAGGCTGTGATGTGACCTTCTTGCAGCCTTTCTGTATCTGAAGGGGGCCTACAAAAAAGCTGGGGAGGGTCATTTTAGGTTCTCAGGTAGTGACAGGACTAGGGGGAATGGAGCAAAGCTGGAAGTGAAGAGATTCAGCCTGGACTTGAGGAGGAAGTTGTCCAGCATGAGAGTGGTGAGAGCCTGGAATGGGTTGCCCAGGGAGGTGGTTGAGGCCCCATGCCTGGAGGTGTTTAAGGCCAGGCTGGATGAGGCAGTGGCCAGCCTGATGTAGGGTAGGGTGCCCCTGCCTATGGCAGGGGGGTTGGAAGTAGATGATCCTTGTGGTCCCTTCCAACCCTGACTGATTCTGTGATTATATGATACTATTTTCCCCCCCTCATCTTTAAGGTGATCAAAAAACAGCAAACAACAGAAAGCAAACTGACAAGGAATTGAGGTAGGTATGCTCTTGTGTGACATCTAACTGCTGTCAGCAGGCTATGGTTGAACCTGCCCAAGGAAATTAGAGCTGTGAGTCCAGATTCCTCTGTCAGCATAAGGTTTTCATTCACACCTTGGTGCAACGCTTGACAGCTGTGGCTTCCTTGTCAGATTAAATGTATCAGGACTCAGTGTGTGTTTTCAAACCCAGTACATTTAAAAAAGCATGCCAGTTGCAAAATTATTGGAATAGTTGTCCTGATTGTAGGTTCTAATTCCAGCAAAGGTGGGAAGGTGGGGAAGAGTGAACACAGGCCAAGGCAAGCAATCCTATGCACTAGGAATACAATGAAATACATCACATGTAGCTAAGAGTCATTACTTATTCATGGTGGTGTCTAACATGAATCATAGAATGGTTTAGGTTGGAAGGAACCTCAAAGATCATCCAGTTCCAGCCCCTTGCCACAGGCAGAGACACCTCCCACTAGAACAGGTCACTCAAGGCTTCATCCAACCTAGCCTTGAACACTTCCAGGGAGAAAGCAGCCACAACCTCCATGGGCAACCCATTCTGCATAGCCAGAGATTGTTCACTCTGCAAGAAATGCAGATGCAAAAGGGATGAATTACAAGCCTGTGGAGGGATGATGAAGATGTGGATGCTCTAGTCCCCAGCCTGTGATGAAGGATAGCCCAGTCAGCATACATGGGCGGTGAAATTCCTCCCAAAGTTGCCATTCTTACTCTGCAGCTGACTCACAAGGCTGGGCTGCAGAGAGCTCTCTCACTGCTCAGTACCTTGAAGGCCAACAGGGAGGATTCACCTGTTCACCTGTGGGAGATGCCCACAGTTCAATGGTTACCCTGCAATCTCTCTTGCTGCCAACAAAAAGCCAAAGTTAAAAGAAAGGCAATTGCTACAATACAGGTTTTGCAAGTATCTCCTCCAAGAGGCACTTCTTTGTCTCATCTACCTAAAAAGCTGATGGGACACTTGCACAATTCCTGTGGGTGGAAGGCAGTCCTAAAAATCACAACCTGGGAGTGGTAATGTCCTCAAATACACATTTCTTCCACACTGAAGCCTTTCTCTAATGTGAACCGAGAGATTCACTCACTCTGTGCTTACTGCAGATACCAGTTGTAACACAGCAAGGGCAGTGTCTGTTTCCATCTGGCAGAAGGGACACTAATATTGTATGGAGCAAGGAAAATTCTTTGTTGAGGTGAGAGTCTCGCTTATAGGCTGGCTGTTAGGAGGAAGTTCTTCCCAGAGAGAGTGATTGGCATTGGAATGGGCTGCCCAGGAAGGTGGTGGAGTCGCTGTCCCTGGAGGTGTTGAAGCAAAGCCT
Source organism: Pogoniulus pusillus (assembly GCF_015220805.1). Taxonomy (NCBI): domain Eukaryota; kingdom Metazoa; phylum Chordata; class Aves; order Piciformes; family Lybiidae; genus Pogoniulus; species Pogoniulus pusillus. The sequence continues at coordinate 7,954,281 of NC_087264.1, read as the reverse complement.
GGCTGAGGCACTTAGTGCCATAGTATAGTTGATTGTCTAGTGCTGGGTGCTAGGTTGGAGTGGATGATCTTGGAGGTCTTTTCCAACCTGGTTGATTCTAATTGAGCCTGCCCTACTAGGTTTAGAAAGTCAGCTGAGAGTAGGGATAAACACCAGTAGAAAAACCTCTCAAAGGCTCCTTGCTGTAAGCATGCACTTGTGAGCCTGCAGAGCCTGCTCCTCCTCTGCATCACCCTCCAGCAACAAGAGACCCTTGTGTTTTGCAAGAGGAGATGATTCTACGATTCTATGATCTCTGCACCACCTCAGAGGAAATGCTCTGCCTCATCAGCAGATAGGTGGAGACTAAACTTCATAAACTGAAAGTTCATTCACACCAAACCACTTACTATTTTTAGAAACAATTGATGTGATTTTATCATTGGCTCTTCAGAAGTCTCTGGCATGCTAAAAACTGCACATTTCCAAGAGGAGGGCTCAAGGGGGGGGTAGCTGCATCATATACCAGGCTTTGCTGGACACAGTTTTAAAACACCATCTTCCTTTGCTGCACAACACCATGATTAGTCCTACAGTTAGCATCTATAGATCATGCTTGTAAGTATAAAAGCTGGCTTATTTAGGATATTTGTGTTGTAAGGGTAATCAAGCCTATTCTCTTTGTTGTGTAGAAAACTTGGTGACAGACAGAATTAATTTGAAGCTCTTGTCTAAACTCAAATGTCTAATCTGAAAGAGCCAAAGGATGTCTTTTGAGATCCAGCAGAAGATATTATCCTTTTAAAGAACCCAAACCCCTGTGTTAACATGGCTGCAGCAGCTACATGGGCCATTAGATGGGATCTGAGAGGCACAAAAAGAAGAGGAGAAATTATCACCTGCTGAAACAACTGGGGAATGGATGTCCTAAATACCTTTGGAAGATGAAAAATCTCTCCCAAATAAGAAACTGAACAATTTAATGAAAATATGACATCCAGGACTGATGGGACATATCCATGGCATAAATCATCCTCATTACCTCATTAAAGGCACAGAAGGTTTCTGTGTTAGATCCCCCTCTGACAAAGAGCAGTGCATGAAAGGTCTCACTGCCATGCTGCTCCTGTGCAAGGCCAGGTAGAGACAAAGCTTGGCAAAAAAAACTCTGGCCAAGAGAGCCAATGGCATCCTGGCCTGGATCAAGAGCAGTGTGGCCAGCAGGAAAAGGGAGGTTATTCTGCCCCTGTACTCAGCACTGGCCAGGCCACATCTTGAGTCCTGTGTCCAGTTCTGGGCCCCTCAATTCAAGAGAGATGTTGAGATACTGAAACATGTCCAGAGAAGGGTGACAAAGCTGATGAGAAGCCTGGAGCACAGCCCTGTGAGGAGAGGCTGAGGGAGCTGGGGGTGTGCAGCCTGGAGAAGAGGAGGCTCAGGGGTGACCTCATTGCTGTCTACAACTACCTGAAGGGAGGCTGTAGCCAGGTGGGGATTGGTCTCTTCTGCCAGGCAACCAGCAACAGAATAGGGGGACACAGTCTCAAGGTGTGCCAGGGGAGGCCTAGGCTGGATGTTAGGAGGAAGTTGTTGCCAGAGAGAGTGATTGGCATTGGAATGGGCTGCCCAGGGAGGTGGTGGAGTCACCATCCCTGGAGGTGTTGAAGCAAAGCCTGGCTGAGGCACTTGGTGCCATGGTCTAGTTGACTGGCTAGGGCTGGTTGCTAGGTTGGGCTGGATGATCTTGGAGGTCTCTTCCAACCTGGTTGATTCTATCATTCTGTGAAAAGAGGAGCCCAGCTCTTTTTTGAAGGGTAGGAGAAGGCAGTGTGAGAGAAACAGAACCCCCAGTGTTGAATGTTACTATGAAAGAAGCTCACAGCAAGCCACTGAGAAGAAAGGGATCAAATATGTTCATACCTTGTAAAAGAGGTGTGGAAATCTTATGAAATATTATCTGTGCCTGCCTATATGCTGTTGCTGCCAGTGGTATTTCTGACATGGACTGATCTCAGTGATCTCCCACTTGAGAAATACATAGAGCCTGTGCTCTCCTCTTAATTTCTCTCTGACTCAGAGCAGGATGCAGGTTGAATCTGTAATTATTTCATTGCAGCCATTCTGTCTTGGACTCAAATCTCAGTAAATCTTAACAGATAGCAAAATCAAGGTAAAATCTTAACAGGAAAGGAAAGTCCAGATCTTGAAAAGAGAGGCAGGATGACTCAGGTTTATATTCCCAAGAGCTGATTAAGAATCCATTGCTTTGCAGAGAGCACTGAGCAGTAAAGTACAGTTTCAGATCAAACAAGTTTCAGACTTAGCCATTTATAATCGTTGTCATAGAATCATGGAATCAACCAGGTTGGAAGAGACCTCCAAGATCATCCATTCCAGCCTAGCACCCAGCCCTAGACAATCAACTAGACCATGGCACTAAGTGCCTCAGCCAGGCTTTGCTTCAACACCTCCAGGGACAGCAACTCCACCACTACCCTGGGCAGCCCATTCCAATGCCAATCACTCTCTCTGGCAACAACTTCCTCCTAACATATAGCCTATACCTCCTCCAGCACAACTTGAGACTGTGTCTCCTTGTTCTGTTGCAAAATAGGACCTTTGAGTTACTGTCATGACTAAGGATATTGAATTAAGCATAGAACAAACTCAGAACCAAAGACAGTCTGTGGGTCAGCAAAGATTAAAGTACCTATTCTAAAGAAAAAAAAAGAGCATTAGGAAAATTCCATCCCATCCTTCACAGCCCTTTCTCTTACATCCAAACATTTTTGTCCATTTGTGTCCCAATTGAAGCCTCTTTAGTGACATCAGTTTTTCAACTACAAAGCCACTTCACCTCTGCTTGCACAGAAATGTTTTTGGGGTGTTTTTGGCAAATGAATGGCAAGCTTCACTTTAGGATCTCTGACTGGAGAATGCTTCATAGAAAAATATTAACATAATTTGGTGCTGTCATTTCTAACACATCTCTTTAATGAGGGGAGCTGTTTACTGGAGACTGAGTCAGGCATTGCTATCTCAGAGATCATTTATATTTCACAACGCTGTCAAATCCTGACAAGCAGCAGATTGTACCAGGATGGCTCCTGCTTTTTGATGCAGTGTTTGCTGCTCTCCACTCACAAGTGAATGGGCTTTCTGTTTGTACCTTGTCAAACGAGGGTAGAACAGCTCCGGGGAGGGGGGTAGGTATTTCTACTCTGCCTGACACATTCAATTTACATCAGTTATGCTTGCAACAGGGTAAACATTTTTCTGCAAGCGGGTGTTGGCAATAGCAGTGGTCCTCCTGGCACCTTATTGATATTCTTTGGTGATTGTCATCAGAGCAGGATCTGTGTGCTTGCCCCACTGGCCAGCAGTCATTCACATCACAGAGCTGGGGAGTGTTTTGCTGCTGGCAAGCCCTCTTCTTGGTAGCCACTGCAGCCAGGGAGGAGAGTTTCCTCTGCCCTGAATGGAGTCAGTACTCCACAACGCAGTAGCCCTAAGGCAGGTGTTTTATGGAGGATAAAACTGCAGCAGCAAGGTTGTCCCTGTTGGAGCAACATAAAGGATTTAAGCAACCAGTTGATCACTTTGAAGCTCTCAAAATACTGCAGCCCAGCTTCTCAGGGGTGATGCAGGCCTGCTAAGAGCAGCGAAGGCACTGGTCTATAACAAGTTAACCATGGGACAGTAATATGCCCTTGTGGCCAAGAAGTTGAGTGAGATCCTGGGGGATACTAAGAAGAGTGTGTCCAGCAGATCAAGGGAGGTTCTCCTTCCTCTCTACTCTGCCCTGCTGAGACCTCATTTTGAATACTGCATTCAGTTTGGGGCTCTTCAGTTTAAGAGGGACAGGGATCTGCTGGAGAGAGTCCAGCAGAGAGCTATGAGGATAATTAGGGGACTGGAGGGCATGGCTTGTGAGGAGAGGCTGAGGGACCTGGGGCTTTTTAGTCTGGAGAAGAGAAGACTGAGAGGGGATTTAATTAATGTTTATAAACACCTGAGGGCTGGTCAGGAGCCGGGGACAGGCTCTGCTCACTTGCTCCCTGTAACAGGACAAGGAGCAATGGGTGTAAGTTGCAGCACAAGAGGTTCTGCTTCAACACAAGGGGGGAACTTCTTCACTGTAAGGGTCACAGAGCACTGGCACAGGCTCCCCAAAGAGGTTGTGGAGTCTCCTTCCCTGGAGACTTTCAAGGCCTGTCTGGATGTGTTCCTCTGTGATTTGTGCCACATTGTGTGGTCCTGCTCTGGCAGGGGAGCTGGACTCGATGATGTCCTTGGGTCCCTTCCCACCTCTAATATCCTGTGATCCTGTGGCCTTTTGGCTCTTCAAGCCACATTCACAGATTTTCTGAGCTCTTGGGTTCATTTGACAGCATTTTTCATGAAGGCCAGTGCAAAAAATGCTCATCTCCCAACTCTCTCTTGCAGAGTCTGGTATTACAAGAGCTGGGCAAGCAAGCTCCTAGCAAGCAAGTGATCTGCCAAACTAGCAGGTTTTGAAAGAAGCTGAACCAAAGAGATGCTAAAATGCAGCTTGCCAGACTGAAATGGCCCAGCTGTGGAAATAGCTGGAGCGACAGTTTTCGAGGTATTAATCATATCTCCCTCCCAACCCACCCTCCTCATTCTCACCAGGAAGGCTGTGCTGGGCAAGCAGATTTTCTGCTCTCCTTCTGACACAGACATTGTGTAGCTGCAGCCTAGCGCCCACAGCCTGCCTCTTTTTGAGGCTCGGTAGCGCTGGGGCGATGGGAAGGCAGCTGAGGTAATGGAGGAGTACAGCTTTTACAGTATTGTCTGCAGTTCAGCAGTTAGCTGGTACATAAAGGCTCTGCTTTCATTCATAGCCAGCGCTGGCAGAAGGCCTGTATTATGCCCTTTCATTTAAGACAAAAGCTCTCACACTGCAGGCTCCGGTGTGGAGAAATCTTTTGTATGGGCAGAGCCAGTGGGAGAAGGAGCCTTCTGCTCTCTGTGCTTCTTCTGCAGGGAGATTATAAAGAAAACCTCTTCCTTCTGCACATGGGCCAGATGAAGAACCGAAGAAATAATGCCCTTTTATCACAGTAATTACAGTGCCCATTGTCTTAATGACAGCGGTGTTGGGAAACAGGACCAGAGCGCAGTCCCAAGGAGCTGTGCCATGTACACAAATAAAGCATTTGTTAGGTTGCTGTCAGATCAGATGGACCACTCAGCCTCACTTACACCACCATGCTCCCCCAAGGTCCTTGTTTGATTTAACCAGATTATGCAAACTAGCCAGCATAGGAGGAGATAAAAGGTCATGTTCTCTGGAGAGCTTAGATTTGTAGAATCATAGAATCAGTCAGGGTTGGAAGGCACCACAAGGATTATCTAGTTCCAAACCCCTGCCATGGACAGGGACACCCTACCCTACATCAGACTGCCCTCATCCTCATCCAGCCTGGCCTTAAACACCTCCAGGGATGTGGCCTCAAACACCTCCCTGGGCAACCCATTCCAGGCTCTCACCACTCTCATGCTGGACAACTTCCTCCTCACATCCAGGCTGAATCTCCCCACCTCCAGCTTTCCCCATTCCCCCCAGTCCTCTCACTCCCTGATAGCCTAAAAAGTCCCTCCCTAGCTTTTTTGTAGTCCCCCTTCAGATCCTGGAAGGCCACAAGAAGGTCACCTGGGAGCCTCCTCTTCTCCAGACTCAACAGTCCCAACTCTTTCAGTCTGTGCTCACAGCAGAGCTGCTGCAGCCCTCTGAGCATTCAACTTCTTTTGGGACTGGCAATCATGGGTTGAGATGGGTGAGTGAAACCTGATCAGACCACAGTGCAGCCTGGTCACAGTGATTACTTATAGGGGAACAAAACTCTTCCCATAGAAAATGTAGTGGGAAGAGCTGTTTTCTATAGTTTCTTTCAAAAGACATCTCAGGAACATTCAAACACATCTCTTTCTAGATGCTTGTGTGCTTGCTATCAGACAGAAACCTCTACAGAAGCCTCTACAGGCTGAGAAGCCCTGGGTTCCAGCAAAATGGCTTTATAAATGAAATAAAGAAAAATGCTGATGAGGTCAAGTTTTGCTGTAGAGGAACTACAATTGATGTTGGAAGGTTTTTATATCACTGACCAGTGCTGCCAATAACTGGCTGTGATGGTTTGGGTGTACCTGCTCCCTCTTCCCTCCACCCCCCTCCTATGAAATCACCCAGACTAGACTCAGCTGGCTGGAAATTAAGGAATGAAGCTTTATCTTTACAGCTTAGCACAATATACAAGCAGATATTTACAACAGATACAGCTATAGACAGATATATACAAGTTAAAAGTAATACAGAAATACAACAGCCCTCCCAGAAATCAGAGTCCCCAGGAGGGGCTTCCAACCACTCTTCCACATCCTTTCCACCCCTCTACCTTATCCCAGACTTTGCCTTATGTTCCAGGTGAGTTTGGAGGATTGGCCAGGGGAGTTACATAGCAAAAGTATTACTTAGACAGTAGGTTAGGGAGAAAAGTACAGGCACCAGCTGCAACAGAGAGCCACACAACTGCATTATCTATGCTTTGTGTTCTCAAGTTGTGCCGGGGTAGGTCTAGGCTGGCTGTTAGGAGGAAGTTCTTCACAGAGAGAGTGATTGGCATTGGAATGGGCTGCCCAGGGAGGTGGTGGAGGCACCATCCCTGGAGGTGTTGAAGCAAAGCCTGGCTGAGGCACTTAGTGCCATGGTCTAGTTGACTGTCTAGGGCTGGGTGCTAGGTTGGACTGGATGATCTTGGAGGTCTCTTCCAACCTGGTTAATTCTATGATTCTATGATTCTTGTTTTTACACATCTCAGCAAGCTTATAAGTGAAGTAGACTTGACCACTGTTTCCTTTCCACAGCCTATAACCTCTTTCACTAGACTGTTTCAGCTAGCCTCAAACTAGCACACTGGCAAGACATGGCAAATCATGTAAGAACATATCTGAGAAAGAAATCCCCAAGAAAGGGGCATGATCTGGTGACTGCTTCAGTCACAGGGTGGGAATTCCAAATCCTCTCAGTATACATTAAGGGATGCAGAGCACAAACATAAGCCACAGAAAAAAATCAACAAGCAACCACAGACTCTGAGCTGGATGTTTTTCTTCTGTCAGTAGGGACAGATAGGCTTCTGCAGAGGACTCTTAGAATCATAGAATCAATCAAGTTGGAAGAGACCTCCAAGACCATCCAGTCCAACCTATCATGCACCTCTGTCCAATCAACTAGACCATGGCACTAAGTGCCTCAGACAGGCATTTTTTTAACACCTCCAGGGGATGCCATTGGCTCTCCTGGCCACCTGGGCACACTGCTGCCTCATCTTCAGCTACTATCTACCAGTACCCCCAGGTCCCTTTCTGCCTGGCTGCTCTCAGCCACTCTGTCCCCAGCCTGTAGCACTGCTTGGGGTTGTTGTTGTGGCCAAAGTGTAGGACCCTGCACGTGGCCTTGTTCAATCTCATCCCATTGGCCTCTGCCCACCCATCCAGCCTGGCAAGGTCCCTCTTCAGGGCTCTCCTGTCCTCCAACAGAATGACTCCTGCCCCTAACTTGTCATCTGCAAACTTACTGATGCTGGACTCAATCCGTTGGTACAGATTATTGACAAAGAAATTGAACAGGACTGGGCCCAGCACTGACCCTTGGGGAACACCACTAGTGCCAGCTGCCAACTGGATGTGGCACCATTCACCACCACTCTCTGGGCCTGGTCATCCATTCTCCCTGGAATGCCACAACCCACATCTGGCAATGTTTCCTGCCCTCCACTGACTTTGCAAAGAGCCCATCTGGCAAGTTTTGGCTAGATACTGGCTTTTATATAGCCACAGATAGCCACAAAGAGCCCCATACAGAGTCACTTACATGCAAAGACTTAATTTTCCCAAGCTTGGCCAAGATAATGCAGATTACTGCTTTCTAAGAAAATTTGTGTGGCAGCTTTCTGAGCCACTGACCTCAATTTATAGCAGGTCTTAGAAAAACAGAGGAGTCACAAAGCCTGGGAATTGTTCTGTAGGGAGAGGCCACTGATCAAACCTTGCCTAACTTCCAGATGGTTCATCTGGAAGTGACTGCACAGAGAATCTGATATGGGAGAAAATCAGGAGATAATTAACAGGTAGCATCATAATTAATGCAATCAAGATGAGTTTATGGAAAATAAGTCTGATCATAAAGAAACTTGATGCTGCCTTCCTCAGGACAAGTATGTCTGAGAAAGTTAACTTTATTGACAGGAGACATCCTTTCTGGATAGTCCAGTTTTCAGTGAAGAGTTTGACATAGAATCATAGAATCAATCAGGTTGGAAGACACCTCCAAGATCATCCAGTGCAACCTAGCACCCAGCCCTAGCCAATCAACTAGACCATGGCATCTGGACTACAAAAAGTAGATTAGCTTAAAAAGTAGCAAAATTTACAAGTGGCAGCTCAAAAAGACTTGGTCACAGTAACAGATGACTTTACCTCATATGTTGAGGAGAAGATTTCTGTAATCAAGTGCACACAGAGCCCAGCAGTAGAGCTAAATTATCACTGAAGATAGGGTTCCAGACAGTGGATGTGCTTGTACCAGGGCAAGTGATTATATATAAGAACAATTTGTCCACATACAGAATCACAGAATCATTTCATAGAATCATAGAATCATAGAATCAACCAGGTTGGAAGAGAGCTCCAAGATCATCCAGTCCAACCTAGCACCCAGCCCTACACAATCAACCAGACCATGGCACTAAGTGCCTCAGCCAGGCTTTTTTTCAACATTTCCAGGGACAGTGACTCCACCACCTCCCTGGGCAGCCCATTCCAATGCCAATCACTCTCTCTGCCAACAACTTCCTCCTAACATCCAGCCTAGACCTCCCCTGCCACAACTTGAGACTGTGTCCCCTTCTTCTATTGCTGGTTGCCTGGGAGAAGAGGCAGTTGGAAAAGACCTCTAAGATCATCAAGCCCAACTGTCAGCCCAAGGCCCCCACAGGCATTAAATGTGCTAACAGGTGAGACAATCTATCTAACTCGATATGTGTGATAACATATGTGACAATTCATCTATCTTGTCAGAAACTATCTCCAAAGTTTCAAAAGCTCTAGGGTCATTTGGCTTCTCTCTGCACCTACTTGATTCAGCAAGAATCCAAACGCCCTTCCCACTGTGTATTCCTTGGTGACACAGCCATGAGTTACAGCTCCGCAGTGTAGGTAGGTTATTGGGAGAGCTGTTTTTCTGTAGATCTCTGAGCCTGGGTAGTGTTGTGCACAGCCCATCTTCTGATCAAATCCACCAGTGCAACATAGAATCATAGAGTCAATCAGGTTGTAAGAGACCTCCAAGATCATCCAGTCCAACCTAACACCCAGCCCTCCACAATCAGCTAAACCATGGCACTAAGTGCCTCAGCCAGGCTTTTTTTCAACATTTCCAGGGATGGTGACTCCACCACCTCCCTGGGCAGTCCATTCCAATGTCAATCACTCTCTCTGGGAAGAACTTCCTCCTAACATCCAGCTTAGACCTCCCCTGGCACAATTCAGAGTCATAGAATCAACCAGGGTGGAAGAGACCTCCAAGATCATCCTGTCCAACCTAGCACCCAGCCCTAGCCAGTCAAAGCCCTATCCAACTTGACACTGTGTCCCCTTGTTCTATTGCTGGTTGCCTGGCAGAAGACACCAACCTCCACCTGGCTACAGCCTCCCTTCAAGTAGTTGTAGACAGCAATGAGGTCAGGCCTGAGCCTCCTCTTCTCCAGGCTGCACACCCCCAGCTCCCTCAGCCTCTCCTCATAGGGTTTGTGTTCCAGACCCCTCACCAGCTTTGTTGCCCTTCTCTGGACACTTTCCAGCACCTCAACATCTCTCTTGAATTGAGGAGCCCAGAACTGGACACAGCACTCCAGTGCTGGAGTAACATGGCCCTGATTTACAAAAGCAAACCCCACTGTCCTTGTGCTGCCTTCACCACAGACTTTCTGCTCCTTAATTGCTATCGACCTTACCAGCAAATGCAAAGGGCACCTTAGGATTTGGCTTATTAACCACTACAGCAGTAATCTCTCAGGTAATAATGGAGAGTAATTGATATCATTCCAAGCTCACAATTTCTGTCACTGGGATCAAATATTTGCCAATTTCAGGGGAATTCAGCTTACAGATTCAGAAGGAAGGGGTGCACTGGTTTCATTTTCACTTGTTGATTTATTTCTTTTAATCACCCTAAAAGCAATAATTCCAAATTGATTTTGGTCTATTTGTCTGATGACAGATACTGAGCACAGAAACTACATTTCTTTTGCCATTTTCAGAGGTTAGCGATATTGGTAGCACACAGAAAAGCTTGGCAGCTTTTCCTGTCTAGCATTCACAGATTTCAAATGTACAAATGCTTAAGCCTTCCAAGACATCATTTTTTTTGTTCATTGCAGACCAAACCCTTTGGGAGCCCTACCTGACTTCATCCAGCACCAATTTTTAAAAGGTGAGCGTTGAAAAGTCTTTACAGATGGAAGATTTTTCTAGTTTTAAACATTCTTACTCATTTTTAACTTGAAGTGACTTAGCATGAACACATGCCCCCCAAATACTGCTACTCAGGAAGGTTTCTTGGCATTCAGAAGTGAAAAACTAAAACAATCACTTAAAAAAAAATCAAGCTAGCAAACTGTCATCTATAACTTTGAAGAAGTTCTACATAGTCCTAGGATCATAGAATCATAGAATCAGTCAGGGTTGAAAGGGACCACAGGGAGCATCTACTTCCAACCCCCCTGCCATGGGCAGGGACACCCTACCCTAGATCAGGCTGGTCACAGCCTCATTCAGTCTGGCCTTAAACACCTCCAGCCATGGGGCCTCAAACACCTCCCTGGGCAACCCATTCCAGCCTCTCACCACTCTCATGCTCAAAAACTTCCTCCTCATATCCAGCCTGAATCTCCCCACCTCCAGCTTTGCTCCATTCTCCATAGTCCTGTCACTCCCTCAGAGCCTAAAAAGTCCCTCCACAGCTTTTTTGTAGCCCTGTTACAGATCCCAGAAGGCCACAAGAAGGTCACCTGGGAGCCTTCTCTTCTCCAGACTCAACAGCCCCAACTCTTTCAGTCTGTCCTCATAGCAGAGCTGCTGCAGCCCTCTGAGCATCCTCGTGGCCCTTCTCTGGACACACTCCAGCATCTCCACATCCCTCTTGTAATGGGGGCTCCAGAACTGGATGCAGTACATATCCTATACACATCCTCTTGTACATTAGTAAATTTAAATGTCTCACACTTGAGGAGCAACCAACCCAACTTTCAACATGGAAAGGTGACATTCAGGATTTTAGGAGCCAGAGAATATTGGTTGTGATTTCTGCATAGAGCTTGCAGGTAACTGACAGAGAATAAGGTGCCTACCTCAATTTGCAAGTGGCTGATTTCAGGGTGGACACACTGCACTGATGCTGGGCTTTCCCTCAGGCAAACCATACATGCAGTCAATGAATGTCATAATACGTTTTCCAGTAAAACAAGGATGGCTGTCAAGTGAGGATTGTGATGCTTCATCCCCTGAGCACCTCTGCCAGCTTTTGGCAATGCAGACCTTTGCTTGATGTTCTTGAGAGAAAAATACCTTTAGTTAAAAGAAGAAAATTAAGCCCAACTGGATAAAGAGTTGTGGCTTCTGCTGCAGTCAAGAAAATCACATTGCTGCGCAAGGAGTGCTGGCTGTAGTGGTAGGGAACAAGCTCAGTGCATCCACACACACACCCTTTCCACTCTCTGAACAACAATCAAACTCCACACCATAGAATCCTAGAATCAACCAGGTTGGAAGAGACCTCCAAGATCATAGAGTGAAGCTGGAGATGGGTAGGTTCAGCCTGGATGTGAGGAGAAAGTTGTTCAGGATGAAAGTGATGAGAGGCTGGAATGGGTTTCCCAGGGAGGTGGTTGAGGCCCCATCCCTGGAGGTGTTTAAGGCCAGGCTGGATGGGGCTCTGCACAGCCTAATCTAGGCTCGGAGATTCCTGCCCATGGCAGGAGGGTTGGACATAGATGATCCTTGTGGTACCTTCCAATGCTGACTGATTCTATGATCATCCAGTCCAATTTATCACCCAGCCCTAAACAATCAACTAGATCATGGCACTAAGTGCCTCATGCTGTCTTTGCTTAAACACCTCCAGGCACAGTGACTCCACCACCTCCCTGGGCAGCCCATTCCAATGCCAATCACTCTCTCTGGGCTGTGTTCCAGGCCTCTCACCAGCTTCTTAGCCCTTCACTGGACACATTCCAGTTTCTCAACAACATTGCAACCTTCACCAACATGTCCCTGCATGTGTAATGACGAGGAAATGAAATGATGAAAAGCAATATTACATTTATTGTTTCCAAGGTTAGAATTCAAGAGGTTTTTCTTAAAAATCCCAAGAATCCTCCTTCTGTTGTACCTTTCTGAAACACTCAAGAGAACAGTGTGGCAAAACAGAAGGTGTTGGAACGTGTCCAGAGAAGGGGAACAAAGCTGGTGAAAGGCCTGGGACAGAAATCCTATGTGGAGAGGCTGAGGAAGCTGGGGGTGTTTAGCCTGGAGAAGAGGAGGCTCAGGGGTGACCTCATTGCTGTCTACAACTACCTGAAGAGAGGTTGCAGCCAGGTGGGGGTTGATCTCTTCTCACAGACAACCAGAAGAGAACAAGGGGACACAGTTTCAAGTTGTGGCAGGGGAAGTATAGGCTGGATGTTAGGAGGAAGTTCTTCATGGAGAGAGTGATTGGCATTGGAATGGGCTGCCCAGGGAGGTGGTGGATTCACCATCCCTGGAGGTGTTGAAGCAAAGCCTGGCTGAGGCACTTAGTGCCATGGTCTAGTTGATTGTGTCGGTCTGGGTGCTAGGTTGGACTGGATCATCTTGGAAGTCTCTTCCAACCTGGTTGATTCTATGATTCTATCCTTCAGAGCATCAATCCCATACAGTTGCCAAGGCAGGAGAGAGCTGTTCTTGATGCATTTGATTTTAATTTAACACTATGCATCACCTTTGCAGCAAATAATTTCACATACATGCCATAATCAGTGATGAGAGGTTTGAGTCTGGGTTCAGGTAAAAAAAAGGGTGAAATGAATGCCTTATCCAAACCTCACGAGGATGAAAACATAAGAAATAATTGGAAACCTCTTCCTAAGAACAAGGTTTCTTATAAAACTGCATGTTTCAGTTCCAATCTGAGATGGAAACCAGAAATGAAAGAACTTCCCTGGACATTTCTAAGCTATTATATAGAGAAAGCTCTAAAAGAGACATCTTAAAATGGAGTTGGACACAGACTGTCACTGCTTTTCATTTTCCATGATTTCTGGCCCAGACAAATCTATTCTTCACCTTATATATTTAAAGTACTGCTGCAAAAATAATTTCCTTGACTGCACTTCTACCACCAGGGTCAGAATGTTTTCCATGGGAACGATGCCGTAACCAGAAAACCTTTATATGTAAGGAAAGCAAACCCTATGTGAAAGGAAATTACTTGTCTGGATAATTTTCACTTTATACTGGGGGGGAGGGAAAGAATCAGATTGTCATGGAAGGTTCAATGTTATTCTCTAGAGAAAGAATGGAAGGATTTGCAGCCAAGTTCAGGAGAAAGTGTGAAGTTTTGCACCTGCCTCCACAACAGCCCAGATCTCCCTGCAAATCCTGGTTTCAGCGAGGCAATGACAGAGTTCTGGAGCATGGAAAGTGAAGATGGGGAAGAAAGAGGAGGGATGCTAATGCCCTCTTGCACTGCATGCCTTTTGCCAACAGGCTTGAGTGGGAAAGGTTGCTGCCAAGGCATCCTGCAACCTACAGCTACACATGAAGGGAGGCTGTAGCCAGGTGGAGGTTGGTCTTTCTCCCAGGCAACCAGCAACAGAACAAGGGGACACAGTCTCAAGCTGTGCCAGGGGACGTCTAGGCTGGCTGTTAGGAGGAAGTTGTTGGCAGAGAGAGTGATTGGCATTGGAATGGGCTGCCCAGGGAGGTGGTGGAGTTGCCATCCCTGGAGGTGTTGAAGTCACCATCCCTGGAGGTGTTCAAGAAAAGCCTGGCTGAGGCACTTAGTGCCATGGTCTAGTTGATTGTCTAGGGCTGGGTGCTAGGTTGGACTGGATGATCTTGGAGGTCTCTTCCAACCTGGTTAATTCTATGATTCTATGCACAATATGTTGCCACCACCTTCCACCCCTCCATAAGGCTCCACAGCCTGTCCAATGCAGCACAGCCAGCCCAGGATAGTCAGATATGTCTATCTGTCCCTTTCTGCCCCTCCTTTGTTTCTGGGGTGTCCAAATACTTTACCTGTTGCCTCCTGCCAAGACTCAGACCATTCCAAGAGGAGGAAATCTCTTTTTTTTTTTAACTACCTTTTACACCTACTGTGGTGCAATCTTGATTACTGGCTGGAGCCAGTAGGTGCTGCTATGTTCAAACAATAAACAATAACTGTTCCTAACCACAGCCATTTAAAAAAATAGACATGTTTTGGCTCCTGAAGCACCTTGTTGCTTTTACATTTGAATGCACTCAATGTAACCCATGTAGGTTTTTCAGCAGCATTTGTTTTTCTAGCTGGTTAAAAACATTTCTCCTGAGCAGGAGGACACCAATCAATGCAGCTACACCACGAAACAAATACAACTCCCTGCTACAATCCGTAACCTGAAGAGTTATTTCTGTAGCCACTTACAGAGGAAAGTTGGGTTTAAAAAGTGTCACAAACACAGGAGCTTTTTCTAGTACTGGAGTTTCCACACATGGATGAGTTTTGGGTGATTGTTCTTGGGCTGTGACACTGGAGCAGAACAGACAGCAAGTGAATCATAGAATCATGGAATCAACCAGGTTGGAAGAGACCTCCAAGATCATCCACTCCAACCTAGCACCCAGCCCTATCCAATCAACTAGACCATGGCACCAAGTGCCTCATCCAGGCTTTTCTTGAAGACCCCCAGGGACGGTGCCTCCACCACCTCCCTGGGCAGCCCATTCCAATGGGAAATCACTCTCTCTGTGAAGAACTTCCTCCTAATATCCAGCCTATACCTACCCTGGCATAACTTGAGACTGTGTCCCCTTGTTCTATTGCTGTAGCATCTTTCCTTTATTGCATTTCTATGTGGAAAGCTGTGTAAACACAGTCCCACTGCAAGAGAGATGTTGAGGTGCTGGAAAGTGTCCAGAGAAGGGCAATGAAGCTGGTGAGGGCCCTGGAACACAAACCCTATGAGGAGAGGCTGAGGGACCTGGGGGTGTTTAGCCTGGAGAAGAGGAGGCTCAGGGGTGACCTTATTGCTGCCTACAACTACCTGAAGGGACATTGTAGCCAGGTGGGGCTTGGCCTCTTCTGCCAGGCAACCAGCAACAGAAGAAGGGGACACAGTCTCAAGTTGTGGCAGGGGAAGTATAGGCTGGATGTTAGGAAGAAGTTCTTCACAGAGAGAGTGACTGGCATTGGAATAGGCTGCCCAAGGAGGTGGTGGAGTCACCATCCCTGGAGGTGTTCAAGAAAAGCCTGGCTGAGGCACTTAGTGCCGTGGTGTAGTTGACTGGTTAGGGCTGGGGGCTAGGTTGGACTGGATGATCTTGGAGGTCTCTTCCAACCTGGTTGATTCTATGATTCTATGATTCTATGATTCTATGACTGCCCTCTGCTCCTCTTTACAGCTTACCCATGATGCTAACTAAGAATAGTGTAGTAAGGAAACTTCTTAGCAATAAAATTAAATTTAAAAAGAAATCTTAAAACCAAGAAAAATACACCCTTAGTTTGAACAGGCAAGTTGGCAGCCAGTCACTAGTAATGTTCCCCAATGATAAGTGCTGGGTCCAGTCCTCTTCAATATCTTTATTGATGATCTGGGCTAGGGGATTGAGTCCAGCATCAGTAAGTTTGCAGATGACACCGTGCTAGGAGCAGGTGTGGATCTGCTGGAGGGCAGGACAGCCCTGCAGAGGGACCTTGCCAGGCTGGATGGGTGGGCAGAGGCCAATGGGATGAGATTGAAGAAGACCAAGTGCAGGCTTCTACACTTTGGCCACAACAACCCCAAGTAGCACTACAGGCTGGGGACAGAGTGGCTGGAGAGCAGCCAGGCAGGAAGGGACCTGGCGATACTGGTAGAGAGTAGCTGAAGATGAGCCAGCAGTGTGCCCAGGTGGCCATCCCTGGAGGTGTTCAAAAAAAGCCTGGCTGAGGCACTTAGTGCCATGGTCTGGTTGATTGGACAGGGCTGGGTGCTAGGTTGGACTGGATGATCTTGGAGGTCTCTTCCAACCTGCTTGATTCTATCATTCTATACCCTATGATCATTAGATCTGTGAGGACATCAAGGTCTGCTAGTGACCTACCTTGAGACTCCAAGCAGAGGTCTATCTGTCTCTTCCTGTTTCTGTGTTCTCAATCATGTGTGTTTAGGTGAGAGAACAGGCATTTTCAACCCCACTGTTTCATATACCTCATCATCACCAGGACATTTGAATTGCTGTTTAGCCACTGTGAAAGAGAAAGTTTCCCTATTTTAGAAGTGCACTGGGAGGAGAAATGTGCCTGTAGAGAGCAGTTCTCTGGCCTCATGCACACCAGGGATTGGCCCCTGCTAACACCCACCCCAGTCGGTGGGCAGGATGGACACTTCTCTGAAAGCACTTCAGAAAATACTCAACTGCTTAATTGTGTTTTCAGCCGTGGAAGGAATGGAAAGCTGAGGTCTCAGACTTCACCACAAGCCTGATGTTATTAAATGCTTTAACCACGCTACTCTGCTGGCTCTGTGAGGTGTAGATGGCTGATTTCCTTTCTCTCTCATACCAGAAGTGGTTAAGAGATGCCAGCACCTTCCCCTTGGAAGTGCTGTCATCTCACCAAGCAACTAGCACAAGGTGGAGCCGAGAGAGAGGTGTAGAAACCTGGACAGGCTGGATGGGTGGGCAGAGGCCAATGGGATGAGATTTAACAAGGCCAAGTGCAGGGTTCTGCACTTTGGCCACAACAACCCCAAGCAGTGCTATAGGCTGGGGACTGAGTGGCTGGAGAGCAGTCAGGAGGAAAGGGACCTGGGGGTACTGATAGATAGTAAGCTGAAGATGAGCCAGCAGTGTGTCCAGGTGGCCAAGAGAGCCAATGGCATCCTGGCCTGCATCAGGAACACTGTGGCCAGTAGGACAAGGGAGGTTATTCTGCCCCTGTACTCAGCACTGGTCAGGCCACACCTTGAGTCCTGTGTCCAGTTCTGGGCCCTTCAATTCAAGAAAGATGTTGAGATGCTGGAACATGTCCAGAGAAGGGCAACAAAGCTGGAGAGGGGCCTGGAACACAAACCCTATGAGGAGAGAATGAGGGAGCTGGGGGTGTTTAGCCTGGAGAAGAGGAGGCTCAGGGGGGATCTTATTACTGTCTACAACTACCTGAAGGGGCATTGTAGCCAGGTGGGGGGTGGCCTCTTCTCCCAGGTAACCAGCAACAGAAGAAGGGGACACAGTCTCAAGTTGTGCCAGGGAAGGTCTAGTCTGGATGTTAGGAGGAAGTTCTTCACGGAGAGAGTGATTGGCATTGGAATGGGCTGCCCAGGGAGGTGGTGGAGGCACCGTCCCTGGGGGTCTTCAAGAAAAGACTGGCTGAGGCACTTAGTGCCATGGTCTAGTTGATTGGTTAGGGCAGGGTGATAGGTTGGACTGGATGATCTTGGAGGTCTCTTCCAACCTGGTTGATTCTATCATTCTATGATTCTATGAAATTGTGTTGTCAGTCAGACATGACTGGGATCTTCCACTTCCTCTCATGCCTATGGAAAACTGAGTCATCTTCCCATTGAAATGGAATGTTTCTACCATTTAGCAAAATTATAAGGAGGTGCTGGGGGGTAATGCCCAAGATCTTGTCTACCAATAACTCCTAAAAGAACCTTTCCCTCTTTAATTGCTGTTCTCTGGAGCTTTGGGCAACCAGAATTATAATTTTGGATGCTTATATTTTGGTTGTGGGGTAGGTTTCCCATGGAAAACTAGAAAACACTGGCTTCAAACTGAGGAAGCTGGCTAGGATGGACATGTCTCAATTCCCATACCAGACTCAAAATCATAGAGAAGTGGCCTGGCTGCCAGCTTTTGCCTTATCTTAAGTCTGAGTGTACATTGATGGTGTACTTTAAAAACCTTCACGTTTTCCACCTGCCAGAGCAGTTTCTTGATCCAGCCCAGTTTCTAGCCAATGGCACTGTAGGAAAATATTCCTGAATACATTTGCCAAATCTCATAGAATCACAGAATCAACCAGGTTGGAAGAGACCTCCAAGATCATCCAGTCCAACCTGTCCCCTAGCCCTATCCAGTCAACCAGGCCATGGCACTAAGTGCCTCAGCCAGGCTTTGCTTCAACACCTCCAGGGACGATGCCTCCACCACCTCCCTGGGCAGCCCATTCCAATGCCAATCACTCTCTCTGCCAACAACTTCCTCCTAACATCCAGCCTATACTTTCCCCAGCACAACTTGAGACTGTGTCCCCTTGTTCTGTTGCTGGTTGTCTGGGAGAAGAGACCAACCCCCACCTGGCTACAGCCTCCCTTCAGGTAGTTGTAGACAGCAATGAGGTCACCCCTGAGCCTCCTCTTCTCTAGGCTAAACACCCCCAGCTCCCTCAGCCTCTCCTCATAGGGTTTGTGTTCCAGGGCCCTCACCAGCTTTGTTGCCCTTCTCTGGACACTTTCCAGCACCTCAATATCTCTCTTGAATTGAGGAGCCCAGAACTGGACACAGTACTCAAGGTGTGGCCTGAAGTGCTGAGTACAGGGGAAGAATAACCTCCCTTGTCCTACTGGCCACAGTGTTCCTGATGCAGGCCAGGATGCCATTGGCTCTCTTGGCCACCTGGGCACACTGCTGGCTCATGTTCAGCTACCATCTACCAGTACCCCCAGGTCCCTTTCCTCCTGGCTGTTTTCCAGACACTCTGTTCCCAGCCTGCAGTGCTGCTTGGGGTTATTGTGGCCAAAGTGCAGAACCCTGCACTTGGCCTTGTTAAATCTCATCCCATTGGCCTCTGCCCACCCATCCAGCCTGTCCAGGTCCCTCTGCAGGGCTCTTCTACCTTCCAACAGCTCCACACCTGCTCCTAGCTTGGTGTCATCTGCAAACTTACTGATGCTGGACTCAATCCCCTAGCCCAGATCATCAATAAAGATATTGAACAGGACTGGGCCCAGCACTGATCCTTGGGGAACACCTCTCATAAAATCAGAGATGGCAAATGAGCCTGTTAATTTACTTTTTTTTTTCCCTTTTAATACCTTCCAAGGCAATCACAGGATTTTCTGTATCCCATCTGAGTTCTGAGGCACAGCAGTACTGAGAAATTGCTCTGATGGCCGCATGGGTAACAGGGGAGATAGTGCCTCCAGGCTTTAATTCAGTATTTTATAGGTGCAACTTCATTGCATACAAAGTTGATACCTGCATCATCCAAGGACCTCTATCTGCTTTTAGTAGCTCAGCAATCTTGCATCCCATCCTAATTCACTAAGAAATTACATAGCATTGATGGAAGGAGCTGGGCTAAACCTAATAGAGAACAAGAAGGGCAGAAACAAAGAAAACGCAACAGGTCTAACACAAGTGGAAGCCCTGTACTCCTGCTTTAGAACCACACACTCATAGAATCAGTCAGGGTGGGAAGGGACCACAAGGATCATCTGGTTCCAACTCCCCTGCCATGGACACAGACACCCTACCCTACATCAGGCTGGCCACAGCCTCATCCAGTCTGGCCTTAAACACCTCCAGCCATGGGGCCTCAAACACCTCCCTGGGAAACCCATTCCAGGCTCTCACCGCTCTCATGATGAACAACTTCCTCCTCACATCCAGGCTGCACCTACCCAGCTGCAGCTTTGCTCCATTCCCCCTTGTCCTGGCACTCCCTGATAGCCTAAAAAGTCCCTCCAAAGCTTTTTTGTAGGCCCCCTTCAGATATTGGAAGGCCACAAGAAGGTCACCTGGGAGCCTCCTCTGCTCCAGACTGAACAGCCCCAACTCTTTCAGTCTGTCCTCACAGCAGAGCTGCTCCAGTCCTCTGCTCATCCTCGTGGCCCTTCTCTGGACATGCTCCAGCATCTCCACATCCCTCTTGTAATGGGGGCTCCAGAACTGGATGCAGTACTCCAGGTGGGGTCTCAGCAGAGTGGAGTAGAAGGGGAGAATCACCTCCCTGGCCCTGCTGGCCACACTTCTCCTGATGCAGCCCAGGCTCTGGTTGGCCCTGCAGGCTGCAAGTGCACACTGCTGGCTCATGTTGAGCTTCTCATTCAGCAGCACCCCCAAGTCCCTTTCCTCAGGACTGCTCTCCAGCCACTAACTGCCCAGCCTGTATTTGTGCTTGGGATTGCCTTGACCCAGATCCTGTCTCAGTACTGCCTCCAGAAGGATCTGCTCCACGATCTTACTGGGCACAGAGGTGAGACTGGCTGGCCTGGAGTTCCCTGGCTCCTCTTTCCTAGCCTTCCTGAAAATGGGAATTGTTTTCCCTTTCCTACTCAGTGAAGACTTCACCAGAATGCCATGACTTTTGGAATAGAATAGAGAGGAGCTGTAGCCCTGCTTTCCAAGAGGGACTATCTGAAGGAGTGAGAGCTAGTGGGCAGCCCTGCCTTCTATCTGCAGCCACCACGGTGGGCACCAACTATTCACATCCATCTGAGGAGCCTCCCTGAGACCAGGCACTGATTTCACAGAAAACTATGTTGTCATTTTAATTAAAGTGCTTTGTGCCAACAGTAACAAGTTATACTAATGAGAGCAGATGTATCTAGTAAATAATGGCATGTTTTTTGTTTCATCTGTTTAAACCTGGATATAGACTAATTCCTAAGTAAATACCTTAGTGGCCAGCAAAATGAGAAACATGATAAAAGAAAAAGCTGGCTTGTGACCCTTGAGACATGGGTACAATGTTTGGCTTGGCATCATTAATCTTATGGTCAGAAGAGTACAGCTTCAGCATGTTTAATGTGAGAGAGGGCTGCTCAAAACAAAGTTTTCTCTCTGCAATGCCCTCTGCAAACAGTCATTTCCATGTTTTTCTCTCTTCTCTCTAATTAGTGTCCCTTTGGCCTGACACAGCCTGAAAACATTGCCAGCTGAAGAGACCTACCCATCTCCTCTCCTGAGCAAAAGCATCAAACGGAGTAGAAGGTATTTAGGCACAATGAACTGTGTAAGGTATAACATGCCTCAAAATAATTGATCTTAAAATCAAAGACTCATAGAATTAACCAGGTTGAAAGAGACCTACAAGATCATCCAGGCCAGCCTAGCACCTAGCCCTAGCCAGTCAATTAGACCATGGCACTAAGTGCCTCGTCCAGGCTTTTCTTCAACACCTCCAGAGATGGTGACTCCACCACTTCCCTGGGCAGCCCATTCCAATGCCAATCACTCTCTCTGCCAACAACTTCCTCCTAACATCCAGCCTAGACCTCCCCTACCACAACTTGAGACTGTGTCCCCTTGTTCTGTTGCTGGTTGCCTGGCAGAAGAGGCTACCCCCCCACCTGGCTACAATGTCCCTTCAGGTAGTTGTAGACAGCAATGAGGTCACCCCTGAGCCTCCTCTTCTCCAGGCTGCACACCCCCAGCTCCCTCAGCCTCTCCTCACAGGGTTTGTGTTCCAGGCCCCTCTCCAGCTTTATTGCCCTTCTCTGGACACGTGCAGCATCTCAACATCTCTCTTGAATTGAGGAGCCCAGACCTGGACACAGAAATCCTTTTGAATGCTCTCTCAGGCAGATGGGTAAATAATTAATTGCTCCCCAGTGTGTCAATAAAAAAAGATCACTCCTCTGACAAGATGTTAAACGAATGGGAATTCTGTCACCAAGTGCAGTGAACAGCATTTCACTGTGACACAGAGTGAGGTTAGATCTCTGACAAACTTTTGATGTCAGTCTGTCATAACTGAAAACAAGTTGTATGAAAAGCATAGGTGACTTTGATTTCCTCTTTCCCCTGTAACCAATGGGAAGCAGCTTTTGATATTTACTGAACTGATCAAAACACTCACTTCAAATAATACAGGCTTTGCATTTAGTTCTTTCTACAGCTGGTGAATCACTTTCAGATTGATCCTGATTCCTGGAAACGTCATCCTGAAACAGGCTATGATGAGCGATTAGTAGCGCACAATCTTTTCTCATCACCTGGTTGTTTGCAAGCTGCAACCTTTAGGCATTCAGTATCTGGATTTTCTAATTGGTGACTTCAATCACTAGGCTTATCTTGCCTGACTGGAAGATGGGCATTTAAAAACAAAGCCTTGGAAATTATAACATTTCCATCCCACTTGCAACACTTGTGGGAAATTGAAGACGTGCAAATATCACAACAAATAATGAAAGCTATTCACAGAGGCAAGGGTAACTGATTTCCAGCTTCAACTTCTTCAAGCTGAGAGAAGTGCTTTCAATTAATAACGAGTCAACAGTGTGCCCAGGTGGCCAAGAGAGCCAATGGCATCCTGGCCTGCATCAGGAATGGTGTGGTCAGCAGGAGCAGGGAGGTCATTCTGCCCCTGTGCTCTGCACTGGTTAGCACACCTTGAGTACTGTGTTCAGTTTTGGGCCCCCCAGTTTAGGAGGGACATTGAGGTGCTTGAGTATGTCCAGAGAAGGGTGATGAGGCTGGTGAGAGGCCTTGAGCACAGCCCTATGAGGAGAGGCTGAGGGAGCTGGGATTGGTTAGCCTGGAGAAGAGGAGGCTCAGGGGTGACCTTATTGCTGTCTACAACTACCTGAGGGGTGGTTGTGGCCAGGAGGAGGTTGCTCTCTTCTCTCAGGTGGCCAGCACCAGAACAAGAGGACACAGCCTCAAGCTATGCCAGGGGAAATTTAGGCTGGAGGTGAGGAGAAAGTTCTTCGCTGAGAGAGTCATTGGACACTGGAATGGGCTGCCCGGGGAGGTGGTGGAGTCGCCGTCCCTGGGGCTGTTCAAGGCAGGATTGGACGTGGCACTTGGTGCCATGGTCTAGCCTTGAGCTCTGTGGTAAAGGGTTGGACTTGATGATCTGTGAGGTCTCTTCCAACCTTGGTGATACTGTGATTTCCTACAAGAAACAGCCTCATGCAATCACACTTCATGCAGGGATTTCTACTCAGGGTCCAGCAGGATCCAAAATCTTCACTAAGGCTTTGCCACTGACCCCACAGTGTCTTCCCTTATTGGTGCAGAAGAATTCACTTAGTGGTCCTTTACAGCATGTGAAAACTGAAAGCAGCTCAACACTATCACAAGCAGTTAATGTAATATCAGGAAGTTAAAAAATAAAGGAGTTAAAGGCCAACTTTAGTTAATGTCTGGAGAAGAGGAGGCTCCCAGGTGACCTTCTTGTGACCTGCCAGTACCTGAAGGGGGTCTACAAAGAAGAGCTGGGGAGGGACTTTTTAGGCGATCAGGGAGTGACAGGACTAGGAGGAATGGAGCAAAGCTGGAGATGGGGAGATTCATCCTGGATGTGAGGAGGAAGTTTTTGAGCATGAGAGTGGTGAGAGCCTGGAATGGGTTGCCCAGGGAGGTGGTTGAGGCCCCATGCCTGGAGATGTTTAAGGCCAGGCTGGATGAGACTGTGGCCAGACTGATCTAGAGTAGGGTGTCTGTGCCCATGGCAGGGGAGTTGGAACTAGATGATCCTTGTGGTCCCTTCCAGCCCTGACTGATTCTGTGATTCTATGATTCTATGATTGTCATTAAGCCACTTCCTAGCTCCTGGACAGAGATATGAGGTTACCAAGAAGCAAGCAAGCTGGGTTGCCTATTTACTGGAAGGTTTGAATAATAACTGCAATACAATGCATTGAGGCTGGCCATTTAATGGTTCACTAAAAGTTTGTGACAAGTCAGGGCTTATTCTGTGACTGATCCATTCCCTTGGAGATGGCACTGTTGTAACTTGCCACAGAGTGATACTTCTTCTTAGTAGAAGATGAATTTGTGTGAAACTGCTTACCCAACCCATTTTTTTCCACCCTAGTGGAGGGCTCCTTGATATTCTTTTCCAGATCTGAAATGGAAAGTGAAGACCTTAAATTATTCCTTGTGAGTGTTGTCTTCTCTATGCCCACTAGGTTTGGGTTCAGGAAGGAATTAAACCTAATGAACACAAATCCTGAGAGGAAAGGGAGGATAAATATTTCAAACAACCTTTGAAAGTTATGCACATAGAAGTGATTAACAAATAACAGAAATTGTGCTTGTTCTCTTTTCAGACCACTAAAAATTCTACACACCCCAGGCTGGCACATTAACAAATAATATGATTTGTACCACTTTCTGAGCCTTTTCAACAGAACTAGGGGGGGGGAAAAGAACAACAGGGAAGCAGGGAAAACAACTGTAAGTAAAAACAATCATCTTCCCCACAGTATTTTCCACAATAGACTTCCTCCCTTCTAAATGCTACGGTAAACTACTTTGTTAATCCTCATGCAGCCATTAAGTGGGTTTTTCCCTCTCTTCTTCAACATGTATCTTTCATTTTCTTTCTTTTTAATGTATGTTATCAGGAATAGAACAGCCACAAAAGCCACTTTTGGGTCCTACCTTGTTCCTGCTCACCCCTACTTGCTGGCCAGCTGTGCTGTTCCCTAGCCAGACCCCATCAAGCTGCACCATGACAGTCACCGTCTTTAAGCAGACTCCCCCCTGACAAAACACAACGTAATTACCAGTCTCTCAACACAGGTGCACTTACTTTGTCTGCCCTATAAATCTGGCCTGGAGGATGGCTCATCTAAATAAAGTGAGCGATTTCTGCACTTGTAAGGACTCGGTAGGGGTCAGCGATTTGCTGAACGCCAGCAGAATTTCACGGCACGGAACGGGTGAAGCGGGAGGGTTTCATTCAAGGCGTTAGATTATCCAGGCGTGATGGCTTAATGCGAGTGGGAGGAAGGCATAACGCAGGGAATCATTACTCAGACATGTGCAGTTATGAAATCATTACCGGGCTAAAGTAGTTCATTTGTCTGCCTTTTAAACTATAGGCTTTTGGTTTGAGGAAGACCGAGGGTGCATCCAGTAGTAGGAGCTCCAGGCTGAATCCTGATCACCTAGAATTGAGGGTTTTCTATTAACCACTCCATTCCCCGCTGGAAAGGTGCCAGGCTCATTTCTGTCTGTCTCCAGGTGGATGAGAGATGCCAGTGGCATCTTGTCTTCCTGAGGTTAATTCAGAGAGGCACTAGGCTCTCAGGGAGTGCTAGCTCCTGATTGAATGAGAGACTTAGTGAACCCTTTAATTTTCACAGCTTTGTGCTGTGCAAACTTTTATTTGAACAGGTTTTGCTGGGATTATTTGAGACCTTGTCAACTCTTCTTCTGTGACCAAAAGATAAGGCCTTCGCTTTCTCCATGTCTGGAAGAGCACAGAGCAAGTATTAAAAGGATTTGTTTTCTTTCCAGTTCACCAAACCCATGAGCCTCATTTTCAACTTCTTTTCTTCAGCTGCCTCGCTGTAAAAGGCAAATTTTGTAGGCAGATGTTTGTGTTTGGTGTTGGAAGGGATTGAGGAGAGGACTATATTGTCTCTGTGGATACCATCTTTGTCCTCAGGTTCACAGCTAGGCTCTTCAGGGTCATCTTTCCTCTGAAGCACTGTACAGCTTGGAGCAGCACCAACTAGTTGAAAGTGGAACACTGTTCTCTGGTTCCCATACGCTCCACCCTCCACCTTCAACATGAGCTGTCATTGTGAGGACACGAAGAGGAAAAGCCAAGCCCAGCATGAACCAAAACAATCCTTGGCAATATAAACCATTTGGGAACAACTTTGTACATCATTGCCAACAGAAACACAAGCCTTGTATTAGGAACCTTCTCCTCTTTTTATCCAGCATAAGGCCCTCCACTGCAGCCTCAGGCTTGAACAGTCTCTCTTGGAGTACTTAGGGGCAGGGTGTTCTTCCCAGATGACCTCATTTCCAGCTAATCTCTTGCCTGTCAACTGTTTCAGCTGAAGTAAGTTTAGAAATTAATTTGCTATGGTAGAGATGAAGGACGCCAGGAAAGGCTTTGCCCAAGTCAGCAGAATGCCTTCATTTGAGCAGTAGCAGGGCTAAGCACTCAGTAATCCTGAGTAAGTCACATGAAGCACCAACTCATCCCCAGCATTAACATTTTCTGCTTACACCTGACCTCTGACAGGTTTTCTTTTAGCCTCACCTTTTCAATAACACCGTTTACCAAAAGCTGTGAGATCCAAGATGAAACATGTCTGATTGCAAATCTCCCTGGAAAGAGAGAGCCTGATCATGGGAACTTAGGGTGACAAAGCTGGAACACAAACCCTATGAGGAGAGGCTGAGGGAGCTGGGGGTGTTTAGCCTGGAGAAGAGGAGGCTCAGGGCTGACTTCATTACTGTCTACAGCTACCTGAAGGGAGGCTGTAGCTAGTTGGGGGTTGGTCTCTTCTCCCAGGCAGCCAGCAATGAACATGAGGACACAGTTTCAAGTTGTGCCTGGGGGAGATCTAGGCTGGATATTAGGAGAAGTTGTTGCCAGAGAGAGTGATTTGCCTTTGGAATGGGCTGCCCAGGGAGGTGGTGGAGTCACCCTCCCTGGAGGTGTTGAAGCAAAGCCTGGCTGAGGCACTTAGTGCCATGGTCTAGTTGGCTGACTAGGGCTGGGTGCAAGGTTGGACTGGATGATCTTGGAAGTCTCTTCCAACTTGATTGATTCTATGATTCTATGAACTTACAGCAGCCATGATGTTCATCTGAATTCTGTAATGGATTTGTCTTAGACTTGCTTGTTTGTTTTCCATGTTTTACTAATATTTGGGGGAGGAGAGGAGAGAGGGGAAAGCAAATCTATTTCAAATAGCCTTCAAATAAATATTTTAGGACACCTATGCAAAGTTTCAAAACTCATATTTGTAACTGGAATTAGACATAAATTTGAGCTGCAGGAGCTACACTCATCTAACAAGGGAACAGATCCTACCAGAGAACTGACACACCTCATAAAAATAGCTCGAATTGCAAATGTTGAGTTTGAAATGCTCCCAGCAAATCCCTCTCCAAGAAGCTGCTAGTGAAGAATGATTTCCAGAAGTGATTCAGCAAACAGCTCAAGAAAATTGCAATCTCTTCACGGACAATTCACAAATGGAAGATGGGGTTTGTTGAATGATGCTCATTACAAATCATTCTTCCACCTGTATTTATCCCTATGAGAACAGTCAGGGCTCTCAGGTGGACCTTTTAACATTTGCAACACCTCTAATGCATGGTTTCTGGTGGGTAGGCAATCTCTGCTTAAAGTAACAACAAATTATGCTAAGTACCCAAAGCAAGAAATGGTTTGAGTTTTTTTCCCTCTCTTTTCCTTTACACATCAGGTAACATTAAATGCATACACAGAAGCAATAGGAACATAGATAACAAAACATCAACCTGAAAGACTGCATTTTTTAAGCAGTGACTTTTTGGAGGGTAGGGAGGTTATTGCTCTGTATGACAAATACTGCCATAAACTGGGCCATGGGGTTGTTTCTGTATGTCTTAGCCCATGTGATAAGCATCTTTAAGAGTTCCCACCAGAGGAGCACTCTAAATATATACAGCATGCCTTGAACACCAAAGCAGGCAGAAACTGCTTTTCACAGAAGGCACCCTCAGTTGCCAAGGGCTGAATTCCAAATAATAAGTTGAGCCATGAGATCAGAAGGGTTTCTTCAGAAGCTTCCTGCCATGTGTCCTGCACTGGCCTCACAAAATCTTTATGGGACACCAGAGACAGGAGAAGGAGAGAAATAAAAGAGCTACCATTTCCTTAGATGGCACAGTATCATTCCCTAGTGCATGCTTCTGTCAGGTCAAAGTATCCTCCTTTACAACAGAAAATAAAGGATTAGTTGAACACATAGTTGTTGTTCTTGTTGTTGATAATGGACTGTCTTATGGTAAATTAGTTTATTTGTTGTTTCCCTCTTGTAGGAATGATAGTACAGAGAGATGCTGGTTTGAAAGTAGTTTGATATCATAGAATCATAGAATCATAAAATCATAGAATCATAGAATCATAGAATCATAAAATCATAGAATCAGCCAGGTTGGAAGAGACCTACAAGATCATCCAGTCCACCCTAGCACCCAGCCCTATCCAATCAACTAGACCAAGGCACTAAGTGCCTCAGCCAGGCTTTTCTTCAACACCTCCAGGGATGGTGACTCCACCACCTCCCTGGGCAGCGCATTCCAATGCCAGTCACTCTCCCTGTCCAGAACTTCCTCTGAACATCCAGCCTATACCTCCAGCCTATATTAAAAGGAGGCAAATGTTACCTGCTATTCTCCTGCCTTGGCTGGTTATTCCCTCACTGCTAAATCCCCTTGGGAAGCAAGCAGAAATTTCAGGTATTACTGCAACAAGACTAGTCAAGGCTTTTGTGCTCAGCTGTGTTGGCTCACTGAGTCATGGCTTGGTCTGGCTTGGGAGCAATGAGGCTGTGGAGACCTCTCCCTGCACCTGCCCAGACCTGCTTCTTTGGAACATGCATTATGTGAGCTCCTGAGCTGTAAACAAGCAGTTTGC
Source organism: Pogoniulus pusillus (assembly GCF_015220805.1). Classification (NCBI taxonomy): domain Eukaryota; kingdom Metazoa; phylum Chordata; class Aves; order Piciformes; family Lybiidae; genus Pogoniulus; species Pogoniulus pusillus. The sequence goes on along the minus strand of NC_087264.1, from coordinate 7,925,666 downwards.
CAGGTGCTGGTGACAGTAGTGCTGCTCAGTGTTTGCTGCTATCATTTTTTTGATCTCCCTGGGGAGCAGAACCCTGTGTGTTTATGCTTTCATAAATTCTCCCCTCCAGACTCAAGTTGTGCCAGGGGAGGTCTAGGCTGGATGTTAGGAGGAAGTTCTTCACAGAGAGAGTGATTGGCATTGGAATGGGCTGCCCAGGGAGGTGGTGGAGTTGCCATTCCTGGAGATGTTGAAGAAAAGCCTGGATCAACTAGATCATGTCACCTCTTAGTGCCATGGTCCAGTTGATTCTGTAGGGCTGGGTGCTAGGTTGGACTGGATGATCTTGGAGGTCTCTTCTAACCTGGTTGATTCTATGATTCTATGACCTCTGAGATGGTCCAAAAATTGCTATATTCACTGGGGAGAGAGGTTGGGGACTTTCATGGAGTAATTCATCTTGTTAAAAGGAAGACACTGAGACATCAATGGGGAACATCATTGAAGTGGGAACTAGAACAGTCATTGATGCTACAAATGGGCCTTGGCTGGTAAAGCAAATATTTAGTTATTTAATAAGGGCTGAGGTACTTCCATGCTGTTAAAACAGAGATACCCTTCCAGTTGCTCTAGCAGCTTGCAGATAGTAGAAAGTCAACTCTATTTTGTTGGTGGTGGTGTTGTTTCTTATGTATCTTTTTAGTCTTTTGGGTTTTTTTCTTGCCTTTTTTGTGGGGGGGGGTTGGGTTTTGTTTGGTTTTTTTTTGCTGCTTTTTAATTAAAATGCAGATCCTGTACCTAAAATACTTTGAGGTATTTTATGCAACTTTGTATGTAATCCTAGACTCACTTTGCAGGTTGACAGAAAGCATAGACAAAAAAAAAATATAAAAAGCTTTCTTCTCTTTTCTGTCTGCATACTTGACACAGGAGTGAGGCTAAAATAGGAAGGAAGAAACTACCCAAAAGTCTATTTCAGAAGAGGTGATAGAAGGCAGTTACATCTAGCCATTTGGGTGCCTCTTTCAATATATTGTGAGCATTTGATAGCCACCAGCAGTTGTCACCGCAAGAAAAATCACTGAATGCATCATGAGATTGCAAATCTAGAGGGCAACTCTGGGGCTGAGCAGGAGTTGGCACTCTCCCCAGAATCACAGTGATGCTACTTGGAAGGGACTGTGAAGATCTCTAGCACAACCTTCCACTTGAACCAACACTATTGCCAACATAAGGTGGCATCAGTCAAAGGACTGGCAGGAAAAGAGTAAGCATGAAAGAAAGGACAGGAGGGGAGTCCTGTTAAGTAGAGTCAGAAAGAGAGTGTTTGGTAGGAAGGAAGGGACATGGGCAACTTGATCTAGTCAAAGATATCTCTTCTCACTGCAGAGGGGTTGAACTAGATGACCTTTAAAGGTCCCTTGCAGCCCAAACTCTTCCAAGATTTCATGCCATGTATTGCATATACTTGAAGGCTGTCCTTCACAGAAGGGCCTCATATCTGCTTCTGGACTCCACAATCACTGAGATACCACATCCCACTGTGCCCCAGATGCACTCCTGTTTCCATTAGTGTCATCTACCGCAGCATCAGTCTGCTCCTTCATATCTTCAGTTTTAGAAGTACTTTTTTGGGCTCTTTATTAATATAGCTCAAGAGCAACGAGCAGCTTATCTTGAACCAATGTTACCTGAGGCAACAGTACAAGTAAGGACACTCTGATTGATTTGGACATAAATGAACTCCTGCTTCCTCATTGCTCTTCCTACGATCATAAGCCTCCCTCTCCCATGAACATGAGGAACTTGGCAGCTCAGTTTTGCTTTGCTTGTTGTTGGGAGTGAGTGCCCTGGCAGAGATCCTGAACCAGCACGCCACATGCAGTGGGACATTCTCTGCATCTTATTCAGAGCCTTAGGGAGCCAGGTTTCCACAAAAGAAATTGGGTTTGGAAATACTTTACCCTCCAGTAGAGCAAGTGCATGAATATTTCTGTTCCTGACCTGATTTTCCATCAGTTCCAGAGGGTATTTAATTTATTTATTTCTCTTGATTAATGAAGGAGAGACTGTTTTGCTTTGCTATTTCTTTTCCAAGTTCACTGCCTAGCTGGTTCTGAATGTCCTGGGTGTTTCCTTGTCCCCTCTCCAGTAACCCATCCAAGAAGTTTCCCAGTTAAGATTTTGATCCATTTTAAATAGCTAGTAACTCCCAGCAGGTTTCTCTACCACTCCCTTCTGAGGTCAGCCCACCAGAAGTGAGAGGGGGTGGAAATCACTCAATTTGCCTCTCAGATGCTGTTCCAAGAAAGAAGGAAGCTCAGCGGTCAGACAGTGATGTTTTGTGCTCACACACTGGACACACTCATTCGTAGCCTTTTCCTGACTCATCAAATGACCTCACCTTTCCTTTCCTCAAAGAGATGCCCCTAAATCACTAGCAAGATAGAAAGGATGTAGCTGAAAGAAACTTCATGCTCTGTGGCTGCCCCATGTGTCTGTTGGCAAGATGTCTCCAATGCCATGTTCACAACAGCTTTGCAAGCAGGTTGATTTGAGACATCCTCCAAGACAGATTCCCTGCCCTTCTTGTGTTGCACATTGTGGTAGCTATGGGCCACTCTCAGCAATGACCTTAAGGACAAAACAAGCTCTTTTTTACCTCCATCTGTGCTCCTTGAGCTCACCTGTGTCTTTCACCTGTGTGACAGTTCAATTTGACAGGTTTGGATGCTGGGTGAGCATTAGCTCAGACTCACACAGAAACAGATACGAACTCAATACCCAGAAAGACTTCAGAGCCCAGCATGCAAAATCCACCCAAGGTGACAGAGAGGAGAGGCAGCTCTCTGGGGCTGCACTGCCTCTCCCTCAGGTTAAGTGTAATTTCACTCTGCTTGTGCAATGTCTTCAAAAGACAAAGCAAGGGAGTTTTGCCTCTTGCGCATCTGGCAGTGGTATTCGTTCCCTCCATGCAGCAAGGATGTAGTCACCCTTCTCAGACATATCTCTCATGTAAATGTAAGCTGAGTAATAGCTGTCTAGCAGAGAGGCTTAACTCAGACATCTGCCTGTTGCTGAGAATCATGACTACACTTGGTCAGCAAGTGTCACAAGCATGCTGCTCCCCAGGAATAAGGAGTACTTTACTTTTTGAGTCATATCACCACTGATAGTTAAAAAACATCGCAGTAGATTTAATTCCAAAACAAATTCTTTATCCTGACAATGCAACTGTGATGGTTTGGGTGTTACCTGCTCCCCCACACTTAAGAAGAATCACTCAGAAAAGACTCAGCAGCTGGAAATTAAAGAATGAAGCTTTATATTTACAGCTTAGCACAATATACAAGCAGGTATTTACAATATATCTACAGCTATACAAAGATATATACAGGTTAAAAAGTAATACAGAAACACAACAGCCCTCCCTGAAACCAGAGTCCCCAGGAGGGGCTCCCAACCACTCTTCCACCTCCTTTCCCCCCCTCTGCCTTATCCTAGACTTTGCCTTACGTTCAAGGTGAGTTTGGAGAATGAGCCAGGGCAGTTAGGAAGCAGAGGGATTAGTTACACAGACAGCATGTAGGGAGAGAAGCACATGCAGCTAGAGTCAGAGAGCAACTCTGTTATCTATATTTATGTTCTTGTTTTTATACATCACAGCAAGACTATGAGTGTGGTAGACATCAGCATTGTTTCCTTTTCACAGTCTATAGTCTATTTCCTCTCACTAAAATATCCCAGTGTGGTGGAGGGTTGCAAAGTCCTCTTGCAAAGCCCTCATTTATACAAAATTATGGCTCAAAAGGTCATCCATCGAGGAGTCAAAACATTGCCTTCATCTGCCTGTATGACGACAGCTGCTGTCCCAGCAGCCGTTACAGCCTCTGGGAAGATTTCTCCCCCAGAGGGGCATAAACTGTAAACATGGGTTATTGTTTTGGAAGTAGAATCATAGAATCATAGAATCAAACAGGTTGGAAGAGACCTCCAAGATCATCCAGTCCAACCTAGCACCCAGCCCTAGCCAGTCAACTAGACCATGGCACTAAGTGCCTCAGCCAGGCTTTGCTTCAACACCTCCAGGGACAGTGACTCCACCACCTCCCTGGGCAGACCATTCCAATGGCAATCACTCTCTCTGCCAACAACTTCCTCCTAACATCCAGCCTATATCTCCCCTGGCACAACTTGAGACTGTGTCCCCTTGTTCTCTGGGAGAAGAGACTAACCCCCACCTGCCTACAACCTCCCTTCATAAAAGGAGATCAGTATCTGCTTGCTTTGCACCATTCCCAAAGGGAGGTCACTTTTTTTGCCACGGCTTATTGCTTTACAGGGATGTTTAACACTAAACACAATATACAGCTTCAGGTTAAAAACAAAACAAAATCACCATAGTAGGCTTCATCTACTGTGTCCAGTTCTGGGCTTCTCCATTCAAGAGAGATGTTGAGATACTGGAACATGTCCAGAGAAGGGCAACAAAGCTGGAGAGGGGCCTGGAGCACAGCCCTGTGAGGAGAGGCTGAGGGAGCTGGGGGTGTGCAGCCTGGAGAAGAGGAGACTCAGGGGGGACTTCACTGCTGTCTACAACTACCTGAAGGGAGGCTGTAGCCAGGTAGGGGTTGGTCTCTTCTGCCAGGCAACCAGCAAGAGAACAAGGGAGGACAGTCTCAAGTTGTGCCTGGGGGAGGTCTAGGCTGGATGTTAGGAAGAAGTTCTTCACAGAGAGAGTGATTGGCATTGGAATGGGCTGCCCAGGGAGGTGGTGGAATCTCTGTCCCTGGAAGTGTTGAAGCAAAGCCTGGCTGAGGCACTTAGTGCCATGGTCTAGTTGACTGGATAGGCCTGGGTGCTAGGTTGGACTGGATGATCTTGGAGTTCTCTTCCAACCTGGTTTATTCTATGATTCTATGATCTGCAATATCATGAGGCAGACTCAGAAACTATTTCATGAACCAGGAATGCTCTGCTTTTACTCTGACAAAAGACAAGGGATGTGAGACAATGGGAGAAGCAGCCACTTCACGATGGTAGTGGAGTGATACTAGATAGTGCACAAGGCTTTCAAGTCATATAACTTAGGTTAGGCTAATCTTGGTGACTCAATTCAATGTCCAATACAATGCAATACAGTGTCAGAAAAGAATAATATATGGGAAAAGCTCAATTCCAACAGTCACACCCGGCTGAACTTTACTTGTTGCTGGAGAAATTATCTCTCTTACTGCTAACTAGCTGAGCAGGAATATAAAGGCAGTCAGATCTTCTTAGGGCTGCCTTCATGTATGCTAGCTCTGGTGCTGGGAAACTAGACATCTGCATGTCATTAGTTCCACATAAGTTTCAGATCATTTGCTGGTTTATGCGGTGTTCCAGACAGCTAAATTTGTTTCCATAATTAATGCATTTACACCAGAAAGCAAACTTCCTTCTGAACCATCATCAACAATTGTCACTGGTCTTTTCACATATCCTTCAGTAACCAAATCTAAATGAATCCATGTCTTCTGAGACCACGCTGTTGTGGTCCAGGCCACATTCTAATTAAAGAATGGTGTTTTCAATGAATTACTTCTCTCTTTCAATATTGATTTAGGATGATTGCTGACCAGGGAATGCCTTTAAACATTTAACTTCTTGCAGAGAACAATTAATTGGGAGGGTTTTTTTTTTCCAGAGTGCTGTTCAGATACTGTATCCCACTATGATAGGAAAAAAAAAGTCAAAGCCCTAGTTATGCCTGAGACAAAGAAGAAGCTTTTTTTCCTCTCTGTAAAGTGTCAAGGACTGTTGTTCATATAAGTCCCAGAAGCTGCCAGCCAGTGCATAGCTGGTAAATTAGCCTGAACAGAACTGCTTCTATACAGCTACATTAGCATGGACATCTCTATCGTACATCCACTGTGACAAATCAGGCACTAAGGATCCCTTCATCCACCAGTGCTGCAAGAACCACAGCTATGCCCTTGCTTTTCACCATTCTCCTGCCTACTCACTCAAATACCAGCCAAAATCAGTCCATTACTGCAAAACAGTCCGGCTCAAATGCAGCACAAATCATGGTGGAAAATTCTGTTCACCAAGCAGCCTTCCAGGCTGCTGCAGCTTGAACAAGAGTTTGGCTGAGTTTCCTCCCATCTTCCAATCGACAGCAAAGCAATTATACTCAAAATAGCTCAAAAGAAGAGCTACCAAAAGGAGGATCTGCTTTTCACCGAGATGTAGAAGAATTGGATGAAAATGCATTAGATAAGACTGAATTGGTTGCCAGTAGTGACTGCCTTAATTAAAAGAAAAACAACTTTCATTACCATTTCATTGCTCCACGCAACAGCAGTGTCCTGAGGCAGTCACCTTTTTAGCCTTACTGCCTGTTACTGTAAAAGAGGCCTCTGCTCTGCAAGTGTTGTCTGTTCAGGCTATGCAAATAAATATCCTCTCTGTAATTTTAAAGGACAGTTGTAGTCTCATGTGAGCATGCAGTAACACTCATGTTTGGTGCATGTCAGATATCCTCTTTCTCTCTCCCTGTACCATTCTCCCACCCCATTCTCTCTCTCTCCCACCCATTCTCCCATGGAGAAATGAGATTTCAGTTTCCAACTGTGAAAATCCAGCCTGGCTCAAAGTCACACTCTTTTTGGTCTGTGTATCACAACCTCTTCTTCAGGTAGGGCAGTCTCTGGTGAAATCTATTTGTGCTTTGTCTGTAAATTTTGGGGTAAAGCTTCTGGAACCAGAGCCTAATAATTTTACCAAGAGGTGAATTTCAGTCTCATCTTCTACTCCTTTGCCACTTCCACAGTCCTAAAGGATTAAAGGAAAGAAAGGTTTTGTCTCTGAAGAAGTTAGAAATGGCTGATCCCCCACAGAGAACAAATCTTGGGGAAAAAAGGGACTAGACTGTCGCTATTCTCAGCACAGAGGATTCAAAGCAGAAAGCTGGCAGTGTATGCACATGGAGGAGAGGAAGCTCAGTGTGTGGGTGCCAGGGAATGCAGTATCTCACTTCCAGAGCAAAATCAGCTTATGTTTGAGGCATGACATGACCACATCCCTCACTCAGGGCTAACTCTTTTGCTTGCCATGGAGAAATTACCATGACTGTAAAGCTGACATGATGGCTTGTGCAGCAAAATGCTGCTCTTAAGCAGTGGGCATAGATAGTCAGCATCTGTTAGCTCAAGAACAAGCAGAAGCCCTTAGCACCACACTGCAGAGCACTGAACTTGTGCTGGGAGGTACCAGCTACCTTCGCTAGACTCCAGTTCACAATGTTCGTTTAGGATGCTCACAGTTTACTTCAAAATGAATTATTTAATCTGCACAGCTGCCACAACGCCCAGTTCTGCCTCCCCCTCCACCTCCAGCTGCACATTCCTGCCTCCTCCTCTGTACTCAGCAGATGGTGAGCTGGCTCACAGACCTGAGCCATCTGAAAAGCAGCAGCACTGTTGTGTCAGTAGTGCGAGTTAGGTGGTGTGAGGGTGTGGCTGAAAGGGGGATGAGTGTGAAAGAGTGGGGTGGGATTACCCTTTTAGTAGCTGTGCATATTTAGAGCTGAGCATATTCTTACTAGCCAGAAGGGATCTTGTCCATGCTGTATCTCCAAGCTCATGGCAGAGTCTGCAGATAGTACAGAGAGGACCCTGTCAGACTACAGGTAAATGTACATAATTCCACAAAGATAGAATCATAGAATCAACCAGGTTGGAAGAGACCTCCAAGATCATCCAGTCCAACCTAGCACCCAGGCCTATCCAGTCAACTAGACCATGGCACTAAGTGCCTCATCCAGGCTTTTCTTGAACACCTCCAGCTCCAGCATTCAGACAGGGGAAGATTCCTGGTCAAAATTTTGTTCAGCCTTGTTCACCAAATGCACTTTGACTTACAATGTACTAGAAAAAATAACATTAAAAGGATTGAGGCTTACATAGCAGCATCCAGAAAGTGTGAGAGGTGAAGTTCCACCTGAAAAGCTAGCTTGGCCATTCTGTCTATAGAAAATACTTCCCACACTTACTATTTTCACTAATCTATGTAGCAGCATCATACTGATTGCTGCATCAAATACAGTCCAGAAGAGCAACCAGGTCAGTACAGCAGCGCAGGTGGTGTTCTTCATCACTCCTTCCCTTTCTCACTCTGAAGGAATTCAAACACACAGCCTCATGTCACAGTCACAAGGGCTTGCACTTCTCACTTTGCCAGGGGAAGTCTATTCCTGTGATGAAGATGAAGAAAGTCTGATATTGCTGCCTTCAGAGACATGCCACAAGATGAGGTTAAGACTGTTTGCAACAGCACGTTCACCAACCAGCTCCTGCAGCTTCCTTTGGAGGTCTGAGACAAACAGAAGTAAGACAAAGAGTCTTCATCAGATCAAAGGGTTAAATGCATCCCCTTGAAACAGTTCAGCTTCCTTAAGGACGCAGACTACAGTGCCTTGGTGTGATCTTTCAGCTCTAAGTGATTATACCCTCCTTTACAGGGACTAAAGTTATCAGCTGTGATATAAGACCTCAAGGATGCATTTTGCATCTTTGCTCCCATTTGTCATTTAAGACACCAGACTCCTCATGCTACATCAACCATATACAACAAATCATTTTAAAAGATGTTCTAATATCTGTTCCACAAATCTGCATAGGCATCTCCTCTGACACTTTATTAAAGCAAATAAACACATGCCTATAACGACAAACTGCTGTAACAGCACTTGGCTTTTCGACCTGGGTATCAGTTCCCCTTTTGGGCATGGGAAAAGAGGCTGTTTGTTTAATTGTGCTTCCTTCTCCTGAGCTTCACAGTTCATGCTGTTCCCAGTCATGCTCCACAGAGTCCAGAGGATGTCAGCTTTGCCACTAATACTCTGTGAGCTGAACCTTGTCAGGATCAACTAAGGATTTCATCAGCGCAAGGTCAGTGCAGACACCTCTCTTCCTGTGGGAAACTCTGCTATGAAGCAACTCCCTGGTCTGGTGGTCTGCGGCATGGAAAACCCTTTCTGGATATGCAGATATTCAAAATCCACTTGGAAGTGATTCTGTGCAATCTTCTCTAGGTAAACCTGCTTTAGCAAGAGGATTGAACCAGATGATCTCCAGAGGTCCTTTCCAAATCCTGCCACTCTGTGATTCTATGAAAGTGTGGATGCCTTTTCAAGTTGGAACAGGGCTACAAGAAATCAAATCTCAACTAGTTGAGCATTGTGCAGAGAGCATTCCACACCACTGAACCATCAGAAGTGCAAAACCCTGCACATGTTCACTGGACTGAGATCCACTATGTGTCTCAGCAGTGGCCGTGTGCAAGAATCTTAGACTCACAGAATCAGTCAGGGTTGGAAGGGACCACAAGGATCATCTGCTTCCAACTCCCCTGCTATGGGCACAGACACCCTACCCTAGATCAGACTGGTCACAGCCTCATCCAGCCTGGCCTTATTACCTCCAGGCATGGGACCTCAGCCACCTCCCTGGGCAACCCATTCCAGGCTCTCACCACTCTTATGCTCAACAACTTCCTCCTCACATCCAGTCTGAATCTTCCCACCTCCAGCTTTGCTCCATTCCCCCTAATCCTGTCACTACCTGATAGCTTAAAATGTCCCTCTCCAGCTCTTTTGGAAGTCCCCTTCAGGTACTGGAAGGCCACAAGAAGCTTGCCTGGGAACCTCCTCTTCTCCAGCCAGAACAGCCCCAACTCTTTCAGTCTGCCCTCCCAGGAGGGCTGCTCCAGCCCTCTGCTCATCCTAGGTGGGCAAAATTATGGAAGTTAAGTAATTCCTGCCAGCAGTGATGTTCAGAAGGTCTGCACAGGAGTGGGTACACATGCACAACCATGTCTGCACAGGAGTGGGTACACATGCACAACCATGTCTGCACAGGAGTGGGTACATATGCACAACCATGTCTGCACATGCAGGCACGCTGAGCAGGGACACACGCACACAGCACTCACCCAGACAGCAGCTGATGCAGTTGCTGACCTGTTTCTCCATGCTCTGCTATGGTTTCTTTGGAAGTCATTAGAACTCAGCCCTGCCAGAAGACAGAAGGCCCTTTCAGCAGTGAGGCCTCAGCAGTGTTTTGCAGTGCACTATTTAAATCCCAGCCTACCCCAAAATCCCATGTCGTAAGGAACGGAGGCAAGGGAAGGCAAGGGAAGGCAAGGGAAGGCAAGGGAAGGCAAGGGAGGAAGGGAGGAAGGGAGGAAGGGAGGGAGGGAGGGAGGGAGGGAGGGAGGGAGGAAGGAAGGAAGGAAGGAAGGAAGGAAGGAAGGAAGGAAGGAAGGAAGGAAGGAAGGAAGGAAGGAAGGAAGGAAGGAAGGAAGGAAGGGAGGGAGGGAAGGAAGGGGAGGAAAAGGGGAAGAAAGGGAAGGAAAAGAGGAAGAAAGGGAAGGGAAGGGAAGGGAAGGGAAGGGAAGGGAAGGGAAGGGAAGGGAAGGGAAGGGAAGGGAAGGGAAGGGAAGGGAAGGGGAAAGGGGAAAGGGGAAAGGGGAAAGGGGAAAGGGGAAAGGGGAAAGGGGAAAGGGGAAAGGGGGAAGGGGAAAGGGGAAAGGGGGAAGGGAGCAGAGGAAGGAGGAAGGGAGCAGGGGGAAGGGGGAAGGGAGCAGGGGACGGTGGAAGGGGGCGGGGGGAAGGGGGAAGTGGGACGGGGAAGGGGGTAGGGGGAAGGGGGAAGGGGGAAGGGGGAAGGAGGAAGGGGGAAGGGGGAAGGGGGAAGGGGGAAGGGGGAAGGGAAGGGAAGGGAAGGGAAGGGAAGGGAAGGGAAGGGAAGGGAAGGGAAGGGAAGGGAAGGGAAGGGAAGGGAAGGGAAGGGAAGGGAAGGGAAGGGAAGGGAAGGGAAGGGAGGGAGGGAGGGAAGGAGGGAAGGAGGGAGGGATGGGAGGGAGGGAGGAATGGAGGGAAGGAAGGAAGGAAGGAAGGAAGGAAGGAAGGAAGGAAGGAAGGAAGGAAGGAAGGAAGGAAGGAAGGAAGGAAGGGGAGGGAGGGAGGAAGGAAGGAAGGAAGGAAGGAAGGAAGGAAGGAAGGAAGGAAGGAAGGAAGGAAGGAAGGAAGGAAGGAAGGAAGGAAGGAAGGAAGGAAGGAAGGAAGGAAGGGGAGGGAGGAAGGAAGGAAGCCAGCCAACCCAAAGTGTTTCATTTTGTGACCATCAGGTTTTGCTTCAGACATTTTCCAACAACAGGACATACATGAATGCCACTTTCTGAAGTAGTGTAAGAGGACAAACCCAGGCTTTTAAATAAATGCTCATGTTGTTCAAAAGGATGCAAAGCATTTAAATCAAAATATACTCCTTCCTTAGGAAAAAAGCCTAGAAGATAATGGAGCAGGAATTAGGCAAATGAGGCAACACGAAAGACAGTGAAAGCTAAGTTGCAGATGGTTACGTTAGGGGACATCGCTTGAGCCTAAAAGTCTGTATCCCAGGAGAATATGCTAAACAAAACAACCCCTAACAAAAGATGAGCAGGGCAAGGAATCTACAAAGAAGAGGTTTCTGGGAGATGGAGCTATCCTGGCTTCTATCTATCCCCTTCAAACAGAGGTCAACATACAGATAGCTACTTCGCTTAAACAATCTGAGTCTGTTGAAATTGTTGCCTCTGTTTTTGAAGGTCACTTCTGACTCTTTCTCTACCTGAGGGGTGGTTGTGGCCAGGAGGAGGTTGCTCTCTTCTCTCAGGTGGCCAGCACCAGAACGAGAGGACATAGCCTCAGGCTGTGCCAGGGTAAATTGAGGCTGGAGGTGAGGAGAAAGTTCTTCACTGAGAGAGTCATTGGACACTGGAATGGGCTGCCCGGGGAGGTGGTGGAGTCGCCGTCCCTGGAGCTGTTCAAGGCAGGATTGGACGTGGCACTTGGTGCCATGGTCTAGCCTTGAGCTCTGTGGTAAAGGGTTGGACTTGATGATCTATGAGGTCTCTTCCAACCCTGATCATACTGTGATACTGTGATACATGTCTGAAAGAGAAGCTTTCATTCACACATTTGCTCAAATCACTTAGCCACGTGAGTTTGATCCAAATTGCCATTTCTAGCACTTTGCCAGGATTTTGTCATAGATGATATTTAGAAAATGCTATGAAAATGTTTCAAAATAGGTAGAAATAAATATTTTTATTCATGCTTGGAGAAAAGAAACATTTCCACATTTCCTGTGCTGTGCTCATGCACTGCTCTAGAATTAACAAACGTTTTAGATATGTCAACCTCTATATCCAAGAGGATGATAACATGAGGATAATATTGAGCTAACAACAATCCCAGTTCCTAACCAGTGAAAGGATAAATGCTAATAGCTACATATGTGTCACTGGTAGAAGGTTTGCTTTTCTGAGTGTTTCTTTTCCAAAGCCTCTTAAAAGAAAAGCCCAACTGCCCTGGTGTTCACAGAGTCATAGAATCAACCAGGCTGGAAGAGATCTCAAAGACCATCCAGTCCAACCTAGCACCCAGCCCTAGACAATCAACTAGACCATGGCACTAAGTGCCTCAGCCAGGATTTTCTTCAACATCTCCAGGGATGGCAACTCTACCACCTCCCTGGGCAGCCCATTCCAATGCCAATCACCCTCTCTAGGAAGAACTTCCTCCTAACATACAGCCTAGACCTCCCCCAGGCACAACTTGAGGCTGTTGTTGAGACCCTTGTTCTGTTGCTGGTTACCTGGAAGAAGAGGCCAACCCCCACCTGCCTACAGCCTCCCTTTAGGGAGTTGTAGACAGCAATGAGGTCACTCCTGAGCCTCCTCTTCTGCAGGCTAAACACCCCCAGCTCCCTCAGCCTCTCCTCATAGGGTTTATGTTCCAGGCCCCTCACCAGCTTTGTTGCCCTTCTCTGGGCACGTTCCAGCACCTCAACATCTCTCTTGAATTGAGGAGCCCAGAACTGGACACAGGACTCAAGGCATGGCCTGGCCAGTGTTGAGTACAGGGGAAGAATAACTTCCCTTGTCCTACTGGGCACACTGTCCCTGATCCAGGCCAGGATGCCTTTGGCTCTCTTGTCCACTTGGGCACACTGCTGGCTCATTTTCAGCCTACTATCTAGCAGTACCTGCAAGTCCCTTTCTTTCTTGCTGCTCTCCAACCACTCTGCCCCCAGCCAGGTCACACAGAAAAACCCACATCTCTCAGAAGCATCACATCACTCTCTCTTTTAACTTTGTGGCATCCTGGTCCTGTGAGCATCACTGGAGTTTCTGAGTTTCCCCAGTTGTGACAGGCCACCTCCTCTACAAGCTACTCCTAGACATGTCTGAGCTGTCAGATAAGATATGGGCTCTGTCAGGAAGTCCTACCACTCAGGAATGAGTGACTTTCAAGCACTTATGGCATCATATCTGCTGACAGACTATCTGACTTATCCTTCTGTCTCTCTGCCCACACCTGGCAGATAGTTTACTGTAAAGACAGCCCCCACACACAATGACACACAATGACATGGAGGTGAGATGGCTGATACCATACTGGTACTGTGCAACCAGGAAAACCCCAGCATGACCAAGAGGCCATATCACTTGCTATCTAAGAACCAAATCAATGGTTTTTACATGAATCATTTGATGCATGTTGAGCTGTACTTAGATGTTTCTGACTGTGGATCTGCTTGGACTTTTTTTTCCCCCTGACCTTGAATGGTTATTAAAATGAGGCAGTATCCAAGGTACACCAAGCTCCTCTTACTGCAAACTGAAAATGCTGCAGCTCAGATTCAAGCTGTCTAAACACACTACTTGAGTGTCTGCGCTTAAAATTTTCCACTGCAGATTTGAAACCTTGGCTTGTGCTCAGCCATTTATGAAACACAAGCTGTAGGGACAAATATTGAATAGATTAATCTAGTTTCAGTTCTAACTCAGAAGATGACATCATAATCAAGGCACCCATAAAAAGAGGTGAAGAGGTAGGACAAATATCTTTGGACCATGCAAGACCAATGCAAAAAGAAAAAAAATTAAGCTGTGATTTTCTTCAGTGAAAAGATTGCCTCATGGAGAGAGAATAAGCATAGGAATGGGCTGCCCGGGGAGGTGGTGGAGTCGCCGTCCCTGGAGCTGTTCAAGGCAAGGTTGGACGTGGCACTTGGTGCCATGGTCTAGCCTTGAGCTCTGTGGTAAAGGGTTGGACTTGATGATCTGTGAGGTCTCTTCCAACCCTGATGATACTGCGATACTGTGATACTGTGAATGGGACCTTGACAGGCTGGATGGGTGAGCAGAGGCCAATGGGATAAGATTTAACAAGGACAAGCACAGAGTTCTACTGTTTGGCCCCAACAACTCTGGGATTTCAAGGCCACTGAGAAGGTCCCCATACCTTTCCTACTCAGCCTATCTTCACCTGCTGCATTATTGCCAGAACAACCAGAGCACTACAGGCTGGGGACAGAGTGGCTGGATTACATCCAGGAAGAAAGGGACCTGGGGGTATTGGTAGATTGTAGCTGAACATGAGGCAGCAGTGTGTCCATGTGGCCAGGAGAGTCAATGGCATCCTGGCCTGCATCAGAAACAGTGTGGCCAGTAGGACAAGGGAGGTTATTCTGCCCCTGTACTCAGCACTGGTCAGGCCACCCCTTGAGTGCTGTGTCCAATTCTGGGCTCCTCAATTCAAGAGAAATGTTGAGATACTGGAATGTGTCCAGAGAAGGGCAACAAAGCTGGTGAGGGGCCTGGAACACAGCCCTGTGAGGGGAAGCTGAGGGAGCTGAGGTTGTTCAGCCTAGAGGAGAGGAGGCTCAGGGTTTGATCTCATTGCTGTCTACAACTCCCTGAATGGAGGCTGCAACTGGGTGGGGGTTAGTCACTTCTGCCAGGTAACCAGCAAGAGAACAAGGGTCTCAACAACAGCCTCAAGTTGTGTTGGGTGAGGTCTAGGCTGAATGTTAGGAGGAAGTTCTTCACAAAGAGAGTGATTGGCATTGGAATGGGCTGCCCAGGGAGGTGGTGGAGTCACCATCCCTGGAGGTGTTCAAAAACAACCTCGATGAGGCACTTAGTGTCATGGTCTAGTTGACTGGCTAGAGCTGAGTGCTAGGTTGGACTGGATGACCTTGGAGGTCTCTTCCAACCTGGTTGATTCTATGATTCTGTGAATCACCAGCCCAAATGGGATTTCCAAAATGCAAGATTAATCAAAAGGAGAGAGAAGGAAGGGAGGATTACACAGGATGATGGAAGGCATGCTACAGAAATTGCTATTATTTCTGCTGTGAACCTCTGGAAAGTAACTACAAAAACACTTTTCTTAAAGCAAGATGTGATTTGTACCTAGCATGGTTGTCATATCAGGATAAGGTATCTGCAAGCTACTGACTAGGGGACACTGCAGCTGTTACAGTGATTCAGAGGCATTTGCCATCCTTCATCATAGCCTCATGTACCTCTTTTTTCTCCTTTAAAACATTTACTGAAGCTTTTAAATTAAAGGCAACTAACAAATACTGAGCAGAACTTCTGCTCTAATACACTTGTGCTAGAAAAGTCCCGTGGTAGATAGGTAGATGGACGGCTAGATAGACAGATAGGTAGACAGACAGACAGGTGTCAAAAGACAGTGAATGAAGGCATAATTAAGCAAGTCACAAAGCTAATAGAAAAGCCTGGATACTGAGCTCTGTGTACACATATACAGAAGTGCCTAAGAGGCCTCACTCAGAGGATGGTAGTAAATAGTTATTTCTCAGCCTGGTTGCCAGTCACAAGTGGGGTCTCTCAGGGATCCATATTGGGCCCAGTGCTGGGATTAAGAGCACCCTGATGATATTTGCAGATGACACCAAAATTACTGGGGAAGTTGACATTCCAGAACAGAGAGCCACCCTCCAGGAAGACCTGAACAGGCTGAATGAGTAAGCTAGCAACAACTTTACAAAGTTCAAGGGGACAAATGAAGGGTTTTGCACCTGGGAATACATAACCCAGGAGTTCAGCTCAGACTGGGATCAACCTGGCTGGGGAGCAGCTCTGTGGAAAGGAATCTGAGGGTCTTGGTAGACGACAAGCTCAGAATGATTGAAAAGTGTGCTGCAGTGGCAAAGAAAGCCAACAAGATGCTGGGTTGCATCAGCAAGGGCAGAGATAAATAAGCCATTTACCTGGCCTGCTCAGTCCTTGTCAAACCACACCCAGAGTACTTCATGCAGTTTTGGTCCTTGCTGTACACAAAAGGATGCAGTTAGGCTGGAAAGTGTCCAGAGAATGGCCACGAGACTGACCAGAGGACTAGAAGACCTCTTGCATGAGCAAAGGCTGAGAGAACTGCATTTGTTCAGCCTTGAGAAGTCTCAGGGAACATCTGACCACCACGTACCAGTATGAAAAAGATGGCTACCAGGATGATGGAAACTCCCTTTATACAAGGAGTCACATGGAAAAGACAGGGGGTAATGAGTACAAGTAACTCCTGGAGAGATTCTAATGGGAGACCAGAAGAATTTTTTTCACCATGAGAAGATTTTTTTTTACCATGAGAACACTTAGACATTGGAATAATCATAGTATCATAGAATCAGCCAGGTTGGAAGAGACCTCCAAGATCATCCAGTCCAACCTAGCACCCAGCCCTAGACAAGCAACTAGACCATGGCACTAAGTGCCTCATCCAGTCTTTTCTTGAAGACCTCCAGGGACAGTGACTCCACCAGCTCCCTGGGCAGCCCATTGCAATGGCAATAATCTCCCAAGGGGACAAGTGGATTGCTCTGCATCAGATAGTTTTAAGACTCAGCTTGACAGGGTGCTGGGCCATCTCATTTAATCTATGCTATCACCTAGAAAGGTTGGATTAAATGATCCTTGGGGTCCATTCCAACCTGGCAGTTCTGTGATTGTGTGATATGCATTCAGAGTGCACCTGCACTTAAACATATGTGAACATATGCATGAAAACACACTGACTCTAAAATCAGATGCAGGTGAATATTGACTACAGCAAACCCTTTCAAATGCTTCCTCCCAAAACTGTATTAAATACAGGAAGCTGGACTGTAAAGGCAGCAAAACACTATTTTCATCTCTCCTTGCAACTTCTTGTGTTGCTGAAATGTCTAACTTCTGTGGAAATTCAGATGGGTTTGGAAATTTGCCCAAACCAGTTGCCAGCTCAGTGTATCTCTAATACTTGGAGTCTTCTAAATATAGGCAGTTTATTCAGGAAGGAGCAAGTGCTGAGGATGCTGTTCTGCTGCTCGGAGCAGTGGTTTCATTTTGCCTTCTGAGACTCATAGCTCAAAATGAGGGGGAAACAAAGGAACTGCTGTTCCCCCTATTCAAATTAATTTATTTAATAAGCAATTCAATGATTTCTTCTTTGTTACAGAGAAGTTTTTTGGTTTAGGGTCTATATTTTTGAAAGATACTTTCTCCAGAGGAACTGCCAGGGGCCCATTTGGCCCAGTAATCTGTCTCCAACAGTACCTAATGCATGGACAGTTATGGAATAGCCTATTTATAATGGAAGTTTCTTCACCCTGAGGACTTTGAGGATGTCCATGCCTGAAAGCATACAAGTTTAGAATCATAGAATCAACCAGGGTGGAAGAGACCTCCAAGATCAGCCAGTCCAACCTAGCACCCAGCCCTAGCCAGTCAACTAGACCATGGCACTGAGTGCCTCAGCCAGGCTTTTCTTGAACACCTCCAGGGATGGCAACTCCACCACCTCCCTGGGCAGCCCATTCCAATGCCAATCACTCTCTCTGACAACAACTTCCTCCTAACATCTAGCCTAGACCTCCCCTGGCACAACTTGAGACTGTGTCCCCTTCTTCTCTTGCTGCTTGCCTGGCAGAAGAGACCAACCCCCACCTGGCTGCAGCCTCCCTTCAGGTAGTTGTAGACAGCAATGAGGTCACTCCTGAAACTGCTTACTTTTATCCATTCATATAGAGCCACAGGTGCTCTCACCAGTTCTGTTCTTTCTCACTGGACTCTCTGGTTGGGTGGTGTCTGATGGAAGCCACTTCCAACAGGTCACTTGTCCACGGCACCCCTGTAGGGCCAAATGAATGCATTTGCCCTATATTGCCTTTCAGTGTTGTGGGAAGCTCCTGCCTGAGGAGAAGGGGGAGCAGCAAAGCCTGATTTACATTCTCTACACCATTTCATAGAGGATGAAGGTGCTTTCAATATTTTTTTTATCTTTTTTGATCTTCTGTATGTTGCTTTCTGTTTCTGCCTCCCACACTTCTAATTTTTCACAGACTCCTTTCAAAGACAGCTTGCTGTGTCTTAGCTTTTCTTCTCGCCCCTCTACAGCTCTTCTTTTTCTCCAGTATCTTTTTCAGAAATGTAGGACTGGAAGGACTCAAGAGACTATTCAAAATCCATCAACTTCCATCTTAAAACTAGTCTGAAGCTTCCCCCCCCTCTCAGTGCTGCAAATGCTCCCAGCTCTGATGGGTAGATACCCTCAGCAGCTAATGTCATGATCACTTGCTGTGGGCCAACTTAAACCTTTATATCCTTGTGATCATCCAAGTTTTCCACCCTCCAGCTCTGCATGTGGCAGATGTAGTGGGTACTCAGCATCCTTCATATGGTCCACTTAAACTGCAGGAGGAGTTGTTTTTCTCCTCTTTTCCTGAAGGATGCCTGTGAGATGATGAAATGCAAGGTGGTATCTTAGGGACTTTCTATCCCACTTTTTATACATCCTTGAGTTTTATTTGCTCTCCAGGGAATACCATTCAGCATCTCACAAGACTCTTCCATGGCAGTGACAGCTGACCATGCGTCAAGCAGAGAATAAATGTTCTGTACCTAAACTTACCACACAGATCCAACAAGGAGAAGCAGATGGAGATTGATATTTCAGCTTCTATTAGTGGCAAGAGGACAACACAGATGATATCTCCACCTCCCCAGGATTCAAGCAGCATGATGTTGCTGGTGGTGCTGGCCAGAATTTGCCTGCAGAGTTGTTTGTTCCCAAGTGTAACAGGTCACTGTGAATGAGTATTGTCTAGAGCATATAGCGAGACTTCATCTAGTTTACCCTTGAAAGACTGGTAGTTTCAGAGTGGCTTGAACCCACTGGTACTTTGGTTTCTACTGTTCCTGTGACTAAATCAGGCAGCAGAAAGAAGAGAGAGGTGGACAGCCCTCATAGTCCCTAAAAAGGCTGTTAGTGATTTAGAGACCTTCATAAGGAAAAAAGCAGACTGGAGATACCAGTCAGCAGTCTGAGGCAGAGATGGGAAAGCAAAAGTTCCCAGGGGGTACTCAACAGAGTAGAGTTACTTATGCTGGTGTTGCAGTTACCTACCTCCACATCTCTCTGGTCCCATAGGATGTGTGCCCCCACATCACACAGGAGAGGAGGAGAAATAGGGATGGATCTGTCATAGAGAGAGCAGAACATGAAGCTGTGGGAGGATGTGTCTATGTGAGAGCTGGAGTGCCTGGCCAGAGCAAAACCCATGCTAAAGTCACACAGATGAGAAGTGAACGAAGGAAGAGGGGGAACTGCCTGCAGAAAAGCTCTGCTGGGCAGGGCAGTGGTGGAAACTGGCAGGGAAGTGGTGGAAACTGTCAGGGATGTCTCTGCCAGAGGGGCCATTTGCTCCAGCACACATCCAGTGTGTCCAGCAATCTGTCATTCTTCCTATGGCAGCGAGGTTGGAGTAGATGATCTCTAAGGTCCCTTCCAGCCTAACCTATTCCATGGTTCTATGATTCCACATCAACAGTGAAAGAAAGCCAGACACAGATGTGGGCTTCAGTCTTGATGCTGTGCTCTTGCTCCTCATTAGAAGAAAGCTCCCATTTGTGATGGGAAAGCTTAGGGAACCTCCAGGGTCCTAGCCTTGCTAAGGCTTCTTCCAAACACTGGGAAGCAGCAGCTAGAAAACCACAATGCTTCAATAAACAGCCTACTGTTGCAGAGGGGAAATTAACTTTGCTATTCAGAGCTCTCACCACACCCAACCACTGATTTTGATAATACTTCGGTTCTTACAGAGTCACGGAAACATTCTATGGATAATATCTAGATCCAGTAATAACCAGCAAAATCTATGAACAATAATTGAACTGGAAGAGGAGAGTCCCACAGTCAAATGCTGCTTGCGGTCAATGTGCTGCTTGCCCAGTAGCTGGGCTCGAGCTCTTTCTGCTCTGTGGCAGAAGGCAGTGGAGGATTACAAAGGGGCATGGAAGCATTTACTCATAAATTAGTATCACCCACTAGCAGGGCTTAGTCACAGTCCAGACAGTGCCCAAATGCTTTCAGGGGACTCTGTCTTCTCAGATGCTGAGACTTGAATCTTCCCAGCTTCTGGGGAAAGGATGCAGACAATCTCTGACCCTGTCTCCTGCCTGATCTGTGTATATGTCCAGGACTGCTAAGCAGGACTTTCAGGTATAGAGGCAGATGTGGTGCAGTCTCAGCACGATGTCACACTGACCACACAGGCCGATGGTGTGCAGGCATCCAGGGTCTGCTCCTGGTAACTCACAGCAGTGGAGTTTAGCAGGCAAGCAATGAGGCAGTGTGCAATAGCAACAGGGCTGGGCACAGCAGAGAGAGCA
This sequence comes from Pogoniulus pusillus, assembly GCF_015220805.1. Lineage (NCBI taxonomy): Eukaryota > Metazoa > Chordata > Aves > Piciformes > Lybiidae > Pogoniulus > Pogoniulus pusillus. Next base: position 7,905,134 of record NC_087264.1, on the reverse strand, counting down.
CAGCAAAGAGCAGGCAAGCAAAACAGGGAAGCAAAAGCAGGTTGTTCACCTGCCTATCTCCTTTTATCAACGTGGGTCAAGATTAATTGACCTTTGGACACTGAATAGCCAATCAGGCTGGCAGTTAGCCAAACCATGTCATATTAGGCAAAGCCACAGTCTGGCTTTTACCCAAATTTAGGAAAATCACAGGCCTTATACAAGGCAGGCACAAGCTAAGTGTACACCTTGTGTACCACAGGACCCTGGGCAGGCCAGACTCAGTGGCTACAGGTTCTTTTGTGTCCATTTCTGGCACTTGCCTCTCTGGTATAGCAATAAAATATACCTAGGCAAGGCAGGACATGCATAAGCCTATTTTGGGCCTATCAGGCCAACCACAACACCTGCCAGCTAGAGCAGGGGGTGGAGGCAGTCCTATGGCTGGAGACACACTGGAAGGCAGCAAGGAATAATGTCAAAATCAAAGGAGGTTTTGAAGGCTGCAGAGGCAAATTTGACACAGACAAGAAAGCATTGAGCTCTTGTATCTGTCCACTGGTGGAAGGGAACATATCAAAGGACAGCAGGACAGAAATGAATGAAGCAAATAATTAGACAAATTAACTAGTAGTAGTCTTTGCACTCTGATATGCTGAGACAGGGAGTTAGTGGAGGGTCCTCTAAAGACCAGCCTGCACAGAACCAGAAGCCTGAAGTGTCTCTACCTGAACCATCCCAAAGGGATGTGTGTCTAACTGGGTTAAATTCCCAGGACTATAGAGTCCATCCTCGCCCCAGACAATCCACTCCAGTGTTCAACACATCACTTGCAGGATGCATTTTCTAACACTCAAACTATGCTCTTCCCTGCTGTATGTTCAGAGTTGGGCCTGTTCAGTCTGGAGAAGAGGAGGCTCCCAGGTGACCTTCTTGTGGCCCTCCAGTATCTGAAGGGGGCCTCCAACAAAGCTGGGGAGGGACTTTTTAGGCTATCAGGGAGTGACAGGACTAGGGGGAGTGGAGCAAAACTGGAGGTGGGGAGATTCAGCCTAGACATGAGGAGGAAGTTTTTGAGCATGAGAGTGGTGAGAGCCTGGAATGGGTTGTCCAGGGAGGTGGTTGAGTCCCCATGGCTGGAGGTGTTTAAGGCCAGGCTGGCTGAGGCTGTGGGCAGCCTGATCTAGGGTAGGATGTCCCTGCCCATGGCAGGGGGTTGGAACTAGATAATCCTTGTGATCTCTTCCAACCCTGACTGATCCTATGATCCTATGGTATTGTCCCTTCTCCCATCCACTGAAAACAGGGAGCAGATCACTCTGGCTGTTTTTGCAGCCACCTTTTACACCTTTAGAGTCAGTTAGTGCATCTGCACTTTCAGCACTCTCCCTGTCCAAACCTGCTGAAGGGATTATTACGCAGAACCAGACAGTCTTACCTCTCTAATAGTGTCATCCTATCAAATAACACCCTCCTGAGCAAGGCCAGGCCACCATTATCAGTTTATGGTGCAATTTCTGAAGAGGCTGTGTGACTTCCTCAAGGTCAGATGGCAACCCTTGGAGAGAAGCAAGCTGCATCACCCACTCTCCCTCTCCTCTAAGGCTACCTGCGGGGCTCACCCCCTTCTGTTCCAGACAGCAGGGTAAGAACAGAGTGCTGCAGGCTGTGTTCCTCAAAATGACTCACTTCTCAGTGTTTCCATAATGTGTAGAGGAAGGTGACTCAGAAACTACTTCTCAATAAATAAACCATCGTTGTTCACAAGGGGTGAGCTACAGAGGACAGTGAATCTTGTGAGTGCTATATAAGCATCTTCACAGTATCACACGGTATCACAGAATCATCAGGGTTGGAAGAGACCTCACAGATCATCAAGTCCAACCCTTTACCACAGAGCTCAAGGCTAGACCATGGCACCAAGTGCCACGTCCAATCCTGCCTTGAACAGCTCCAGGGACGGCGACTCCACCACCTCCCCAGGCAGCCCATTCCACTGTCCAATGACTCTCTCAGTGAAGAACTTTCTCCTCACCTCCAGCCTAAATTTCCCCTGGCGTAGCTTGAGGCTATACCTCCTGACCACTTCGTGGCTGGAGCCTCTCCAAGATCTGCCAGACTATTTAAGATAATCTGCCTGCTTTATCTTGAAGTTGGTGTTATGAGATTGTCTGAGGGCCTTGTCCAAAAGGAAAGCTCCCAGTTTATAAACACATAATAATGAATGGCCTCTCCCCAGCTCTCTTGAGAGGCAGCAGGTCTGAGAGGTGTGATTTTGCAGACAGGGAGTGAGGCTCAGGGAGATTTGGTGACCTGCCAAGAATCACACAGGAAAGCCATGTCAGCTTGAGGAATTAAACCCCACTCCACTGAGCCCCAGCCTGACTATGTGCCTGAGTCCAGCTCCTGACTGTTACTGCAGCAGTGGTTCGTGCTGAGCGTGCATAGCTCAACAGCTGTCTGTGGATCTTTACCAGAAAGGGGATTGAGTTAAAATATTTGGAACAGGCTCTCCAGTGTACTAAATTCTTCGTTACCTGAATGCAGACATTTGGGGTTTAACCCTTCTATATAAAAAGATAAAGACCTTCCAAAACAAAAAAAGGGGGGTGGGAGGGAAGTAATTTTCAGAGAAGAGAACTCTCTTGCAGAAGCTCAGGGTGTGGCAACCTGGGTGAGCATCTTCAGCCATTGGCTTGCTTTTCATGTTTGCAATATTCACAGAATTAAAGGACAGACAGCCTGGCTGCTCTGTGAGAGACCATCACCATGCAAGGGACCAGCTTTGCAGCTGTGCAAAACATAAGATGTAAGAGAAATCCCCCTTTCCCTCCCAGCCTCTGAACAGATCTGCTCCAAAGGGCTGCTTTGTCCTCCTCATAGCCCTGCAGGAGCTGAGGCACTGTCGAGGTGACTCAGTAGATTCAAAAATAATTAGCTGCTCTTCTAAACTCTTCAGGGAAACTTTCAAGGTAGAATACTTTATAACAAAAGCCCTAAGTCACCACAATCCTGGTCAGGATATCTAGTAAAAAAAAGAAGAGGGAAATAAGTGTTAGTTTGTTGTCAGGTGGCATCATCTCTCCAGTCAGGGAGAAGACAGACATAAAACATCTGCGGTCTTACATCATTCTGCCCATTTCTCCTGATGGCCATTTGCCCTCTGGACTTTCTCACTTTACTCTTTGGTTCACTCTCTTCTCTGGTTCACTGTCTTCTGTCTGAGACATCTATCAGACACCTTAGAAGTCCATCTTTCCAAGGAAATTATAAGGCTTGGTGTTTCTGCATAGAATCTGTTCTCTTGTACATGAGCACCAGTCTGGAGCAATTGCATTCATTTCAGTGTGTGTGGTCATCCCCTGCCCTGAGTAAGGACCAAATAGTAGCTGATGCAAATCAGGTGAACTGATTGAAGTAAGTGGGATGTGATCTTACTCCAGCAGACCACAGGAAGTGCTTCTTTGATGCCAGTGAGAGGGGAGTACACACACATGAGGAAGAAGCTTGCAGAGCCCCTGACTGCAGTGCAGGACTGCCGTGGGATGACCCCATACATCAGCTGCACTGCAGTGACCAAACGAGGACCCAGTCTGGGGGAGTACTGGTCCCCACTGCAGAGAAGAGAGGATATAAAGAGTGAGCTCTCTTCCCTGTGTGTCTTCCAAAGAGAAAAAAGAGCTGGTTGGTACCAAATGCACAGGGAAGAAAATTCGTATTGCTTTTACTCCCCCCAAAGTATTCAACAAGCAAGGGAGTTCTGTTTCCTTTTTAGTTCCTTCTTACCAGTGGAAAATCAGTTGTTTCTAAAATGAGTGGACATTTTCATTTTTCATAGAATCAGAATCAACCAAGTTGGAAGAGACCTCCAAGATCATCCAGTCCAACCTAGCACCCAGCCCTAGACAATCAACTAGACCATGGCACTAAGTGCCTCAGCCAGGCTTTTCTTCAACACCTCCATGGATGGCAACTCCACCACCTCCCTGGGCAGCCCATTCCAATGGCAAATCTTTCTCTCTGGCAAGAACTTCCTCCTAACATCCAGTCTATATTTCTTTTCCCAGTTGCCTTTCTTTTCAGACTCTTCCCCCCACCCCTTCTCCCTCAGGAAACAGCTCCACATTTTCTGAGAAGCATAGAAAAGGAATCTTTATTTTTAAAGTGCAAGTGCAGAAAAGATTACTATACATTTATACCTTTTCTTTCTTTTCCTCTGGTAGGGAAATGCAATATGACCTGAAAATACTCAGATATGAGTGCTGGTGACAAGCCTGGCAGAGGAGAGGCCAGCAGTGAACAGTATCTGAAAGCAAGAGGCACACAGGGGTCTGCAGGGAAGGTGGGCCAAAGAGTGTCCATCTCACAAGAAGGGAGCAAAGAGATGGCAGGTCAGAACTGCAGCAATGAGCCTGCTTTTGTCTGATGTGACAAGTGCTGCTACTGCATGATTTTGGGTTGATTCAGTTCTTTGCATGCCTACCCTAGCTCTCTGCTTCTATGTGTAATTTATGCAGGATGCTAAGTCCAGCCTCTTGCCTTTAGCAGTGCCCTGGCTTACACACACATGGTCTGATTAACTTCATTGAAGCTCAGGAAACTAAGGGGTTAACCTCTTCATTTGGAAGACGTTTCACTGCTGATGCACTAGCAAGAATTGAGTCCACTGACACTTGCTCTCTTTCCAAATCATATTAGTCCTCCAGGCTCCACAGGCAAAAAAGGAAAAAATGGGGGGGGGGGGGGGAAATGAAAAATCCCCACAATCTGGTCAGGCAGCACTTACAATCTAGTTAGAATGGTTTAAAGTCTTACCAACCCCTTCAGCTGTGAGGCAATACTTGGATTTACTCAATTCAGAGGCTCATCTGCTATGTCCTCACAATAGACCCCAGCCCTGCAATTAATTGTGCACCGGCTGACTGCTCTCCCTCCTGGAGACCTGTGACCCACCAGAACACACAGGGGCTTAGCAGCTCTTCTGTGACCCATGGAAGGCCAGATCAGGGTTCTCACCAGGGAGCCAGGCAGCTACAGCCCCAGACACAGACAGGTCACACAGAGCTATTCAGCTTTCAGCAAGAAGGGGTTTATTACTATGCTTTAAATGCAGTCCCCTTTAAAAATATAAGCACTCTTTTTAATTAAGCCTTTGGTGGTTCTTCTCAGCATCAGATATCTTAGTGCCACTGTTCTTTTTTAATCTCAGTTGATTGGAAGTCTATTTGGCCATATCATATACGTAACAGAATGCATTTTTTTCCTCATTGCCTCAAATTATTTTTTCCAGTCATGTTCTTTATACTGAGCACAGGAGAGAATTATAAGGAGTTAGGCAACATACATGGTGTTAATTAGATAGGGGACCTAGAAGGTAATTTTTCCATGACTCCAGGGAAGCCTTTATGTTATGCTTATAAAGCAAATGCAAAGGGCCATGCAATACAAAGTGCTTCTTAAAAATCAAGTTACACACTGAAATAAAATACTGAGAGCAAAATTAGTTTCTCCAATTTAATTCAGTAAAACTTTAATAGCATCTGACTGCTCTCTGCAAAAGTCATTAAAAGAATTATAAAGAAGTCACAACTGACTGATAATGTAAAAACACAAAGGCTCAGATTCTGTTCCCAACGAAGGTCCTGGTGCAGCAAAGCGCTGGAGCCCACACCTAATTCTGCGCTGTGGGAATGTGCTCACGGGCCAAAGTTAACAGCCAAAGTCACACTCGCTTCAGCAGGAGGCTGATCTGGCAAGGAAGGACGTGGGAGCTTTGATCTAGGGGAAAAGGTTCAGAGAACATTCAGAATCTAAACTGAGCCTTATGCACACATCAGTAATTGCATGTGCTAGGCAGGTAAACACCTCTGCAGAACAGGACAAGCTTGAGCAGGAGAAAGGCAGGCGCAGCCAGTGGGGCTCTTTAATCTCTGACGCAGCAACAACCAGCGGAGGATGTTGGAAGCTTCACCGCATGCACAGAAAAACACAAATGGAAATTTCCCTAAATGTCATTCAGTGACTACAGACAATAGAGGCTTCTTAGGAAAACTGAGCTGCTAGCAGCAGGAAGATCAGAAGGAACAGAGCTGCCACTCATACTTTTGCTATGGTGGCTCAGAAGAGTACAAAAGAAAGAAAAACTTTCTGGAAAAGTGACTTTTCCAGTAGGGATTTGCAGAGTTAGAACTCATCTAAACTATTTCTTTGTGTTAAATGAAGGGCATAATACACAACTAATCATACAGAGAACTTATCTTTCCCACTAAAGATTTTTCTGCCATTTTTTGTGACAATTAACACTTCTCCATTAAAATGCTCTGTCCCCCCCCAGCCAGAACAAACCTGTGCCTACCTTATGTACTACTCTTAATGTTTATAAGCTCATCAATATCATCTATTAATATTTCAGGGTGACTCCTGGCATTTCTAATAAGCAGTTGCTAGAGAGAATCTGGCAGATAAAAATATTTTCTGAACAGGTTCAAAAGAATTGCTTCTCTTTTTTTAATTGCTGATGGGGGTTCTGCCACTCCAGCAGCTAAGCCTGAAAATGTGCTTAAGAGATTAAACAAGGAACACTGAGCTGGTCTGGTAGCTGGCCCTTTTCCATGTGTCGAAGGCTTGTCACTACTCCAAGTGCAACAAGATGACTTAGAATTTGCCTTGGTTCATCCTGCACGCAAGATCTACAAGGTGCAGAAGTTTCTGTGCTCAGCCAGGCTTTGCACAGCTTTCTCATACAGCCACTAAGGCACCGAAGGAGTCACCCAAGGAAAATATGTGTGCCAGGGAGTGATATGGCACTTGGAATCAGAAAACTGTTGTCAGCAGATCCAAACAGGCAGAGTGCAGTTTCTGCAGTATTCTTAGTGAGGTCTGGGGGAGAATGGCTGCAGTCCCAGCATGGGCAGAGCCATGTTTAGCCACTCTGCATCTGGCAGGAGGGCACCTTTCCTGTCATAGAATCGTAGAATCAACCAGGATGGAAGAGACCTCCAAGCTCATCCAGTCCACACTAGCACCCAGCCCTGTCCAATCAACTAGACCATGGCACTAAGTGCCTCAGCCAGGCTTTTCTTCAACACCTCCCTTCCTAGATGGGAAATTTCCCAAACTGTTCAAAACTATCATTTCTTTACACAATGATATTTTCTGAGGAACTGTGACCTGTGCTGAAGGCTGGAATGTACGGCTTGTTTCCTGCACAAAAAAAAAAGTATCACAGTATCACAGTATCACAAAGTAGTTTTAGATCCACCACCAAACTGTAATTCAATGACAGAATCGCTGAATTAATCAGGTTAGAAAAGACCTTCAAGATTATGATGTTTTGGGAGTCACCTGCCCCTCCACACAATGAAATCACCCAGACTAGACTCATCTGGCTGGAAGTTAAGGGATGAAGCTGTATTTACAGCTTAGCACAATTTACAAGCATATATTTACGTTTATATACAAGTTAAAAGTAATACAGGAAAAACAAAATCCCTCCCAAAAATACCCAGATTGCCAGGAGGCTCCCAACCCAAACCTCCCTCCTCCCTTTTCCCTCTTTCCCTCACAGTATCACAGTATCACACAGTATCACCAAGGTTGGAAGAGACCTCACAGATCATCAAGTCCAACCCTTTACCACAGAGCTCAAGGCTAGACCATGGCACCAAGTGCCACGTCCAGTCCTGCCTTGAACAGCTCCAGGGACGGCGACTCCACCACCTCCCCGGGCAGCCCATTCCAGTGTCCAATGACTCTCTCAGGGAAGAACTTTCTCCTCACCTCCAGCCTCAATTTCCCCTGGCACAGCCTGAGGCTATGTCCTCTCGTTCTGGTGCTGGCCAGGAGATCATTTAGTCTCTAGCTAAAGAGTTTGTCGGTTACTCACTGTCCAAATGCAGTTCAGCAGGGTCTTAGAGTATTATTCTTAGAGTATTATGAATTTCAGGGCGTTGTCCAAGCCTTCTGCAGGTTCAGGCTGAGGTGGGCCCTGGCTTCCGAGGCTTACGAGGAGGATTGGGCGTTGCCGAGTTCATGCCAAGCTGGCTGTAATTTTAATGCTGCCGAGCGAGGCGTGTGCAGGCAGAGTGTCACTCAGAAGAAGAGCAGGGTTGAGAGCGAGAGGGTCCTGAGATGCAGAGGGGATGCTTGATTAAGGCAAATGCAGCATTTTTAATAGTCTTCAAAAGAGGTGTGTTTAGCCAGTTCAGGCAATTTTACATTAATTTTACATAGAATCATAGAATCAACCAAGATCATCCAGTCCAACCTAGCACCCAGCCCTATCCAATCAACCAGACCATGGCACTGAGTGCCTCAGCCAGTCCTTTCTTGAAGACCCCCAGGGACGGTGCCTCCACCACCTCCCTGGGCAGCCCATTCCAATGCCAATCACTCTCTCTGTGAAGAACTTCTTCCTAACATCCAGCCTATACCTACCCTGGCACAACTTGAGACTGTGTCCCCTTGTTCTATTGCTGGTTGCCTGGGAGAAGAGGCCACCCCCCACCTGGCTACAATGTCCCTTCAGGTAGTAGTAGACAGTAATAAGATCACCCCTGAGCCTCCTCTTCTCCAGGCTAAACAGGCCCAGCTCCCTCAACCTCTCCTCATAGGATTTGTGCTCCAGGCCCCTCACCAGCCTTGTTGCCCTTCTCTGGACATGTTCCAGTGCCTCAACAGATTGATACAAAGTTATAATCAATTCATACAATTGGACAATTCTTACAACAAATAACCTATAAGACCACCCAGGGGTCAGCCCCCAACAGGCATCCAGCGAGCTATGGGAACCAAGGTCTTTGGCTCAAAACATAGCTAATGTTTACCTTCTACCCCTCCTGGAGGAGAAATATTCTCAGGGGCCTTGTATCTGCTGGAACAGCAGATAGGAATATTGTTTTGGGGTTTGCAATGGTTGGCCTTCATGTGAGTCACGACCCTATGCACAACTGGGGCCTGCTAAAGGGCTCCATTACCTTCCATGACACCAGCCTCCTGTCTCCGACAGACACATGCTGCCAACTTGGTGTTGTCTGCAAACTTAGGCATTTTGTGTGCAGGTGTGTATATCACAGTATCACAGTATCATCAGGGTTGGAAGAGACCTCACAGATCATCAAGTCCAACCCTTTACCACAGAGCTCAAGGCTAGACCATGGCACCAAGTGCCACGTCCAACCTTGCCTTGAACAGCTCCAGGGACGGCGACTCCACCACCTCCCCGGGCAGCCCGTTCCAGTGTCCAATGACTCTCTCAGTGAAGAACTTTCTCCTCACCTCCAGCCTCAATTTCCCCTGGTGCAGCCTGAGGCTATGTCCTCTCGTTCTGGTGCTGGCCACCTGAGAGAAGAGAGCAACCTCCTCCTGGCCACAACCACCCCTCAGGTAGTTGTAGACAGCAATAAGGTCACCCCTGAGCCTCCTCTTCTCCAGGCTAACCAATCCCAGCTCCCTCAGCCTCTCTTCGTAGGGCTTCTGCTCAAGGCCTCTCCCCAGCCTCGTTGCCCTTCTCTGGACACGCTCAAGCATCTCGATGTCCCTCCTAAAATCTACACACATATACTCCTCCAGTGTTCAGTGTTGTGCATTTTTACAGTTGTATGTGTGGTTTTACATGCTTCTTTACAAAAATAAACAGGCAGGAAACCTTTGGAGTTCCTTTGTAGGCAAAACAAAAAGCAGATGGAAAACTTCTTTCTTTATATACATAAATCCAGTTGAATCACAGCATAGTTAATGTCCTTTTATTCTAAAAGGAAAGCCCAATCCTCATCTTCCCCGTGTACTTCTCAAGCCAAACTTTGGGGCAATTAGAGGCTTTGGCTGCTCCCATGTCAGGTGCCTGAAAACATGTCAGAGCTGTTTAATTTCCATACATTATGCCTAATCTCCTCCATGGCATTTTCATGCAATGCAGTATTAAGACACTTGAAGTCACTAGTGAGTCTTCAGCATCTGGTTAAATGCCCTCATTTCACAAACCTGAAACTCTAAAGCAGCCAGGGAATCTGCATAGCACTGGAAAGGAGGTGATCATTTAATGCTTTTTTCACTCTCTCTCTCAAGATCCAGTCTGGTTTTTAGGCTCAGATTTCCAAGGATGTCTTCCAGAGCTCTCTGTGCTGTCTTCAGGGGATAGTTTTGCTACCTTGTAATGGAAGAGCCAAGGGAACAGGAACAAGCAAGTTAATTTAGTGTAAGCCATTTCACAAGCCTATTCATCCCACTGCAAAGCTGAGAACATGCAGGTGAAAGCTGAGGGACTTGCAAGACAAGGAAGTCCACATGGACAGGCCCTCTCAGGTCAAGAAGGAAAGCAAGAAAGACTTGGTCAAGAGACCCCAGAGTCTAGAAGCCTACTCATAATTAACTCACAGACTGTCCTTGGAGGCTCACAACTTTATATGCACAAGATTGTCCTACTTTCTGCTCCCAGATGATTTTCCCTTTGCAGCACAACTTCATTACACGCCTTTCATCGCAGGGATTCCATCTCTCACAGGTGCTGACATCAGGAGGCAGCCCTTCTCCTTGCTCATACACAAACTAGAGGTGTGACATTACATCCCTTTTTATGACTTTGCCCATTCATGAAACAAAAAATAGCAAATATTGCTGAGGAAAATACCAGTCTGAGAAAGATTATGTTCCATGCAAAGGGGAAAGGCAGATGAGATGGTTAGAGGGACAATCTACTGCCTATGCTGAGAGCAGCGGGTTTGGTCTTTTGAGATGATTTTTAGTCTCCATTAATAATGCAGAATTAGGCTGCTAAGTAAAACATGATTAGTAGCATGGAGCAGAAATAATACCACAAGAATAAACAGTAATAACTATGCCTTGATATTACAACTCTGGCCTTTTAAATGCTTTGTGAAAGGAGGGGCATTGTAGCCAGGTGGGGGGTGGCCTCTTCTCCCAGGCAACCAGCAATAGAACAAGGGGACACAGTCTCAAGTTGTGCCAGGGTAGGTATAGGCTGGATGTTAGGAAGAAGTTCTTCCCAGAGAGAGTGATTTGCCATTGGAATGGGCTGCTCAGGGAGGTGGTGGAGGCACTGTCCCTAGGGGTCGTCAAGAAAAGACTGGATGAGGCACTTAGTGCCATGGTCTAGTTGATTGGTTAGGGCTGGGTGCTAGCTTGGACTAGATGATCTTGAAGGTGTCTTCCAACCTGGTTGATTCTATGATTCTATGATTCTATGATAATGGTGATGTGTTCAGCTTTGTGAGTAGTTGACTTTTCCTTCAGATCTTGCTGCACTCATGAACATCCTCAGACTTTACACAGCATATGTTGCTCACCTGAACACCAGACCAAAAAAAAAACTAAAAAAAGGAAACTAAATCATAAAGACACTATAAAAAAACTATATTAAAAAAATATTGAGTATATTTAAAAAAATAAATTAAAAAATAAAGACACTATTAAACAAAAAAATATTCTATTAAAAAAGACACTATTAAAAAAAAAAGAAACTAAATCATAAGGACACTGTTGCTAAAAAAAAAAAAGGTCCATGATACAAATAAATGCAATGGTACTTCATATGTTGGATCATAGAATCAAGCAAGTTGGAACAGACCTCCAAGATCATCCATTCCAACCTAGCACCCTGCCCTAGACAGTCAACCAGACCATGGCACTAAGTGCCTCAGCCAGGCTTTGCTTCAACACCTCCAGGGTTGGCAACTCCACCACCTCCCTGGGCAGCCCATTCCAATGCCAATCACTCTCTCTGGCAACAACTTCCTCCTGACCATTCAGCCTAGACCTCCCCCACCACAACTTGAGACTGTGTCCCCTTGTTCTGTTGCTGCTTGCCTGGCAGAAGAGGCCACCCCCACCTGGCTACAACCTCCCTTCAGGTCGTTATAGACAGTAACAAGGTCTGCCCTGAGCCTCCTCTTCTCCAGGCTGCACACCCCCAGCTGCCTCAGCCTCTCCTCACAGGGCTGTTCTCCAGGCCCCTCACCAGCTTTGTTGCCCTTCTCTGGACACCTTCCAGCACCTCAACATCTCTCTTGGATTGAGAAGCCCAGAACTGGACACAGCACTCAAGGTGTGGCCTGACCAGTGCTGAGTACAGGGGAAGAATAACCGCCCTTGACCTGCTGGCCACACTGTTCCTGATGCAGGCCAGGATGCCATTGGCTCTCTTGGCCACCTGGGCACACTGCTGCCTCATCTTCAGCTACTATCTACCAGCACCCCCAGGTCCCTTCCTGCCTGGCTGCTCTTAGCCACTCTGTCCCCAGCCTGTAGTGCTGCTTGGGGTTGTTGCAGCCAAAGTGTAGAACCCTGCACTTGGCCTTGTTCAGTCTCATCCCATTGGCCTCTGCCCACCCATCCAGCCTGCCAAGGTCCCTCTGCAGGGCTCTCCTACCCTACAACAGCTCCACACCTGCTCCTAGCTCGATGTCACATCTAAGATAAATGTTTTAAGGAAAACACTGTGGTAACAAATACACCAGATTTTAGCTCATAAATATTGGATACTACCTGAAACAACCCCTGCCTGGACAGCAAATTTGTTCTACTAACACAATTCATCAAAGAAAAAAATCCTATAGCCTTTTGTCTTAAAGACCTGCATACTGCACTGAATAAAATCCAAGCTCCACTTCTTCTACCATGGTTATTGATTATTTTAAATCAGGTCAGGGAGATTCAAAAAGCCTTATGAAATTCCAGTTTAGAAGAAGGTAATGCAGAAAATGTTTCACTGAAGTTAATGGATTTTTTTGCCATGAGTGAATGTTAGGGGAAATACTGTGCTGTTCTTCTCAATTCACATTTATGGGATCCAAACCATTCTGGATACAAAGTGAGACCCAGGAGTACCTGGGAGCAATCAAAATCACAGGATGTCATCAACAGAAGTAAGTGCTAAGTTTTTGTTCTACCCTGTTATTTTTCTACAGTTCTAACTTTGGCCCTTGCTCCTGGATGGACTTTGGATCCATGTGTAGCCTTGTTTCCAGCTCTTCCATCCTCAATCCATTTCTTCTGTACTCCTTGTGTGGACTCTGGATGTGAGTTTACCTCTTGCCGGGTCTCGGAATGCCAGCAGACCCATCAAGCTTTGTCCACCATGTTCAGAACTGCCCATCACTGCCCAGGCTGGCTTCTCAGCTTGCCCTCCCTCAGGCAGAAGCTGTCTTTTGCTTCCCCTTAACCATGAGTTGCGTTGTCACTTCAGTGTAGCCAGTTGCCTCCTTTCTGCATCTCTCCTCCCTTATCATTTCCACCACTTCCATTCTCCAGCCTGCACTGGCTTTCATGAGAGTTCATGCTTGAAGTTCCTTTTGGTGTGCTGGAACATGTTGGATCTGGAGTGAAGGAGGGAAGATCAGCAATCTGCCTTCAGAGCATCTGGGTATCTTTTCAGGATTCTTGTATAGTATTCTGCTGCTGAGTCTCAACAGAGAAATAACTTCCAGAAATTTAAGTCCATGCCTTCTTTGCCTCCTCTAAAAAGGGAAACATTAAATTGGAAAGAGAGTTAATTAAAAACAGAAGGGGAATTCCATGTGGTTGAATGGGGCTAGCTGGCTGAGGGTCACCAAGGTAAAGCATTCTCCAGCACAGCCTTTCCTAGACAACAGCCTTACCCCTGAAGTAGAACAGTTCACAAATTGCTTCTGAGACATCATAATCCCTGGCTCAACAAGCCTGTGCACAGAGAGGGGACAGAAACCCTTAGTATCCCAAGATCACCAGCAATGACAGCCACTAAGCACCCAGCATGCCAGGCAGTCTTGTGGAAATAACAATTATCTCAAGAAGAGATAAAAACCCCAAGCCTAAGGTACCTCTTGAAAGCACAGCAGAAAGCAGATTCCTCAGCACCAAGTGAAGCAAAGCTCACACAGGGAAGCTAACAAGGCTAAATACAATATTAAACTGCTGTAATGAAGTCAGAAAACACTGCAGCTTCTTTTGCCTTGCTCTGCATGGACAGACTTGTTGCAGTCATCAAGGTTACTTAAAACATGATGAACTGCTTTAAGAAGCAACTGGAAAGAGTCAGCTCTCAAGTATACTTTTCCCCCTCCGTGGTCACAGCCTTGTGCTATCTCCTGTGCCAATCAGATCCCATCATGAGCAGGTAGAAAGAATCAATAGAATCATAGAATAATGGAATCAACCAGGTTGAAAGAGACCTCCAAGATCATCCAGTCCAACCTAGAATCCAGCCCTGTCCAATCAACTAGACCATGGCACTAAGTGCCTCATCCAGGCTTTTCTTCAACACTTCCAGGGATGGTGACTCCACCACCTCCCTGGGCAGCCCATTCCAATGCAAATCCATCAAGAACTTCCCCCTAACATCAAGGCCAACTTGAGACTGTGACCAGTATCTCAACATCTCTCTTGAATTGAGGGGCCCAGAACTGGACACAGCACTCAAGGTGTGACCTGACCAGTGCTGAGCGCAGGGGAAGAATAACCTCCCTTGTCCTACTGGCCACACTGTTCCTGATGCAGACCAGGATGCCATTGGCTCTCTTGGCCACCTGGGCACACTGCTGGCTCATCTTCAGCTACTCTCTACCAGCACCCCAAAGTCCCTTTCTTCCTGGCTGCTCTCCAGCTACTCTGTCCCCAGCCTGTAGAGCTGCTTGGGGTTGTTGTGGCCAAAGTGCAGAACTCTGCACTTGGCCTTGTTAAATCTCATCCCATTGGCCTCTTCCCACCCATCCAGCCTGTCCAGGTCCCTCTGCAGGGCTCTCCTGCCCTCCAACAGATCAACACCTGCTCCTAGCTTGGTGTCATCTGCAAACTTACTGATGCTGGACTCAATGTCCTCGTCCAGATCATCAATAAAGAAATTGAACAGGACTGAGCCCATCACTGATCCTTGGGGACACCATTGGTGACAGCTGACAACTGGATGTGGCACCATTCACCACCACTCTCTGGGCCCAGCCTTCCAGCCAGTTCTTGACCCATATCAGAGTGAATCTGTCCAAGCCATAAGCTGCCAGATTGGCTAGGAGCTTGTTGTGGCAGACAGTGTCAAAGGCTTTGCTGAAGTCCAGGTAGACTATATCCACAGCCTTCCCTGCATTCACCAGGCAGTGAAGCAAGCTCTAGTTCAGATAATTGCTACCTGAGCTCCCACACTGGCATGGCAGCATTGCCTAGCCAGAAGAAACTGAGATGAAGAGGGAAAGAAATGCAGAGCTACTCCTGGGCTATATGGCCCATGGCCACACACATCTGCTGGAGGCTGAGGCCAGCACACAACAAGCACAGCTCTGTGTCTCAAACCTTTTCAGAACACCCCAGCAAAAGGTGGCTGCATAAATTTAACTTATCAGCACACCCTCCTCATGGAGTGGAAAGAAGTCTGGTCTGAGCCAACATCTATCGAAATGCAAGACCCCCTCCAGCTATTAACCCCAGCTTGGAGTGGGAAGGTTTAAAGCCTGAGTGCAGAAATGGGGAAGAGAGAGCTGAAGTGAGGTCTAGCTGAGGACACTTGGCTTCCAGCACAAGGCCTCCATTTCCCCAGTGGAAAGCCTCTCTGAACCTTTCCTACTCAGCTCTGTTTACCTTGCTGTTGTCTCCACAGGGCTTCCACCCACACACAGGGCAGGAGGAGAAAGAAAATGAGAGGGAGTCTGCCAAAAACTGCAAAGTTGCAAAGGGCAGAGAAGTTCTGGGCTTACCGAGAACACGATGTCTCTCTGAAGCAAATCGCAGCCTTGCAGTGTTTCCAGGGGAAACTTAGAGATGTGTGAAGAGCAGCAGACCAGCAGAAGGCATTAGATCTATCTGAACAAGTTTTAGGTGCCAGTTTGACTCTGATTTTCATTATAGATTCTGTGTCTCCGCTGCCAGTTTCTCCTCCTTGCAGAGAGACTTGGCAGTGTTTTGATAACCATTGTTTGGCGAGCCTGCCGAGCCACCTGAGTTAGACTCCAAGCTGAGCTCAAAAGTCTGAGATTTGGGAGCCCTGCACTGTGCTGAGCCCTGTAACCTGCCTGGCTTTCCCACCCCTCACCTCTGCTTTGGTGGCCTGCCTTTCCCTTTAGTTGCTCTGCCCTATTTGTCTTCAGTGAAGGTCTTAGGTTGGAAATCTCTTCTTGCCTCTTCAAGCATTTATGTATGGGTCCCACGGCGCTCAGGTCTGCCAAAGGAACTTGCTTTCACAGCCGCCTTCTGCCTTGACAGTCACTGGCTCTCCCCTCCAAAAACTCTTTCTCTCTGGGTTGAAAATACAGATCTGCCCATAAAAGGCAAGCAGCTCAGCTCAGCTCCCAGCTCTGCTGGAGTCAAAGGGAAGTCTGCCAGTGACTTGAACAACACCAGAATCATAGAATGATTAGAAGACAGAATATAGGAGATAAGGCTCTTCCTTTATCTGTGCTCTAATAGTCTTCTGCTGCCAGTATCCCCAGTCAGACAGTCTAGGCAGCTCCCACACAGCGCACAAAGACACTGGTGCTTGTGCCTCTAAGACAAGATAGGCCCATCAGAGGTTTCCATTGTCTTGGAAGAAATTGCTGTGTCCTAGTACACATGTAATCTGAACATCTGGTTTGCTTTCGCATAAAGACAAAAGGATTTCATCTGGGAGGAGTAAAAGGAACCATAGGAAACAAACATCCTTGTACTAGATAGGATTACCAAGGATCCAGCTAAAGTGTGCAGCCTAGCACAAAGGCTGTATCATAGAATCAGGCAGGGTTGGAAGGGACCACAAGGACCATCTAGTTCCAACCCCCCTGCCATGGGCAGGGACACCCTACCCTAGATCAGGCTGCCCACAGTCTCATCCAGCCTGGCCTTAAACACATCCACCATGGGGCCTCAACCACCTCCCTGGGCAACCCACTCCAGGCTCTCACCACTCTCATGATGAACAACTTCCTCCTCAAGTCCAGGCTGAATCTCCCCACCTCCAGCTTTGCTCCATTCCCCCTAGTCCTGTCACTCCCTGATAGCCTCAAATGTCCCTCCACAGATTTTTTGTAGGCCCCTTTCAGATCCCAGAAGGCCACAAGAAGCTCACTTGGGAGCCTCCTCTTCTCCAGACTGAACAGCCCCAACTCTTTCAGTTTGTCCTCATAGCAGAGCTGCTCCAGTCCTCTGATCACCCTCGTGGCCCTTCTCTGGACATGCTCCAGCATTTCCACATCTCTCTTGCAATTGGGGCTCCAGAACTGGATGCAGTACTCCAGGTGGGGTCTCAGCAGAGCAGAGTAGAGGGGGAGAATCACCTCCCTCGCCCTGCTGGCCACACTTCTCCTGATGCAGCCCAGGATCTGGTTGGCCCTCCAGACTGCACAAAAGATAACTCCTTTGTCTCAGACATCACAGCCAGTCATGAGTCTGAACAAACTGGTGACAAAGTTGGTGAGAGGTCTGGAACACAAACCCTATAAGGAGAGGCTGAGGGAGCTGGGGTTATTTAGGCTGGAGAAGAGGAAGCTCAGGGCAGACCTCATTGCTGTCTATAACGACCTGAAGGGAGGTTGTAGCCAGGTGGGGGTTGGTCTCTTCTGCCAGGCAACCAGCAACAGAACAAGGGGACACAGTCTGAAGTTGTGCCAGGGGAGGTCTAGGCTGGATGTTAGGAGGAAGTTGTTGTCAGAGAGAGTGATTGGCATTGGAATGGGCTGCCCAGGGAGGTGGTGGAGTCACCATTCTTGGAGGTGTTGAAGCAAATCCTGGCTGAGGCACTTAGTGCCATGGTCTAGTTGATTGTCTAGGGCTGGGTGCTAGGTTGGACCAGATGATCTTGGAGGTGTCTTCCAGCCTGGTTGATTCTATGATTCTATGATATACAAATGGGAGGGGTGAACATCAGAATCACTGCTTGTGGAAGACTTCCACATCACATTTACTCTATGTCAGAGCACAGCCCCAGGTTTGCAATGCTTTTCCATGAAGCCAATGGGCCAGCACTATCTCTGTCTTTGCACAATCTCACACTGATTCAGTTCAGAGCATCATTCCCAAATCCATCCCAAAGTCTTAGGGCGTTCCCTTTGAGACAGTAGTTTGGGCTTGGCTGAATACAATTTGTCAAAGGACTTATGGCAGCCCCAACTCCCCAGCCTGCAGATATACCCCCCATTTACATGTGGCAGACAGAGGTGTTACCAACTTACTACTAAAATGCTTTCCACTAGCTACTTGTAGCAGTAATACTCTGCTCTCAACTTTTGCTATATAACTAAGGGAGCTAAACTTTCTCATATTGGTGCTCTCTTTCAAGTGAAGTTTGCTATCCTCACTTCAGGGGGGAAGTAGGCAAAATTATGTTTCTTCAGTCATACTTAAAATCCCAAGGAAATCCTTTCTTGAAAGTTAGTATCCGGGGGCAGGAAGTTGGCAGTAGTGGCTGGGGGGCAGGAGTTTAACCAAGGACATGCTTCCCACGCCCCCAGTAGATTAAAAAACCCTGCCTGTATTTAGCCAAGTTTATGCTTGAAAGCTACTTCCAGAGGCTCACACTCAGCCTTCAAAGTCTCCTGTCCTCACATGGGCCAAACTGGCATCTGCTGTTGCAACGATCTCAAGGTCTGCACCTGAGCAGAAAGCAAGGACATTGCCTCTCCCATTCTCTCAACTTCATGTTCGTGAGTAAATTAAACAGCACCAAGGCCTGTAGCACAGTCTATAGTGTTTAATTATTAGCATGCTCCCTGGCACAGCCTTGGCTTGTCCTAGGGGGTACTCTCAGAGAATGTGTCTGGGCAGGGTTCAGAGAGTAGCACTTGCCAAGGGCTGTTCCCAATAGGCAGAAAGGATAAAGCCATCCTGTTATGGGAGGAAGAGAGTTTAGCTGTATGGATGTAAGCCAGGCTGTGCCACTTGCTCTTAGTGCCAGGGAATGGGCTGTGGCCCAGTTTAATTACAATGAAGACATATAATCAGTGACTCCTCTGTCAGACATTGGCACTGAGGAAGGGACAAAAAAAACAAACAGCAGAGAGGGAAGAGTTGAAGCCACTGGAGGAGAAAGGATAAGCAGCAGGAGAGCATAATCTGAGAGTCCAAGTTTGGGGTATGAAAAATGAGAGTGGGAGTTGGTGCAAGGGAGAAGAACGGAATGGGAAGAGATAAAGAGGTCAGGAAAAAGGATTTGGATGTGGCTGAGAATTGCATTACTTTGAGAAAGACTTTAATAGGTGGGACAAAATGAAACTGCAGTTCCAAACTTAAGATTGAGATGAGGGGAAAATAAATATGAGGAATAGATGAGATGGTGGAAAATTGAAAGGTTAGCTCAGGAGAATGCGGGGGGGAATCAGACCTTTGAGTAAGTAGAGGCTACAAAGCCTTTTGAGAGAACAAGAACTTCTATCCTGCAGTATGCATGGCCCACATAGTCCTAGGAAAGAGCTCAGCTTTATCTGAAGTTTTCATGTGTTGCTTATCCGTTTCTGTATCTTTATCTTTGGCTTTCACCTGTGCCACATTTCATTCTCACAGGAGCAATTTAATCTTCCCATCTCAGGAGCCTCATGGTCAGATGGAAGAAATGTCAAAAACACTTAAGGTAACCCAACCCTGTGTATATCCCTGAGAGAAAGCATAGAGCAGCAATTTCCATCAATAACTCCCTGTGGAGATTTGGAAAAGCTCCATGTTCCCTTAAAGGCATCCTTGAAGAATCATTCTGGTTAACCATTTACCTGCTGCATGTCACCCGAGGCTTTCCGTAGCTATCGGTGCAGTCACTTTGGCATCAGCTTGTCACTAGTCGTGCAAGCAGCCTAGGCAGGATGCTCTTGCAGGCTTTGATTTCTGTCAAGAGAAGTTGTGCTAGTTTGAAGCTAGCTAGAATGTTTTGGTGAGAAGAAGGGAAACAGTGGTGATGTCTACTTCACTCATAGGCTTGCTGAGAGGTATAAGGGCAAGAATCCAAACATAAATAAGGCACTTCTTTTTGGGGCATTGCCTGAGCTGCATTTCTCTCTCTCTAGCCTCTCTGACATCTCTCTGATTAATCCACTTGCTTCCTAATCCCCTGGCCAAACCTGCATTCTTCCTTGGGACTGGGGTAAGGTAGAGGAGTGGGAGAAGGTGGAAGGGTGGCAGGGAGCCCCTCCTGGGGACTCAGGTTTCTGGGAGGGCTGTTGTGTTTCTGTATTACCTTTTACCATGTATATGTCTGTCTATAACTGTATATGCTGTAAATATCTGCTTGTATATTGTGCTAAGCTGTAAATATAAGCTTCATTCAAATTTCCAGAGCTGACTGAGTCTAGCCTGGGTGATTTCCAAAGCGGGGGGGGGGGGGGGGGGGGGGGGGGGGAACTTAACACCCAAACCATCACAGAAGTACAAGCAGCACTGGGGTAAAAATCCATGCTGGGAACCATCTGACCCACTTGAAAACTGAGACCCAAAGGGAGTCCTCCAGCTTCCTTCACACTGCTCTGCAACAGAAATATGTTTTTCTTTTGGTTTTGTTTATAGGCTTGGTTTGGGGTTTATTTGTTATGTGGGGGGAAGGGGGGGGGGTGTTGTTTTTTTTTCTTCTGGGGGGCAGAAGGGCTGAGTTGGAGGGCAGAAGGGCTCTGCAGCGGGACCTTGACCGCCTGGACAGATGGGCAGAATCCAGGGGGATGGGGTTCAATAGCTCCAAGTGCAGGGTGCTGCACTTTGGCCACAACAACCCCATGCAGAGATACAGGCTGGGGTCGGAGTGGCTGGAGAGCAGCCAGACAGAGAGGGATCTGGGGGTGCTGATTGATACCCACCTGAACATGAGCCAGCAGTGTGCCCAGGTGGCCAAGAGAGCCAGTGGCATCCTGGCCTGCATCAGGAATGGTGTGGTCAGCAGGAGCAGGGAGGTCATTCTGCCCCTGTACTCTGCACTGGTTAGACCACACCTTGAGTACTCTGTTCAGTTCTGGGCCCCCCAGTTTAGGAGGGACATTGAGATGCTTGAGGGTGTCCAGAGAAGGGCGACGAGGCTGGGGAGAGGC
The DNA here is from genome assembly GCF_015220805.1 of Pogoniulus pusillus. Lineage (NCBI taxonomy): Eukaryota > Metazoa > Chordata > Aves > Piciformes > Lybiidae > Pogoniulus > Pogoniulus pusillus. The sequence goes on along the minus strand of NC_087264.1, from coordinate 7,884,201 downwards.
CTTGAGCACAGCCCTACGAGGAGAGGCTGAGGGAGCTGGGATTGGTTAGCCTGGAGAAGAGGAGGCTCAGGGGTGACCTTATTGCTGTCTACAACTACCTGAGGGGTGGTTGTGGCCAGGAGGAGGTTGCTCTCTTCTCTCAGGTGGCCAGCACCAGAATGAGAGGACACAGCCTCAGGCTGTGCCAGGGGAGATTTAGGCTGGAGGTGAGGAGAAAGTTCTTCACTGAGAGAGTCATTGGACACTGGAATGGGCTGCCTGGGGAGGTGGTGGAGTCGCCATCCCTGGGGCTGTTCAAGGCAGGATTGGACGTGGCACTTGGTGCCATGGTCTAGCCTTGAGCTCTGTGGTAAAGGGTTGGACTTGATGATCTATGAGGTCTCTTCCAACCTTGGTGATACTGTGAATATTTTACTGACCCTGCTAAAAAATATATAAATAAATTAATTAATAATTAAAAAAAAAAAAACAAAAAAACAACTCTTACCATGATCAGTAAGGAACAAAAAGGCAGAAAGCTCCCACTGCTATTGTGCTTGGAATATAACAGTCAAGGTTAGCACATAATAGCTAAACAATATGCATTTGAAAGCCGTCAAGAGAATAGTGCTTTGTTCTAACGAAAAGGATTGAAATGTTTTCTGCTGTCTGCCTTGACACTTCATGTTACAGTACTTGGAATTACTTCAGTCAAGGAAGCTGTCACATCACTCATAAAGCACTCATAGAGAAGCAACACCGCAGCGGCAGCGCCGAGTAGGTTCAGCGCAGCCTCAAAGAGATGATTGCTTTTACACTCCTTTCTTGCCAGAAACACATTTGCTTGGGGACCTCCATAGAAAGTTTTTCTTCTGGTAGGTAGGGTTGTGTGTTGGGGGTTTTTTTTGACTGCTGTTTTGATCCAGTGTATCTTCTGGGCCAAAACAATTGTGAGCTCTTGGCAATTTCAGCAGAAGGAGCCTCAATGATGAGTGTTTGCTGAGTGGATGCTCATGCACTGCCCTGTCCATTTTGGGCTTGCCTGTGTGGATTTTTTCCAGTCCCATTTCAAGACATAAAACAAAGGATGGAAGTTCTGATCCTGACCACATCAAGCATGCACAGGACAAGCAATTCTGTCTGTGGGCTATTCTTGGGTTATTATCAGGCAGGTGTCTTAAGATGACGCTAATTAAGGAACTTTTACACTCCTTTCTTGCCAGAAACTCATTTGCTTGGGACCTCCACAGGAAAGTGGTTTTCTGGTAGGTAGGGTTGTGTGAAAGTTCTTCACTGAGAGAGTCATTGGACACTGGAATGGGCTGCCTGGGGAGGTGGTGGAGTCGCCATCCCTGGAGCTGTTCAAGGCAGGATTGGACGTGGCACTTGGTGCCATGGTCTAGCCTTGAGCTCTGTGGTAAAGGGTTGGACTTGATGATCTGTGAGGTCTCTTCCAATCCTAATAATACTGTGATACTGTGATACTGTGTGGTGGGGTTTTTTGACTGCTGCTTTGTCACTGCACCAGTGTATCTTGTGGGCCAAGACACAGTGCTTGGCAATTTCAGCAGAAGGAGGTCCACGGTGAGGGTTTGCTGAGTGGGTGCTCATGCACAGCCCTGCCCATTTTGGGTCTGCCTGTGTGGAATTTTTCCAGTCCCATTGATTTCAAGATATAAAACAAAGGATGGAAGTTCTGACGCTGACCACATCGAGCACGCAGAGGACAAGCAATTCTGTCTGTGGGCTATTCTTGGGTTTTTATCAGGCAGGTGTCTTAAGATGAAGCTAATTAAGGAACTTTCCTAAGTAGGGCATGCCCAGTTTTGTAGAGGGAGGAGTTATATGACGAAGCTGGAGGAAATGCTGTTGGTTTTTGGAAATATGTAAGTGCAGAGTCAGTAAGCAATTACCCTTTCAGGTGCAAACGAGTTCCAGAAGGACATTCTTGCTTGTGAAAACAGCTCTGAGCAAAAAAACTGCTTGATTTGGAGGGTAATTAATTAGATCAGTAATTAAAGGAGCACTGAAGTCATTCTTCCCCCCCTCCTCCCCCATCGGTAAAGGGCAGACACAGCCACTCTCGTGAGATTAATTCATCCACAGTAATGGCATAAAGTTGTGCAATGGCAAAGCACAAAAGCAAAGATCTATGAACCACAAAAACTAAAAAAAAAAGTGAGCACTGACCAAAAAAACCCACAGTTAACCAGTTCTTCTGGGGTGAGACTCACTTTCAGCTTTGCTCATGTTCCATTAATGAAGAGGTAGGGTTGCAACCCAGCATTTAGCATCACCGAGGCACATAAAGTACATCTTTCTTATCACTAAAATATTCCCAATTCTTTGTGACAGGAATAGCATTGTTAATGATGGTCCTTCTGCAGTCACCCTGTGGTGGACTGGGTGTTACCTGCCCCCCCTCCCCCCTTTGGAAATCACGAATGAAGCTTTATATTTACAGCTTAGCTCAATATACAGGCAGATATTTACAGTATACACAGTTATAGACAGAAATAGACAAGGTAAAAGGTAATACAGAAGCACAACAGCCCTCCCAGAAACCTGAGTCCCCAGAAGGGGCTCCCAAAAGCCCTACCACCTTCTTTCACCTCTCAACTTTACCCTAGATGTTGCCTTGTGCCCCAAGGAAGAATGGAGGTTCAGCCAGGGGGGGTTAGGAAGCAAGTGGATTAAACAGAGAGATGGAGGGTGAGGTTAGAGTGAAATGCAGCTCAGAGCTCAGGCTGTGTTCGAATTCCCTTATCTATGTTTTTACTCTTGTTCTTATACATCTCAGCAAGCCTATGAGTGAAGTAGGCATCACCATAATTTCTCTTTCACAGCCTGTGATCTAATCCTTCTCACCAAAACATTCTAGCTAGCTGCAAACTAGCACACATCTGCCGCCAGTACAAACAGCTACTCCCTCTCTGTGGACTGAAGGTCAGATTCAGAGCAGGCTAAAGCACAGAAGCTTAGTTACCTAAGCTCAGAGTTACAGTAGTCATAGAATTACAGAACCATAGAATCAACCAGACTGGAAGAGACCTCCAAGATCATCCAGTCCCACCTATCACCCAGCCCTGTCGAATCAAGTAGACCATGACTCTAAGTGCCTCATCCAGTCCTTTTTTGAACACCTCAAAATACCCTTCCTAAAGCTGGCTCTCCTTGAATGTAACCTTTATTTTTTCTGGGTAGCTGAAAGTCACTCTCACAGACCAGGAGAGCTGCTGAGTGGTGCTCAATGTACTTTCAGCTTAAGTCCCTGGGTCCTAGTCAGGTAGTGCAGCACAAAAGTGCTGCTCCAAATATTTAGACCACTCAGGGTTAGGCAGCAGCTGATTCACTTTCAGACTGTTGTCCTTTGGGTACCCAAATCATCATCTGGAACAAGCCTCAGCCTACACATCCCCTTCCCAGGAGCAAAGCATCTTCCCTATTTTCATTTCTACCAGGGAACCATCCACCCTCTCTCCCTATCTAGCCTGGGAGAAATCAGTCCCACGTGTCTCAGCTATGCAGTAGTATCACAGTATCACAGTATCATCAAGGTTGGATGAGACCTCATAGATCATCAAGTCCAACCCTTTACCACAGGGCTCAAGGCTAGACCATGGCACCAAGTGCCACGTCCAATCCTGCCTTGAACAGCTCCAGGGACGGCGACTCCACCACCTCCCCGGGCAGCCCATTCCAGTGTCCAATGACTCTCTCAGTGAAGAACTTTCTCCTCACCTCCAGCCTAAATCTTCCCTGGCGCAGCTTGAGGTTGTGTCCTCTTGTTCTGGTGCTGGCCACCTGAGAGAAGAGAGCAATCTCCTCCTGGCCACAACCACCCCTCAGGTAGTTGTAGGCAGCAATAAGGTCACCCCTGAGCCTCCTCTTCTCCAGGCTAAACAATCCCAGCTCCCTCAGCCTCTCCTCGTAGGGCTGTGCTCAAGGCCTCTCACCAGCCTCGTCGCCCTTCTCTGGACACACTCAAGCATCTCAATGTCCCTCCTAAACTGGGGGGCCCAGAACTGAACACAGTACTCAAGGTGTAATTGCCCTCAACCTCAAGGCAGGGTTTTCATGCCTGAGCCAAGTAAAAGTCAACAGAAAAATCTACTCATCTACCAATAACAGAAATGTTCACTGCTGGCTAGTGGGCAATTATTCAAGTAGCCCAAAGTTAATAAATGATTCCATTAAATTGTTCCTTACTCTGTTTCTGCTCAACTCTTTAATGTGCTTCCACCCAACTCACTGCATATCCCTTGACCATCTGAATGCCATTTCCAGTACCTTCCTGTGTTGACTTGAGGTGTTTTCCCATCATACAACCCCATATTGACATCCTGAAGAATTGCTCTGGTAAGGAGCAATTACTTAACTTCCTTCTACTAAATAGAGCAGCCTTCAGGACCACGCAGCCTGTGACAGCAGGGAGGCAAAAATGAGTCCAAGGTGTGCTCTGTTTTGAGTAGCTTTTAGAAATGCAGAGAGTTAGGAACCAAGTTCTACTTTGTAAAACTTTACACTTCAGCTCAGGGAGAGAATACAATATGTTTCTTTTTGGGTGCAGAGGATAGAGTTGGTGTTAATAGCAATAACGTGTTCACAGTAATATTCTAAGTGATCTTTCTTTAATGTAGAAGAATTAAGATGGTTAATTGGGAGGTAATATTCATAGTACCAGAGTATATCAGGAAATAAATGGGTTTTGAAAGTAATGAAGAACTGAGTCTTCCTGGTAACCACCCAAGTTTGTTTATTGCAATGTCAGGAATATAGCTCCCATTTTTAACTAGGTAAGACATGACAGTAAAGGAGGAGCAGTCTTTTAAAAGTGATGCTCAGAGGGCTGGAGCAGCTCTGCTATGAGGACAAACTGAAAGAGTTGGGGCTGCTCAGTCTGGAGAAGACGAAGCTGCGAGGTGACCTTCTTGTGGCCTTCCAGTATCTGAAGGGGGCCTACAAAAAAGCTGGGGAGGGACTTGTTAGGCCATCAGGGAGTGACAGGACTAGGGGGAATGGAGCAAACCTGGAGATGAGGAGATTCAGCCTGGACATGAGGAAAAAGTTGCTGAGCATGAGAGTGGTGAGAGCCTGGAATGGATTTCCCAGGGAGGCAGTTGAGGCCCCGTGGCTGGAGGTGTTTAAGGCCAGGCTGGATGAGACTGTGGCCAGCCTGATCTGGGATAGAGTGTCCTTGCCCATGGCAGGGGGGTTGGAACTAGATGATCCTTGTGATCCCTTCCAATCCTGACTGATTCTATGATTCTATAATGCAAAGCACAATGGTCTTCATCCTTCACCAGAAGAAGGCTTGTGCTGTGATGAATGGCAATGTGTTCCATTTTCTTTTCTTTCAAAACAAGAGCAAGGAGTTAACTTCCCAATGTTTCTGGGAACAGGAGTTCTGGAACATTTAGACTCAGGAATCTCTGAATACTTTGCTATCAAAAATAACTATTAAATTAGCTACTAAATACAGCAACGGTATCAAATAACCAGTGATAAACCAGTTCTGACAGGAGGAAAACACTACCAGAAAAGCAAACAGAGCTGGTTTTTAATGCTCTCACTTTTTTTAAGGTGCCAGAGGTCACAGGCAACAGCTGGATTTTGACAATGTTGCCACCTTTTTGACCACATAGTGCTTCAGAAGATACTGTCAGTCAGGTCAGAGCCCATGGGTTCAGATCCCACCTCTTCTCTTCTATGGATTGCTTAGATGAACTCAGACAAATGGTTTAGCAATTGTAATCCTTTCTTTTGCTCTCAGTATTATCTTCTCCTGTCCTTGCCTTGTTTGGTGAGCCTGCATGCTCTTTGAAGAAAGACTTGCCTTTTCTTCATTTAAGTAGTGCCTCCCAAGAGGGCAAAGAGGAATAGCTTCGTGTTGGTTGTACATACCAATAATGGATGACATTCTCCAGAATGTACTTGCAGTCACCTTCAGTTCTCTGCTGATGTGATCTTGCCCTGTGGAACTAGCGTCATCCTTTGTGAAGCTCTGCACCTCACTCCTCCACTCCCATCATTTCCCCGCTTCAATAAAGTGGTTTTGACAAATGAGACCTCACTAACAAAACTAGCAGTAGCAAAATGAAAAGTAATGAGGCTGGGGAGTGTCAAGAAGCACAGAAACTACAGTCAGAATGAGGACACAGTGCTGCTCACCAAGAGCAGAGGGAATTCATTGCCCCTTGGGGAATTAGGCTGCCAGCACTGCAGAGCAGCCATTAAGCTAGAAGAGCAAGGACTGCTGCTGGTCTGTAGGGACGGCCAGATATACAGACAGTGCTCCACTGTCGTGGTTTATAGAGTGGCCAAAGCACCACATGCACCTTTTAACTGTCCAGAAGAGCAAATGCAAAAGTGGCAAACTGCTTCACTGCACTTAAGGGCGACAAAGATGGTGAGGGGCTGGAACATAAACGCTATGAGGAGAGGCTGAGGGAGCTGGGGTTGTTTAGGCTGGAGAAGAGAAGGCTCAGGGCTGACCTCATTGCTGTCTACAACTACCTGAGGGGACATTGTAGACAGGTGGGGGTTGGTCTCTTCTGCCAGGCAGCCAGCAACAGAACAAGGGGACACAGTCTGAAGTTGTGCCAGGGGAGGTCTAGGCTGGATGCTAGGAGGAAATTGTTGTCAGAGAGAGTGATTGGCATTGGAATGGGCTGCCCAGGGAGGTGGTGGAGGCACCGTCCTTGGAAGTGTTCAAAAAAAGACTGGATGAGGCACTTAGTGCCATGGTCTGGTTGACTGGATAAGGCTCAAGGATAGGTTGGACTGGCTGATCTTGAAAGTCTCTTCCAATCTGGTTGATTCTATGGTTCTATGATTCTTGCAGACCAAATAAAAGCAAATGAAATCCACAAGACCACTCCTGCTGCTTTTGGATTGAGAGTGTGGAAGTGTGGTGTGGCTCCTACCATGACAACCAATAGCTGCAACCACTACAGGCTTCAAAAGAATTGCAAAGGAAGCAGAGGCACTAAGCATAGGTGAGTCTCCAATATGCAGAACAGGGATATACCTAAAAACTGAGGCAAATGTTGTTTAAAATGGGACTCCTTCAAAACATTCCTGACTTTTCCACTTCTAGGAAAAGATATCCTAAGGTATTTGAGATTGCAGATAGCAGGCCTAGGCAATTAATAGATGACTTATCCAAACCTTTACAAGACTTGGAAAAGTTTATGTCTGCTATTGGCCAACTACTTGGCACCTGCTCATATGGTTTAATGGTCTGGATGCTGTCATAAGTCATAGAATTATAGAATCAGCCAGGTTGGAAGAGACCTCCGAGATCATCCAGTCCAACCTAGCACCCAGCCCTAGCCAGTCAACCAGACCATGGCACTAAGTGCCTCAGCCAGGCTCTTCTTCAACACCTCCAGGGATGGTGACTGCGCCACCTCCCTGGCAGCCCATTCCAATGCCAATCACTCTCTCTGGCAAGAACTTCCCCCTAACATCCAGCCTAGACCTCTCCAGAGGTCATCTCACAAGACCTATGAAACAACATAGCACCTTATGCTTGGGAAAGCAAAGGGAAAGGAACTGGAGTCCTCTCACTCAAAATCACTGAGTACCCAACCAGTGACTGTCACAACTGTCATTCCAAGCAGCAACTTTCTCCCAGTCATCAGTGAACAACCCCTTTCACCAGGCAGCCCAGTAGTTACTGAGAGCTCAAAAAGGAAAAGAATAAGCTTTCTTGGCAATGGAAATTGACCTCATCAGAAAGAACTTCCTACCACTTTATGCAATACTGCCATTAGTGATCAGACTGTTAGACTGCTAGAAGAGTCACCATCCCTGGAGGTGTTCAAGAAAAGACTGGATGATGCATTTAGAGCCATGGTCTAGTTGATTGGACAGGGCTGGGTGATAGGTTGGACTGGATGATCTTGGAAGTCACTTCCAACTTGGTTGATTATATGATTCTAAGAGCAAAACAATTGGCATATGGGTCTGCCAAAGATCCATCCCAGCTGGCACCTTGGTTTGGGTAGTGAGCTAGAAAGGAGGTAAGAATATCATAGAATATCATAGAATCAACCAGGTTGGAAGAGACCTCCAAGATCATCCAGTCCAACCTAGCACCCAGCCCTATCCAGTCAACTAGACCATGGCACCAAGCGCCTCACCATGGCACCAAGTGCCTCATAAGAAGGAGCCATACAGTGGGTGAGCACCCCTGGGCACACGCTTCCAGCCTCAGCAATGTTTGGTTCATTCCCAAGAGGGAAGTTGCATCCAGTCCATCAAGTTTAATAATTGCCAGATGGATCATAAAAAATCATTTTAACTTTCAAGCGTAACAAATTGTCCAACAGTTAGGGAGTCCAACCCTCCGTTCTTCTAACATTAAACCAGTGTACATTCACAGACTCTAACAGAGGTGCTTTTGTGTGGGTTTTCTTTAAGCAGACATGGCTTAATTCACCAGGGCCTCAATCAACAGCCCTTGAAACTTGTTGCTTCCTTCCCGACCCCCTTCACTGTTTCATAGCCTGCATCAGATTTTCTAACATGATCTTGCAGAAAGCTGTCTGTCAGACTTGTGCTGCTTTGCTCTGCTTGGGTCAAATTTGCTTTCCTCTGGATATGTGCACACTAACTTTAAGGGCCTGTTACAAGGTCTTGAAATAATCTTAGAATCATAGAATCAGTCGGGGTTGGAAGGGACCACAAGGATCATCTACTTCCAACCCCCCTGACATGGGTACAGACACTCTCTCCCAGATCAGGCTGGCCAGAGCCTCAGCCAGCCTGGCCTTAAACACCTCCAGCCATGGGGCCTCAACCACCTCCCTGGGCAACTCATTCCAGCCTCTCACCACTCTCATGCTCAAAAACTTCCTCCTCTCAGCCAGCCTGAATCTCCTCACCTCCAGCTTTGCTCCATTCCCCCTAGTCCTGTCACTCCCTCAGGGCCTAAAAAGTCCCTCCACAGCTTTTTGGAGGCCCCTTTCAGATCCTGTAAGGCCACAAGAAGGTCACCTTGTGGCTTCCTCTTCTCTAGACAGAACAGACCCAACTCGTTCAGTCTGTCCTCACAGCAGAGCTGCTCCAGCCCTCTGAGCATCCTCCTGGCCCTTCTCTGGACATGCTCCAGCATCTCCACATCCCTCTTGTAATGGGGGCTCCAGAACTGGATGCAGAACTCCGGGTAGGATCTCCTCAGAGTGGAGTAGAGGAGGAGAATCACCTTCCTTGACCTGCTGGCCACACTTCTTCTGATGCAGCCCAGGATCTGATTGGCCCTCTGGGCTGCAAGTGCACACTGCTGGCTCGTGTTCAGCTTCTCATGCATCAGAATAATGTGGAGGAAAAGGAAGCCAAAAAACCAAAGAAACAAACAAAGAAAAGAACACAACCAAAAAAAAAAGGTGGGTTTTTTGAGCATTCAGGTGCTCATACACTGTCAGAAAACTGGACAGGTAATACCTTTTTGAAACAGTTTGAAGAAAATACTGAAAGCTCAGCATTTCATGCCTCCACTGAAGTCTGCCTCTGGCTATCCTTTTATTTTCCATGCCATGTTTTCTGAACTCTTACGTTCAAGGGAATACATTGCCTTCAAATCATGTACACATGCATGTTTATTAAGTCATTACCATCGCCTTAAGTCCATAAAATCACTGTGGACTGCAATGCCACGTGTGCATCTAGAAATTAGATGAATAAATTAACCCTGAAAAAATTCCATTTAGGGGAGAAGGGAACAAGCTGTACTTTGAAAGTTGAAATAACACTCCAGAATAGAGAAATCATTCTGTGCTTCAAAAACTGCTACTTGGCTATTGCTCAGGGGGGTGGGGAGGGGAATATATTATAAAAGAAAACAAAAATCACCTAATCATGCTGATGATTACCAACTGTGCTAGTTTGAGCCTAGCTAGAATATTTGGGTGAGAGGAATTAGATTATAGGCTGTGAAAATGAAACTATGGTGATGGCTACTTCATAGAATCATAGAATCAAGCAGGATGGAAGAGACCTCCAAGATCACCCACTCCAACCTAGCACCCAGCCCTAGCCAGTCAACTAGATCATGGCACTAAGTGCCTCAGCCAGGCTTTTCTTGAACACTTCCAGGGACAGTGACTCCACCACCTCCCTGGGCAGCCCATTCCAATGCCAATCACTCTCTCTGGCAAGAACTTCCTCCTAACATTCAGCCTAGACTTCCCCCAGTACAACTTGAGACTGTGTCCCCTTTTTCTGTTGCTGGTTGCCTGGCAGAACAGACCAACCCCCACCTGGCTACAGCCTCCCTTCAGGTAGTTGTAGACAGCAATGAGGTCACCTTCACTCTTAGGCTTGCTGAGATGTGTAAAAACAAGAACATAAATATAGATAACAGAGTCTGCTGGGGCTTTGTGTGCTGAACTTCTTTCTAAGCTAACCTGCTGTCTGTGTTATTAATCCTTCTGTTTCCTAACCCCCCCGGCCAACCCTGCAAACTTACCTTAATATGTAAGGCAAAGTCTGTGGTAAGATAGAGAGGTGGGAGAAGGTGGAAAGGTGGTTGGGAGCCCCTCCTGGGTACTCTGGTTTCTCGAAGTGCTGTTCTGTTTGTGTATTACTTTTTAACTTGTATATTTCTGTATATAGTGTGAATATCTGCTTGTATATTGTGCTAAGCTGTAAATATAAAGCTTCATTCAATTTCCAGATTGACTGAGCCTAGTCTGGGTGATTTTCCAAAGTGTGGGGGGTGTGGGCAACACCCAAACCATCACACCAATAGATTTAGATTTGTAAAGCTAAAGGAATTAAAAAATAGTAGAAAACAAGGATCTGGCAGAGCATGCAGTTCCAAAGTGCTCTACTCCACCAGTGTCACTTTCTATGCAGCAGTGTTCTTTCAATTATTCCTTCCCCTCTCTTCCTCTCTGCAAAGAAAATTGGCAGAAAAAAGTTGCCTGCAGGATCTGAGAGGGGTATTCTTATCAACCTACCACTAGATTAAAAATGCTTTATCTGAAATGCAGCAGAGGACTGGCCCTAAATTAAATTCCATCTCCCTTTGCTTCTAGGCTGTGAAGAAGTATGCACAAAGGGCTGTCTCCTTCATTTGTATTATTTTTTAATTCATGTTTGTTTGAGTTTACACCTCCACAAGTCACCCATGCAAAAAGGAAAAAGAGAGGAGCAGAGAGTGACACAGTAAATGCCCCAAATGGGATGAGCAATGAGGGATGTTAGCTGAGCCACTTGCTCAGTCCCTCACCTGAGGACATAAGAGCATGTCAAGCCCAAAGCTCTGAAGGGTGATGTGATGCTTTGGGTGTTACCCACCCCCCTACTCTCATGAAATCACCCAGACTAGACTCAGCTGAGCTGGAAATTAGAATGGAGCTTTATATTTACAGCTTAGCATAACATACGAGCAGATATTTACATATAAATACTATAGACAGAGATATACAGGTTAAAAAGTAATGCAGAAACATAACAGCCCTCCCTGAAATCAGAGTCCCCAGAAGGGGCTCCCAACCACCCTTCCACCTCCTTTCCAGCACTCTACCTTATCTCAGACTTTGCTTTACATTCAAGGTGAGTTTGGAGGATCTGCTGGGGGGGTTAGGAAGCAGACAGATTAGTTACACAGACAGCAAGTTAGAGAGAGAAGGGAGGCAGCCAAAGGCAGAGAGCAGCTCTGTTATCTATATTTATGTTCTTGCTTTTATACATCTCAGCAAGCCTATGAGTGAAGTAGACATCACCATTGTTTCCTTTTCACAGACTATCATCTAATTCACTAAAATAGCCCAGCCAGACACAAGCTAACAAAGGCAACTTCTAGCCAGACCATCACTAGCCCAGACATCAGCTTTATAGTCTCTCTGTAGAGCTCTCTATCTTCACAGAGGCTATTCACATGGCAGAGCATTTGAAGAACCTGGGCTTGGATGCATTTTTAATAGTATTAATAATCACTGCTCACAGTGTTGCACTGCAGTGTGACTACCAGCAAGCCTTTTGGTAACTGGGTCACCAGAAATGCCCTGTCACCATGCCCATTGCATTGCTGACATAATCACCAGGTGTTAGCTGCACCCACACACATGCATCTACTTAATTATTCCCGTTTGATGCAAGGCTTTTTTAGCTGCACAGCCCTAAAGCCCGAGGGTGTACGTGTTGCAATACAGATATAGCTGGCTAAAAATGGGATAGAGGATAATAAATGAAATCAGGAGGTAGAGGCAGGATAAAACAGGACCCTCAGTGGTGGCATTATGGTCAAACTTGTTACTCATCTGGCTTATAAATGAAGGATAAATGAAGGATTAATTTGCCATTGGAATGGGCTGCCCAGGAAGGTGGTGGAGTCACCTTCCCTGGAAGTGTTGAAGAAAAGCCTGGCTGAGGCACTTAGTGCCATGGTCTAGTTGATTATCTAGGGCTGGGTGCTAGTTTGGACTGGATGATCCTTGAGGTCTCTCCCAACCTGATTGATTCTATGATTCTATGATTAGAAGCATTAGAGCCTCTTCCCTTACAACCTTGTAAAGGACATCACCACCAAAAGTTAGGCTGTGTGAAGCATCAGCAGATATCCTGTCCAGGATATTTTTGGATAGTTGTTCCAATTTCTGCACTGCTTGCTTCTCTGGCTCCATCTCATGTCAGAGCATACAAGAGCAAACAGCTATTAACTTGGCTCAGCAATGATTGCTGTGCACAGTGGCCTGGGCAAAGATTTTTCATTTCATTTTCATACATCATTTACAGCTTGCTGCAGCCATTCCAGAAAGTCAGCACCAATCTCCTTAACTTAACATGGAACAAACAGGAAAGGAGATAGAATTCTTCTGTTATTATTTAAAAGTCTTGTCATGTCTGGGCACATTTGGTGCTGCCACTGATTTCATTTTCAATATACTTCACTGATATAACAAAGTCATTTCCTTGAGAATACACAGGGGAGGCCTGGGCAGCATAAATGTAGGAAAAACCCCAAACATAACCAATTTGCTTGTAACAAACCTGTTTTCTGTATTCCCTTTGCTTGCTGTTGAGTTTTTTTCCTTATATTTTGTATTAATCTGCTGGGCCAGATTCTGATTTTTCAGCAGTGGTTTTTTTCTCCAGATATATATGTGCAGCATAGGTGAGGATAAGGACCTGAAGCTCATCTCAAAATAGATTGTGCAGCTCCTCCTGTTTATTCTTCAATTTGGACTGCTAAAAAATACAAACCACGTGAAAAGTGCTCCATAGATGTCCAGGAGTCCTTCTGCACCCAAGTTCAGCCAGTCATTGTGCTGTGTCCTTCAATCATTTATCCTCTGTGCTTCAGTTACACACTGTATGAAGAGAAGCATAATAAAAACTCCTTTGCAGCCTTCAATGCCTGTAAGGCAGATTAATTAGTTAATGTTTGCACAGTACAAGGGCCAAGCTCTGTGCTGGCTTATGCTTGATGCATGTCAGCTGGGGTGGATTAAGGTGGGAGCCAACACAGATTTGAGCCTCTTGCAAAAACACACCAGGTCCAATGCTACTAATTTGCCCTTGGCTTTTTTTCCCTGTTTGTTTGGTTTCCCCCCCCCCCCTCTCTTTATGATGGCATTACAGAGATGACAAGGCTCCCGACTGATCTAAGAAGTCTGCATCTCTGTAGATGGGTGTGGGGACCCAAGCCTGCCAGTGACCTTCAGGGTACATCTGAGGTTGTAGAGTTGAAATCACAATAAGATGCTCTCCAGAGCAAGGAGTGGTAGTGCTACAGATCTCTGACAGTATGAACAAGGAGATGAGCAGACTTTACCTTAAAACAAAGTGAGGCAGTGGAGAAAGTTAAGGAAGAAACTGGTTTTGTGGTTCTTCTTATGGAATCATAGAATCAACCAGGTTGGAAAAGACCTTCAAGATCACTCAGTCCAACCTAGCACCCAGCCCTGTCCAATCAACTAGACCATGGCACTAAGTGCCTCAGTACTCCAAATTCCTTTCTTCTCTCCCCCACCCCGAGAGTTTGAATGAGGAGGACAATAAGGTGTGAAAACTTCCCACCACCACCACCCCCTTCCCTGCAGGCTTGAAGAGGGAACAACAGGAAGTGCCTTTCCACACATGTGCTGACTTGTGTGGGAGCCCACACTGGAGTGGGGCTGGTGCTTGGCTGGGTTTTCATGCCCAGTGTAAAATGGCAAATGGACACTTTGTCTGGAGAAGGATAAACAGAGCAAGGGAGAAGGCACAAGGGGGTTCCTGCCTTGACAGAGCTCCTGACAGGCCAGGTTCCTGCCATGACAGAATTTCCATTTTGGACCATCCCTGCTTTTGGCTGGCTCTTACCTTTTGCATGGCTCTCAGTTTTACACTGTCCCTTCCTTTGGATGCTCCTCCCCACTTTTGCACCATTCTGTGCAAACTCACAAGCTTGGCAAGTCCTGAGGTCCATTTGAGAGAGCTGCCAGTGGCACCTGGACCCAGCTACTCTTGGACTATATCAGAGCTGATTTGCTGGCTGCCACTCTGAACTGGGGAGACCCTAGCAGTTTGACTCTCCCCTGCCACTGCTGAGGCAACGTTGCTTCCATGAATCCCTGTCTTGTGGCAGCCATGTCTCGAGATGTTTCTCACTTTAGCAGCTTTGCCACTCACCTTGGGCTTCTGCTGCGTGGATCCAGACTATTGGATATTGCTTGCAGTGTCAGAAGGTAGTTGAGCAGCTGTGCCAGTTTAAAGCTAGCTAGAATGTTTTGGTGAGAAGAATTAGACTACAGGCTGTGAAAGAGAAGCAATGGTGATGTCTACTTCATTCATAGGCTTGCTGAGAGGTATAAGAGCAAGAATCCAAACATAGATAAGACATTCAGGCACTACCTGGGCTCTGGGCTGCATTTCTCTCTAGCCTCACCTACCGCCTCTCTGATTAATCCACTTGCTTCCTAACACCCCTGGCCGACCTCCATTCTTCCTTGGGGCACAAGGCAACTACTGGGATAATGCTGAGGGGTGGGAGAAGGTGGAAGGGTGGCAGAGAGCCCCTCCTGGGGACTCAGGTTTCTGGGAGGGCTGTCGTGTTTCTGTATTGCCTTTTACCTTGTCTATTTCTATCTATAACAGTACATACTGTAAACACCTGCTTGTATATTGTGCTAGCTGTGAATATAAGCTTCATTCAATTTCCAGAGCTGGCTGAGTCTGGTCTGGGTGATGTCCAAAGTGTGGGGAACACCCAAACCATCACAGCAGCAGAGAAATCCAACAAGGGATCATCGTTGAATACCTATCTCACTTCTGTGAGTAAAGCCTTAATTCTCTGCTCAGCCTGATTGATAGTGGGGTAAAGCTGTGTTTATAGCTTAGTCTTTTCCCTTTCCTGGCTCCCTAAATCACTAACTTTGTCCATAACATCCTTTGAAGAATTTCCAATTGAATCAGAATCTGTAAATCATAGAATCATAGAATCAACCAGATTGGAAGAGATCTTCAAGATCATTCAGTCCAACCTAGCACCCAGCCCCATGCAGTCAACTCGACCATGGCACTAAGTGCCTCAGCCAGGCTTTTCTTCAATGCCTCCAGGGACAGTGCCTCCACCACCTCCCTGGGCAGCCCATTCCAATGCCAATCACTCTCTCTGCCAACAACTTCCTCCTAACATCCAGCCTGTACTTTTTCCGGCACAACATGAGACTGTGTCCCCTTGTCCTATTGCTACTTGCCTGGAAGAAGAGGCCACCCCCCACATGGCTACAGCCTCCCTTCAGGTAGTTGTAGACAGCAATGAGATCTGCCCTGAGCCTCCTCTTCTCCAGGCTAAACACCCCCAGCTCCCTCAGCCTCTCCTCGCAGGGCTGTGCTCCAGGCCCCTCACCAGCTTTGTTGCCCTTCTCTGGACATGTTCCAGCACCTCAACATCTCTCTTGAATTGAGGGGCCCAGAACTGGACACAGCACTCAAGGTATGGCCTGATCAGTGCTGAGTACAGGGGCAGAATAACCTCCCTTGTCCTACTGGCCACACTGTTCCTGATGCAGGCCAGGATGCCATTGGCTCTCTTGGCCACCTGGGCACACTGCTGGCTCATCTTCAGCTTACTATCTATCAGTATCCCCAGGTCCCTTTCCTCCTGGCTGCTCCCCAGCCACTCTGTCCCCAGCCTGTAAATAAACCTAAACTAGTCTTACATATCATTTGGGGGTGGGGTTTTCAGGAAAATAAAATAATTCTATTTTTATAATTCCTGATTCAGCCACATTAATTCCCTGCCTCCACAACACTCCTCAATATCTGCTGTGCACAGGTGCAACCAGTATATTTAGGTACTTTAGAGACATTGCTGAAGAAATTATGGTATTGTGATAGTTTGGATGTTACCTTCTCCCCCACTCATATGAAATCACCGAGACTAGACTCAGCCAAGCTGGAAATTAAGAATGAGCTTTATATTTACAGCTTAGCACAGTATACAAGCAGGTATTTACAATAGATACAGCTAGAGACAGAAATAGACAAGGTAAAAAAGTAACACAGAAACACAACAGCCCTCCCAGAAACCTGAGTGCCCAAGAGGGGCTCCCAACCACCCTTCTACCTCCTTTCTACCCCTCTACCTTATCCCAGATTTGGCCTTACATTCAAGGTGAGTTTGGAGTTTGGTCAGGAGAGTTAGAAAGCAGAAAGATTAGTTAGCAAGTTAGGGAGAGAAGTGCATGCAGCCAGAGCCAGAGAGCAACTCTGTTATCTATATTTCTGTTCTTGTTTTTATACATCTCAGCAAGCCTATGAGTGAAGTAGACATCACCACTGTTTCCTTTTCACAGCCTATCATCTAATTATTCTCGTCACCAATATATTCCAGCTAGCTCCAAACTAGCACACAGGTATGCATTCACAAAGTAAGGCACAACAAGCAAAACCAAGTCTAATTTGCCTTTTCAGATTGAAAAGTCTTTAGGCAGTGATTGCATTTGACTGCATAAGAGCATATGGCATTACTACTGATCCTCTTACCAAGAGCAATATTAATGACTTTCCCCTAGCCTGATACACTGCTGAATGGTTAAAAGGGTGTTGCAGTAAACAAAATGCTCAAAAGCTGGGGTCTGTATGGTTACTCTTCTCCC
This sequence comes from Pogoniulus pusillus, assembly GCF_015220805.1. Classification (NCBI taxonomy): domain Eukaryota; kingdom Metazoa; phylum Chordata; class Aves; order Piciformes; family Lybiidae; genus Pogoniulus; species Pogoniulus pusillus. The sequence continues at coordinate 7,867,126 of NC_087264.1, read as the reverse complement.
CTTTGCCCTTTGAATACAGGCCAGGAACATCTTATATGTCATATGAAAGGACTGCCATAGTGAGAGCAGAGTGACAGTTGCGCTGATGCCAGCTGCAGCAGTGAGCACTGGTGTGCAGAGCAGGTCTGCTGCTGAGCTTGATTAGTGCCTGCCTATTTTAGGAACCCTGAGAAAAGGCAAGCATAGAGCACTATTTTTCCCCACAACCTTGATCCCTGTATCATTTTTTCCAGGAGTTACATCCCATGGTTTGCCCACAACAGTCTAAGAATATTTGGATAAACTTTATGTGAAGTAGGTCAGGTGAATTCCTGAACAGGGAGCCTTGACACCTAAACCAGGTATCAATTTTAGATGCTCAAAGCCACAGAGAGTAAATAGCCCTTGCCAAATAATTGCCCTGCTGAAACCAGCCTGACTTACAGTACCCAGTTAGTACTCCTGCTCAGCTAAGGTAAAAGTGTCAAGCCCAAAAATCCTGAGAGATACCAAACTTAAGAATGTATAAAATAGTGACACATTAAAAAAAAAGAAAAAAAAGGAGGGGGAATAGAAGGCAAAGCCCCTTTGTATTTAAGGCTACCACAGCTTATGCAGCACCTTTGGTCAGGACCAGCTCTCAGGACCTCTGTTTATGTGAGAAACTTGTGAGGAATCATAGAATCAAGCAGGTTGGAAGAGACCTCCAAGATCATCCACTCCAACCTAGCACCCAGCCCTAGCCAATCAACTAGACCATGGCACTAAGTGCCTCAGCCAGGATTTGCTTCAACACCTCCAGGGGCAGCGACTCCACCACCTCCCTGGGCAGTCCATTCCAATGCCAATCACTCTCTTTGGGAAGAACTTCCTTCTAACATCCAGCCTAGACCTCCCCAGGCACAACTTGAGACTGTGTCCCCTTGTTCTGTTGATGGTTGCCTGGCAGAAGAGACCAACCCCACCTGGCTACAGCCTCCCTTCAGGTAGTTGTAGACAGCAATGAGGTCACCCCTGAGCCTCCTCTTCTCCAGGCTGCACCCCCCCAGCTCCCTCAGCCTCTCTTCACAGGGCTCTGTTTCAGACCTCTCACCAGCTTCATCACCCTAAATGGAATGGAAGGGAATGGAGGACTCTTTGCCTCGTCAAAGTTAATAGCTAACTGAATTCAATGGAGTTAAATCCCTGTCTGCCTGTGTGCTTAGTGGAATACCACATTTATTCAGCCCCTTGTATTTGGTCCTACTGCTCTCTGCTACCTGAAGTATTACTGCATTCCGAGACAACATCGTCTCATTTTGTTGCCTCAGTCATGGGCCCATAAAAAGAGTTTCAGTGGATAGAAGTGTTAATTGCAGGAATAGGAAATAGATCTGCCATCGATGGTAGTATCCTCTGATAAATAGCTGATGAGAAATCACTTTAATGGAGAGAAACTGAAGTAATTTCCATTGAGAACAGTGCTTGACAGACAGACACATCAGCAGGTAAACAGAACCCTAAGTTAGCAGGAGGGTACATACATATTTATATAAGAATGCATGCTGATGCAAAAGGGCTCTTTCAACTGATACAGAGAGATGCAAAGTATTTTGGTGAGTCACTCTATCAACCAAGCTCAGAAGCCATTAAAAGAGGTGGGAACTGGTAGGCTACATGAAGACAAGAAGCTCCTGGTGATCCTCTCAGAAAAAGAAAAATTGAAGGGGTACTTATTGAGATTGTACACACAAGTGGAAGGACAAAACAGCTGTAACTAAGAGGTAGAAAAAGGATAAGGCAGACCCCAATAGGTAGTTCACAGGTTCACAGGATATTAGGGCTTGGAAGGGACCCAAGGAGATCATTGAGTCCAACCCCCCTGCCAGAGCAGGACCACGCAATCACAGATCACAGAGGAACACATCCAGACAGGCCTTGAAAGCCTCCAGAGAAGGAGACTCCACAACCTCTCTGGGGAGCCTGTTCCAGTGCTCTGGGACCCTTACAGTGAAGAAGTTCCCCCTTGTGTTGAGGTGGAACCTCTTGTGCTGCAACTTACACCCATTGCTCCTTGTTCTGTTGCAGGGAGCAAGTGAGCAGAGCCTGTTCCCCACTCCTGGCCAGCCCTCAGATATTTATAAATATTTATTAAATCTGTTCTCAGTCTTCTCCAGTCTAAAAAGCCCCAGATCCCTCAGCCTCTCCTCATAAGCCATGCCCTCCAGTCCCCTATTTATCCTTGTAGCTCTCCGCAGGACCCTCTCCAGCAGATCCCTGTCCCTCTTCGACTGGGGAGCCCAAAACTGAACACAGTATTGAAGATGAGATCTCACCAGGGCAGAGCAGAGGGGAAGGAGAACCTCCCTTGATCTGCTGGACACACTCTTCTTAATACACCTGAGGATCTCATTGGCCTTCTTGGCCACAAGGGCACATTGCTGTGCCATGGTTAATTTGTTATCCACCAGCACTCCCAGGTCCCTCTCCACAGGGCTGCTCTCCAGCAGATCACCTCCCAGCCTGTACTGGTGCAGTTTATTATTTCTCTCCAGGTGCAGGACTCTGCACTTGTCCTTGTTGAACTTCATCTGGTTCCTCTGTGCCCAGCTCTCCAGTCTGTCCAGGTCTCTCTGGATGGCCACACAGCCTTCAGCTGTATCAGCCAAGCCTCCAAGCTTGGTGTCAGCAGCAAACTTGCTGAGCAGACTCTGTCCCCTCATCAATGTCATTGATGAAGATGCTGAACAGGATTGAACCCAGCACTGATCCCTGGGGGACTCCACTGGTTACAGCTCTCCAGCTGGACCTGGCACCATTGATCACCACTCTTTGAACTCTATCTCGTAACCAGTTCCTAATTGACCTCACTACCTGCTCTTCCACACTTCCTGAGTGTGCTCACTAGAATACCATAGTTAGAATGCTGAGGAAGACATGAAGAATTCCATGAGGAACATGTCACAGGCTGGCATACAGCAAAGGAGAAGAAGATTATAAGATTTTGAAAAACAATGTGTAAATAAAAAATAGGAACCCTGGGTGGTGAAGAAGGAGGAGGAAAGAATTTTAAGGTATCTATTAAATGTATTTGTGAATTAAAACAATCATCAAAGTTTGATGAGTTTTAATTAAAGATGTTCCAGCAGCAGGCTAATGTAGGCACAATGATCAAAGATTTTTTAGGGACAAAAACTTTTAAAACAAATCCTCAGGAAGAAGGAAGCTTGGAAAATATCCAAAGGGGATTATCTCATGAGAGATGTAGTAGGAACACTGCTTCTTTATATTCCTCTTCAGATTAAACCCAGAGTAAACTGATGTTTTTCAAAGCAACCACAAAAAATTGATCATCAGAGCGATGTGCATGTGACCAGCCTGGAAGTGCCCAAGTGGAAGTTTACCAGTATGATCCATTTAGTTTTCAAAAGGGATCATTCATAGCAACATCACAGTAGTGTCTAGAGGCCAAGCTATGATCTCTGTTCTAGGCTCTGAAAAACAGTGCAAAGCCTTTGTATGAGGAACTAATGACCTTAACAGACAAGACAAAAGGTTAGGGAAGAAAAACAATCTAGGGAAGACTCTCCCAAAAAGTACCAAGGCAGATCGATGCCTCTGTAAAAGCTAGGGTCAGCTACCAAAAAAGAGGTGGAGGATCCCAGTCCTTTGAGCACACACTTATTGTTCCAGCAATTCCAAAGAATTTCCACAAGTACACACTGATTACAGGATCACAGGATGTTAGGGGTTGGAAGGGACCCAAGGAGATCATCCAGTCCAACCCCCCCTGCCAGAGCAGGACAATACTATCTAACACAGGTCACAGAGGAACACATCCAGACAGGCCTGGAAAGGCTCCAGAGGAGACTCCACAACCTCTCTGGGGAGCCTGTTCCAGTGCTCTGGGACCCTTACAGTAAAGAAGTTCCCCCTTGTGTTGAAGTGGAACCTCTTGTGCTGCAACTTACACCCATTGCTCTTTGTCCTGTTACAGGGAGCAAGTGAGCAGAGCCTGTCCCCCCACCCCTGACCAGCCCTCAGATATTTATGAACATTTATTAAATCCTCTCTCAGTCTTCTCTTTTCCAGAAGATTTTTACCTTTGGTTTGAGGGTTCATAAGCCAAAACTTAAAACTCCTAGGAAGCTTCAGGGTTTAAAAATCCTGTGCTTTTTACCACAAGGAAGCCGCATGCAGCATATGCAAAAGATTAAAGAACCATCAGGCAGCTGCTAGAGGTTTACATTCTATGAACTCAGCTTTGGCAGCATCTGGCCTGCATCAGGAGCAGTGTGGCCAGCAGGACAAGGGAGGTTATTCTTCCCCTGTACTCAGCACTGGTCAGGCCACACCTTGAGTGCTGTGTCCAGTTCTGGGCTCCTCAATTCAAGAGAGATGTTGAGGTACTGGAACATGTCCAGAGAAGGGCAACAAAGCTGGTGAGGGGCCTGGAGCACAAATCCTATGAGGAGAGGTTGAGGGAGCTGGGGGTGTTTAGGCTGGAGAAGAGGAGGCTCAGGGGTGATCTTATTACTGTCTACAACTAACTGAAGGGGCATTGTAGCCAGGTGGGGGGTGGCCTCTTCTGCCAGGCAAGCAGCAATAGAACAAGGGGACAGAGTCTCAAGTTGTGCTGGAGTAGGTATAGGCTGGATGTTAGGAGGAAGTTGTTGGCAGAGAGAGTGATTGGCATTGGAATGGGCTGCCCAGGGAGGTGGTGGAGTCACTGTACCTGGAGGTCTTCAAGAAAAGCCTGGCTGAGGCACTTAGTGCCATGGTCTAGTTGACTGGATAGGGCTGGGTGCTAGGTTGGACTGGATGATCTTGGAGGTCTCTTCCAACCTGGTTGAAACTATGATTCTATGAAAAAAGAGGTAAACACAACAGGATAAACACTATTAGTAGAATCCAGCGGGCTCAGAGGATTTCTTCTATGCCATACATAAAGCTATTAACTTGGCAATATTTATTAGCCCATCACATTTTCTTAATTGTTTCACCTAATCTACTTTTATTTCTCTAGATGACTCCGAGCAGAAGTCTATGCTCCCCTGGCATTTCACTCCATGACATGTTGCCTACTGGAGCATGGAGAAAGCACTGAGACCATTACCAAACCAAAAAGTGCTTGCAAGTTAAGCAGAAATGACAAGCACACACCATGCAGAACTGAGTATTACCCAGACCTGCACATAATGCAAGGAGAGGAAAAGCAAAAATTCATTGCTATTAATCATAGAATCATAGAAACAACCAGGGTGGAAGAGACCTCCAAGATCATCCACTCCAACCTAGCACCCAGACCTACACAATAAACTAGACCACGGCACTAAGTGCCTCAGCCGGGCTCTCCTTGAACACCTCCAGGGACAGTGAATCCACCACCTCCCTGGGCAGTCCACTCCAATGCCAATCACTCTCTCTGCCAACAACTTCCTCCTAACATCCAGCCTAGACCTACCCCAGCACAATTTGAGACTGTGTCCCCTTGTTCTGTTGATGGTTGTCTGGGAGAAGAGACCAACCCCACCTGGCTACAGCCTCCCTTCAGGTAGTTGTGGACAGCAATGAGGTCACCTTCACTCTTAGGATTGCTGAGATATATAAAAACAAGAACATAAATATAGATAACAGAGTCTCTTGGGGCTTTGTGGGCTGAACTTCTTTCTAAGCTAACCTGCTGTCTGTGTGACTAATCCTTCTGCTTCCTAACCCTGCAAACTTACCTTAATACGTAAGGCAAAGACTGTGGTAAGATAGAGCCTCCTCTTCTCCAGGCTGCACACCCCCAACTCTCTCAGCCTCTCCTCACAGGGCTGTGTTCCAGACCTCTCATCAGCTTCATCGCCCATCTCTGGACACATTTCAGTATCTCAACATCTCTCTTGAATTGAGGAGCCCAGAAGTGGACACAGTACTCAAGGTGTGGCCTGACCAGTGCCTAACTTCCTATGTTATCCCTGTCCATGAACTGGGAATCATTTTGAAGGCATTATAATCTCCAGTGTGTTGAGGGCCTTTCTTCATCAGTGGGCTTAGCATTATAAAATAGCCCTGCAGACTAGGGATCCATCTTGCCCCAAACAGTGGCCATAGCAGACATACAGGGTAGAACACAACAGAGAAAGCCTGCAGTGATGTTGCCTCAGAATAAACACCTTGCCTACACTGGCTTTATGAGTCAAAGGTGCTGTCAGTAGTGTTGACTGTATTTTTTTTCCCATTAATGTGCCTAGGTTGGTTGGTTTGTTTGTTTTGGACCCTATGAACAGGCACAGCAACCTGTGGCAAGCTTCACAGAATTACATACCATGCTAAGAACCATTTCCTTATGCCTCTTTTGAAATAACCATCTGCCAGTTTCTCTTCATATGCTTGGGAAGGACAGTGAACAATATTTCCTTATTTTCTGCTTTTATCCCACCCATGGGTTTAGATACCTTCAATTACCTCATCTCCATCCTGAAGACTGTTATTCCCTGGGGGTGTTCAAGAAAAGCCTGGCTGAGGCACTTAGTGCCATGGTCTAGTTGACTGGCTAGGCCTGGGTGCTAGGTTGGACTGGATGATCTTGGAGGTCTCTTCCAACCTGGTTGATTCTATGATTCCAGTCAGTTGCTCCTCATACAGATGGTGTTCCATGTTACATTCTTGCTGCCTGTCCTGGGTTACCCCAAATTCCACTCTTCTCCCTTTCACTCCATGGAAGAAAAAAGGCACAAAAACTTCCTCCCCCCCCCCCGCCAAGGGCTTGAAGGGGAGAAGCAAAAGGTGCCTTATTGTGTGTGTAGAAGCTTGTGTTGAAATCAGACTGGTGATTGGCTGTGTTTTCACACCAGTATAAATGGTACATGGACATTGTCTAGAAAAGGCATAAACAGAGCAAGAGTTCCTGCCTTGGGGTTCCTGCCTTGATAGTCCCCATCTTGAAAGAGCTTCTGCCTTAACAGTGTGCCCAACTGCATAGGCTCCTGCTGTGACTAGACCGTCCCTGCTTGTGGATAGCTCCTACCTTTTGTACAGCTCTTGGTTTTATCTCGCCCCTGCTTTGGACAGCTCTCCCCAGTTTTGCACCCTTTTGTGCAAGCCAGCAGGCTTGGCAAGCCCTGGGGTCCTTTGAGAGAGAGACAGCAGCACCTGGACTGCCCTCTCTCAGATCCTATCAGCAGCCAATTTCCTGCCTGTGTCCCAGCCTGGGGGACTCTAGCAGTTTTGGCTCCCCCCTGCCTTTGTGAAGGCAGCATCGTCCAGCAACCATCCCACTTGGAAAGAAGTGCTCAAGACATTTCCAAGTTTGGCAGCTCTGTGACTCACCTCAGGCTTCTGCAGTGTGGATCTCTATTATTGGACATTGCCTGCAATGTCAGAAGGCTGCTCCTGCAGAGGAATCCGGCAAGGGATCATTGCTGAATGCCTATCTCACCTCCATGAGTACGCCTGATGGATAGTGGGGTACAGCTGCATTTATAGCTTAGCCTTTTCCCATTCCTGACTTCCTAAATATCTAAATTTGTCTTTCTTTTGTAAGATATTCTTGATCAAACTGAATCTGCTAATAAACTAAACTAGTTTTGTGTATAGTTTTGGGGACTGGGTTCCAGGAAAACAAAACTATTCTATTTTTTATATTTCCTGACTCAGCCACGTTAATTCCCTGCCTCCATGACACTGCCCTTCTCTGAATATTTTCATATATGCTGTATCCTTTATGAGATGGGATGCCCCAGAAATTCATATAGCATCAAAGAATTACAAAGTGACATAAAACTTCTCCCTGTTGTGTTCTCTACCTCTTTCTAAATGTTTTTAACATTTGATTTGCTTCTTTGCCAACGTCACAGATGATGCACTGTGTCACTAAGGAATGAAATTTAAGGGAAATAAATACAGTTTCACACAGGCAGAAGATACTACTGGCAGCATGACCCAGAGAGTCTTAGATGTAATTGCCAACAAATTAATTCACCAAAGAGAGCTGAAGCACTGATGCTATTCTGGGCATCATCTCGGTAAATAGCAAACACATTACAGAAGCAGCGATCAAAGAAAATAACCTTTGACTGATCACAAGTTGATTCAGTTTAAATTAAATGGAACAGTAAACAAAAATAGGTCTGTAATTAAGGCTCTACATTTCAAATAGGCAAAAATTGAGAAATTAAGGGAACTAATTAGTGAACCCAGCTGGACTAAAGAGTTGAAAGGCGTGAGTGTGGGAAAGGCCTGGGAGTCCTTTCTGCCAAAAACACAGAAACTACCTCTAGCATGTGTCCCAAGGCATGGCAAAACAAAGCCTGTAAAAATTACTCTGGACTTAAGTGAAGTGGTAGACCACCTCAATGAAGGCTAATACCAATCAACCAAAGGTCAATAAAGAACTGAAACAAAACAACTCAGCAAAAAGAACAGTACTTTAGGGGTCAAGAAGCTTGAGACTAAAATAGGAAACATCCAAATTCAAGCAGAGGGAGATCTTGCAAAGGATGCAGAAGTAAATAGAAATGGACTTTTCAGCACTATGAGTGAAATAATCAGCAGGGAAAGGGGTGGAACAGATAGGTAAGAACATAAAGACTTCAAAGTTCCAGGTTCAAAGTTAGATGAACACTTTGCACTGAATATGCAGCAAAGATAATAGTGATGAAGTACAGTAGGATGTCTGACAATGACAGTAGGAAGCCAGAAGCTACATCTGAGAAAAATTCTTAGAATCATAGAATCAGCCAGGTTGGAAGAGATCTCCAAGATCATCCAATCCAACCTAGCACCCAGCCCTAGCCAGTCAACTAGACCATGGCACTAAGTGCCTCATCCAGGCTTTTCTTCAACACCTCCAGGGACAGCGACTCCACCACCTCCCTGGGCAGCCCATTCCAATGGCAAAACATCCTCTGAAAAAAGCTAAGCTCAAAAAGCCCACTGCCTTCAAAAACATCTCTATCATCTTGTGACTGCAGCTACTAATGTGAAGCATCACACTAAACCAGAGCTTTGGTAAATGGGAGAATCCAGGGAAAGGGGAGAGAAAAGGAAAGGGAATGGAAGGTGAGAAGAATGAGATGAGCTAAAACAGGAGATTAAGATGAACTTACACACAATGTGCTGTCAAATTGTCTCCAGACATCTGCTTCAGGAACTCCAGAGGCAGTGAAGAATCCAGTGAGGCAATGGGCATTTTCATCCCCAATACCTGAGTTTTCCTCCTTGGAAAACAAGAACTCTGCTCCATATGTATCTACCTCTTCATTCTTTGATATGGGAGAGCTAAAACTATGAAAAATGTTCCAGATACTTCTGAGAAGCAGCAGGAGTGGGCTAATGAGAGTATTCTCCTGTATAAACATTGGCTACAGGTTAGTCTCCAGAAAGGCTTGGAACAAATGGGATGACCTTTTCATTTGGGAGATTGTGAAATATGCATTGCCCCACAGGGAAAATTCAACAGAAAAGCCTTTGGGTAATTGCTCACTGCTGAATGTTAATGCTAATACCATTCTAAATTGGAGCAGAAGTAAGTAAATTTTGTTCTGTATGGGGAGGGTACATCAGGTGGGGAGTCAAGTCTGCCAGAGCTACTGTGACTATAACTCTCTTAAAGAATTATTCAGCTATCAGGTGGGAAGCACATCACTCTCATTTGACAGGGAATGCATGACTTACAAGACATTAATCAGGTATCCACTGGAGAAGAAAATAGCAATATTTTTACAATAGACTGTAATTTCAAGGGTGGTTAATAAGTGAATAAATAAACCAGCTATCAATATGAGTAGGTGCATTTTATGTATCTGTAGAATTCCATTAAAAGAGACACACAGCCCTTTAAACACATTGAATTCATGCTAAAATGTCTTCCTGACCCTGGCTGCACTCTTTTCCACATTGTACTAGAATCTTCAAATAGCCTCCAAGTGAAGAGATTCCTTTGTCTCTCCTTGCTGTACTCAGGACCTGCATGTGCAACATCTGTCACGGAATCAACCAGGTTGGAAGAGACCTCCAAGATCGTCCAGTCCAACCTAGCACCCAGCCCTAGCCAGTCAACTAGACCATGGCACTAAGTGCCTCAGCCAGGCTTTTCTTGAACACCTCCAGGGATGGTGACTCCACCACCTCCCTGGGCAGCCCATTCCAATGCCAATCACTCTCTCTGCCAACAACTTCCTCCTAACATCCAGCCTATACTTCCCCCAGCACAACTTGAGATTGTGACCCCTTGTTCTGTTGCTGGTTGCCTGGGAGAAGAGACCAATCCCCACCTCCCTTCAGGTAGTTGTAGGCAGAAATAAGGTCCCCCCTGAGCCTCCTCTTCTCCCAGACCAACCTATCACCCAACCCTAGCCAATCAACTAGACCATGGCACTAAGTGCCCCATCTAGGCTTTTCTTGAACATCTCCCTGGGCAGCCCATTCCAATGGCAAATCACTCTCTCTGGGAAGAACTTCTCCTACCTCCTTCCAACCTGGTTGATTCTATGATTCTAACACAGAATCCAAGTCATGGGGTCCAAGCCCTACTCTAGCATCTGCTCTGGAAGATCTGCTGAGATCAGCAGCACCTGAAAGTCCAAGGTACTTTGAAACATCTGGTCTCAGTCACATTGCAGAGCAGCAGCCATAGGGCTGCCATATTTCTGCTCCAGGTTTTCAGGAAGCAGCAGACATATTATGCCTACGTTTCACAGATGGTCTGTGCTTGGAAAACACATGGCATTTATTGTGCAGAGTCAGACCATCTGTCCATCATGCAGACCAAAGGTCCATGACACATCACACATACCCTGTAGCTTATCTGGGCACATGCAGAACATGTATCTAAGTGTGGTACTCTGCTTGAGCAGTCAGAGCCTCTGAAATCCTGGACAGAGGTAATGAATTGCTTAACTTTAAGTTCTGTGGTGGAAGAAGGTGTGCGTGCACAGTGTACAACAGCTCAAAAAGGGCACTTTCACAGGATAAGATGGCTCTTGCCAGTGCTGCCTGCTCTCTTGTGAGCAGACCAACAATGAAAGTAACCCACAGGATTGAACTAGGACCTCTCCACCCCTAAAAAATGAGCCTGAACCCTTTAACAAAAGAGTCAGCAAAAAAGAGTTGTCTCAACAGCCAGAAAGCCTGGAGGGCTCATGATAAACTGATTTTGTGTGAACAATGCCAGGGAAATGCCTTCAGATTTCAGGAACATGATCTTTTTCCTTCCCAGCCATACTCACTCCTATGGAAGACATCTGGGGTAGCTGTCACACATTTCCAGGGTTGGTATCTCCTCTGCAGAAGTGGGTATAGAAGATCTGATAAGCCCATCTACTCCACTCTGGTGGGACATCATTTGGAGTACTGCATCCAGTTCTCAGGCCCCAATTGCAAGAGGGATGTGGACATGCTGCAGTGTGTCCAGAGAAGGACCACTGGGATGATAAGAGGGCTGGAGCAGCTCTGCTATGAGGACAGACTGAAAGAGTTGGGGCTGTTCAGTTTGGAGAAGAGGAGGCTCCCAGGTGACCTTCTTGTGGCCTTCCAGGATCTGAAGGGGGTCTACAAAAAAGATGGAGAGGAACTTTTTAGGCTCTCAGGGAGCGACAGGACTAGGGGGAGTGGAGCAAAGCTGGAGGTGGGGAGATTCAGACTGGACATGAGGAAAAAGTTGTTCATCATGAGAGTGGTGAGAGCCTGGACTGGGTTGCCCAGGGAGGTGGTTGAGGCCCCATGGCTGGAGGTGTTTAAGGCCAGGCTGGCTGAGGCTGTGTCCAGCTGGATCTAGCATAGAGTGTCCCTGCCCATGGCAGGGGAGTTGGAACTAGATGATCCTTGTGGTCCCTTGTTGCAGCTTCCTATCTGCTGCCGCGGGAAACATGGTCAGAGCTCACACAGAGCAGTGTGATCAAAAGCCATGCCACATGGACTCCAGGCCATTCAATGTGAATTATACCAGAGACTCTTTGTTGATTGTTCTGATTCTCATTATATAGTCTTTGATCATAGAGCACACACCTACACATTAGCATAATTAGGCAAGAACAACCTAGTCCTTTGCATAAAACCCTGCCTTGTTTTTCTCATTGACAAGATGTCCACTTATTTATCCTTTCTGCAGATAAAGTAGCCAGCAGTTGTGGGAACCAAGGCCAGCACTCAATTGTTATTATTCTTCTTCTCACATTATGTTCCCACAGTCCCTTCCAACCCTGACTGATTCTATGATACCATTTCACCTGTGATCAAATTCCCCAATCATCTCTTCTCACATCTTGCGTATTGCAACGTACTGAGTGAGAGATCTGTGGTCAGAGAATGGTGTCCACTGACTGGTCAGCCTCACAGAAACTGTTAAGGCTGAGAAGGCAGCACAGCTTCTCTAGGGTCACTCTAAAACATAGAATCATAGAGTCAACCAGTTTGGAAGAGACCTCCAAGATCATCCAGGCCAACCTAGCACCCAGCCCTAGACAGTCAACTAGACCATGGCACTAAGTGCCTCAGCCAGGATTTTCTTCAACACCTCAAGAGATGGTAACTCCACCACCTCCCTGGGCAGCCCATTCCAATGTCAAATCACCCTCTCTGTCAAGAACTTCCTCCCAATATCCAACCTATATCAGTGCAATCCAACCTTTCAGAAAGGTGGCAGATCCCTAACAAAATTTCTGGCAGGAATGCTGTCACTTGCACAGAAGTGTAATTCTTGTCTTTTTGTCTGTGCAACTTCAAATGCCTGAGTAGCACACCAAGCCAAAAGCATTGCTGGACCTGTTGTGAAGGCAAAAAATGCTGCATAGGATCTGTTCCAGCACTGGAGAGATGCACACATCTCTCAGGAGTCACATATGTGTAAACTGCTGCTCTGGGTGGGAAGCTGGACACCCACATTTTATGTCCCCTAATAGAAAGGAGGTAATATGGAGATGATCAGGATATTTGAATCCTGGATATCTCAGGCAGCCCTACCCTAAGGTTCTTCTCTGAATCATCTGATCTCATATCACCTCAGCTGTAGCTTGGTGGGTGGAGAGGAAGAGTGATGATAGCATATGTCTTCTCCAAAGGTTACACCTGACAGATTGAAAGGCCTCTTGAAGATGCAGTAGCAGCTAGAGGTTACTCAGCCTCTCACCACCTCTCACTTTCTCTTCTCCACATAAAGGGCAGTCGAGCAATTACTAAAGGAAAGGAACAAGCATCCTGCATCTGCACATGTAAGAATCCTGTTATAGCAGCATAAATCCTTAGTCAATGGCATTAAAATGCAGACTGTAAAGCACCAGCTTTTACAAAGCTAACTTTATTAGCACTGTTTAATCACAGAAAGATGTCTGGATGCTGACCACACTGGGAATATCTGTGTGCTGTTACCACTAGATTAATCACACACATCAGAGATGACATCTTCATGATCTTGGTGTGTTCAACAGGAGAGAGCCACATGTACATTCAGGGGACACCTCATCACCCTCCTCATTCACCTTGCTTAGCATGTCCCCTTTTGGGAAGAGAAGATGCAGGAAGCAACCCTGGAGAGAGAATGCTGGAATAAGGAGTGTCATCATGAAGTGTATCACAATGCAGTCTTCCAGCCATCAGGGAGGGAAGTCGCTGAGGGGAGAGTGCCACACCTCAATGCTCACTCACACTAGCAGAGTAAGAGGGTCTCTGGATGGTTTGTGCACGACATAAAAGCCACCAGATCTTGTGAAATCATAAGGGAGAGAGCAGTCAGCTGAATCCAACCAGAATCTCTTCAGTGAGTCATCAGAGAGCAGCCTGCAGTCTCAGCCAGCAGCATCCCAAGAAGGTGGAAGAGAATGGTGATGGCATCACCTGCTCTCCAGCTGGGAGGGCAAGAAAAACCAGAAAGGTGAGAAGGAGAGATGAAAAATGACTCAAGGGCTCAAAGCATCAGAGAAATGGGAAGCATAAATGACAACGATCATCCAGATGCTCAGAGCTAGGCAACTGCAAGAGATAGCCAGATTAGAAAATCAAATAAATATGTGTAGGAGTGGATATGAGATCATAGAAGCAGGGTCAGGCAAGTTCAAAAACAAGCTCAGAAAGTCCTTAACATACTATTGAGCTCCATAAGGAGTATAAGGAGCCTTTGAAAGTGGTGAAGGGACAGGGTGATCTAATATCATAGCCTGCATGCAGAGAAAAAATGGCATTGGCATAATGAAAGTCTCAGTGCACTGTTCTTGTAGCTTAGCCTCGTTTAAACCATGAATAACGACTTGGCAAACTACAACAGGTTAAAGACAGTGGGAGGGAGAGCAGAATCACATCCCTTTTGTTCAGGGAAAGGCCCACGGGGCTGGAAGGGGAGGTGGAGGTGGGAAGAGTAATGGAAGGAGATTTACAGCACTCAAGAGGAAAAAGATGTTGGGTGGTACAAATAGGAGTTGCACCAGCAAAGTTGAAACAGGGTAGGTTCTGGAGGAGGAATCATAGAATCATAGAATCAACCAGGTTGGAAGAGACCTCCAAGATCATCCAATCCAACCTAGCACCCAGCCCTAGCCAGTCAACTAGACCATGGCACTAATTGCCTCAGCCAGGCTTTTCTTGAAGACCTCCAGGTACGGTGACTCCACCACCTCCCTGGGCAGCCCATTCCAATGCCAATCACTCTCTCTGCCAACAACTTCCTCCTAACATCCAGACTAGACCTACTCCAGCACAACTTGAGACTGTGAACCCTTGTTCTGTTGCTGGTTGCCTGGCAGAAGAGAACAACCCCCCACCTGGCTACAGCCTCCCTTCAGGTAGTTGTAGACAGCAATGAGGTCTGCCCTGAGCCTCCTCTTCTGCAGGCTAAACACCCCCAGCTCCCTCAGCCTCTCCTCACAGGGCTGTGTTCCAGGACTCTCAACAGCTTCATTGCCCTTCTCTGGACACGTTCCAGTATCTCAACATATCTCTTGAATTGAGGAGTCCAAAACTGGACACAGGACTCAAGCTGTGGCCTGACCAGTGCTGAGTACAGGGGAAGAATAACCTCCCTTCTCCTACTGGCCACACTGTTCCTGATCCAGGCCCTGATGCCATTGGCTCTCCTGACCACCTGGGCACACTGCTGGCTCATGTTCAGCTACTACATACAAGTTGCCCCAGGTCCCTTTCTTCCTGGCTGCTCTCCAGCCACTCTGTGCCCAGCTTGTAGTGCTCTGGTCATCACATGACAATAATACAGCAGGTGAGGATAAGCTGAGTAGGAAAGATATGGGGACCCTGTCATGACTTTGAAATGCTGTCCCCACAGAAGAAAATAATTATATATTCAGACCCTGCCATGGCTCTGAATACCACTTACTCCTAAGTCACTACCTAGACATCTACCCTGTCCTGCAACCACAGTACTAACAGAGAGCTCCAAACACTGCAGTGCCCATGACTGTGAATGTTAAACCAAAAGTAGGCTGCAACTCAGTTTACTAAGCAAAGAAAGGTCTCCAGAGATACTGTCATTTTAGATGGAGTTTTTTGGGACAAGAGGTTACATGAAATGCCTTTTAAGACAGCTAACAATTGCTTTGCTTGTCACAAGAAAAAGAAAACATTCATTTGGGACTCCATGAAAGAGTAGTTTGGAGGTCATAATTTTATGTTGACAATCTTCTGATGTAAAAGCAGAATGGCTAATGAAGAATGAACATAAAAAATCCTTGGGGATTGCAAATGAATCTCAGTACTTTAAACTGGCCCTGGTACATAGTCTTGCAGTGTGTCATATGATGCATACATATACATCCTGCTACCAGCATCTTATCAAACTGAGATGACAAACAGGAACACATCATAGAATCAACCAGGTTGGAAGAGACCTCCAAGACCATCCAGGCCAACCTAGTACCCAGCCCTAGCCAGTCAACTAGATCATGGCACCGAGTGCCTCAGCCAGGCTTTGCTTCAACACCTCCAGGGATGGAGACTCCACCACCTCCCTGGGCAGCCCATTCCAATGCCAATCACTCTCTCTGGCAACAACTTCCTCCTAACATCCAGCCTATACTTTCCCCCGGCACAACTTGAGACTGTGTCCCCTTCTTCTGTTGCTGGTTGCCCGGGAGAAGAAACCAACCCCCACCTGGCTACAGCCTCCCTTCAGGTAGTTGTAGACAGCAATGAGATCTGCCCTGAGCCTCCTCTTCTCCAGGCTAAACACCCCCAGCTCCCTCAGCCTCTCCTCATAGGGTTTGTGTTCCAGACCTCTCACCAGCTTTCTTGCCCTTCTCTGGACACATTCCAGCACCTCAACATCTCTCATGAACTGAGTGGCCCAGAACTGGACACAGGACTCCAGTGCTGTAGTAACATGGCCCTGATTTACAAAAACAAACACTGCCTAGCTGTGCTGCTGCTATAAGAGAGGCAAGCTTCTGTTTGTTTCTCATTTGGGAAAGAAGTGACATTGATATCAGGCGAGAGATTAGCATGTGTTCCTGCATAGGAAGAGCAGCAGTGATGGAAAATATCCCTTACTCCCAAATGACAGGGATGAGTATATCTAATTAAAAAATAATCTTTCATTGTCTGCCAACTCAATCTAAGTTTCAATATACAAACCCAGCAATTACAGGAAGCAGATAATCGGTTATGCATTCAAAAGGCTTCCTGCTGAATTATGTGTCCTTTAATTATATGTACACTTTCAAAACAAAGATTGGGGTTTGTGGAAGTAAACGAGAAGGAGTAGCCAGACTAGGGATGGATTTACTTATATCCATGGCCAACAGAAACAATTTGGAGTAACAAAAGCTAATCATCCTGTTATAAACCACGTGTCACAAATATCTCTAAGAACTAACTTTCGTTGCCCTAAGGCACCTTGTGGATTCATGTTATCCTTCCAGGGTTTGAAGCATGAATATCACTGAATGTTAAGCATCAAAACCAAATGCTGAACGCTTTAAAGGTGTTGCTGGCATGCATGCAGGTGCATGTAAAAGAGACATTAGTTGGATACACGTTCTTCTGCACATATAAATGCTTAATACACAACACTTGCTGCAGAGATTTCAGTGCAGTGCTGTGTTTTTTTCAAAGCACATGAAGGATGCCAAACCTGCAGATAGTAAAATACAAGATGTGAAAGTCAGGCTTAAAATAGTCAAAGATGCAAGCTGATGCAGGCATCCTTCTTACAATAACTGTGTCCAGTTCTGGGCCCCTCAATTCAAGAGAGATGTTGAGGTGCTGGAACGTGTCCAGAGGAGGGCAATAAAGCTGGTGAAAGGCCTGGAACACAAACCCTGTGAGGAGAGGCTGAGGGAGCTGAGGGTGTTTAGCCTGGAGAAGAGGAGGCTTAGGGGTGACCTCATTGCTGTCTACAACTACCTGAAGAGAGGCTGTAGCCAGGTGGGGGTTGGTCTCTTCTCCCAGACAACCAACAACAGAACAAGGGGACACAGTCTCAAGTTGTGCTGGGGGAGGTCTAAACTGGATATTAGGAGGAAGTTGTTGGCAGAGAGTGTGATTGGCATTGGAATGGGCTGCCCAGGGAGGTGGTGGAGTCACCATCCCTGGAGGTGTTCAAGCAAATCCTGGCTGAGGCACTTAGTGCCATGTTCTAGTTGATTGGCTAGGGCTGGGTGCTAGGTTGGACTGGCTGATCTTGGAGGTCTTTTCCAACCTGGTTGATTCCATGGTTCTATGATAAGCAAGACTCAGGAGCAAATGTCAATATGGCAGCACATGTTTCTGCCATCACCACTGCCTCAGCTCTCATTAAAACTCACTCTAGAGTTCATCACGACAGGTAGTGGACTGCATGCAGGCCTTCAGTCTATAAAGCTGAAAGGGGAAAACTGTGATGGAGAACTTGCAAACTGGAAAATATGCTGATTATCACAGAATCAGTCAGGGTTGGAAGGGACCACAAGGATCATCTAGTGCCAACCTTCCCTGCCATGTACCTTGACACCCTACCCTACATCAGGCTGGCCACAGCCTCAGCCAGCCTGGCCTTAAACACATCCAGAGATGGGGACTCACCCACCTCCCTGGGCAACCCATTCCAGGCTCTCACCACTCTCATGATGAACAGCTTCCTCCTCATGTTCAGGCTGAACCTTCCCATCTCCAGCTTTGCTCCATTCCCCCTAGTTCTGTCACTCCCTGATTGCCTAAAAAGTCCCTCCCCAGCATTTTTGTAGGCCCCCTTCAACTAGTGGAAGGCCACAAGAAGGTCACCTGGGAGCCTCCTCTTCTGCAGACTGCACAGCCCCAACTCTTTCAGTCTGTCCTCATAGCAGAGCTGCTCCAGCCCTCTGAGCATCCTCACAGCCCTTCTCTGGACACACTCCAGCATCTCCACATCCCTCTTTTAACAGGGGCCCCAGAACTGGATGCAGTACACCAGGTGGGGGTCTCAGCAGAGCAGAATAGAGGAGCAGAATCACCTCCCTCAACCTGCTGGCCACACTATTATTTCTTGCTGGTGCTTGTTGCAGACACCTGTTGCTGTTTCTGTCTTTCAGAGGACATTGCTAAGTATTGCTAGATCCCCCCACATACTTTTTGTGTTTTCTGCTCTGTCATACAACTCCCTCCATAAAACTTGTGGCCCTTTCCTATAAATCTGATCCTTAACAGTGATGAGAATCACTACAGCTACCTCCAAACAGATTTTTGCTGCTGGCACTACCTCTCCTTCCATGGCTGGCACTCTGTGGAACTGGGTAGCTATAAATCCAGCAGTAACACCTACAGGATTAAGCACCAAATTCGTTGTTCTGTTTTCAGAATTCTAGGTGAGGTTTTTGGTTGGGCTTTTTTGAGGCAAAAACAACCCATACACATACAAACACTATTCCTGAAGCCAGTAGGCATATTTCCTTCCAGCCCTTGGTTGGATGGAATGCCCCTGTCTGCATTAACTCACCAGTACACTCACAAAATGTGTTCCACTTCTGCAGTGCTCAGCACTGAACATGCTGCTGCTCTCCAAGACAGGTTGTAAACTGCAGAGAGTAGGTCTTCTTCATTTGCCATCTTCTGGTAGCATCCTGGGGCTAGAAAAACAAAAGGGTGACAAGGTCTTGGAAAAGAATCACTCTGATTCCACATCCACTGATGCAGAAGGTGGAGGCAGAATACAGGCTTCAGGCCAGCAACTTACTAATGCTGATTTATGGTTCCAGAAGGAAGAGAGGAATCTGGCTGCTTCATATCCAAGTTTTCCACCTTTGAGTAATCACATTGACTCAAATCCAAATAGATACCAAAATTCTCTAAAACAGTTCTTTTGAATTGCATGGTAAGGCACTACAGACTTCCCTGGAAATGTCATGCTCTGCAGCAGATTTATGTGCATCTCAGATGCTGGAGAAAAGATCACCACCAGCTTCCCACTATAGCTGTGTTTGTCCTGATCAAGTGTGAGATACGTCCATTTATCCTGCCTAATTGGATACAATTATTGACTTCCTGTGATGTAGTGGTTTGTTGGGATTTCATTTTGCAGAGACACTTGCATTTGCCAGGTTGTAGCTAGTAGTGCTGATGAGAAGAGGTTGAGGGAGCTGGGGATGTTTAGCCTGGAGAAGAGGAGGCTCAGGGGGGACCTCATTGCTGTCTACGACTACCTGAAGGGAGGCTGTAGCCAGGTGGGGTTGGTCTCTTCTCCCAGGCAACCAGCAATAGAAGAAGGGGTCACAATCTCAAGTTGTGCCGGGGGAAGTATAGGCTGGATGTTAGGAGGAAGTTGTTGTCAGAGAGAGTGATTGGCATTGGAATGGGCTGCCCAGGGAGGTGGTGGAGGCACCGTCCATTAAGGTCTTCAAGAAAAGACTGGCTGAGGCACTTAGTGCCATGGTCTAGTTGACTGGATAGGGCTGGGTGCTAGGTTGGACTGAATGATCTTGGAGCTCTCTTCCAACCTGGTTGATTCTATGATTCGATGTGTTTTGGTTCACCTGGACAGCTACTAGGGGCCAATACACTTCTCACTCTTTGTACAGGTGGGTTTTTTTTTTGTGTGTGTGAAGATGCAGAAATTCAAAGGACCTGTCTGCAAAAGGCTCCATTTTCAGCTGTTTCTGGTGCATCTTATTTGCATGAGTTCTCTGCTTAATAGGAATGAGCTTTTGGTTTTGGCCTTTATTTATCATTAAAACAGTGTGCATTAAAATTATCACAGAATAGTCCTTACTTGCTGTGAAAAGCCTTGAGTACATGGTCATTTGCAGATCTAGATAACATGAATGATGATGAGAATGGAAAGCCTTCAGTGAACAGAGTAAATTGATATGGTAGTTGACACAAAGGGGGTTTCCGAGAGTAACAAGATACAGCTCCCAGAAAGGAAGCAATGGCCTGGTCAGTTTTCCCCAGGGTTCCTGGTTTAAGAAGCAGGTTTTCATTACAGTGATGACAATGGTGCATGTGAAAGTTGTACAAGAATTGTGACAAACAGCAAGAAGGAAAGAAGGCTCAGGGCAGACCTCATTGCTGTCTACAACTACCTGAACGGAGGCTGTAGCCAGGTGGGGGTTGGTCTCTTCTGCCAGGCAACCAGCAACAGAACAAGGGGACACAGTCTCAAGTTGTGCCAGGGGAAATATGGGCTGGATGTTAGGAGGAAGTTGTTGCCAGAGAGAGTGATTGGCATTGGAATGGGCTGCCCAGGGAGGTGGGTGGTGGAGTCACTGTCCCTGGAAGTGTTCAGGAAAAGCCTGAATGAGGCACTTAGTGCCATGGTCTAGTTGATTGGCTAGGGCTGGGTGCTAGGTTGGACTGGCTGATCTTGGAGGTCTCCTCCAACCTGGTTGATTCTATGATTCTATGATTCTATTCTATGATTCTATGATGATTCATGTTTCTCTCATCCTTCAATGACTTGCTGAATCTGCTGCAATTACATGTTCACCCTCCACTTAGCTTTGGTTCAGTTTAAACTGCAAGGTCCTTGGGGCAGAAACCACACGGTCCTGTCTGGGAAGGATTTTGCACGTAGATATTAGCCAAGAAGCTCCCAAAAAATCAAGGAGAGATAATTTATCCCAGATACACCTACCCTAAGGCTCTATCACCATTATCCAATG
Organism: Pogoniulus pusillus; assembly: GCF_015220805.1. Taxonomy (NCBI): domain Eukaryota; kingdom Metazoa; phylum Chordata; class Aves; order Piciformes; family Lybiidae; genus Pogoniulus; species Pogoniulus pusillus. The sequence continues at coordinate 7,846,130 of NC_087264.1, read as the reverse complement.
TATTATTCTTAGAGATAGGCCACTGGCCTAATGGGACTCTGTTGACAAACTCTCTTGAAATTCTGAGGTTTCCTAAAGCACGATCTCCACTTATGGTGCTGCCAAATGATGAATAATTTACCACCTTATGTCAGAGTGGTTGGATCTGTGCACCATAATTGCAGATGATGTCAGCTCTGGGATTTGTCCTAAGAGGCTAAAAGCCAGTGCAGGCCCATTGTTTCTCATGCATCTTTTTAGCTCCTAGAGCAACAAGTAATGCAGAAGTACAAGTCAGAAAAAGACAACCTATAATTAGTATCCCACATGTAGTTAAAATGCTATTGAGAGAGATGGAAAGCAGCTGATTTATAATCATTGAAGCCTGACCTTGTCAGCGGTTAAGATCAGATGCAGCAAGTGAAGGATTTCACCTCCGGTAACTAAGGCTCCTGGCTTGAGTGACAAGAAGCACAAGGATGGCAGGACTATATGTCACTAAGACCACTAATTGTAACTGAGGAACTCTTCACCCAAGTAGCTCCCCATTCCTGGCTTGAAAATCTGCCTGTGTTGTACAGGAACAGCAGGGTGCAGGGTCCCATTCAGGGCAAGGAGCACTACAGACCCCTGACTCCCTCTTCTGCAAAGGACCCATTCCTAAAAGTGCTGGCAGCCAAACTATGCATACAGCACTTTCAATGCATGAGATGAAATGAGACAAATTTCCTGCTCTCTTTCTGAGTTCTGATGCCAGAGTGTAATACTAATAGAATCATAGAATCCACCAGGTTGGAAGAGACCTCCAAGATCATTCAGCCCAACCTATCACCCAGCCCTAGACAATCAACTAGACCATGGCACTAAGTGCCTCAGCCAGGCATTTTTTTAATACCTCCAGGGATGGCAATTCCACCATCTCCCTGGGCAGCCCATTCCAATGCCAATCACTTTCTCTAGGAAGAACTACCTTCTAACATCCAGCATAGACCTCCCCTGGCACAACTTGAGACTCTGTTCCCTTGTTCTTTTGCTGGTTGCCTGGCAGAAGAGACCAACCTCCACCTGGCTACAGCCTCCCTTCAGGTAGTTGTAGTTAGCAATGAGATCAAACCCTGAGCTTCCTCTCCTCTAGGCTGCGCATCCCCAGCTCCCTCAGCCTCTCCTCACAGGGCTGTGTTCCAGACCTCTTTCCAGAGCTGAAGAGAAGAAAGAGAAGTGACTGGAGAGACAGGAAGCAGATACTCAACGTGGGGATACATACAGGTTCTCTGGGTGATGAAGGCATACAGATGGGAAGATATTCCTCCTTGTGTCTAACAGGCAACTACCTTTAATTTGTCCTTCATTGAATTTAATTCAATCTTTTCTCAATTGCTTGATTCTAAGCACAAGAGTATGAAGTTCATTTAAAGCCTTTGACATGCACCTCTTTTTTTTTCCAGGGGAAGTACAATGGTGTTGCCACCCTGCAGGTTCTGACACGACAGCTCTTCCCCAGAACTGCAATGCCAAACAACAGACTGAGTCATGCCTGAGAGTGCTACCCACTGAAATTTCCCAGCAGGCTGGGATGGCTGCTTCCACCTCCCAGGCCTGAGGATGTTGCTAAAGAACAGCCTGTTGTGTGCCAATTTTTCAAGTAGCTTTCATGAAGCCAGACACAGCCCAGATGTGCCATAAAGCACAGGAATGATTTAACCCTACTCAGAACATGAGGCTCAGCCTGCTGCTGGCATTTGTGTTTAACCTGTAACTTGTTTGTGACGGGTGAGGATTTGGCTCATCACATTTAGCTGTGGGTTTACCCTGTGAGTCAAGCAGCTTTTTGGAGTGTGAAACAAAAAGGCTGATGTTCCAGCCAGAGAGAAGAACGACTTGGTCTCTGGAAGAGATGGATTGAGACTCAGGTCACTCCAGGGCTCTGGGACAGTGTCAACTCAGCAGGGATTTTGTCTTGTCATGGCTTTTTTGTCTGACCAGTTGTTTCCCCTGTAAAACTACCCTAGGCACAGAGAGCTGGTTTCCATACACCTTTACATGAACTGGTAATCAAGTAGTCATGCTAATTACCTGACCTAGTACAGTACTGGTAATCAAGTAGTCATGCTAATTACCTGACCTAGTACAACGGGAACTGCAGTATAAAGGTTTCATTAATGCTCTATTTGCTACATGAGTGTTGCAAGGCTCTGTTGCAATGAGAATTCAGGGGCTGGCACCCTGGCCCTGAACACAGTTCCTGCATGAGAGCTGTAAATGGTTTGGAAATAGCCACGAGGAATACTAGCATGAGAGAAAGGAGAAGGCATTTCTTGCACAGCTTGGAGTCATTTTGGGTTTTACTTGAAAATCTTGGAAAATGGAAGGTGGTGTCAGGGCATCCTGTGGTGCAGTTATTCAGAAGACCTTTAAGTCAGATTTTTAAAGCACTTGGGAGTCATTTGAACAAGAGGAACAGGGTACACTTGAAGTCTCAGAGAGAGCAAAGAGTTTGGGCTAATGTTAGCTGATGCAAAAGAAGTATATGTGGCCAGCAGGTTGAGGGAGGTAATTCTCCCCCTCTACTCTGCTCTGCTGAGATTGCACCTGGAGTACTGAATTCAATTCTGGAGCCCCAATTGCAAGATGAATGTGGAGATGCTGGAGCATGTTCAGAGAAGGGCCACGAGGATGATCAGAGGGCTGGAGCAGCTCTGCTATGAGGACAGACAGAAAGAGTTGGGGCTGTTCAGTCTGGAGAAGAGGAGGCTCCCAGGTGGCCTTCTTATGGCCTTCCAGTATCTGAAGGGGGCCTACAAAAAAGCTGGGGAGGGACTTGTTAGGCTACCAGGGAGTGACAGGACTAGGGTGAGTGGAGCAAAACTGGAGGTGGATAGGTTCAAACTGGATGTGAGGAGGAAGTTGTTCATCATGAGAATGGTGAGAGGCTGGAATGGGTTGCCCAGGGAGGTGGTTGAGACCCCGTGGCTGGAGGTGTTTAAGGCCAGGCTGGATGAGGCTGTGGCCACCCTGATCTTGGGTAGGGTGTCTGTGCCCATGGCAGGGGAGTTGGTACTAGATGATCCTTGTGGTCCCTTCCAACCCTGACTGATTCTATGGTTCTAAGTACAGCCATGGTGGAAGCCTAAGAAGAAAAGCTCCTTTGGGAACCCTAGCCTTGGCAGACCAGAGGAGCTGCAAGAAAGAAGAGACTTCTGGAATTATGCTGGAGGAGGACATGAACCTGACTTATCAGACAGAGCAATTCAGGAGGATCTGATACTATTCTAAGCAAAGAGAACTCACAGAGACCTCCCTCTCACAACGGTTTGCAAGGGAGCAGTCATTGAGGAAAATCCTTTGCCCTGTCCAGCCCCACAGTAAGTGGGGTCATGAACCAGAGGTCATTTCCATCACCACTACTCAGTCATCAGTGTGTCTCTCTGGAGTGATCCCATAGAGAGGTGAAGGCTGTCACAGATCCTAGCTACATTCCAGCACTTCATTCTGCACCAGGGACCTAAAAAAAGAACACTCCCTTTCCATGCATTTTCTGGTGTGAAACAACATTCTTCTCAATGCAAAACATTGGCTTCTGTCAAAAAATGAAGCCCTCCCAATAATCACCTTAGAAACAATAAAGAGAGGAACATTTTTAAGTGAGACAAGTAACTTTCAATATATCCTGTCATTTTAAAGTGCAATATTTCACAGTTTAGAAGCATAAATAGACCATCACAAGCCACTGCTATACCCATGGGAACTGCAGAGTGGACTCCTTAGTGCCTCAAAGCTGTCTGTAAACCAGCCTGTAGTGTATCCTCCCAGAGACCTTTCAGCCCTCCATTGAGGCAGTGCAATGAGGCAACAAGAGAAGGCAGAAGAGAGACCATGGCATGACCCAAGAAATGCAGTTATACCTCCCATAAAGCCCTGAAAAAGCAGGTACTCTCCTACTGAGTTGCAAAAATACATTTTCACTTGGGTTGGCTCAGCTTCAAATGAGGTATTTTGATTTTCTACTCCCACTTTGACTTCCAGAAAGAAAAAAAGGAAAAAAAAAATCTAAGTTTTTCCATAGTCAATAATATCCAATGGCAACCTTTAAAAGAAAAAATACATTCATCTTCAGTTACATTTTCATCATGATAGATAAACAGATACATAGTTAAGAGATACACTAGTAACCGCTTATCACACACCATCAGAGTGAATGGATCACAAGATGAGGAGTGGGGGAAAGAAGACCCTCCCAGTACAAGAGATGCAAAAGAAGGTTTGTGACCATCTGAGAAACCTGAACCTACTTAAGTCTATGGAACCTAATGAGATGTGTCCAAGTCCTGAGGGCCACGAGCATGATCACAGGGCTGGAGCAGCTCTGCTATGACAACAGATTGAAACAGTTGGGGCTGTTCAGTCTGGAAAAGAGGAGGCTCACAGGTGACCTTCTTGTGGCCCTTCAGTATCTGAGAGGAGCCTACAAAAATGCTGGGGAGGGACTTTTTACTTTTTAGGCTCTTAGGGAGTGCCAGGACTAGGGGGGATAGAGCAAAGCTGGAGGTGGGTAGGTTCATCCTGGATATGAGGGGCAAGTTGTTGAGCATGAGAGTGGTGAGAGCCTGGAATGGGTTGCCCAGGGAGGTGGTTGATGCCCCATGGCTGGAGGTGTTTAAGGCCAGGCTGGATGAGGCTGTGGCTAGCCTGATCTAGCATAGGGTGTCCCTGGGCATGGCAGGGGGTTTGGAATTGGATGATCCTTGTGGTCCTTTCCAAGCCTAACTGATTCTATGATTCTATCAATTGGCTGATGTAGTTGTCAAGCCATTCTTTATAATATTTGAAAATCATAGCAGTCAAGCTGGGAAAAGGGAAATGTTCAAGTCCAGTCCTGTAAAGGGTAGAAAGGACAACTCTGGGAAGTACTAGCCTGCCAGACTGACATCATGGAGCACATCCTCCTAGAAAATATGCTAAAATACATGCAGGACAGGGAGGGGACATGAAACAGCCAGTATGGCTTCACCAAGAGTAAGTCCTGCCCAACCAATTTAGTGGGCATCAGTGGAATGATTAGGGGAGGTATAGCCTGGATGTTAGGAGGAAGTTCTTCACAGAGAGAGTGATTGGCATTGGAATGGGCTGCTCAGGGAGGTGGTGGAGTTGTTATCCCTGGAGGTGTTGAAGCAAAGCCTGGCTGAGGCACTTAGTGCCATGGTCTAGTTGACTGGCTAGGGCTGGGTGCTATGTTGGACTGGATGAGCTTGAAGGTCTCTTCCAACCTGGTTGATCCTATAAACTTCCCAAGATAAATATCATATAAATTCCAGAATTTCATCTGGGAAGACCTCAATCATTGCAACTGTACCTTGTCTTACTAACAGGGTAGCACAAGATGGTGGAAGCCTCTTAATATTTGAGACTTGACAGTCTGTTTATGTTCTACAATGAGATATTTTCCTTTGACAATAAGAAGAGCAAGTTCACAGCTTGTGATATTGTGTGGAGCCTGGAAACTCTTCTGCACTTTTAAACATCAAGATATACTCTTATAAGAACAGTGGGTTTCCTTAAACCTACTAAATACATCCTCTTAATTATTAGTCTGACTGTTACATGCCTGAGAATGCAAAGGCTTAAATCCTCATATCTAATTAAAGCTACATATGGAGAGAACATAGCATCACAGTATCATCAAGGTTGGAGGAGACCTCACAGATCATCAAGTCCAACCCTTTACCACAGAGCTCAAGGCTAGACCATGGCACCAAGTGCCACGTCCAATCCTGCCTTGAACAGCTCCAGGGACGGCGACTCCACCACCTCCCCAGGCAGCCCATTCCAGTGTCCAATGACTCTCTCAGTGAAGAACTTTCTCCTCACCTCCAGCCTAAATTTCCCCTGGCACAGCTTGAGGCTGTGTCCTCTCATTCTGGTGCTGGCCACCTGAGAGAAGAGAGCAACCTTCTCCTGGCCACAACCTCCCCTCAGGTAGTTGTAGACAGCAATGAGGTCACCCCTGAGCCTCCTCTTCTCCAGGCTAAACAATCCCAGCTCCCTCAGCCATCAGATTAGGAAGAGGGAGCAATCTATCTTAGCAAAAACCAGCAAGTTTGCTGTTTTATCTGTTTTGAAGCAAGCAAAGTAGTCTTTTAAATATGAAGAAGAGGACAAGAAGTGTGGTATGTACCAGTCCTACCAGTCAGTGGTAAAACTAATTACAGAAGAAAGCAAAACCAGGCAAATAATACAGTGCTACTTTTGCAACCAAGAGAAATAAGCAACAAAAGTTGACTAAGATTAAACCAAAAACTCCAATACACATCACAAGTATTTCTTATTAATCTCTAATTCCAGAAGCCCTTCTTTCTCTGTGTTGTGCTAATTGTCTTATATCCAAGACCTCTGCCCCCCTGCCAGTTATTTGCTCTTCTTTGAAAGGCTTCTCTATTCTAGAAGAGAAATGTCAGCCCAGCATGGAAATAATTTAGCAGCAAAAGAACTGAGGGATTTCCAGTTTTGATTCACTATAGCTCTAAATGCTGTCTTTTCAGTAATGGGTGTTGGGTTATTTAACACCACTGATGTTTGGTGGTAGTATCAACAGAAAGAAGTATCAAAATAATTTCAAAGTGAGTATGAAGACATGTAAAGGGTTGGAGGTTTTTTGGTACTTTAGAAACAAAAGCCACTTTCAGAACAAAGTTCACAAACAAGGGCTTGCATAAAAGATAAAAGTAGACGTCAGACTGAAAGAGTTGGGGCTGTTCAGTCTGGAGAAGAGGAGGCTCCCAGGTGACCTTCTTGTGGCCTTCCAGTATCTGAAGGGGGCCTACAAAAAAGCTGTGGAGGGACTTGTTAGGCTATCAGATACTGAGAGGACTAGGGGGAGTGGAGCAAACCTGGAGGTGGGGAGGTTCAGACTGGCTGTGAGGAGGATGTTGTTCATCATGAGAGTGGTGCGAGGTTGGAATGGGTAGCCCAGGGAGGTGTTGAGGAGGTGTTTAAGGCCAGGCTGGATGAGGCTGTGGCCAGTCTGATCTAGGGTAGTGTGCCCCTGTCCATGGCAGGGAGGTTGGAACTAGATGATCCTTGTGGTCCCTTCCAACCCTGACTTTTTCAATGATTCTATGAACCCTAACTAAATAAATTAGGTGTTGGGATTTTTTTTATGTCATCTGCTAAACTTAATGTGGCATGGTCTTGGCTCCAAGCCTTGTAAGTTCAAGCATGTTATATATGCAATATTCAGATGAATATTCAGGAGGCAGCATGCCTCTGCCCCTTCTCTCTGGACAAATGGATGGAAATCACCTTGATGGATTTTTGCCTAGTCCAGGAAAACATTACAATCAAAATCTGAAAGCATTCTTCAAAAAGTGGTAGAGGAAGGACTGAGGTGGGCACTTTGCTTACACTTTCTTGAACAGTCAGCCACATGCTGATCTCATGCCCACAGTCCCTCTCCCTCTGTTCATTAAACACCTCCCTCAAAGGAAGATGCATAAAGTATCTGCTTTAAGGCATCTAGGTCACATCAAATCACCCAGAGAGGGCATCTTTTCTAGCAAAATACCATCTGGTCACATTGAGGCCACAAGCTTCCCTCTTCATAACAACTGATACAAAGGATTTGCAGACCTATGGAAATCACAGAATCATAGAATCAACCAGGTTGGAAGAGACCTCCAAGATCATCCAGTCCAACCTAGCACCCAGCCCTAGACAATGTAGACAGGTGGGGATTGGTCTCTTCTGCCAGGCAACCAGCAATAGAACAAGGGGACAGAGTCTCAAGTTGTGCCGGGGAAAGTATAGGCTGGATGTTAGGAGGAAGATCTTCACAGAGAGAGTGATTGACATTGGAACAGGCTGCCCAGGGAGGTGGTGGAGTTGCCATCCCTGAAGGTGTTGAAGAAAAGACTGCATGAGGCACTTAGTGCCATGGTGTAGTTGACTGGCTAGGTCTGGGTGCTAGGTTAGACTGGATGATCTTGGAGGTCTCTTCCAGCCTGGTTGATTCTACGATTCTATGAACTAGACCATGGCACTAAGTGCCTCATCCAGGCTTTTTTTGAACACCTCCAGGGACAGTGACTCCACCACCTCCCTGGGCAGCCCATTCCAACGCCAATCACTCTCTCTGTGAAGAACTTACTCCTAACATCCAGCCTATACCTGCCCTGGCACAACTTGAGACCATGTCACCTTCTTCTATTGCTGCTTGCCTGGGAGAATAAAAAACAATAAATAAAGTATTGAACATCTTTTCTCTCACTTATCCCTACTACATTTTCCCTACACACATTCCTGCATCTCAGGGAGTGAGCTGAGCCCTGTTTGCAAGTCTCTGCCTGTGTATGTATTTTTGGACTTCTTCACTTTATTGTTTGAGCCTCTCTACTGAGCGATAATGAACTCCCAATCGTTGACCGTATGCCGGTGAGGACAACTTCATATCTCTCTGCAAACAGGCAACTGTGCAGCATCAGCATTACATATCATTATGATGCAGCTACAGTACTTCAGCCCTTTCCTGTACTTTGATCAGCAAAGATTAATTACCCTTGACTGAATTATTAGTGGTGATTAAACCTAACAGAAAATAAATGGGACTGCAATATTACTGGGTTATAATTTCACCATCATGGTCATTTGCAAGCAATTTCCTTATGCACATTTTTTTTCTTAATCATTATTCTCTACCTTTTTTTATCATGTATTAATTAGAGGGAGACAGCTAGGACACAATACCATATTGTACATTACATGACATATGCAAATCATGTGTGAAGCCCACACAAAGCAGTGTGTACAAAGCTCAAGCTGACTTGGGCGAAACTTTAATTGAAGTCAGTGAAGGTTTCCTTGTAGTCAGTTGTGATCTTTGTACATGCAGCTGCACATGAGCTTTGCATATGATTTGCATATGTCATGTCATCTTGACCCAAGATTTGATCAATTGGTTTACAGGGTCAATCTCCATTAAAGCTACAACTTAGAGTGATTTCCTATGAATTCTGCATGTGATAAATATTAAATGAGGAACTTAGTGCAATCACAGTACAGCCAGGCAGGAGCATTAGACAGCTCTTCCTTGGAGACTTCATACATCCAACCCTCACAACTCTCTTCTGTGTTACTCTGTTCACATATTACATGTGAAGAGGCAACAAAGGCAGACTCGAGAATGTGATCAGGGATATGTGGCAACCTGACATGTCCCTTTAGAGTTCTGACAGCACTGTCAACCTTACTATCTTTCTAGGGTAGCTCAGCTCTCAGAGCATCACATCCCTGCCTTTCTCTTTAGCACTTTTGTAGAACAGGTATCCCCAGATCACAGAATCACAGAAACACAGAATTTCTTAGAATGGAAAAGACCTTCAAGATCATTGAGTCCAATCCCTGGAGGTGTTCAAGAAAAGACTGGATGAGGCACTTGGTGCCATGGTCTGGTTGACTGGCTAGGGCTGGGTGATAGGTTGGAGTGGATGATCTTGGAGATCTCTTCCAACCTGGTTGATTTCATGATTCTATGATTCACACTGACAAGTCCTTGACTAAAGCAAATCCCTCAGCACAACATCTAACCACTATGAATTGCTATGGCTGGAAAGGACCACCAGGATGATCCAGTCCAAGATGTTTTATTTACCTTTTTTTCCTCCAGCACATATTTTTTTCAGTAGGAAAAAAAAAAACCCCAAACCCCAAACCATTATTTTTTGCAACACCAACCCTCACCACCCATATCTGTCCAAGAAGGAAATAAATTTTTCACAGCAGGCTGTTCATTCCCCAGTCAGTAGTCTCTGGAAAGAGAAGGAATTGCTGGAACAAGTCCCCTTTCACATAATGACAGTCCACGGTTTTGCAGTCTGTGCAAGCCTCGGTCTTGGCTTGAGCCACAAGGTCACACATTAATTAGTCCAATCTTCCTCTTTGGTCAAAGTTTTTCTTGTTCACAACAACTGATGGCTAAGTTTTTACTGCCTTATTCTCAAGGAATTCTGATGGCAGGCTGTGAATACCATGGTGAGCACTACGGTTTTAAACTACTCTAATGTAACTCAAGCCTGAAAGTGCCTGCTTCATCTCTCAGAATACCACTTAATGGTCTCCTGCAGACCCTACCATTACCTGGGAGGCCTCAGAGCTCCTCCAGCAGGATTGACTCCAGAACCAGAAATAACCAGCAATGATTTTTTTTTCTGAGTATAAAATCTCTTCTGTAAACCAGCAAATATCTTGCTTTTCATAAGAATGCAATAAGGTCAATAAGAAGCCTTCCAAGCCAGTACTGCCAGGGTGACCAGTAGTAAACAGGCAAGAAAAAGAAAGTGTTGGGTTTATTTATTTTTATCTCTTCATTTGAAAGGAATGCCATTCTCAGTACCTGAACAAATACAAGCATTTTGTTCACGTTTCTAGCTCTGGATGAATTACATGCAGTCAGTAGGAATTACTTTCTTTCTTCGACTTTCAGAGGTGAGAAAAGAACTGCACCTCCACCATGGTTAAACCTTTTGCTTTTCCATCACCAAGATCCCTCAACCATCATTTCTGGATAGGCATCATGCAAAACTGTAGTGGTAGATTTGATGGGGCAAACATGGGCTTACCCATGCCCAGGCATGTTCCCCCTGCCTCCCCTCTCCTTCTGTGCTGGGGGAAGCAACCATGGGAGGGGAGGGCCCTAGCTTTACCTAATATTTTGAACCTTGGCAAAGTGCCATTCTGATTGGCTAATCTATATCCAATACCCCATTAGTCTCGGGCTGGATATTGACAAAAGGGATAAGCAAGTAGCACAGGGGCTGCTGCCACCTCATTTTGCATCCTGAATTTGCCTGGAGAGCTTACCAGGAACAAGCTCCAAATGCCTGCGCGGTTGGCCTGCATAGCTCCAGCATGACATTGTGCTGAGGCTGCACATGGCAAGACATCCTGCCTGCACCTGAAAGTCTCCTGCTAAGTCCTGACAGATCCTTCAGAGGAACCAGGAGACAAGGTCAGCAATTGTCTGCCTCCTTTCCCCAGAAGTCTGGGAAGAATCAAGTCTCAGCAGCCAACAAGGGGAGAGTTCCACATTGTCTGAGTTATACTTTGTGAGTAAATACTTAAAAGCCTCTTCCAGTATAATATTTGCATTTGCCACTTTAAGAAATAAGTGCTCAAGTTTTGCCTGTTCCCTGTGTGTGTAAATTTCCAACCTGTGCATTTTTTGAACCTTGACAATAAGTTGCTCCCAGGCAACCAGCCTCAGAACAAGGGGACAGAGTCTCAAGTTGTGCTGGGGTAGGTCTAGGCTGGATGTTAGGAGGATGTTCTTCACAGAGAGAGGGATTTGCATTGGAATGGGCTGCCCAGGGAGGTGGTGGAGGCACCGTCCCTTGAGGTCTTCAAGAAAAGACTGGATGAGGCACTTGGTGCCATGGTCTAGTTGACTGGCTAGGGCTGGGTGCTAGGTTAGACTGGATGATCTTGGAGGTCTCTTCCAACCTGGTTGATTCTATGATTCTAAGTTTTCAGTCAAGTTTTAATGTTAATAAAGAGTTTTCATAATTATTAACTATCATCACCTGGATATCAACATTGATACAGATTATTAATGTCAGCCTGAGAAATTTTGCTGTTTAAATCTGTGGTATTTGGGAAACCAGTCACAAAAGTGGCTTTTCCTTCAGCAAAATCAACACATCATTTCACAGTGCCACAAGAAAGAACAAGCTCTGTAAACTACAGGGGCCCACAGATGACAAAAGCAACCCCTCCATTTGACACTACGGTGTGTAAGTCAGCCCTGTATTTATTTAAATGCTCAGATAAGCTATTTGTGACTCTGCCAGAGCGATAGATCCGAGACTGTACATTAATATACAGGCATGCACACGTATGCACCCAGACAAGTGCACGCTGTGGATCAAAAAAGGCATCTGGCTGTCAAACATGAAAAGAAAACAAAAGGTGTAGTTGTCAGCTGTCTCCCTTGGACACCTGGAGCCACAACTAATGCAGGCATCTGAAAGGCACCTCCAAGCGTCTGCCATGGCTGCAGCTTTCATGTCAGGCAGAAACTTCTTCCAAAGGCAGCTTAAAAGCCCACCAAGTTTGATTTGATGTCTCTTGCCTCTCCTGAGCCCCATGGCAAAGAGATCTGGGCAGTGAGGATTAGTTTCTCACTTTTGGTGTTGTTTCCTTTTCTGCAGCTCAGAGGCTTTTCAAATTAGTTTGGCCACAGTTCCCCATTTGCTTATGCATTAGGTGTGCACATCTGTAGTCAGAAGAGATGTGATTTTGTACCAGTGCCTCTTTTTTTCTTAGCAATCCTGCTGAAATAAGAAAAATAAATACATGCCAGTCTGTCTGAATCTCATGCTTTGAGAAGCAGTTCTTGTCCTTGCTACCTCCTCTGCATCAGTCACCTCTCAGCAGATGGTACTTAGCCTGAGCAGACTGGCATGTGCACAGCCCAAGGCCTGCCCTTCATGGAGCAAGACCCTCAGGATTCAGCTGCCCTTCCTCAACAGCTTTCTGTGAGGAACAGCTGCCATTGCTGCACCTTGCTGGGTGTCAGAGAAGAAGGGCAAGCAGCTGTTTCAGAGATGCTGCTGGCACTGATGGAGGAAGATGCCAGCAGGCAGTTCTGAAGCTACAATACATGCTGTATACTGCTGCTGAGAGCTTGGATGTGCCTCTGCCAATCTGTCCTGCTCTTTCCTTGAACCAGTCCTAGGCTTGGGAGTTCTTTGAGCCCTTTGATCCCTCTAGATAATGAAGTAAATCCCCCTGCTGCTCTGTAGAGCCAGACAAGACAGAGCTGTATTGTACTTGTCCCAGTTTTTATCCCTCTAGAATTGGTGGCATCTCCCCATCTGGAGCTGGCAGGAAGGGCAAACAGCCTGTGGATGCACAGGAGATCAGTAACAGCGTGTGATGGCAGCCACATCCTCCCAGGGCTCACTCGACCCAGGGGATGTGGCTTTTTGGCCTCACAGTACACATGCAACTGTGCAGAATACTGCTGTTCTCCTAGTGCCCAAGGGCTGGCAGTGATCACCTCTTCCAACGGATGAGAACTCTCCAGCCAGAACAGGATGCAGAAACACATGCATACTTCTCCTGAACAGAGCAGATTTTCATCCAGGGGACTTTCCTTGTCTTCACAGAAAGCCTTAGGAACCTGCATCCTCCAGACACGTTGGTTCAAGGTATTTTCACTGTTAAAGCAATTGTTTCTCTTTTATCTTCAGGTATTAAATCTAGTGCTGGTAAAGAGGCTTGTGGAAACAATACAAATCTGCACATCAGAAATGGGTTATGTTCTAGCAGAGGAAAACAAATTGGGTTATTTACTTTGAGCATCATTATCCTGAATTTAGAGTTCAGTACTCCAAACCCTATTTTTGGTGCATTACATGCTCAGCTTGGATATGGTGGCATAGCTCCTTTGAACTCATGAAGCTAAGCACAAGACACAGATGTGTCTGAAAGAGAATATAATGGAACAAAACCCTACCTGGTCCTTAAGTGAATGGACTGAGGAAGGAAGAGAGGTGCCAAGAGAAATCTTTGTGTTACCACCTCTCAGACAGAGAAAGCAGAGCAATTTCAAGCAGGTCTGGAAGCCCCAGTCATTTTATTTTGCAGGGGGATCCTCATCCCATCTGCAGTGCCAGAACACATGCTGGGAACGTTTTAACTGGGAACTGGCACATAGGCCTTGAAGAAGCTGTTAATTCTCACTACAGATAAGAAGCTACACCCTCTCCGTGCCAGGGCCGTAAGAAAGAGAGACAACCTCATTCCCTAGAGTGTGTTATTATCCCCCCCAATATTATTATTCCTCAAATTCCATAATATTCAAGATATTATTATTCCTTCAAAGCCTTGTCAGCATGAAGCTGCTTGTAATCCAATCCCCATCGTATAGCAGCCAAAGACAGAGCCACCCTGTGAGCTATTTGGCTCATCTCTAGAGAGCAGAGGCCCCTGGCAGCTGCAGGCTTTATCAAACTGAACAGCTCACAGGGGTGAGCAGACAGACCAGGGCTGAGATACGGGCATAACTGCCCAGCACTTTGAATGGACTCAACTCCTAATGTATCTGAAACGTGTGAGGTTTTAACCCCCCTCTGCTCCCCTTCAGCACCATCCCAAAGGTACACCACTGCCTGGAGCAATGAGACAGTGGTGGAGATGCACATGACTCCTCGCATCAAAGCCCCAAGTCCCAGTTAAGCCTGCACCAGGACTGCTTATTCCAGTCACTTTTAGCCTTTGATCACAAAACTGATGCAGATGATATAAAAAAAGGCAGCAATCTTTGCAGGCACTCTCACCTCCCCTTCAACTCCTGAGCCAGGCTGTCCTCCCCAGGGAAAGAAGACAGAGGACTTGAGGGCAGATTTGCCTCTCTTGCACATCTACAGTGATTGCACAGATGTCTGTGGAGTTATTTCAGGTTTGGACTTGTGTAAAAGAGATCAGCTTCTCGTTGGACAACTCTTGCTTGGGGCAACAATTAGTTTTGCTCTCCTAACAGTTGCTTCAGAAACTCCAGATCACTCACACCATCTCTTTGCAAAGCGGAGCCAGGACGACTTCATCTGACAAGGCATCTTAAGCAGCTATTCAGTAGTACAAAGTGAGACTGAGCTGTCCTACAGAAAATCGGACCTATTTCTGAATTGGCTCCTAGCAAAGGTGGGGGGGGGGGGGGGGAGGGGAAGCAACACTACAAGGTCAGAGAGGCAAGGAAAGCTTTGGGTGTTCATATCCCACCTAAACGCAGTCTCTGTCCTTCAGTGGTTTGTGACAAGAATAGAAATTGCTTCAGTGCTAAAGCTACAAAGCCTCATGTTTTAAAAAACATTGCTTCTTGCTTATTCAAACTCACTCTGGGTCTGCTGCTATCCTGCTAGAAAGTGAAAACCCAGCATTTTTCTTCTCCTTTATTTTCCTCAGATTCAGCCAGTGGAAATTTAGCAGCCCAGATGTACTCAGGCATTTTGAAGTCAGGCTGTGATTCTTGCTACCTGATCCCACTCGTCTGGCATCTGGCACAGTCCTGCTTTTGTTTCCTATGACTTAAGCATCAGGCTTTACTGATGTGTGGCCATATTTTGCTCAGCCCTGCGGGTCAAGTGAATTTCGTGTCTGTATTGGTTCCCAAGGGGCCAAGAAGGCAGTTGGGTATAAGCTCTCACATAACCTCTTCTTCTGCAGCCAACTTTCCAAACGGCTCTTATTGCTCCTCATGTTCACTGAGGGGCCTTTATTTAACTTGGCAACTGCTGACACTTTTCATGTCCATTTCCGCTCCCTCCTTTTGAAGTGTAAAGTATCTCTGGATATTGGCAAACAGGACAATTTGGGTATTGCTGAGGGCCCCTAGCCTGACTTCCCCCCACCTTCTACAATCATACAGGCTTCATTGACTATCTTTCCTCCACCCCCTGCTTTTAATTTGTTCAAGTAGCCTGAACATACACAAGTCAGTAATTTGACCACGTACAATCAGACAGTGCAGCTTTCAGTATCGTTAGTCTTTGCCCTGGCTCCTTGCTGATTTAATGTACAAATTCATTGTGTTGCAGAAGAGGTCCTCATTCAGTATAGTGTTTCAGCACACAAAAAGTGTTCCAGTGTTTCAGAAGCAGAGCTCTTTGCTGAAGAAGGACCAGGCTCCTCAAACTACACTCTGGAGGTAGGAGAAAGATTAGGCACAACACCCTTCCCGGCTCATGTGGTTTGCAGCAGCAGCACTCAATGTTCAAGACAGCCATAGAACCAATCAGGTTGGAAGAGACCTCCAACATCATCCAGTTCAACCTAGCAACCAGCTCTAGACAATCAAATGGACTGTGGCACTAAGTGCCTCAGCCAGGATTTTCTTCAACACCCCTAGGAACAGTGACTCCACCACCTCCCTGGGCAGCCCATTCCAATGCCAATCATTCTCTCTGTGAAGAACTTCTCCTAATATCCAGCCTAGACCTCCCCTGGCACAACTTGAGACTGTGTCCCCTTGCTCTATTGCTGTTGTCTGGCAGAAGAGACCAACCCCCACCTGGCTGCAGCCTCCCTTCAGGTAGTTGTAGACAGTAATAAGATCACCCCTGAGCCTCCTCTTCTCCAGGCTGCACACACCCAGCTCCCTCAGCCTCTCCTCACAGGGCTGTGTTCCAGGCCCCTCACCAGCTTTGTTACCCTTCTCTGGACATGTTCCAGTATCTCAACCATGCAATATTTGGAAGGAGTCAAGTTTAAGATGTGTATGAGTCCACAGCACACTCATTTGGTTCAGCCAAATCACATGGGCAGGAACTGGGCTCTGTCAGAGATACCAACCCTGTGGCATCCTCCATAAAAGAACATGCATTTACAAGAGAATGGGCAAATGTGGTCTCAAAGTGAGCTTGCATCTATGCTTACCTGAAAGCAGGCAGCTTACTGCTATGCACACAGTCTTTGCTAGGGATGCTTCCCACTTCAAGTACCATCATGCTGTCACTCTTGGGACAGATGTATCATTGTTGCAGCACCTAAGCAAGAATATTCCATGATATGAGATCTCTAAGTCTTGGCAGCACCAGTCCTGCCAGCAGTACCACATGCCAATCTTTATCCCATATACGCTGCACAGCTACAAAAGCTGAATCTCTGTATTGGCCCAGCATAGCACCTCACGGTTTTCCCTTTCCATTCACTGCCTCTCCATACTTCTGCCCTACTTCTACCCTTGTTCTTCACCATGAGCGTGGTGTGACCCTGGAATGGGTTGCCCAGGGAGGTGGTTGAGGCCCCATCCCTGGAGGTGTTTAAGGCCAGGCTGGATGAGGCTGTGGACAGCCTGCTCTAGGATAGGGTGTCCGTGTCCATGTCCATGGCAGGGGTGTTGGAACTAGATGATCTTTGTGGTCCCTTGCCTCTGTCAAATTCCTGATTCCTGCTGTAAATAGACATTTTGTAAAGTAATTTCACAACCACATACAAAGGACTTGTGTAGGTTAACTGTATATAAGTTGGGGGGGGGGGGGGATTTTCTTTGTATATAATATTAAATTATTTAAACTCTTTCAAATTTGGCCTCATATTTCATAGAATCATAGAATCAACCAGGTTGGAAGAGACCTCCAAGATCATCCAGGCCAACCTAGCACCCTGCCCTATCCAATCAACTAGACCATGGCACTAAGTGCTTCAGCCAGGCTTTTCTTGAAGACCCCCAGGGACGATGCCTCCACCACCTCCCTGGGCAGCCCATTCCAATGGGAAATCACTCTCTCTGTGAAGAACTTCTTCCTAATATCCAGCCTAGACCTACCCTGACACAACTTGAGACTCTGTCCCCTTGTTCTATTGCTGGTTGCCTGGGAGAAGAGGCCACCCCCCACCTGGCTACAATGCCCCTTCAGGTAGTTGTAGACAGTAATAAGATCACCTCTGAGCCTCCTCTTCTCCAGGCTAAACAGGCCCAGCTCCCTCAGCCTCTCCTGATAGGATTTGTGCTCCAGGCCCCTCACCAGCTTTGTTGCCCTTCTCTGGACATGTTCCAGCACCTCAACATTTAATCCCCTGAAGCCCAAATGAAATGCCTTCACAACATCCCTTCCAAACCTGACTGATTCTATGATACTAAAAGAAACTCTAAGAGTAAACTACAAAGAACTGCAGCTGAACAACACATGCCCAGTAAAATAGACATGGTGGAGCCAAGGTCTTGCCTCTTTCCTCAAACATGCAAAGTGCAGAGGAATTGGTCAAGGCCACAGCTACTGCAGGCTAATAGGAGCATGGTTTAATGTGGGGCATACTATATCACACACAGGCAGAGGAGTTCAGGACTCTGCACTCTATTTCTTTTCTAGCCAGAAAACTGTTCAGTTTGCTGCATCACTGACAAAAAGTTATGTGTACATTGTTTGGATAATGGGAGGGGCAGGATTTGGGTGTTAAGTGGAGAATATGCTGATATCACTGTATAAATTCAGTGTCATAATGTGTCACCAGTGTCCTTATGAACCTTCAGCATGAGAGACTGAGGGAGCTGGGGTTGTTTAGCCTGGAGAAGAGGAGGCTCAGGGCTGACCTCATTGCTGTCTACAACTACCTGAACAAAGGCTGTAGCCAGGTGGGGGTTGGTCTCTTCTGCCAGGCAACAGCAACAGAACAAGGGGACACAGTCTCAAGCTGTGCCGGAGAGATCCAGGCTGGATGTTAGGAGGAAGTTGTTGGCAGAGAGAGTGATTGGCATTGGAATGGGCTGCCCAGGGAGGTGATGGAGTCACCATCCCTGGAGGTGTTGAAGAAAATCCTGCCTGAGGCACTTAGTGCCATGGTCTAGTTGATTGTCTAGGGCTGAGTGTTAGGTTAGAGTGGATGATCTTGGAGTTCTCTTCCAACATGGTTGATTCTACGATTCTATTATCCTGCTCATTCTCCTTGAAATGGGGGTAGCACAGAAATGGTGTAAGAACATTAGTAAGTGTGAGCTCAAGCCTGGCCAGAAGTACTAGACTGGTTTAATAAATGTTGCACCAAATGAAAGTGTAAATAAGGGACCTTTGAAGGGTTGGCTCCTCACAAAGAATAAAATTAGCCTGCTCAGGGTAGCTGCTCAATGAGGATAGGATGCTGAGGGTGGCTAGCCATGGGAGAGGGGGACTTATTTCCCCTCTGCTGTGCTTGACTGCTTTTCAGGGAAGGGGAATGTCTGTCAGGTGGTTATAGTGGCACATGGTTTTTCTGTATTTGCATTTCAAGTCAAGGGCATCAAAAGCAGCTGGAAAACAGCTATTTTGTCCTGTTTAAATAAACAGTGTGTGTGTGGCATGTTGGCATTCTCACCACATCCAGCCTTGGCTGTAACATCAACTACAGAAGATGCTTGAGACTTGCAAAAATAAGGTTTTTCACTGTTTCTTTGAAGGTTGATCAACAGATTCCTTTTCTGTATAGGCTGGTGTGGTTAGAAGTAAACTTTGTGCTTTTTGGAGCAGAGATAAGCTCAGCTATAGGTAGTTCCTGTAGTCAGGAGGTGGCCCCTGCCTCCTTTAACCCAGGAAACTGAGCCATTGTGGTGTGCCATACAAACCAGCCAATGATCTGATCTTATGGGCCACGGTATGGCAGGCACTTCCTTTAACTACAACATCCCAGAAAAGTAAGGAATGAACTGAGTGTAAGGCACTAGCATTTTAATAGATTCACAAACCCCACACATGCTCAAGCCCTTTCATTTTTCTAGGCTAAAGCAAGGGCACCAATCTTGTTTTCCTGGGACTGTTAACACCTGAAAAGCCAAGAGTTCATCTCGGTGACTTTGAAGCAGTAAAACCTTGAAGATATAATGTGGCTTAAACACATGAAAATTCCTCCAGGCCTTAATTAATTTAGTATTCTTCCACAGAAAGACTGTTGGCATTGTAAATTATTCATAAGATATTACAGACTCACTGATCTCAAATTTCATACAAAATTACAGCAAAGCTTTCAAAATGTGGAGAGAAGGGGAAAAAAAACACCAGCACCACAGCTCTCAAATTAACCCCTTGCATAATGCATTTCTAAAATTACAGCCAGAGAGGGTATTTTTTTTTTTTCTGGTTGAGTCTGTCATTCTTTCTTTTCTGTTTTACTTTATTTTGTTTGATTCTATCATTATTGCTAAGGCATATAATTGCCTCCTGTTCTAATGAGAAACTCTACCAGCAAAACCAAGGAGCTTAGTTTATAGAAAACTGAGACATATTCATCATTACTGCTTCAGTTGCTTCACTCCAGGTTTAATAAACTATGCCAGTGGACAGAGCATAGAATCATAGAATCAACCAGGTTGGAAGAGACCTCCAAGAGCATCCAGTCCAACCTAGCACCCAGCCCTATCCAATCAACTAGACCATGGCACTAAGTGCCTCATGCAGTCTTTTCTTGAAGACCCCCAGGAACGGTGCCTCCACCACCTCCCTGGGCAGCCCATTCCAATGCCAATCACTCTCTCTGTGAAGAACTTCCTCCTAATCCAGCCTATACCTGCCCTGACACAACTTGAGACTGTGTCCCCTTGTTCTATTGCTGGTTGCCTGGCAGAAGAGACCAACCCCCACCTGGCTACAGCCTCCCTTCAGGTAGTTGTAGACAGCAATAAGGTCACCCCTGAGCCTCCTCTTCTCCAGGCTAAACACTCCCAGCTCCCTCAGCCTGCCCTCATAGGATTTGTGCTCCAGGCCCCTCACCAGCTTCGTTGCCCTTCTCTGGACATGTTCCAGCACCTCAACATCTCTCTTGAATTGAGGGGCCCAGAACTGGACACAGCACTCAAGGTGTGGTCTGACCAGTGCTGAGTACAGGGGAAGAATAACCTCCCTTGTCCTACTGGCCACACTGTTCCTGATGCAGGCCAGGATGCCATTGGCTCTCTTGGCCACCTGGACACACTGCTGCCTCATCTTCAGCATGTCAGAGCAGTTGCTGGTCAGTCTATCTCATAGCCTCCATTTCATTCTGCCTACAAAGTCCTCTTCATCAATGCCACAAAACAGATAAATAGAGGATAATCACTGCATCCAGTTCTGGAGCCCCTGTTACTAAGAGGGATGTGGAAATGCTGGAGCATGTCCAGAGAAGGGCCACAAGGATGCTCAGAGGGCTGGAGCAGCTCTGCTATGAGGACAGACTGAAAAAGTTGGGGCTGTTGAGTCTGGAGAAGAAGAGGCTCCCAGGTGACCTTCTTGTGGCCTTCCAGTATCTGAAGGGGGCCTACAAAATAAGCTGGGGAGGGACATTTTAGATTCTCAGGGAGTGACAGGACTAGGGGGAATGGAGCAAAGCTGGAGGTGGGGAGATTCAGTCTGGACGTGAGGAGGAAGTTCTTCACCATGAGAGCGGTGAGAGCCTGGAATGGGTTGCCCAGGGAGGTGGTTGAGTCCCCCTGGCTTGAGGTGTTTAAGGCCAGGCTGATGTAGGGTAGGGTGTCTGTGCCCATGGCAGGGGAGTTGGAACTAGATGATCCTTGTGGTCCCTTCCAACCCTCACTGATTCTATGATTTTCCAAACCAAAATGACATCCAGTTTGGTGCTCCCTTTCTGTGAATCCTTGTGCTTTTTTTCTCTCTCAAAGCACTAAGAACATAAACAAGACATCACATAATTTATTTCAGTTGTTGCAGGGGGGTTGAATATCTGGCAAGGTAGCACCATAATACATCATGGTGTAGTTGATTGGATAGGACTGGGTGCTAGGTTGGACTGGATGATCTTGGAGGTCTCTTCCAACCTGGTTGATTCTATGATTAATAGGAATGAATCTTTGCTTTTCCTCTCCTTGCATTATGTGCAGGTCTGGGTAACACCCAGTTTTATGATTCTATTATGAAATATTCCAGATATTGGAATTATTTACTGCAAAACTGGCTGCAGCTTAGCAATTTTCTCAGGTAGAGGAGTATGCAGGGCAAGGGAAGTTTCTTTTAAGAGAATGTGTCTGAGGTTTGTTTTTTTCTTTGAAAGAAATGCTCCTACGTATGCAGTGACAGTAAAAACAGCTTGAATTTATATTAATGTTGCCAAACAATCCACTTACTGTTAAAAGCACTCTGTGATTGTGTTTAGTTAATAAGATGTTAGAAAGCACTGCCTGCACCCAATGCCACAATATTATTCAATAGGAAAATCAAGACAATTTGCTCCGGGCTAAGATTACACAGATCATAATCACTCAATAATCAGTTGTCTAACTACTCATTGTCACCCATCAAGGAGCTGGGATACAAAAAACACAAACAGAACTGTAAATGTAGTTCACCTTCCCCTCTGTGTCTTAGTCTAAACCTACATCCTTGTTGACACTGAGCAAAATATGCTTCCTGATTTGGCTTCAGCATCCCTATTTCTGGCACACTCCTGCAATAAGGCTACCTTCGTTCAGCATACTGCATCATCCCAGTCTCTTTCATGTTTCAAACCCACATGTTTCTAACCCTCTCCAATTCCCACATCCCCAGACATCCTCACATCTACTCTGGATTCTCAGCACTTCCAGGTCAGCCAATGTCACAGCCCATGTGTGATGGCTAACCTGGAACTAGGCGCACACCGACCTGCTGACTGGTTGAGTGGCTGCTACCCTGTAGGAGGGATAGCAGGCATCCCTGTCATTCCTTTGGAGGGATTTCTAATAAAGTCTTTCTTCTTGACATAGTTGTTGATTTACACAAAATGGGTAGGAATGTAATATCTGAGAGGTGCCTATCCTGTGTCAAAGGTGGCTGAACCCAGCCAATGGATTCAGAAGTTATGAAGAGACTGACTGACAGGCAGACAGAATAAGATCATAAGACTCATTCCCTGAGGAAACCAGAATAAAAGGGATTGGAGGAGGGTTTCACTTTAATCCAGCTACACTGAAAACAAAAACCATTTACAATTCATATGTGGGGCCCCCAGAGTCATGAAGTTCCAGAGAGAAAAACAGTAAGAAAAGTAATTATAGAAACATAGGATCAGCCAGGTTGGAAGAGGCCTCCAAGATTATCCAGTCCAAACTAAACTGTGTCCAGTTCTGTGCTCCTCAGTTCAAGAGAGATGTTGAGATACTGAAATGTGTCCAGAGAAGGGCGACAAAGCTGGTGAGAGGCCTGGAGCACAGCTCTGTGAGGAGAGGCTGAGGGAGCTGGGGTATTAATCCTGGAGAAGAGGAGGCTCAGGAGTGACCTCATTGCTGTCTACAACTACCTGAAGAAAGGCTGTAGCCAGGTGGGGGTTGGTCTCTTCTGCCAGGCAGCCAGCAACAGAACAAGGTGATACAATCTCAAGTTGTGCCAGGGGAGGTCTAGGCTGGATGTTAGAAGGAAGTTGTTGTCAGAGAGAGTGATTGGCATTGGAATGGGCTGCCCAGGGAGGTGGTGGAGTCATCATCCCTGGAGGTGTTCAAGCAAAGCCTGGCTGAGGCACTTAGTGCCATGGTCTAGTTGATTGGCCAGGGCTGGGTGCTAGGTTGGAGTGGATGATCTTGGAGGTCTCTTCCAACCTGGTTGATTCTGTGATTCTAATTTTTAAGATTTTTGTTTTTCACTTTACTGTACATTAAATATTTTGCAATATTCTTTTTTAATATACTCTTCTTTTTTTAGCTTTGTCTACATTTTACCCAGATTTGGTATGGTGAGAAGGTACACACTACAGGAATTCTCCTAATGTCATGTAACTAGCCAGGCAGTCATGAGAGACTGACACACCAAACTGGGTAAGTTTGATATAACTAAACTTTAAGACCAAGTTTTAATGTAATCAGAGGAAGCTATTGTGCACTCCAATACAAACACTTATTTTGTTCCTCCATAAGAATCTTGAACAGTTCTCTTCTGTCCTTAAGAAAGCGAGGAGATTATCCTACAGCCTGCCAGAGGCATACATAAATCTTAGATATGAATGTCAAAAAATTAAACAAATGGAACCTTCATGTAATTTGTCTTGCCATAAAGAGTCCTAAGGAAAGAAAACAGTCAAGCCAAAAGTCTTATGTGTGTGGTTTAGACTCTGCAAGCAAAGATTCTTGGAAATTTTTGGCTAAAAAAAAGGTCATCAAAATGGTTTACTGAGTTGAAAAATTTTGTTTTAAAAGAATGCCTCAATAAATGTTGACCTAATCCACAAAAGACTCTTGAGTGGACTGGCCTACTTACAGCTCTTCTGTCTTGGCTAGCAAGGTATGCTAGTCCCAAGGCAGATGTACTTGGCAGATATCCTCCAAGATTTAAAGTAAGAGGCTTTTCACTCCTCAGCTGCTCATAAAATTAGCAATGCTGCCAGCTTTGAACCTAAAATCAAACAAAAAAAAAACATTCAGCAAACTGGAAATTCTTCTTTTCCAGCCAACTTCCCTGCACATATTTGATTTTTAAACTAGAACTCCACAGAACACCTCTGGCTTTAAGGTTCCTGGCCATATGCCAATCTGCCATTTAATAAATGGACCTTTAGAAAAAGAGACAGCAAAATCCAGTTCATCCTAGCCTTAAGGTCAGGCCATCTCTCTCAAGCAGCCATATGAATTATTGGGCACCTGTCATAAGTCTGCTTCTCAACTGTCTGGACAGCAAAACAGGCTTCTGCTTCATATAGGTGTTTAGCCCTTCTGAGATGCCACCAGGAATCCTTTCTGGCTTCTAGATACCTCTCCAGTCAAGCACGGGTCAGATGTAGGTCCAATGTCACTTCTGGCAGCCCCTCACTAATACTCTCACACATCTCAAATGGCTTCAAACTATGAAATGCTTGGAGAAGTAGATCCCACCTGGCAGATCAATGTGATCTTGTGCAGGCAGTCACCTTGTCCACACACCAAATAACTGGACAAACTCTAACTCTAGGCCAAAAGCCACATCATCACATTAGCACAACACCAAGTTTAAATTAAGCAACCCAGACTTACAGTTCACATCTGTTTGCAGAAGAGCATCTAAACATAACCCTTCCCAGAAAAGGGATCCAAAAGAGTCTTGAAATGTTGGGTTCCAGACACAATAGTCATTTCATCATTCTTCTCCCCACTTGCTGGCTCCACTGAGGTAAATGTGCTTTATTTAGCCCAAAGCATTCCTAGAGCTGATGGTCAGTGAAGTGATCCTCTATAACATCATGTGGAGTCACCATTCCTGGAGGTGTTCAAGAAAAGCCTGGATAAGGCACTTAATGCCATGGTCTAGTGGACTGGATAGGGCTGGGTGCTAGGTTGGACTGGATGATCTTGGAGGTCTCTTCCAACCTGGTTGAATCTATGCTTCTATGATCTGCTAATCCTTCAGTACTATAAGGACAGTATAGCACTGAAAACAGAAAGGATGGCAGCTCTTCCCTGCAGATGGTACAGAGTACAGACCATCATTGTTTGTTGGACTGGCTTATACTGTAGCTTGTCATAAGATGCACAGGTGGAACAATTATTTACTTATAAGACTTTGTGATGTGGAAATCCAGCAACGTCATCACACCAAGTGACTCACAGCTTCCTGCTCCATGGCATAGCACTCTCCTCTTTGTACATGAGTTACTCTCAGCGTGAGCTATCATCAGCTTCAGCATCTAACAAAAGCAGATAAAAGATGCAGGAGGAGAAAGCAGAAGTTTTTAGAGAGGCAGAGGGAGGAGAGGGAATGACAACAGAGGTATCCTTCCACCTGAGACACAGACACAGAACTCTGAGAAACATCTGTGGATTGCCTGCGACAGGTTGCATCACTTCACAGTGTTTTTCTTCTTAACCACTCATTTCAAGCTCTTCCACAAAAGAAATCAATTACTAATGACACACAGCCCTACTTTTCTTCCTGAACCCATAATTGCTTCCAATTTTAAGCTAAAATTAGCCATTCACGCTATCCAAATGAGCATAGTTTAGCACTGATGTACGTAAGCGATGCTTTAGACTGTTGAACATAGCTGATCTTTGACAGCTTCTTCTTATAAATAACAGTTTCCTCTTTGCACTGAGAGGCAACAGATGTTTAAAAGATGGGACTGAAATAGTTGGATAGCCTGTAAAATCTACCAACCTGAGATTTGCAGATGTGAAAGCTCAGAACTTTTACAGACAGCTTACAAGAAGAATAAATCACACCTGACTAGATGCCTCTCTTTGAGCTTATATGCTTTGCACATCACATTGTCAGCATTTAACACATACTAAATTATAACCAACTTTAATGGTTTCAAGTGATGACACAAATAGGCTGCCTTGCACAGAGGAAGACACCATTAATCCATTAAATAAAGTAGAAAACAATAGTAATAATAGTAGCAATAATAATAGTAAAACCACAACTTTCTATTTATTCAACAGAACAGAAAACATACTGCAGAGAAGGAGAGATGTGTTGGACACGAAACTGTCCTCCATCAGCAGTTTGTGGTCCTGTGATGAACAAAGGATACTGAGGAGGCAAGGTCTGAGTCCTTCATAACTTAAAAACCAATTTAAAGTTAGAAGTTGTCCCTGTGGCAAAGCATGGAGTTGACATTCGATTGTCATTTTACATCTTGTACCTTACTCCTTGCTGAAGGAAATGGGCATGTTGCAGCAGTTTGTCAGATGACATGACTCATAGCTGTCAAGCAGATAATCTATTCTCTCAGTAGGCAGAGCAGAGTCTCCTAGTGATAAGCATTTTGGTTTTATTTACACATAAACAAATGCAAGCACATGTGTATGCATGAGGAGGCAAAGCCAAAGGAACATGTTTTGTGCTAGGGAAAGAGAGGATGAGCTTCATAATGGTCCCTTTGGAGAGAAGGAGAGGGATTCAAACCACAACCTCACAGCATCCCCCCACATCTTTGTTCTCTGTTCCCTTGCTGTGTAGAGCATGATTTGGATCACCATCTTCTCTGATGGGCCACCCAGTAGATTTTCACCTCTTCAGAGTGCTTACAATACCCCATAATCAATTTATATCTCAGCAGTGTGGAGGAAATATGGCACCCAGAGACAATTTGCTTCCCAACAATCTTGTCATGAATGCGGCTTCTATCAGCAAACAAAGCAGACACTTCCACTCACCTTATTATCCCATGGACTTCACTCTTTGATTAACTATTCTTTTTAGACAATGTATGTACCAGTCCCAAACTAAATGCATTTAACCTGTTCAAACCACACTCTGTACTCTGTGTTTCTTAAAGACAATGGCTTCTGATTAGTAAGAATTGCAATTGCTGTTTTGTTGTGCACTCTGCCAGCAGCCCAGCACACGCTTTACAAAAGTCTCCCCCAAGAAATAAGATAAATAGCACTGTCCCACTGCTTTCTAAGGCAGAAACAAATTACCCAGCTAACACACAAAGTACACAGCAGATAGCTACCCAAAAGAAAGCTTGGGTTATTAGCTCTGAATTTATGCAACAATTAAGTTGTCCATCTCTTTGAAATCAGATATATTACCTGACAACTTCTGGGCTTGTGAATAGTGCTTGTGAGAGCTGAAAGGTAGGGATACTAGGAAAGATTTCATTTTTCATACTGTTGTCACAGAAGCCAGGTTTCAAAGGCAAAAACAATCCACAGGCTTCACATGGCCAGTGCAAGTTCAGCTGCACACCAGCATCAGTCACCACCTATTTGAAGCACTCGTCTTTTCCCAGTTCATGGGCCCTCAAGTTACAAACTAAATGCCAAATGAATTATAGAACCAACCAGGTTGGAAGTGACCTCCAAGATCACAGAATCATAGAATCAGTCAGGGTTGGAAGGAACCACAAGGATCACCTGGTTCCTAACCTCCTGCCACAAGCAGGGACAACCTACCCTAGATCAGGCTGCCCACAGCCTCAGCCAGCCTGGCCTTATAAACACTTCCAGGGATGGGGCCTTAGCCACCTCCCTGGGCAACCCATTCCAGCCTCTCACCACCTCATGGTGAAGAACTTCCTCCTCACGTCCAGGCTGAACCTCCCCATCTCCAGTTTTGCTCCATTCCCCCTAGTCCTGTCACTCCCTGATATCCTGAAAAGTCCTTCCCCAGCTTTTTTGTAGGCCCCCTTCAGATACTGGAAGGCCACAAGAAGGTCACCTGGGAGCCTCCTCTTCTCCAGACTGAAGAGCCCCAACTCTTTCAGTCTGTCCTCATAGCAGAGCTGCTCCAGCCCTCTGATCAACCCAGTGGCCCTTCTCTAGACACACTCCAGATCACCCTGTCCAACCTATTACATGCTGAGCAGCTTGACCAGAGTGAGGCTGCTGTAACCAAACTGAGGGAGAAGGCCTATAGTAACCACCTCTAGTTAATTGAATTCTTCTTGTGTTACCTGAGCTGTAAGCCTGCACCTTCTCCATGCTGAAGCACCTGTTAATAAAACCCTCTCATTCTGATAATCTGACTAATAGGCTATGTGTTTCTTAAAGCAGGAACTGCCCCTTCTTACACAACTAGAAAGCATAAAACACTAAGTGGTCCCACTAAGAAATAATAATTCAATGCAAATAAGGCAAAAGCCTGCATGAGACACTTAGTGCCATGGTCTAGTTGACTGGCTAGGGCTGGGTGCTAGGTTGGACTGGATGATCTTGGAGGTCTCTTCCAAGCTGGTTAATTCTATGGTTCTATCACAGAAGCTGCCTGATTCTGGTCTTGACCAACTCTCTCTGTGTTGTTCCGGTATGATTGCAGCGATGAAGGTGGTTTAGAAGCAGGAAAGTAACCTTTCAGATCAAATAAGCCCAGTGGGATATAGAAAATAAAATTATATAAGCATCCACTTGAAAAAAAAATTGTCAACAGCAGACATGCAAAACAAAAAAAATCAATGAGAAAGTCCTCCCATATATCCCTAGGATGCATCATGTTGCTGATTGTATTCATTATGTCAGAGAATTATATGTCTGGGGATTCCTGGTGCAATAAAGACTAATGGCAGATTTCAGGCACGCATAAAAGGAATTAAAAGGTAGCCTATTGCTTTAGCTTGAGGGTGCCTCTGTAACAGGGCATTTGTTTCACACAAAAAAATGAGATAAATCACATCTTTTTTCTGGTCATCATATAATTCCTTCTCTTTCATGGGATCACAGGATGTTAGGGGTTGGAAGGGACCTGTGGAGGACTTCGAGTCCTCTTTCAAAGACCTTATTGTTGCAAATCTATCTAGAGACACAGATGTAAAGGCAATACATGATCATGTAATTAAAGATCATATTAGTGTGCAGATACCCAGAAGTCAAATTCTAACAGCCCATTTTTTATGTCACTGAACATCCAAGTTTTAATGTGATATCCAGGAATTTCATCTCCTCATAGACAGAAAAGAACACCAAATCCCTGGGACCAAATGCCAGAATCCAAGTCCAAATGAAGAGATCCCATGTAGCCAATCAAACTCCCACTGCATGTGCAGTCAGAGTCTGGGCACCTGCAAGATCTGTATCTACCTGCAGAGCAAGTACCTCAAGACTACTTAAATTACTACAAAAATCAAAGATGTCTTTCCAGAAAGAAATAGAAGCAAGAAAAATTATCTCCTTGCCCTCAACTGTTTGAGTCTTTCACTTATTTCCAGATTTCTGTAGAGAGTCATAAATAATTGTATTGAGAAGCAAGGCACAAGGCTGCAGCTCCCATTCTGTGTAAGACTGCACTGTATATTTACACTGTGAAAGGACCCATGCATCAGAAAACAAAGCAGGAACACAAACCAGCACAAGCAGTATGATATGGTGCCAATACACAGCCCCACATAGTTTACATGGCAGGACAAGAAATAAAGCAGCACAGAAGATGCATCTTCTCAAACAGATCCTCCTCCTCATTTACAGCTTAGCAAATTTTCTCTGCTTAGCCACTGTGTTCAAGCTTTGCATAATTAACCTATTTCAGTGAGAAATAGGGACCCAGGTGCTGTGAGTTACAAAGATTTGCCCAGAAAATCCTATTTTTAAATCCTGCTTAGGTGCATTTCCTAAACTAAAACCAGCTACGTTACTGGTTGAAACAAAATGACAAGGTGGAAAGAGAAAAATACTAACTGAGAACCAAGGACATCACAAAATGAATAATGTTTAATCTGCCTTAATGCTACCAGGAAAATTAAGTTTAAGCTGCACACTTAATTAGTCTGGTAATGCTGTTTGATGGGCCTCCTCGTAATGCCAAGACCACTGGGATCTTCTGTGTGTCCCCAAGAAACCTGAGATTTTTCATTCTCTGCCTTTTATAGCAGAGATATGAGTTAGTCATCTCTCCTTTTGGGCTTCAGTCCTATCAGTGTTTACACATAATTCGTGTCCCTTTAGCTTATGCATTCACAGGAAAATGGTGCACGCCTTTCACAAAGGCTTTGCATATTGTTACAGCTGTGCATGTGAAAATCTCACCTAGTGCTGGGGCTGGTCAACTGCTTTTAGGCTCCAAACTGCTGAATGTGTTTGTCAGGTCTGGCAGTGCCTGCTAGCAGTACTGCCTATTGCTCTGGTCTTGAAAATGATGTCTGGGAGCATGGCATCCTGGCAAGATGCATGAAACAGAACAGAGGCTTATCAGCTTTTATGTTAATGACAGGGTAAAATCACTCCCATTATAGTGTTGGATTTAAAACACTAAAGAGTAGGTAGAATGTAAGGACCTCAACATTTTTTTTTTGTTTCATTGATTAGCTTAGAGAATTGTGTTTTTATAGAGATTGGATAAGGTCAAGAAGTCCAAAGGCTCCTTAAGACTCTCTTTGGTTAAGGGATTTTGAGTAGCATTGCAGCATTTTAACCTTTCATCCAAGAACCCTATGAGGAGAGGCTGAGGGAGCTGGGGTTGTTTAGCCTGGAGAAGAGGAAGCTCAGGAGTGACCTCATTGCTGTCTACAAGTAGCTGAAGAGAGGTTCCAGCCAGGTGGGAGTTGGTCTCTTCTCCCAGACAAGCAGCAACAGAATAAGGGGACACAGTCTCAAGTTGTGCTGGGGAAGGTGTAAGCTGGATGTTAGGAGGAAGTTGTTGTCAGAGAGAGTGATTGGCATTGGAATGGGCTGCCCAGGGAGGTGGTGGAGTCACCATCCCTGGGGGTGCTCAAGAGAAGACTAGTCTACCATAGGGTCCATAAAAAGAGTAAGGCCAAAAGGACTTTAAAAGTATTAAAGAGGAGCAAGACAATTCTGTGCTTAGACCTCTGGAGTTAGGTCTCAGAGTAGCAAAAGTGAAATCCTAGCTCTGCCATAGATTTACTAAAAGGTAATGAATGGTTTATTTAGTCCTACCATATTTCAGGTCACCTGCTGAAAAACAAGATTAAATACATTTTCTTTCCTGCAAATGCAGAGCATTTTTCTGTCTCTTCAGTAGGATATTCCATGTATCTATTCAGTTTGGCAGAAATACTTCTTGCTGAAAAGAGACTGATAGAAAATGTTCAGCCAGTTCCTTCCCTGCTTAGGGCTTTCTCATTACTCAGGTTTATCAAAGTCTGAAAGGGTTTTGTTCTTTTCTGAGGGGTCTGCACAACACTGTGGCACAAATGAATTGTAATCCCAGTAGGGTACAGAATAACCTCATTGAAAGCTTCAGTGGAATGAAATAGGCTCATTACCTTAAGACATAACATTTTCTTGCTAAATACAGTCCCCTTCTTAGACACAGTAATGAGTCAGAAATGGAAGTGGCCAGAAATTAAAAAGAAATGTATCCTATCAATTATTTAGCACTCTGATCTGGATAGACAAGTGTTTGTAGAAAAGGGTCAGGTTAGGCACAACCTAACCTGTGGTTAGGAATAACAACAAAGCCCACAACTCCTTCAGTTATGGCAATATGGTTTCCACCTGGGTTTCTCACCAACCATCTCAATCACCACCACACCACTGAGCATCTCTGCCTTGAGGAGACATACCACAAAGGTCCTCTGAGCATTCTTGAAGCACTGTAGACTTTGGAGGATAGGCAAATATGAGGGGGATAACAAAATATAGAATTACTTGACAATTTTCCTACATTCACCTTAATCTGCCTTCTTTTTTTTAACCTGGGGAAACTTAGCATGAAAAGGCACTTGGCACAAAGATTTCCTGGCTAGCTCTGTCTCTGCTTCCTGTCACACAGTGGCTCTTCCCAGATTCTCTGCACTGAGGCTGTATCAGAAGAGAATACCTTTGCTGTGAAAAAGAACAAAGGGCACTGACTGTAGCAGTGTGTCAGCAGCAAAGAGTGCTGGGGAAGAGGAAAATCCAGATCTGAACTCTGCTCAAAGAGCCAGGACTCTGAGTCCAGCATAATCCATGGTTTTACCAGATAACTTTGATAAAGTGGCTAATTATTGGCTGAGTAACCCCTTGCTATTCCTAAAATCAATCATGTCTCCTTCTGTATTGATTAAAAGAACCCACTACTATTTTCTCACGATCCTGCTTGTCAGCAGCCCTTGTTAGATGCTCTTCCTGTGAGCAGACTTTGGCTTTTGCAAAAGCAACTCATATGCGAAGGGTCAGAGAGTAGGAAGTTTTCTTTTAGCTTTCTTTCCTCTCCCCCCATCCTCCACTCATTGAAGTTATCGACTGACACACCAAAGTGAAGCTACCTTAACTTTGTACCTTTAGCAAGTAGGTAATCTGAAAGCTGTACTGTAACATTTCTCATATAAAGAGTGCATTACACCCATCATTTGTAGATCAATGAATTAATTATTGAGCCAATAACCCCTGCTTCATAACATGGAAACAAAAGCCCAGACAAATTCTTTTACTCCTCTCAAGTACTTCACTGATACAGTCTCTGGGGTCTTGTGCTTTGTTGTTCTGTTTATAAAGTTTCCCCAGTCAACAGAGCTGGGATATCCAGTGGCAGGACAACCAGTTCTGTATCTAAATGGTAATGAACTGTTGCTTCTTTACTGCCTGGATCAAACTCCAATCAAAAAAACTGTGCCCAAGTATTCTGACTTTTACAAACAATTTTCCTGCTATCATCATTTAGTAGTTTATTGTTATCATACCTGGACCCTCATGCAGTAGATGTGGTCTTATAATGCCAGTCTCTGTACAAGAATTAGGGGAGTTCCAAAGAGCTTGCATTCAAAACAGATAAGATAGACATAGCCTGCAAGAAAACTAGCATTATTCTGCCCAATTTCCTAAATAGTTCAAGGTAGAAAAAGATACTGCCATCACCTTTGACTCAGTGTTTCAACATGATCCCTTATATCCCTTGAGAGAGTGATTTGCCATTGGAATGGGCTGCCCAGGGAGGTGGTGGAGTCACCGTCCCTGGAGGTATTGAAGAAAAGACTGAACGAGGCACTTAGTGCCATGGTCTAGTTGATTGGACAGGGCTGGGTGATAGGTTGGATTGGATGATCTTGGAGGTCTCTACCAACCTGGTTGATTCTATTCTATTCTATTCTATTTCTCAGGTCTCAGCTCCTAGATAGGCATGCCCTCATGAACAGCAAATGAGATTGCAGCTCTTAAGATCAAATGCCATCTCTCATCCACAGCAAAGATGTAGCATGTACAACAAAAGAACCCTGAGCTGCTGTAACACACTTCAGGACGTGCTCATGAGGAGGAAGCATACCACCTCCAAGAACATTGATTAGGAACATGAAGTGGTTTTGCCCCCAAGTCTTTTGAAGCCTTCCTTTTTCTTGCACTGGCTCCAAGAAGACTACACTGGAGAGCTGGTTAAACATTTCCTTCCAGAAGCTTTTGAGCTGAAAAACGTTTTGACCTGAACAACTACACAAAGACCTTCTTTGTGAGCATAGAAATTTAGGAGGCTTCAATGAAAAGTTAATAGCATAGGAATTGAACTTCCTTTCTGTGCCAGCTCTCAGAAAAAATATCACTTTCACTCCCCAAAAAATCACAAATAACCCTAACCCTTTCTACACTACACTTTTGCAGGGTAAGAAAAAAGACATTTGCAAAGATGAGTGTAAAGAATACTTAAAAAGATAGTAGTACCCATGACAAACACATGCACTGTTACATAGGTTATCAAATGGCAGACAACATTTTGGGAACTTCCCCAACCCTGCACATCCCTCCCAGGTCTCAAAGCACTGGAACGAAGAAAATGGGAGGGAAGAGAACGTAAGGAACGGATATAACTTGCTCAAGGCTAATGAAGAAAGCAGAATCAGGAATAAAGACCCTTACAGTGTCTGTCACATTAACTCCAAACTCAGACCCCTGGACCTCCTGTAAGTTCAGGGCCTGTAAGTAAAGCCAGCACTAGCCATGGCTCTAGTATTACAGGGGGTTTTGAGAAACAAAAAGGAGAAAAAACCAAACACGTTTAAAGTATAATGCTGCCACCATAGTCTACCCTTAAATCACTCTGAAATGACTCTTCAGCCTCACAAACTCATAGAGCCATCCCTTCAAAGCAGCAGATGTCACAAAGCAGAAGGGCATGTTGATGCAAACAAAAGGCAGAGAAGCAGGCGTGTGTCTGGATCACTTTAATTTTGTGGTTTGGTGTCAAATGTTGAACTGTACTCTAATGCTTTTTGCATATTTAATTTCCCTTGTTCTTTTCAAACACTAGCAAATGTGACTGCTTGCACTGCCAAGACACTGTAAATTAAAACAATACACACAGTTAAAATGTGATCTTGGAGTATTGCTAGAACATAGCCCTGCTTACACAGGACACACAGTCAAGCACTGTCCTCTCTCAATGCAGTCCCATCTTAGGGTAGGTTATGAATTATTCCTGCATGACAGTCTTACAACATAAAGCCCATTGCAATCACAGTACAGTCCAAGCTTCCCATTCATTGCAATGGGAGTTTGTCTAGTAAAAATAATTAGACCTGCAGGGAACTGTTCCAGAGTCTTGCCAACACCAATGAACAAAACCCTCAAAGCTTACCAGTTTTAGCTCAGAAGTTCACTGATGTTCTCCCAGTAGGATCACTCTTCATGATGAAAACTAAATGTACCACTGATATTTTCTGTGGAGACCAAGGCCTAATGAAAGGTATTTAAATCTGTGCTAGTGAAGAGGAAATTCAGACTTCTGACAAATCTAAGAGATGTCAGAGCAGCTGGAAATATTCAGTGTGATCCTCCAGCTGAATACAACTGTGCTGGCAGACAGGAAGAAAAGGCAGGAAGAAAGTAGGACTTGCTCTTACACACCATCCCCATTGACTATCCTCTGAGGGGCTTCCACCCTGCCAAAAAAAATAGGAGAGGAGACAGGAGGGAGAGATCAAGAATACCACATGAGAAAAACCAGCCTGAAGCAAAGTCTCTGCATTAGCCATAGTCCAACAGAAATGAAATACATTGGGTTTGCTACAGCAGGACATATGGTTGGCGTCCTTCACAAACCTCTGCAATGATAGAAACTGATTATTCAGCTATCTTCTGCATAGAGAAATACAAAGAGCAAGGACATGAGAGGAGAATGGCCAATGGATCCATAGAGTAAAGCATCAGCAACAGAACAAGGTGACACAGTCTCAAGTTGTGCTGGGGAAAGTATAGGCTGGATGTTAGGAGGAAGTTCTGGACAGAGAGAGTGATTGGCATTGGAATGGGCTGCCCAGGGAGGTGGTGGAGGCACTGTCCCTGGAGGTCTTCAAGAAGAGACTGGAGAGGCACTTGGTGCCATGGTCTAGTTGACTGGCTAGGGCTGGGTGATAGGTTGCACTGGATGATCTTGGAGGTCTCTTCCAACCTGGTTGATTCTATGATTCTATGACATACTTGCTAGAAGTAGGAAAGAGCTCTGGGGTTTTGTCTATGTGAGTGCAGCTGACTTCAAAGTGGATGAGAGGAAAAGATCAATCAGAATGAAGAACTGGTTTTACAAGAGGAGACCAAAGGGGTTCAGCTTGTTTAGACTAGCAAAACAGCTGGTGAAAGCAGGAAGGCTGCTCTCTAGAAAACTATCCTGAGGATAAACACCAGAAGACAGAAGAACTATTCAAGTTAATGGTCAGCACTGCCACAAAAGGAAATGGAAATGAATTGGCCATGAATACACTTAGGTTAGAAATTAAAATAGGGTTGCTAACCCCTACAGCAATTAGGGCCTGAAACATTCTGCCAATAAGAACAGCAGAGCAGAGTAGGTCCAACTGCTTTTAAGACAGAACTCAACACCTTTACAATGAGTAAGTATAATTGTACATGAGACTTAGGAACACAGCAGCCTTGTGGCTGATGAAACTTGGCAAGACAGAGCTCATTGGTCTATAGCTATTTGTGGCCATAATAAGTATCTTATAGCCAAATTACTAATGGGTCCTAGTGTATTCATTTATTCTGGAAAAGGTCACTGGCATCAGCCTTGATACAGAAAAGTACTTAAGGTATTAGAATCCTACCAACTGCAGGAAGAAGTATAAACCTCAAATGCTTTTGCAAGCCTGGTACTCGTACAAGGGAGGAGGATTGCACCCACAGTCCTTTTCCATGTATTTAACTTAATACAGTAGTACTAAAATCCCAATCATTATCATTTATCAAGGCTTCTGAGCTTCTCACTGGAGCATGCAAAACTGCCAAAGGCCAGAGAGAAACCAGCCTGACTTTCTGCATGGCACAATGTGCTGCCTGTTTGACAGCTCCCTGTTTATAATGTCAGAAAAAACAGTGCATTATAGATAGGTGTCTCCACAATTGCATAGTATCTTAGTGCATACCAAGGGGAAATCTTCATGGTAGCTTTGCCACTGGCTGCAACAAGATTGAAATTGGCTGTCTCATTCTGGGTTGTAGAGCCCAGGAACAGAGAAGTAACCAGTGGCAATTAGATTAAGTGCATTGGTAGGAGCTGAACAGAAGCCAGCATAATCAGAACAGAAGTAACTGGAGAGAGCAGCTGGTGGCTATGGATCCTGATTGAAGACTACTCTGTCAAGTCTTTCAGGAGCAGGATAGCTGATTAGTTGTTGCAGTGGTTTGGGTGTTACCCACTCCCCACCTCCCCAGTCTTGTGAGAATCACCCAGACTAGACTCAGACAATCTGGAAATTAAAGAATGAAGCTTTATATTTACAGCTTAGCACAACACACAAGCAGATGTTTACAATATATACAACTATAGACAGAAAGAGAGAAGCTGAAAAGTAATACAGAAACACAACAGCCCTCTCAGAAACCAGAGTCCCCAGGAGGGGCTCTCACCCACCCTTCCACCTCCTTTCCACCATTCTACCTCATCCCAGACTTTGCCTTACGTTCAAGGTGAGTTTGGAGAATGGGCCAGGGGGGTTAGGATGCAGATGGATTAGACAGCAGGTTAGGGAGAGAAGTGCATGCAGCCAGAGCCCAAGAGCAATTCTATCTATATTTGTGTTCTTGTTTTTATACATCTCAGCAAGCCTATAAGTGAAGTAGACACCACCATTGTTTCTTTTTCACAGCCTATAACTGCTCTCACTAAAATATCCTGTCTACACTCAAACTAGCACAGTTGTCCTCAGCCAACTGTACAGAACCAACTGTCTGTGAATCCATGAGCATCCAGCTACAAGGTTATATGCAGGAACTGGTGGGAGAATCTTATCATGCAAGAGGTTAGACTAAAACTCAGGTGACCAACTGGCCCTTCTGTTTCATGAAGCGTAACATTTACCCACATTTTCATTTCAAAACCTTTCTTTTCATTTTAAATGGATATAAAGCTATACAGACAACCTATTTCCCACTTGAAAGTCATTCAAAGGCCTTTCCTTCAGCTACATACAGAACAGCTAACACAGCAAATTCATCTGTAGACTTCTATTTTCTTGTTATTGGTGGCTGAATAGATTTGTATTGTTTACTTGGAATGCAAATTGTTGCTTTTCAGTATACCGTGGGAGACCACAGATTGCAGGTTAACCTTCTTTGTTTAAAATAAATTGTAAGTCTGAATCAATCCCTAATTAGTTAAGTGAGACAGATGGGTCATCCCAGCCATTCTTGCCAAGACAGTAGATGAGTAACATTAATTGTGGGAGGCTGGGAGGAAGAAACCACATAAAGCATGGAGCATATCTCAACCAACATCAAGGAAGGGGACACATTTTCATCTGAGGCTCTAAAGATCAGAAGGGCCCAGCTAGTCAGATTAACTAGTTCTGGGCTCCTGAATTCAAGAGAGATGTTGAGGTGCTGGAAAGTGCCCAGAGAAGGGTGACAAAGCTGGTGAGGAGCCTGGAACACAAACCCTATGAGGAGAGGCTGAGGGAGCTGCATTGTTTAGTCTGGAGAAGAGGAGGCTCAGGGGGGATCTCATTGCTGTCTACAACTACCTGAAGGAAGGCTGTAGCCAGGTGGGGGTTGGCCTCTTCTCCCAGGCAACCATCAACAGAACAAGGGGACACAGTCTCAAGTTGTGTCGGGGTAGGTCTAGGCTGGATGTTAGGAGGAAGTTGTTGGCAGAGAGAGTGATTGGCACTGGAATGGGCTACCCAGGGAGGTGGTGGAGTCACTGTCCCTGGAAGTGTTCATGAAAAGCCTGGCTGAGGCACTTAGTGCCATGGCCTAGTTGACTGGACAAGGCTAGGGGATAGGTTGAACTGGATGATCTTGGAGGTCTCTTCCAACCTGGTTGAGTCTATCAAATTCTATGAAACTATTTCTATCTAGATGGATGAAAGATCAAAAAAAATCATTAAGGCTTGAACAGAGAAACCAGAAGCCTAAGCTGCAGTTATTAGATATCCTTAAGAGAGACTTTTCACAAGCCTGCTCTTCACAGCAAGACCAGATTCAATGCCACTATCCCTTCACCTGCATAGGAGGTGGGGTTGAGAAAGCCAAGATTGCCTAGCCTAGACAAGAAAAGACTCAGGAGAGTTTTATCAATCTGCATAAATATCCAACAAGATCAAATCAAAGTAAATCTCACTCATGCCCAGTAAAGGGACAGCAGACACAAAATGGAATAAAAGACTCTACAAAACAACTACCTGAAGGGTGGCTGTGGCCAGGAGGAGGTTGCTCTCTTCTCTCAGGTGGCCAGCGCCATAATGAGAGGACACAGCCTCAGGCTGCGCCAGGGGAGATTTAGGCTTGAGGTGAGGAGAAAGTTCTTCACTGAGAGAGTCATTGGACACTGGAATGGGCTGCCCAGGGAGGTGGTGGAGTCGCCGTCCCTGGGGCACTTCAAGGCAAGGTGGAACATGGCACTTGGTGCCATGGTCTAGCCTTGAGTTCTGTGGTAAAGACTTGACGATCTATGAGGTCTCTTCCAAGCTTGGTGATACTGTGACACTGCAAAAACCATGAAAGAAAAAAAATCAGTTGCAAAAGCGATTAAATGCTGAAAGTGGTTCCCCAGATAAGTTGTGTTACAAATGTATTCAAATGACAGGATATGGCACTGAGAAAACCTCTCTAGATCTCCCTGCTTTAAACAAGGTCTTGAACTAGGCAATCTCCAGAGGTCCTTTCCATCCTCATTGATCCTATGGTTCCCTTCCAGAAACTACTTCCCTTATTCCATAAAGCATCGGTTGCAATTTACCTGTGCATCTGTCCAGTTTTCACTGCTGCACAAAAGAGAATTATGACACAACTGAGAGGGTTTACAAAACCTGTTTGATTAAAGCAAGAGACAGGAACAAGCAGCCAGCAGTGAGGCTAGGTAAACTAGGGAAACTTAACTTAGCTTTGTCCTTCAAGACAAGGTCATTTGAAAAGACTAAGGGTCTACATAAAATCAGTCAGGGTTGGAAGGGACCACAAAGATCATCTAGCACAAACACCCCTGCCATGGGCAGGGACACCCTACCCTAGCTCAAGTTGGCCACACCCTCATCCAGCCTGGCCTTAAACACCTCCAGCCATGGGGACTCAACCACTTCCCTGGGCAACCCAGTCCAGGCTCTCACCACTCTCATGCTCAACTTCCTCCTCATGTCCAGGCTGAACCTCCCCACCTCCAGCTTTGCTCCACTCCACCCAGTCCTGTCACTCCCTTGTAGCCTAAAAAGTCCCTCCCCAGCTCTTTTGTAGGTCCCCTTCAGATACTGGAAGGCCACAAGAAGGTCACCTCAGAGCCTCCTCTTCTCCAGACTGAACAGCCCAAGCTCTTTCAGTCTGTCTTTATAGCAGAGGTGTTCGAGCCCTCTGAGCATCCTCGTGGCCCTTCTCTGGACACACTCCAGCATCTCCGCATCCCTCTTGTAATAGGGGCTCCAGAACTGGATGCAGTACTCCAGGTGGAGTCTTAACAGAGCAGACTAGAGGGAGAGAATCACCTCCCTCAACCTGCTGGCCACACTTCTGATGCAGCCCAGGATCTGGTTGGCTTTCTGGGCTGCAAGTGAACACTGCTGCCTCTTGTTGAGCTTCTTGTGAACCAGCACCTCCAAGTCCCTCTCCTCAGGGCTGCTCTCCAACCACTCACTGCCCAGCCTGGATTTGTGCTTGGGATTGCCTCAACCCATATGCAGGACAGTGCACTTGGTCTTGTTGAACCTCATGAGGTTAGCTTCTGCCCACCTCTCCAGCCTGTCCAGGCCCCTCTGGATGGATCCTTTCCCTCCAGCCTGTCTGCTGCACCACACAGCTTGGTGTCACCAGGAAACTTGCTGAGGCTGCACTCAATGCCTCTGTCCATGACACCGTCAAAGAAGTTGAACAAGACTGGTCCCAGGACTGATCCCTGAGGGACTCTGCTTGTCACTGCTTTTCACTTCAATGTGGGCCCATTGACAGACACTCTTTGGGTACATCTTCCAGGATGAGGTGCTATAATCATCTCACTGCAATATCAAAAGTAGACAAAAAGGTTTGACACTAAACTTGTACTTCATTTCAGCATGGAAACAACAGAATCTTGATGGCTCACACTATGTGGACACTTCTGAGACTCTTGTTACGTAATTATCAACCTCCAAATGCAGTTAAAAAACTTAGGTGAATCTGGTCCTTCATCTCTCTCTCCTTCAGCTGCTTCCATCTAGAATGGGAAACATTGTATTGTCTGCCACAGTAGCTTTTAAAGACAGGCCTACCTTTTCCTATATCATAGAATCAACCAGGTTGGAAGAGACCTCCATGATCATCCAGTCCAACCTATCACTCAGCTCCAGTGAGTCCACTAGACCACAGCACTAAGTGCCTCATGCAGGCTTTTCTGCAACACCTCCAGCGACAGCAACTCCACCACCTCCCTGGGCAGCCCATTCCAATGCCAATCACTCTCTCTGCCAACAACTTCCTCCTAACATCCAGCCTAGACCTCCCCCACCACAACTTGAGACTGTGTCCCTTTGTTCTGTTGGTCACTACCTGGGAGAAGAGACCAACCCCCACCTGGCTACAACCTCCCTTCAGGTAGTTGTAGACAACAATGAGGTCTACCCTGAGCCTCCTCTTCTCCAGGCTGCACACCCCCAGCTCCCTCAGCCTCTTCTCATAAGATTTGTGTTCCAGGCCTCTCACCAGCTTTGTCACCCTTCTCTGGACACCTTCCACTATCTCAGCATCTCTCTTGAATTCAGAGGCTGAGAACTGGACACACTGCACTAATATATATATTAGTCATTCTGCCCCTGTACTCTGCACTGGTTAGACCACACCTTGAGTATTGTGTTCAGTTCTGGGCCCCCCAGTTTAGGAGGGACATTGAGATGCTTGAGCGTGTCCAGAGAAGGGCAACGAGGCTGGGGAGAGGCCTTGAGCACAGCCCTACGAGGGAGCTGGGATTGGTTAGCCTGGAGAAGAGGAGGCTCAGGGGTGACCTTATTGCTGTCTACAACTACCTGAGGGGTGGTTGTGGCCAGGAGGAGGTTGCTCTCTTCTCTCAGGTGGCCAGCACCAGAACGAGAGGACACAGCCTCAGGCTGTGCCAGGGGAAATTTAGGCTGGAGGTGAGGAGAAAGTTCTTCACTGAGAGAGTCATTGGACACTGGAATGGGCTGCCCGGGGAGGTGGTGGAGTCGCTGTCCCTGGAGCTGTTCAAGGCAGGATTGGACGTGGCACTTGGTGCCATGGTCTAGCCTTGAGCTCTGTGGTAAAGGGTTGGACTTGATGATCTGTGAGGTCTCTTCCAATCCTAATAATACTGTGATATATATGTGTGCATATATATCTGCACTAATCAGAATAGATGTACCACCAAGGAACTGCTAACTGTAAGTAACCTTTTTCCCCATTCCATCTTCCTAAGTAAAAGAAGACCTGATTGACTTCACTGGCTAACGATTCAGAAGAAGTCTGCTCCAAACTGCAGAAAGAAAACTTGTCAATGTTTCCTATTCAATGGAACCCATGAGCCATGAATAATTAATAACCTACCAATGAAAAATTGGCCCTAATTATCAAAGCAATGCCTAAAAAGCAAACCAAAATACAATGTTAATTGCTTGGCCTATGTTCCTCCCTCAATGGAATGAGTATATTGACAAAACACATACAGCAAGTGAAATCTGGTGGCCACGAGATACACTTGTGACAAATCAATCAATGGCAATTTTGAGGTTTTCTTGCAGGTCTCAAACTGCTCCAGGCTTAAATCCATTTTAAGACAATATTATACATTTTTATCAGCAGAGGGTTTCTGCTTTTGGGTTTTTGGTTGTTGGTTTTTTTTGTTCCCTTCAGCTTAAGGTGGTTTGTGTACTGCAGGTGACAAAATAAACACGATGAAAACTCCCCCAGCGTTAACAAAGCAAGTCATTACCAAGCACTGGCAAAAGCACTCAGTTAAATTGCAGTCGTGGTTGAAATTAATTTTCTGAAGCAAATTCTGAAAGGGGTAGAAGCCAACAATCAATAATCTCTTAATGAGGAGCAAGAAAAACATGTGTAGACATGACAGGTTTTGACGGCTAATGAGCGTCAGAGGAGGAACATTGTTCAGAGGGAAACTCTGAGAGGCACAGAAAATTGATCAATTGCCAGGCCAAGAGACTGCAGCAAAAACATTTGGAAATTCAGCAGCCCTCAGACCTCAGATCATTTACACCTCCAAAGTGACATGTTAACTTTAGGAAACACTATAACTGAAGAGTGTTGGTTTTTCACTTTCTCCCTAGTCACCAATTCAGGATGGAGGCTGAGGGAGCTGGGGGTGTGCAGCCTGGAGAAGAGGAGGCTCAGGGGTGATCTTATTACTGTCTACAACTACCTGAAGGGACATTGTAGCCAGGTGGGGGCGGCCTCTTCTCCCAGGCAACCAGCAATAGAACAAGGGGACACAGTCTCAAGTTGTGCCCGGGGTAGGTCTAGGCTGGATGTTAGGAGGAAGTTCTTCCCAGAGAGAGTGATTGGCATTGGAATGGGCTGCCCAGGGAGGTGGTGGAGTCACTGTCCCTGGAGGTCTTCAAGAGAAGACTGTGTGAGGCACTTAGTGCCATGGTCTAGTTGACTGGATAGGGCTGGGTGCTAGGTTGGCCTGGATGATCTTGGAGGTCTCTTCCAACCTGGTTGATTCTATGATTCTATGATTTGCTGTGATTTCTTTTTGGCTCAGAAACAAAGTTACCTGGTAAAACTTTTCCATATTATTTAGTGGAATGAATAACTGGATGCAAATCACAGACCATGGGGGTCCTGTTTCCTTTTTGTGTGTGTTAATAGCTGCTTTACTGGATGTAAGACACAACTAGGATGACAGATATTTTGCCCTGCAAATGACAGACCATGGGGGTCCTGCTTCTTTTTTGTGTGTGTTAATAGCTGCTTCCCTGGATGTAATTGTCCTGGAGTCCTGTACCCCTAAATTCCTCTCCTGCCCGGACTTCGGGGGGAAAGGGGAAAGCCGCCTGGTTTCCCCCCCCCCCTCGCCTGCCCTGCAGCCGAGAAGGGGGCGGCGACTGCCCCGTGAGTTCCCGCGCAGGAGCCAGGCCGGGATTGGCCGTGCGCTTTCGCGCCTAAAGTGTGGTAACTCTGCCCTTTGTCTAGCGAAGGGTATAAATATTGGGGGTCTTCCCGCCTTTGGGGTTCCCGCTTTTGGATTTTGCCTGTGCCTGGACGAGTTCGCTCACTCTCCTGTGCCTGGGCTGCAGAGAGACCAAAGGACTTGCCTTGGTGTTAGGCACGCACCTTTGTCTGCCTAACGACCCTTAACGACCCTTAACGACTCCTGTAGCCGCTGGAGGAGGAAGACCGACTGCACGAGCCAGCCTGAGTGAGTTATTTGGCTT
The DNA here is from genome assembly GCF_015220805.1 of Pogoniulus pusillus. Classification (NCBI taxonomy): domain Eukaryota; kingdom Metazoa; phylum Chordata; class Aves; order Piciformes; family Lybiidae; genus Pogoniulus; species Pogoniulus pusillus. The sequence continues at coordinate 7,802,594 of NC_087264.1, read as the reverse complement.
AGCTTAATTTAGTAAGAAAACCGCTATTAATTAATAGCTAAAGCCTTTTCCAAAAACTGACTTCCAAATATATATAGTCAGATTATTAATGGTATCCTCGTAGAATTCTCATGCAACTTAACCTGTTTATCAAACGAAATTAATCTTTGTATATATAGTTGTGGGGGCGGGTTTTGTAAAAAATAAAAAATATCTATTTTTGATAAATTTTCTTCTCGGCCACGAATTATTTCTGCCCTCCGCAACATTATGGCGCAGTGTATGCTGGGTAGTTCAATCATAGAATTTCTACAAGAAAAGGGATGCCTAATCACAGGTCTTGATTTAATTTGGGCTCAGAAAAATTGTAAAAATCCGGAGAAAATCCTGGAGAAATTAGCTGAGCGCTCAGACCCTGTGATTTCTGAGTCTCCAACGGAGCATTTCTCTGTTGTTCTGGGGTCAGTCGTGACCCAGACTCTGGCCGAATTTGAAAATTATGAAAAAAGAATTCAGGCCTTGGAAAAGGATTTATTAGCCGAAAAAGCTAAATGCCAAAGTATCTGGGAAAGCATGCTGGCGCAGACAAAGAGCCTGACCGCGGCACTGACTGCCCGGATGAAAGAAAGGCTTGTAACGCCTGCAGACACCACCTCTTCGGTCTCCGTGTCTGAATTTGAATGGAGTGATTCGCGGGAATCGGGGAGAAAGGCAGAGAATGCCCCGAGGGGCTCTTCGGGGGAGAGGAGTTCCCCGAAACCAGGCACAAAAGACTCTGCTAGAGACTCAGAGAATTCCTCTGCACATGCCTCTGCGCGGCAGAAAGCCTCAAAGCCACGCAGAAAGCGCAGGTCCCGACCGGACTTCCCCGTAGCTAGCGGAGAAGAGAGCTCCGGTGAGGAGGGCGCCGCGGTGCAGAGGCACGTGTTGCCTGTGATTAGGATTGAGTCCGTGAAGGGCAGGAAAGGAGCTGCAGGGACCTCCGTGATCAAAAAACAGTTCACAGACGCACAGCTCAGTGACTTACAAGTCAAATATGCGAGAGATCCTGGGGACTCAGTCGCTGACTATGTGTATCGAGTGTCCCGAGCCGGTGGGGACCGGGTCCTTCTAGACTCGCAGGAAGCTGCTGGAGACTGGGGGGACGATGTGTTCCTGACACGTGAACCCGAGGGGACACACAGCCTCACCGCTCGGATAGCCTACTGGGCAAGCAGTGTCCGTCCAGCCTACCGGGGGGAGCCGACGGAACTAAAGGTCACCAGCTCCTCTGAGCTCATCACTGCTCTCCGCAGACTTTCCTGTGTCCAGGCTATCTATGATAAGGGACATTATGATTGCCCATTTTATGCCCCTGTGGACCCGGAGAGACTGCACCCTATTATGAAGGGTTTGCCAGCAACTCTGCAAATCCAACTAATGAAGAACGTTGAGAAAATTGAACGTGTGCTTGGAGAAAATGCAGAGAACGATGGTGCTAAAGAGCACGTAATGACTTGGGCTGAACTGTTAACTGACTTGAATGCCCACGGGCTGCAGTTTGGGTTTGGGTCTCCTGAAGGAAAAGGGGCTGGGGAGAGACAGTCTCGTGCTTCTCCCCCAGAAAATCCCAGGACTCTGCGCAGGCAGGTCCGGCCAGTGCAGGACTGCCCCCGCAGGGGGACCGGTCCTTCAGGCTTCTCCCCGAGGGGAAGGGGCAGAGACCAACAGAGTGACTGGAGACCCAGAGGAAAAAACAGTTGGTATAGACAAGCCCTGACTTTAGGGGTACCAAAAACTGTTTTAAGGCAGCTGGCAGACTGGCAGCTGAAGGATCTGGTGCGGTGCCTTCAGAAATCGGCTGCAAAATCCAGAGGCAGCCGCGCCAGGGCCAGCGGCAGCGGCACGCCCAGCGGTGGCTCCCAGAGCGGCTCGCCCAGAAGCGGCAGCCCCCCCGCTGGGAACTGCAGCTCGTCCCCAGACAGAAAGGTTAACCCTTTCTCGTCTCCCACACGGGAGGCAAAACACTGAATTACCGTAATAGTGGCTCGGCAGCTTTTAATGGTCAGCAGTCACGGGGAGAGCTACAGAAGCCCCCAGAATAAAGACCTGCTGCCTAGGTGAGCCACGTGGTCACTGACCACCTGCCCCAGTACAAAAGGCCAACCTATAGGGGTAGTGCCAATGGCATGGGGTAAACCCAGAGGCTTATATGCCTGGGAAGCCCTAGATGCAAATGGAAAAGGCCACCGGATCAGTGCACGATGGATCGTCCCCAACTATTAATTGCTAAGCCTGGCCTTTATAGGCCGAGGCAGATTTTTGTCTCCTTACAGGTTAAGGTCGAGGCAGAGGACCAGTTCCTGACCACCTGACCAGCACCTGGGAAAAGGAGAACCAGCTACACGAGAGATGGAGTCATATCACCGGGGTGGCCAGTGGATGATGGCATCAGGACCCACGGACTGTGACCTCCAGCCATGGACTCAGAGCATCTAAGGCTCTGCCATGAACTTGGTTGCTCTACCAGGAACAGAGCAATCTTCAAATGGACTGTGTAGCTTTGTTAATACTGTTTGGGCTATTGTTAAGCCTTGTTAAGTATTGTTAAATATTGTTGGGGCGATTAATGTATTGTTAATGTTGGAAAAGGCTAAGCCATATATATATATTAATAGGTTCCTAAATTGAAGGGGGATCACCTCTCACTCAAGTTCTAGACAAAGATGCTCATTACCACCGGGGTGGGATGTCCTGGAGTCCTGTACCCCTAAATTCCTCTCCTGCCCGGACTTCGGGGGGAAAGGGGAAAGCCGCCTGGTTTCCCCCCCCCCTCGCCTGCCCTGCAGCCGAGAAGGGGGCGGCGACTGCCCCGTGAGTTCCCGCGCAGGAGCCAGGCCGGGATTGGCCGTGCGCTTTCGCGCCTAAAGTGTGGTAACTCTGCCCTTTGTCTAGCGAAGGGTATAAATATTGGGGGTCTTCCCGCCTTTGGGGTTCCCGCTTTTGGATTTTGCCTGTGCCTGGACGAGTTCGCTCACTCTCCTGTGCCTGGGCTGCAGAGAGACCAAAGGACTTGCCTTGGTGTTAGGCACGCACCTTTGTCTGCCTAACGACCCTTAACGACCCTTAACGACTCCTGTAGCCGCTGGAGGAGGAAGACCGACTGCACGAGCCAGCCTGAGTGAGTTATTTGGCTTAGCTTAATTTAGTAAGAAAACCGCTATTAATTAATAGCTAAAGCCTTTTCCAAAAACTGACTTCCAAATATATATAGTCAGATTATTAATGGTATCCTCGTAGAATTCTCATGCAACTTAACCTGTTTATCAAACGAAATTAATCTTTGTATATATAGTTGTGGGGGCGGGTTTTGTAAAAATAAAAAATATCTATTTTTGATAAATTTTCTTCTCGGCCACGTATTTCTGCCCTCCGCAACAGTAATACACAACTAGGATGACAGATATTTTGGCCTTCTGTAACTTCTGTCAGCAATACAACACAAAAGAGTTCTCATTTACAGAAAGAAAGGAAAAAAATCAAGAGATCATGACCTATTTTCCTTCAGTTAAACACCTATTTTTAAGATGAAGAACTAACCTCCATTCTATGTTCTGCCAGCAGCAAAGACATAGAGCTCGTGTAGGTGTGAACACTAGATCCCAGCCTGGGAAACTTGATACCTGATGTCTTCCAATGGCTTGTATGAGGGGATCAAATGCACCCTCAGTAAGTGTGCAGATGACACCAAATTAAGCAAAGTGTCAATCTGCTGGAAGGTAGGAAGGCCCTGCAGAGGGATTTGGACAGGCTGGAGTGAGGGGCTGAGGCCAATTGCATGAGGTTTAACAAGGCCAAGTGCCAGATCATGCACTTTGGCCACAACAACCCCCAGCAGCCCTACAGGCTGGGGAAGGAGTGGTTGGAGAGGTGCCTGGTAGAAAGGGACCTGGGGGTGTCGGTGGCCAGCTGGCTGAACATGAGGCAGCAGTGTGCCCAGGTGACCAAGAAAGCTAAGAGCATCCTGGCCTGGATCAGAAATGGTGTGACCAGCAGGAGTAGGGAGGTAATCGTGCTCCTGTACTCAGCACTCATGAGACCACACCTCAAGTACTGTGTCCAGTTTTGGTCACCACAGTATGGGAAAGACATTGAGGTGCTGGAGCAGGGGCAGAGAACTGCAATGAGGCTGGGGAGAGGTCTGGCAAACATGACCTATGAGGAGTGGCTGAAGGAACTGGAGGTGTTTAGTCTGGAGAAGAGGAGGCTGAAAGAGGACCTTATTGCCCTCTACAACTACTTAAAAGGAGGTTGCAGTGAGGCTGGAGCTGGTCTCTTCTCATGAATTACTAATGATAGGACAAGAGAAAATGGCCTCAAGTTGCATCAGGGGAGGTTTAGGTTGGATGTTGGGAAGAAGTTCTTACTGAGCAGGTGGTCAGGCACTGGAGCAGGCTGCTCAGGGAGGTGGTGGAGTCACCATCTCTAGAGGTGTTTAAAAGAAGAGTGGATGTGGCACTTGAGACTATGGTCTAGTGATGAAGGATGCTGGGATGAAGATTGGACTGGCTGACCCTGGTGGTCCTTTCCAAGCATAGCAATTCACAGTGATTAGATGTTGTGCTGAGGGGTTTGGTTCAGTCAAGGACTTGTCAGTGTGAAACTAATGATTGGACTCAGTGATCTTGAAGGTCTTTTCCAATCTAAGAAATTCTGTGACTCTTTGGTAGGGTCTTTAGAGTGGTCTTGAAGAATGTGTGGTCTCTGAAGTCAGTAGGAAAGTCAGGAGCTAGGAAGTCTTACATTCAAAGCAAACCAGACCAAAACAGTCTGTGGCACCTAACGGGGTGCAACCACGAGTGCTGGTAAGGTGTCACTTCAAGGCTTCTCTAGATAATCATGGGGGAATGAGAGGCTCCTGTGGAGTGGACAAAATAAAATGTCACTCCTGTCTTTACCAAGGCAAGGAAGAGGGTCTAGGGAACTACTGACCCCTTAGCTTCACCCTCAATTCTGGTGAGCTGATGGAGCAGTTCCTCCTGGAAAACATTTCCAAGTGCATGAAGGACAAGAAGATGATTTAGAGTAGTCAGCATGGATTTAAGAAGGATAAATCATGCCTGACCAACCTGATAGCCTTTTCACAACGAGAAGACAGACATGGTGGGTGAGATAGGAGCAATGAGTGTCATTTATTTTTACTTCACTAAGTCTTTTGACATTGTCTCCCATAACATCTTCATAGAAAAGCTGATTAAATACAAACTAGGTAAATGGACTCTGAAGTGGACTGAAAACTACCTGAGCTGCTGGTCTCAAAATGTTGTGATGTTCTGCCCTCTATTACCACCACTTCAAAAGGTTTTCACTTTCCTGTAGAGCAGAGATTATGTCCTGAGTGTCCCTTTCCATTCCAACAAAGCCATTCATGAATTTTCCACATAGGTGCTATTTAATTTTATCCTCCACATTTTTCATGCCCATGAACTTTATTTGAGAGCTTATTTTCCTCAGTAACTTCTTCCTTGTTTGGTAAAGTGACTGGAAATAGAGTCACAGACTCATAGAATGCATTGGGTTGGAAGGGACCTTTGAAGGTTTTCCTATTCCATTTCCCTTCATTAAGCAGGGACATACCCAACTGGGTCAGATTGCTCAGATCCCCATCAGGTCTGACCTTGAACATCTCCAGGTATGGGGCCTCAACCACCAATCTGGGCAATCTGTTTCAGTGTTTCACCACTAGACTTTTTTCTAGTGTCCAATCTAAAACTACCCTTGTCTAGTTTATGACCATGTCCCCTGGTCCTGTTGCTACATACCTTTGTGAACAGTCCCTCCCCAGCTTTCTCATAGCCCCCCCCCCACCCTCCAGGTACCAGTAGGCCACTATAAGGTCTTCCCAGAGCATTCTGATCTTCTGAACTCTGATAGCCTGTAGGAGAGATTCTCCAGCCCTCTGACCATTTTTTGGCCCTCTTTTGGACACACTCCAGTAGGTCCATCTGTTCTTGTTGTCTAAGAGTAATATCACAGAGCAAAAACCAGGAAGCTTGATGGGCAGTGGATGATTCAGGAATTACTTCAGAAGGTGGAGAAGTTGCACACATTAAATGTCAACTGGAATCCAGGAGAGTTCCCTCGGAGCTCATCCTGGCTACAGTATACAAGACTGTCTTAAGGGAGTGCTAAAATAGTGGGTAACAATGAGTAAGTTTCTGTCCAAGCCCAATAAAACAGTCAGTCCTGTGTCCAGTTTTGTTTTCCTAACCTGAGGTGGGATCACCTTTGCCAGAATCAGGACCAAGGAACAGGCTTATTTGTTACCACATGTGTAGAGTATAATATCTTTCTGTGTGGAATGTACAAGATCATCTTTCTACAATAAATAAACATACATCATCAAGGATCAAAACACCCTGAGACTCCACTAATTATGTGGGCAAAAGGAAATAAGAATACAGATGAAAGAAACAAGAAGGGAATTCCCAGAAGATAGTTCATGAGTCCAAAGAGTCAGCTGTAATCACCTGCAAACTCTTTATCTGAATATTAACAGGTTGGAGAGATCATAAGGGACCTGGTGACCTTGTCTGACTTCCAGCTCCTCTTCTCATAAGTGATCTGTGCCTCAAAGTCTTTAATGAAAGGACAGGTTGTTATTTCTACACTCAAATACTGACCACTCCTCTACAGCTGACTACCAAGAAGTTATACAATCATAGCATGGCTTAGGTTGGAAGAGACCTCAAGGATCATTCAGTTCCAACCCCTTGCTACAGGCAGGGACACCTCGCACTACAACAGGTTGCTCAAGGCCTCATCCAACCTGGCCTTGAACACCTCCAGGGAGAGAGCAGCCACAACCTCCCTGGGCAACCTGTTCCAATGTTTCACCACCCTCATTGTAAAGAACCCTTTCTTAACATCTAGTTTGAAGCTCCCCTCTTCCAGTTTAAACCCATTACTTCTCATCCTGTCATTACAAGACCTTGTCAGTAGTCCCTCCCCAGCCTTCCTGTAGGTCCCCTTCAGACACTGGAAGGACACTATAAGGTCTTCTCAAAGCCTTCTCTTCTCTAAGCTGAAGAGTCCCAACTCTCATAGCCTGTCCTCATAGCAGAGCTGCTGCAGCCCTCTGAGCATCTTTGTGTCCCTCCTCTGGACTTGCTTTAACAGTTCCATGTCCCTCTTGTGCTGGGGGCTCCAGAACTGCACACAGTACTCCAAGTGGGGTCTGAGGAGAGCAGAGTAAAGGTGGAGAATCCCCTCCCTTGCCCTGCTGCCCACACTGCTCTTGCTGCAGCCCAGCACACGGTTGGGTTAAACTGATTCAAGAGCCTTTATTTTTCCCAGAGATGAACAGCAGTAACCAGCATATCTTGAAGCTCATCCAGATGTAAAACAGCACTTAAGGAACACAGACAAAAGCACAAGGCAGAAGTTTCAGAACTCCTATTTCCGCTGATAAACACTAATTACTTCCCCTCACTCCTTGTAGTCATTCTTTCTTCAGTTGCTGTCTGGAAAGATAAGGTAGGGATTCTCTTTCACTGCCAACATGATTTGGAGCCATTCTTGTTTAAAGCTTCTAGTTCCCACTTATATTAAAAAAAACAATAGGATCATAGAATCAACCAGGTTGGAAGAGACCTCCAACATCATCCAGGCCAACCTAGCACCCAGCCCTATCCAATTAACTAGACCATGGCACCAAGTGCCTCAGCCAGTCTTTTCTTGAAGACCCCCAGGGACGGTGCCTCCACCACCTCCCTGGGCAGCCCATTCCAATGCCAATCACTCTCTCTGTGAAGAACTTCTTCCTAATATCCAGCCTATACCTACCCTGGCACAACTTTAGACTGTGTCCCCTTATGGATGTAAACTCCCAGACTGATGCAACTTAACCCTTAGGCATCTCAAGTCCCAAAGTGCCTATTTTTTGGCTAAGAGAGTTAGCTTGACTTTAGAGACATAAAGTTTGGGGCACTATTAGAAGTGTCCAAGTCTTTGTGTTGTTGAGCAGATTGATACCATCTCATTTGCCCCACTGCTATTCACAAACCAGATGTTTCCCAGCCTGACTTGCAGCTGTGGAGCCCAATGTCCCTGCAGCTGTGTTTTTCAGCCAGAGACATAGATTAATGGCAGCACATAACACATCAGAAGAGGCCTTAAAAACTCACTAACAAAACCAGATAGTCCCACACACATGAGAAGGGAAAGAAACAAAATAGGAGCAAATAAAAACCCAGTTAAGCAACAGTGTAAGAAACAATTTGTGGGTTTGATTATGCTTTGGTTTATTTTAATTATATGAAAGAAACCTTCAACTAAGAAAATGTTTGAGAAGTAAAGCAAAGAACAGTCCTGCACCACATTCTGGCCAAAGCATGGAAGATCCCTGCTCCTATATTAACTTACAGATTAGCAATAAGTGTGTTTGGCTGGAATACAGCAAAACAGGGTTTGAATCCTTATTCTTACCCAGATGCAGGGCATCTGTATCTGGGAGTTTCTGCATCTAGAGCCTCTTATGAAAGCTCAGTTGCAGAAATACAGCACACAGATTGCAACTCATATCTCCTTCATCTAAATGTGCAGACATGCAGGAGGACCATCTGTTCATGACCAGGTCAAATAATAAGAAAGAATAGTCTTTTTTTTTTTCTTGACCCATCTGGAAACACAGAAATCTCACACCCCCTTGCTTGGTCCCCCAAGAACGATCATGACAGAAGAGAGGGGGTAAAGCTCGAATACAGCCAAAGCCAGGAGCTCCTGCATTACATAAAGATACTGCTAACGAGTTTGTCAAGGAGTCTACAAAAGAGGCTATAGTTCTGTAAGTACCCCAATCAACAAGTCTCAGGAGTCACTCACTATGACAACACCAATGTAATTTACAGAATCATAGAATAGCCTAGGGTGGAAGAGACCTTAGAGATAACTAATCCAACTTCCTTAACAAGGCAGGGATGTTTCATCTCTGCCAAGCTGGGCAATCTGCAGTGGAACTGTTGAAAGCTGTTTCCCTATGATTTGATGCCTCACAACCACATTTCCCTGTGTCTAACAAGGTACTAGACTTTCTCTCTCAAGGTTTTCCTGTACCTGGGATGTTATTCTAGTCCCTACCCATGTGAATTCCTTCACGCCTGACAACAGATGAAATCAAACTACTATCCTTCTCCATCCATCCCAAGAAAACTTGTCAGGATGCAAACTACCCTCTCTCTGTCAAACTCAGCCAGAAGAGACCAGTAGATGTAGAAGTCATAAAGACTGCACAGGCAGAAGAATGTGGGTAGACAAAGTCACAGAAATTGTTCCACAGAATGGTAGGGGTTGGAACAGACTAGCTAGTCCAACCACCATGCTAAAGAAGGTTCAACTAGAGTAGGTGGCATAGGACCTTGTCCAGGTGGGTTTTCAAACTCTCCAGAAAAGGGCACATCACAACCTCTCTGGACAACCTGCTGCAGTGCTCTATCACTCTCAAAGTAGTTTTTCTTATGTATACACAAACCAACATAACCCCATGTGCTCATAAACCTGGCTTCCTAAGAAAACATGGCTAAAAGTAACAGTTTTGGGTTTATGAACAGCTATGATTGCAATGTGAGTTTATAAAGATCACTTAGTTCCAACTTGCCCACAGGGATGCCTTCTGGGTTCCTCAAGGCTTCATCCAATCTGGCCTTGAACACCTCCAAGGAGGAGACATCCATGACCTTGCTTGGCAACCCATTCTAGTGTCTCACCACCCTCATTGTAAAGAATTTCTTCCCAATAGCTAGGCTAAGTTTACCCTCTTGAAGTTTAAATCCATTCTGTGTCATCCTATCACTATAAGCCCTTACAAAAAGTCCCTTTATGGCTTTCTTCTAGGGCCCATTCAGGTACTGGAATCTACTAATTGTTAGAACAGTACAGATAGGTTTTAAGCTTCAGCACAACCCACTTCACATGCAACTTGGACAGAAAGCTGCAAAGGGTAATTTAGCTATTAACTGACACAGTCTACATATGCCAAAAAAAATGTATCATCACTTTAAAACAGTATATTTAGTAAATGTGTAGCATAACAAGTTAAGAGGTTTTTTCTCCTCCTTACAGAAGCCATTGCTGCATATTCAGTCTGATATGTACAAAGTAACACATGCTAAAAATGTCTATGCAAGTCTTTACAACTAAATTTTTATAGTAACGTTTGAGATCTGATGTATGCTGTTGCATTGAATGCCACACTCATAGAAGCATAGAATTAGTCAGGGTTGGAAGGGACCACAAGGATCATCCAATTCCAAACCCCCTGCCATGGGCAGAGACACCCTACTCTAGGTCAGGCTGCCCACAGCCTCAGCCAGCCTGGCCTTAAACACCTCCAGCCATGGGGCCTCAACCACCTCCCTGGGCAACCCAGTCCAGGCTCTCACCACTCTCATGATAAAGAACTTCCTCTTCACATCCAGTCTCAATCTCCCCACCTCCAGCTTTGCTCCATTTCCCCTAGTCCTGTCACTCCCTGATAGCCTAAAAAGTCCCTGCCCAACTATTTTGTAGGCTCCCTTCAGATACTGAGAGGCCACAAGAAGGTCACCTGGGAGCCTCTTCTTCTCCAGACTCAACAGCCCCAACTCTTTCAGACTGTCCTACTAGCAGAGGTGCTGCAGCCCTCTGAGCATCCCCATGGCCACACATGTTCTTTTCCCACTGTCTGCTCTTAACTAGCTATGATAACCTCCTCTTCAGCATTGTCTTGTTTGTGTTTCTCCTCTGCAAGGCGTTAAGTCTCACAAAACTGTCTTTGTCTTTTGTCTTTCCTCACAGTAATAGTGTTTCATTTTCACAAAGTCTCCAGAAATCCATTATAAGCTACTTAATTTCAGCACATTCTGTAACACAGAACCTCTACTCACGGGATAGACTTCTGGAAAAATAATAATCCTGGATAATACATCTAAATCCCTCCTGATCAGTAGTGCATTCCCAAATCATCTCCTGCATTCAGCCAAGTTTCCATTCAGAGGCACAGAATTTGAAGGGGGGAAGTCGAGCTGTCCAGGTGGCACAGCCAGTATTTCACATCATTCCAGCAGCTCAGGAGCTCCTGCTTCTCCTTACTGTCTCGAGTTCAGGGAAGGGACACAGACAGAAGCAGAGCTGCAGTGTTTGCCGCGCGTCAGATCTCCTTACAGCAGAGCGGAGCCCCAGATATTTAAAGCGCGACAAGGAAGGGCTCAAACATGGAGAATCAGGGAAGAAAATGGTGCAGTTAGCACCAAAACTCACTGATTTTGTTTATGTTTGGCAGAGCTTTCAACTGTTTATCAGAATGGCAACAGATGGCAGAAGGCAAACGCATGCACTTCTTCACAGTTTCCTACAAACCGAACAGATGTCTTCATTACATGCTACATGACCGCCTGTAAGGGAATGTGACAAGAAGCAGAGGTAGAGAAAAATGGCATAGCCCTTTCCTAACCTGAGGTGCCTCTTGGCACAGACTTCAGCGATGCTGGCTGCTCTCAGCCACGGCTCATCCTGCAGCCAGGGTGCTAGTCAAAGGGCACCCTGGACAAGTGGCCAGTAGGACAAGGGAAGTTACTCTTCCCCTGTACTCAACACTGGTCAGGCCACACCTTGTGTACTGTGCCCAGTTCTGAGTTCATCGATTTAAGAGAGATGTGGAGGTACTGGAATGTGTCCAGAGAAGGGTGATGAAGCTGGTGAGGGGCCTGGAACACAGCCCTGTGAGGAGAGGCTGAGGGAGCTGGGGGTGTTTAGTCTGAAGAAGAGGAGGCTCAGGGCTGACCTCATTGCTGCCTACAACTAGCTGAAGGGAGGTTGTAGCCAAGTGGGGGATGGTCTCTTCTGCCAGGCAACCAGCAACAGAAAAAGGGGAGACAGTCTCAAGTTGTGCTGGGGGAGGTCTAGGCTGAATGTTAGGAAGAAGTTCTCCACAGCAAGAGTGATTGGCATTGGAAGGGGCTGCTCAGGGATGTAATGAAGTCCTCATCCCTCAAAGTGTTTAAGAGGAGGCTGCATGAGGCACTTAGTGTCATGGATTAGTGAATTAGAAGGGTTAGGCAATAGGTTGGATTCGATGATCCTTGAGGTCTTTTCCAACCTGATTAATTCTGTGACTCTGTTGCACCTAAGTACAGGACTGAAGACACAAGAGGGATTTGAGAGTATTTTTCACCTGTATGTAATCTACCACAACCAGTAGGCATGGAAAACAGAAGCAAAGACTTTGAGGGGATTTCATTAGGGGAAAATACAATATCTCTTTGGACCAGTCAAGATGGAGACAGGAGATGTTTTAACATCACTTCTTATAAGTGTTTTCAAGGGATGGTTGTGCTCACCTAGGTGAGAAGAGCCCCTCCAGTAGAGCAGATACAATCCTAGATGTCTTTCAGCTCTGCAAGAGTGTACATAGAAACACAGAATTGTTTCTTTGTTGGCAAAGACCTTTAAGACCATTGAACCCAACCATAGCATCACATCTATTCATCTTTTAAACATCTCCAGCAATGGGGATTCAACCACCTTCCCATGGAGCCTATGCCAGTGCTTAATAACCCTTTCAATGAAAATGTTTCTTCTGTTACCCAACTTAAACTTCCCTCTGGTGCAACTTGAGGCCACTTCTTGTCCTCTTGTGGACCTGTTAGCCACAGTCCACTATTGCTGATGCCAAGGATAGCCTTAGGTATTGGCCAAGATCTGCCAGAGCCTGAGCAAGAAGACACAGCAAACCCAAATGGTCCCAAATGCTAGAGGTTTCTCTAGAGATGCAAATGAGTAGAGCTCCATCAACAACATAAATGTTCTGAACCACAAAATAGAAGTCTGTGTTTGGTTAAATACTCAGCTTCTCTCCTCATCTGTGTGAGTCAGCAATTCAAGGAAACCCATGCCTTGTCACATGAAGTAGGACAAGAGCACAGAGGCCTGCTCCATGCAAGAGGATGAAGCTAAATACAAGAGCTAACTGCTCCATAACTCAGAGAAGCTTACTTCAAGTCCTGCCTTTTGTTTCCAGATCAGCTAAAGAAGAAATGGGGAGAAACACTCAGGTTTGGCACCAGACTTTGTAAGGTAATGGTTGGATTTGATGATCTCAAAGTTTTTTTCCAGCTGAAATGATTCTATGATTCTACAGGCATTTGATGTCCACTCACTTTGGTGTTCCACAACCAGTCGCTACTCGTAGCACAGAGTGGGTGAGAGCAAGCTCAGAGTGAAATGACAGTCAGTTTAATAAATTTACAACAGGGCAATAGACAGTCAGATACTCAATTTTGTTTCTGCTGAAGGAAACAAAGCTGGCTATTTCAGACAGCTCTCCCAGATAGACTGCAGACAAAACTTGCTTACCCATCTGCATTTGTGGACTGTAGGGGCAAGGAAGAAAGCAGAAATGGCTGTAGCACAGCCTTGGACATATTTCTTCCAGCTGGAAGCTTTGAATTGCTTCAATGCAGAACGATACTCTAACCTTGCAAATAAAACTTCAGACTCTTTGTAATGAAGCCAGAATCTATCCCCAAGCCAGGCTGTCACAATACAATGGTAGGCCAAAGCCATGGCAATCAGAAGAGACTTTGGAGTCACTTCTCTCTTGCCCACAATACACACAACTAAGCAGGAAGAAAGATGCAATGCTGTCCCTCTTCCCAGGGGCAAATACAAGGGAAACTTTCATATTGACATGCTAGATATGTTTGCCTGGGATTTTGTCAGGCACCAGCTGTGCCAGCAAGGCAAAGTATCTTTCCAGCAGTGTGAGCCTCTCTTAGTCATATTGGAGAAATCTCATAACTGGCTGCCTCTATCCCTACAGACATTAAGAATTGTGCAGACCAGAAGAGGAGCTTTATACAGTCAAGGGTAAGAGCGTATAAGATGTAGGCAGCCTCTCTTACTGGGAGGTATTATCTGCCAGGCCAAGAGACAGAGGCTCAGGACTTTCTCCAGCTGGTTTCAGCTCTACCTCAAAGGTCTTGAGCTATCGGCATATTTGCCTTCTGGCCTGCAGCATTATGTAGCAGGCCTCACAAAGTCATAATCAACCATGAAACAGAGAACAAGCTAGAGTTAAGTATACTGCTAAAACCAGTGATCTGCTGCATACTATTTATCCATGCCTATTAGATTCAAAGAGTTGTCAGTGAGGCTGATAAACACAGCCCTGCACACTGATAATGGCATTCCTAAGTTGCACAGAGCTGCATCCTGCCACAAAGAGGTACACTAACAGCTTCTTAGTGCCTTGAGCCCACAGTACAGATATCTGCTTTTTGCTCCTTGTTTTATCCTGTCATAGGCAAAAAAAAAAAAACAACCCTCTGCAAGTCTCACAGAGTTCTTGCCAGAGAGAGTGATTGGCATTGGAACAGGCTACCAAGGGAGGTGGTGGAGTTGCCATCCCTGGAGGTGTTGAAGCAAAGCCTGGCTGAGGCACTTAGTGCCATGGTCTAGTTGATTGTCTAGGGCTGGGTGCTAGGTTGGACTGGATGATCTTGGAGGTCTCTCCAACCTGGTTGATTCTATGGTTCTATGAATACCATGCTGCCATTATGCCAGCTTCAAAACTAAAGTGCTGGCTGGAGCAAAGTATCACAAGTTTGCAGCTTAGATTGTATCATAACTTCACAGAGAGAGTGATTGGCATTGGAATGGGCTGCCCAGGGAGGTGGTGGAGGTGCCATCCCTGGAGGTCTTCAAGAAGAGACTGGCTGAGGCACTTAGTGCCATGGTCTAGTTGACTGGCTAGGGCTGGGCTATAGGTTGGACTGGATGATCTTGGAGGTCTCTTCCAACCTGGTTGATTCTATGATTCTATGTTAAGAGTTGCTGCTTCCAGCTTCCAGGTTTCAGTCTTTTCTGCTGAGGGTGCTGCGGACCAGGGGTGGGGGAGGTCACTGGCTTCTGTTGCTGCACCTTTCAGCAAATAGGCTAAGGTAATTGTGCATTGTGTAATTTCCTGTAAAACTCTATCTCAACTCTTTATCTCAACTCAGAAGTGGGTTTTGTGCTACTTTCTCTTCCATCTGCATGAGAAGAGACAGGGGCTTGTGAGAGCAGACTGTTTTAACCCAGGACACCAGGGCAAAGAAGCAGCAAAATTCTCCCACATACAACAAAATACCTAAAAGCTCTCTAACTTCAGGAACACCAGCCCACACAGATCTTTTGCTTGCAGATAATTTTTACTCAGCCTAGCAAAACTCAATTCTTATCTGGTTAGGAAGATGTCACCCAGATATCTGCTTTAGAATACCATTTCCAGGGGTTGATCCTAAACTGATGGGAGACCATAGGAACTTAGCCAGGAATTTCAGCAGACAGAATCAAGCTCTCTTGTAGCACCAAAAGCAGTAGCAATAACAGAAGGGCTCTGCAGGATGCTTACCATTCCCTAAGGAGAAAAGAAATGTCAGAATGCAGCAGAGCAGGAACCCCTCCCAGGCAGCACGGAAGACTACATTTGTTTCATTTAGGGAGGAGAACTCTCACCATTCTTTCAACCATTATATGACTTTCATAACTATCTCTCTTTGAAGATTTCATCTACAGCTGCTCACAGTGGTACTATCCATCTGGAAAACAGTGCCTGCTAAACCCAAAGTTTCTGGTAGACCTACTGTTCTCAGCAAAGTGCTTCTCACAAGCTTTATTTTCCTCACCAGTTCTCTAAGCCTCTTCGTAGTGGCAACTGGCAGCCCCTCCAGTGATAAGAGATCACATAGGGCCTCATTAGCAGCACAAGGCACTCCACAGTAGGGGTTCTTTAAATAAGCTGCTGTAAAGTCCTTAGTATTTATGTCCTGAAAGAAAGTCTAAAAATACAGACAGTGATGCCATGCAACACTTCCTGCATGTGACTCAAATCCACAGCAATATTCTCACCTGCTGCACAGTAAGGCAGAAACCTTAATTTACTGGCCAAATGCATTTGTTTGTGCTTGTGAGCACATTTAATGCATCCCTCCAAACTGCTCTTAATGCACACAGCACCTCAGATGATGATGGAAGTTCAACTATTTCCTCAGCATTCAAAGACTAAAACAACAGACCTCAAATGGGTAACTTGAGTGGCTAATTTCTGCATGTATCTCAAACTGTGACTTGTGTGTCCTTTCTACCCAGCCAGAAGTCATTGCACACCTCCTTATCTTAGTCAAAGGTTTCAGGAGAGACTCTTCCCTCATGCTGACTTCTTCAAAGAGTGCCAAGGGTGAGTACAGTCATTGCAATTCATCTGTTGTTCAAATCCTGCTTGATTCAATTATTCACTCCAGAACAGGACACCCACATTTAAGATCCTCTACAGCCTGAGAGTACATATTTGATTCTTTATTTTACCCTAAATGAGGCTCCTTTTCAGTAGCTTAGTGTATGTCTTATTCCAGCTATCTACATCTTTCCTATTCTTGTGAGTTCTGGAAAAATAGATCAACCTTCAGTAAGCCAGCACAGAGGTCTGTGAAAGAGAGGTCCTTCCATCCCTGGCATCATTCATAACATCTGCTAAGCGATGATTTGATGTTTAGATCATAGAATCAACCAGGTTGGAAGAGAACTCCAAGATCATCCAGTCCAACCTAGCACCCAACCCTACACAATCAACCAGACCATGGCACTAAATGTCTCAGCCAGGCTTTTCTTCAACGCCTCCAGGGACAGCAACTCCACCACCTCCCTGGGCAGCCCATTCCAATGCCAATCACTCTCTCTGCCAACAACTTCATCCTAACATCCAGCCTAGACTTCCCCTGACACAACTCAAGACTGTGTCCCCTTGTTCTGTTGCTGGTTGTCTGGCAGAAGAGACCAACCCCACCTGGCTACAACCTCCTTTCAGTTAGTTGTAGACAACAATGAGGTCACCCCTGAGCCTCCTCCTCTCCAGGCTGCACACCCCCAGCTCACTCAGCCTCTCCTCACAGGGCTGTGTTCCAGGCCCCTCACCAGCTTTGTCACCCTTCTCTGGACACATTCCAGTATGTCAACATCTCTCTTGCATTGAGGAGCCCAGAATTGGACACAGTGCTCAAGGTGTGCATCACTAGAACTTGGCTTGCTGTTGTTTTACAGCAATCCACTGTATAACTTCACACATTGAAGAAAATTGATGTTATTGGCTTTTTATTCAGCTGCTGGTATCAGCATTTTCCCCAGTACATAGCAAAGTAAGGATCTCTGACATTAGTATCCCACTGGTAGAAGGCTAAATAGTTTGAATTATCTGAACATTTAACACACCCTTGTAAGGAATGGGCTGCCCGGGGAGGTGGTGGAGTCGCCATCCCTAGGGCACTTCAAGGCAAGGTTGGACGTGGCACTTGGTGCCATGGTCTAGCCTTGAGCTCTGTGGTAAAGGGTTGCACTTGATGATCTGTGAGGTCTCTTCCAACCCTGATGATACTGTGTGATACTGTGAAGTCCACCACACATATCCTCAAGAAAAGTTTCTCCTTCAGAGATCCCATCCTAAACTCCAATTCTGCTTCTCTAAAAAACAGTGTCCTATGAATTTTCATGAACTACAGAGAATGAGAAGAGAGCATTCACAATGTGCTACAGCTTTTGCTCAAGGATCACTGCATAATGAAGAGAGAGACCAAATCAAACAGCAGGTCTTCCATAGACTGAGCATTTGCTTACACACCAGAAAAGGAACTCGTAAGACTATGTTTAACACCATCTGGGTATCCTTCCATACAATATTACCATCAATAATAACAGAAGCCTAGCTACAGATTGTTGTACTCTGTGACAGCTAAATATACCAGAGCTAATTAGGTAACACAGGCCAAAAAGCAAAAATCTGCAAGCATCAGGGAATGCTACCACAAGGGCCAGAAAAAAACTAACCACTAACCTGCAAATTAAGTGTAGGGATAAATCTGGATGGAAATCACCAGTCTCCAGACCAGAACTGAAATTTAGGAAAGGTCATTTCTAAATAAGGAGCCTAGCTTGCACTGCACAGATGGGGTCTCTCTGTGACTCAAACCAGAGCACAGGCTCCGAGCACTCGGAAAAGATAGAAAGAACACACTGGGGGATTTACCTCAGCTGGTATATATCAGCCTAGCTCCATTGACTTCAATTAGCATGATGTTAAATCTTCAGTGTTGACTTCAATGGGATTACAGTGATTTACATCATCTGAGGAGTTAACATTTCACTTTTAGGGAAGCTCTTCTGTAGTATCTTTGTTAGTGGAAATTCTATGCAAAGAAAAGGGAAAGGGAGATAAACTTTTCTCTTATGGTACCTAATGTAATGGGTGTGCTGAAAATGCAAGAGATAGACTGGTAGACAACTATAATTAGCTTCATTTTGCTGCAGCTCAATCTGTGGTTATAAATGCCCTTTCTTTGCTATAAACACCCAGTGAAGAATTGCCAGAGCCACTCCTTCCACTTCCTGCCTTTCCTCCTTATTTAACAGCTCTAAAGGCAGGTTTTCATACAGGCACAAGATTCTTGTCCCTTCCTGTGCACAATCAGCTAGCAATTACTGCTAGCAGCCAGCCTTCCCTCTTCCCAGATTTCCTTTCTCTCTGTTTTCCCTAAATCTATAAACACAGGAATGACTATCATTTCACTAGGTATTACACATGTATCTCAGGTTAGAATGCTCCAAGACACTCAAGTCCAGTAAACTGTGAAACATGCAAGGGGACACTGCAGTCCTCCCACATGTTGCATAGCCAGATGTTGTTGGAGAACAACATGCCAGTTCCTCATGGATTAAAGCTGAGCCATTCCTTGTTCAACATTGACAAGATCATCTGAAACACCCAAATATGGTCTTTTGAAGAACCCAAGGAAGGCATCCGTAATTCCTAGGTGCCTTAAGCCTTGCTTGGGCTGCTTTGCAGTCAGCAGAGACCTTAGAGATGATTTAAGAGCTAAATTAGGAGTATACCTCTCTCCATGGAATATACAATCTGCCTATACTCATAAACTAGGTACCTTTATTAGAAGCCTAAAGATGGTATGAGTACTCTCAGAATACTCATATGTTCTACTTCTTCCCTGAACCTTTTTCATCATCTGACAACATGAATCAGACTGTGATGGTTTGGGTGTTCCCTGCCCCCCACCACACACTTTAGAAATACCCAGGCTAGACTCAGCAGTCTCTGGGAATATAAATGAAGCTATTTATTTACAGCTAGCACAATACACAAGTAGATAGTTACAGTATATACAGTTATAGACAGAAATATACAAAGTAAAAGGTAATACACAAACACAACTCCCCTCCCAGAAACCTGAGTCCCCAAGAGGGGCTCTCAACCACCTTCCCCCTACCCCTCTCAACCTTACCCCAGTCCTAAAGAATAGAGGTTCAGCCAAGAGGTTAAGAAAAGGTGAGTGGAAGGTGTGTTAGAGAGATGTAGCTCAGTCAGCAGCCCAAGGCAGAGTGAGATAAAATGGTGAGAGTGTTATCTAATGTTTTCATTTCTTCTTCAGCAAGACTCTGAGGGGAGTAGACATCACCACTGTTTTTCTTTCACAGCCTTTGATCTAGTTCTTCTCACCAAAACATTCTAGCTAGCTTCAAACTAGCACACAGACCAAGAGAAGCTTCCCTAGGTCAAAGCCTCTCTTAAATTGTTAAGACCTTGAGACAGCTGTTGAGCATCAAGTCTTGCCGCTCCATACCAAAGCTGAGGTTTGGGTGGAATTAGGTAAATGCCCAACTTCACATTTTCTAGTCAAAATGCAGTATTTTCAGGGTGAGCTGAAATGAAAGTGTTTGAATGTCTCAGTGAAATAGGTTATTTAAAACACTCCTTTCCACCTGAACCACAGGATTTCTTTCCAATGTTTACAATTTAAGTTTTGCTTCCACTTACCACAAAAAAAAGTGACTCTGAATCACAGTGTTCAAATGTTTCATTTTAAAATAAAGTATTTTAACTTAAAAATAATCCTCTTCTGATTCCTTCCTAACCTGTTAGTATAAGAGTGCTGACTGAGAAACACTCCTACTTTCCTCAAATTTTCATTTTTCAGTTAAAAAAAATTGGTATATTTCATTGAAAAAAAAAATCCCTCTCTCATTTAGATGTCAGTGAAGACCACTTGCATACCCATCCCAAATCATCCTTAACCTATGGACAAACATGGCAGATTTCTTTGCTGCCTCCTGACCCTCCAAGTACTACTTCAAAGAACAAAGTTCCTCTAAGACTCAGATAGATACTCCTTAGAAGGGATGGTTTTACATAAAGAATGTTAAAAATCCTTTTCCATAGGCATTTTGTAACTTTCTTATATTCTTGACTGATCTAAGTACAGAAGAGAAAGGCACACATCATAGATCAAAGGATATTAGGGGTTGGAAGGGACCCAAGGAGATCAGCGAGATCAACCCCCCTGCCAGAGCAGGACCACTCAATCTAGCACAGATCACAGAGGAACACATCCAGACAGGCCTTGAAAGCCTCCAGAGAAGGAGACTCCACAACCTCTCTGGGGAGCCTGTGCTCTGGGACCCTTACAGTAAAGAAGTTCCCCTTTGTGTTGAGGTGGAACCTCTTTTGCTGCAACTTACACCCAGTGCTCCTTGTCCTATCCCAGGGAGCAAGTGTGCAGAGCCTGCCCCCAGCTCCTGACCAGCCCTCAGATCTTTATAAACATCAAATCCCCTCTCAGTCTTGTCTTCTCCAGACTAAAAAGCTCCAGATCCCTCAGCCTCTCCTCATAAGCCATGCCCTCCAGGCCCCTAATCATCCTTGTAGCTCTCCGAAGGACCCTCTCCAGCAGATCCCTGTCCCTCTTCGACTGGGGAGCCCAAAACTGAACACAGTATTGAAGATGAGGTCTCACCAGGGCAGAGTAGAGGGGAAGGAGAACCTCCCTTGATCTGCTGGACACACTCTTCTTAATACCCTCCAAGATCCCATTGGCCTTCTTGGCCACAAGGGCACATTGCTGTCCCATAGTTAATTTGTTATCCACCAGCACTCCCAGGTCCCTCTCCACAGGGCTGCTCTCCAGCAGATCACCTCCCAGCCTGTACTGGTGCAGTTTATTATTTCTCCCCAGGTGCAGGACTCTGCACTTGTCCTTGTTGAACTTCATCTGGTTCCTCTGTGCCCAGCTCTCCAGTCTGTCCAGGTCTCTCTGGATGGCCACACAGCCTTCAGCTGTATCAGCCAAGCCTCCCAGTTTGGTGTCAGCAGCAAACTTGCTGAGCAGACTCTGCCTGCTCATCAATGTCATTGATGATGATGTTGAACAGGACTGGCCCCAGCACTGATCCTGGGGGACTCCACTGGTTTCAGCTCTCGAGCTGGACCTGGCACCATTGATCACCACTCTTTGAACTCTATCTTGTAACCAGTTCCTAAGCCACCTCATTGTCTGCTCTTCCATCCCACACTTCCTGAGATCGCTCACTAGAATATCATGGGAGACAGTGTCAAAGGCTAAGATCAAGGTAGACTACATCCACATAAGCAGTTGAATAAAAAACACTATTTTGTGGGGAGTGGCTAAGAAAGG
The DNA here is from genome assembly GCF_015220805.1 of Pogoniulus pusillus. Classification (NCBI taxonomy): domain Eukaryota; kingdom Metazoa; phylum Chordata; class Aves; order Piciformes; family Lybiidae; genus Pogoniulus; species Pogoniulus pusillus. The sequence goes on along the minus strand of NC_087264.1, from coordinate 7,781,091 downwards.
TGCAAAAATTTCTCTTTGCACACACATTTTACAAAGTAGTCTGCCTCAGATTTCTCCTGTTTCCTTGTTTCCTCTTCTGTCTTCCTACCCTCAAGGGTCTAACACTCAGCCACGTTGCCCTGGCAAATAACAAAAATCATAGGGGGTTGAGTCCAGCATCAGTAAGTTTGCAGATGGCACCAAGCTAGGAGCAGCTGTGGAGCTGTTGGAGGGTAAGAGAGCCTTGCAGAGGGACCTTTCCAGGCTGCATGGGTGGGCAGAGGCCCATGGGATGAGATTGGACAAGGTCAAGTGGAGGGTTCTACACTTTGGTCACAACAACCCCAAGCAGTGCTACAGGCTGGGGACAGAGTGTCTGGAAAGCAGCCAGGAAGAAAGGGACCTGGGGCTACTGGTAGAGAGTAGCTGAAGATGAGCCAGCAGTGTGCCCAGGTGGCCAAGAGAGCCAATGGCATCCTGGCCTGTATCAGGAACAGTGTGGCCAGTAGGACAAAGGAGGTTATTCTTCCCCTGTACTCAACACTGGTCAGGCCACCCCTTGAGTACTGTGTCCAGTTCTTGGCCCCTCAATTCAAGAGAGATGTTGAGGTGCTGGAACATGTCCAGAGAAGGGTGACAAAGCTGGTGAGGGGCCTGGAAGACAAACCCTCTGAGGAGAGGCTGAGGGAGCTGAGGGTGTTTAGCCTGGAGGAGCCTTAGGGGTGACCTCATTGCTGTCTACAACTACCTGAAAGGTGGTTGTAGCCAGATGGGGGTTGGTCTCTTCTGCCAGGCAACAACAACTGCATCAGAGCCTTTGCCCTCCCCTCCCCTGTAACCAACCCTAATTACCTCCTGTGTTTACTTTGATAGGGAAATAAAGGATCCTTGTTATTAGGTAGATTTCTTTTCAAATCTCAAAATCTCATCTTCATTTTTGCCACCCTATGGACAGTTTTACCTTTCTAATCCAGACCTGTAATGACACAAGAAATTAAGACAAAGACTGATTTTTATGCTTATGTATTGAAAACCTGCCTAGGATCTGGAAAACAGTAGTCCAATGAGCTGCATAAAAACTATAATGACAGTAAGATTTTGTATACAATTCAGATATTTCTCCCTGCCAACTCAAATGTTTTCAAAGTCTTTTTTTTTTTTATTGCCCATTCAATAAAATCTTTTCCCTTTCTTTAATCTTTGCCCCTGCATTTCCTATTCAACATTTTTATGGCCATTTTTCTAACACTGCATTCACCTCAAGTGACATTAAGCTGATGTAATAGAACCATTTTAATCAGTAACAATCAATTTTATTACTACAAAAACCTTAGGGACTGAACATTAAATACATACCATGTAATTAGTTTTGATAAAACAAGCCTTCATCTTAGCAAATCAACTATAATGAAAAGGAAATTTAACAGCTATAAAAATCTATGCTGTAGACTAGGTGTGGATATGCATACTGTACATGCAATGGTACATAACCATATTTCACCTCATCCACACATAGAATCCATGTGAGGGCACAGATAAATTCTGGAGAGTCTTTGGAAGTGTCCCTAATTTCTTTTATGAAGCATAGTCCATATTTTTTATGGATTTAGCTGGGGTATTCCACTCCTTTGGAGCAAATTAAAGCTACTTGAATCATAGAATGGTTTAGGTTGGAAGTGATCTCAAAGATCATCCCAGTTCCAGCCCCCTGCCACAGGCAAGGACACCTCCCACTAGAACAGGTTGCTCAAGGGCTCCTCCAACCTGACCTTGGACACCGCCAGGGAGGGAGCATCCACAGCCTCCCTGGGCAACCTGTGCCAGTGTCTCACCACTCTCACTGGAAAGAACCCTTTCCTAATATCTGGTTTGAATCTCCCCTCTGCCAGTTTAAACCCATTACTCCTTGTCCTGTAATTACATCTTATTGCTGTCTACAACTACATGAGGGGAGGTCGTAGCCAGGAGGAGGTTGCTCTCTTCTCTCAGGTGGCCAGTGCCAGAATGAGAGGACACAGCCTCAAGCTGCACCAGGGGAAATTTAGGCTTGAGGTGAGGAGAAAGTTCTTCACTGAGAGAGTCATTGGACACTGGAATGGGCTGCCTGGGGAGGTGGAGTCGCCGTCCCTGGAGCTGTTCAAGGCAGGATTGGACGTGGCACTTGGTGCCATGGTCTAGCCTTGAGCTCTGTGGTAAAAGGTTGGACTTGATGATCTGTGAGGTCTCTTCCAACCTTGGTGATATTGTGATACAAGACCTTGTCAATAGTCTCTTCTCAGCCTTCCTGTAGGCTCCCTTCAGATACTGGAAGGCCACTATAAGGTCTCCTCAAAGCCTTCTCTTCTCCAGACTGAAGAGCCCCAGCTCTTGCATATGCTTACTTTATAAGCTGCATTAGCAGCTGCTTCTTAGAAGAGAATTCAGCCTGTGAGGAGCTTGCAAAAAAGCTCTTAATGAATGCACTTATTGATGCAATGCAACCAAGATGAAAAGCAGTACTGAGGAAAGCAGAGTAAATATCCACTACCTTGCTAGTGATAAAAATAGAGTTTTATCTCTGCATTTATTCACAGCACAATTAATATCTGACATTATCCTGCATCCTCTGTGCCACCAAGGCTGGAAGTGTTTACAAACAACTGTCAGTACTGTGTCAGAAAAGCTGTCTGGGCACATAACAGCCTCCCCCAAAGCACAGACCAATTTTTCTCCAGCAACCAGATATTCCCACTGAGGTCACCAGCAGAATGGAGGCACTTTATTCCATTTCTTGCAAGGACCATGTCCTTGTGCAGGTCTTGATACTTCTCAAGCTGGAACACTTAACAGGACTGAGGGGACTTTGTGACAAATTTTTCCTTTTCATTAGCCAGGGGTTATTTTGTTTTAAATTATTTGGAGAAGATAAATAATCTTTCCACACTTAGTAATCATCCACTGGGGGCATATTTAAGTTGCAATTCATCAGTGGGGAGCTTTGCCACACAGAGTGTACAATAACCTACAAAAACAGCCATTGAGTCACCATGTTCCCAGGCAGTAATCAGCAGTTTCCAGACTTCTCTCCTTGATTTCTCAGCTAGATGACCCTGCTGGTCCTGGTGGAAATGGGCAGTTCATTCATCAGATAGCCATTAAGCCTAGTTGATTGTCTAGGGCTGGGTGCTAGGTTGGACTGGATGATCTTGGAGGTCTCTTCCAACCTGGTTGATTCTATGATTACTTTGTACTATTCTACCCCAGGGAAATAGAAGAACTGCCACAAGATCCAGAACCACTGACAATATTTTTCTCTCAACAGAAAATTGGATTTTCTACTAAGCTTAAAATCTTTTTCAAGGAAACTGGATTACTTCAGAAAGCATCATAGCCAAAACTATGCATTTACATCTGATGAAGCTCTCCACATTGTCTCACCTTGCAGAAACCGAGATGATGATGATAGCAGATTATGAAACCCTGTGGCCCCAGAACTGCAGACATTCACTTGAGTTTGATGTAGCCAGGTGGGTGGTGGCCTCTTCTCCCAGGCAACCAGCAACAGAACAAGGGGACACAGTCTCAAGCTGTGCCAGGGTAGGTATAGGCTGGATGTTAGGAGGAAGTTCTTCCCATAGAGAGTGATTGGCATTGGAATGGGCTGCCCAGGGAGGTGGTGGAGGCACCATCCCTAGAGGTGTTGAAGCAAAACCTGGCTGAGGCACTTAGTGCCATGGTCTAGTTGACTGTCTAGGGCTGGGTGCTAGGTTGGCCTGGATGATCTTGGAGGTCTCTTCCAACCTGGTGGATTCTATGATGGCTACAGCCAGCGTGGAGGTCCAGATTTGGGAATGACTCAAGAGATTGGTTGTGTCAGAGTTAAAGAGATAGGATTTTGTGAGGCTCCAGCTCTGGACTGTGCATGAAGCACACCATTCAAGAGCAGACGAGCCTCAATCTCCAAGTCATGGCCTTGAGGCCTTCATAGATAGTGTTTACAAATGGTCTCAGTGACTGCTGGCCCATTCTTGGGCTAGATCTCTCCTGCAAGTTGTCCCAAAAGTGGCTGTCGTAGGACACTGATGTCAACAGCTGTGGCCCAGCAGCCCAAGAGGACTGTTCTCTGATGGAGAGCTGAGACTGTGAAAGCCAGAGCAGTGCTGGCTCCAGCCCAGCCACAAGTTCTGAGACACAAGCAGCTGCTACCAGCAGCAGGACTGACAAGATCATCCATTTCTCTGAGAAGATGCAACATCTGTGGAGCATATTTCATTTTGGAAACACTGTCTTGATGTGTCTGAAAGAGACTTTTCTCAGGTTTTCTGGTTCACATGAAGTGAAGAGGAAGACTTGGTTTAGACTGAGAGAAAATAGACAAAAACACCAAAAGAAAAATCAAAACCTAGCAAACAAACAAAACACATCACTGTTTTCTGCCACCTGGGAAGCCTGGAGAGTTAATTGTCTTTATTCACAGCAGTATATGTCCTATGAAGGAAAAGAATTGGGCTGAGAATCCTGCAGACTAAGCCTGATCCATCGCTTGACTGTGCCTTATTATCCTTCTGGGTGGGGGTGGCGCAGAGCCCAATGTAGGCTAGTTCAGCTCCCATCAAATGTGATCTATAGGCACACACTCAGCCTTACATTGCTGTGAACTAATGGTGATTCATGCACAGGGACAACGTTTTCCCAAGTCACTGCAGTTCTCAAAAGCCAAAAGATAAGTGTTTGAAAGAAACATTCAACACTCAAAACTGAATCCTCAACTCAAGGTGACCTTGCAGTTTTCATTACTGCTTTGATCACCTCTCCATGAAATGACATGATTTGATTACCATGTGTTACATCCTCATGCTTTCTCCTCCCTCTGAGGGCCTAATTTGTGCCTCTGATGTATTTCTGAAGTAATTTATATGGAAAGTTATTTTCTTAATTCCTTTAAATGTATGAATTGTATCATTAATTCAACATACTACTTTTGCTTCATTCTTTTTTGTCTTTTTTTCCTTTTTATTTTTTGTTAATTTCCTGCTGTTAGAATAGATAAGAGGAAATTTAAGTTGATGATCTAACAGGAATGCATCACTTCTGTATATCAATGAGAGAAACATTTTTTTTCCAGTCTGGACCAAGCAAAGATAGGTGAGTGAGTTCCTGTAGTTTGATACTTCAGGATGAAAATCTTGTCAAAGTCAGTAGCAAAATTCTTATTGTTTTAAATTGAGTAGAACCAAGCTTAAAGAGCTACAAAAGGCTTCTCAACACAGTATCACAGCATCATCAGGGTTGGAAGAGACCTCACAGATCATCAAGTCCAACCCTTTACCACAGAGCTCAAGGCTAGACATTGGTCCCTGCTGTTAGCTGTGGAACACATGGAGTCTGTTGATCTCTTAATACAAATAAAATATAGAATCATAGAATCAGTCAAGGTTGGAAGGGAACACAAGGATCATTTAGTTCCAACCCCCCTGCCATGGGCAGGGACATCCTACCCTAGATCAGGTTGGCCACAGCCTCATCCAACCTGGCCTTAAACACCTCATTGCTGTCTACAACTACATGAAGTGAGGCTGTAGCCAGGAGGGGGTTGCTCTCTTCTGCCAGGCAACCAGCAACAGAACAAGGGGACACAGTCTCAAGCTGTGGTAGGGGAGGCCTAGGCTGGATGTTAGGAGGAAGTTGTTGCCAGAGAGATTGATTTGTATTGGAATGGGCTGCCCAAGGAGGTGGTGAAGTCACTGAGGCATTCAAGCAAAGCCTGGCTGAGGCATTTGGTGTCATGATCTAGTTGACTGGATAAGGCTGGGTGCTATGTTGGACTGGATGATCTTGGAGGTCTCTTCCAGCCTGGTTGATTCTGTAACGTGACATGCCACAATACAACAGTGGTGGCACTAATACACATCTGGCTCCAGCCAGCACCACACTGAAAGAGCAGTTTTCACAACAGGTGTTACCTCCCTATGAAACAGGACTCAAAGTAACAACATTTTTAACATCATCCTGGGCAAAACAGCAAGTTGAAAAGCAAAAGACTAACATCTGCACTGCAGCTTTGTTAGGTGATCTTTGATGGTGACTAAGAAATACCTGATGACTGAAACATTTGACAGTTGACAAACACTTTAGATAACTGAGATGTTTGAGCTTTCAATTGAGCCATGTTTGTTTTCAAAAGATCTTCCAAAAAATTGGGGTTAATTCCTTTCTCCTGATCAGAATCCAGAGTGTCATTCATTTTCCCACACAACAAGGACACACTGAAGAATTGGAGGGGACTGCTGTAAGCACATCTAGAACCCAAGCAAGTATGTGTCTCTGTGTGTACTTGTAGACAAAGGAATTATTATTGGAAAACATCTCTTGTTTTGTTAAAACAAAATCTGGTTTGCTAACCCCTCCACCATGAATCAATATGCAAATGCTGATGCAGATGTTACCTGTGGTGTAAACAAGATCAAAGCAGTGCTTGCAAAGCTCAACTCCAGCTCTTGGCAAAGGTGCTGATGGTGGAGAGGGATTAAACATAAGCAGGGCATAGTAAGTACAGCATGAAACTCCACTCCTTTTGGGTAATGAGCCAACCCACACAGAAGATTGCTAAAATGCTGAAACCAGCTAGACTGGCAGGTCTGATAGGGAAATGGAGTTCATCACACTAGAACTTCAAACAGAGTCAGATAGCACAATGATCTGCATGCCTGGGCCAGGAAAGGTAAGAGGATAGCACAGGATCAAATACCAGGGACTTTATACCTGGCTTGCTGCCAGCAGGCAGGTTAAAGGCAGAAAAGGACGCACTGAAGGAGAAGAGGGAAGGCATTGTCCAACAGCAAAAAAGCATTGTTTGGATTCTTTCAGTTCTCTGAAGGTTGTCATTGAAGCTACTTCAGTACCTGCAGAATGGGGGGCAGGGAGGGATGGGCAAGTGCTACCAGTGTTTTGATTGTCTGATCTGTTTAGTTTCAGTTAAGTCTTACTGGTCTGAAACATACATGCTTATGACATCATAGACTTGATAACTATACACAAGCTGTCTCAAAGAAGATGCATCATCCACATATCAGAATATTCATGTTTGCATCCCAACAGATTCCAGACTCAGTCAAAAAGGCAGACTGAAGTCATTATACCTAGTAAAAATATCCTTTAGAAGTCTTCTCCTGGTATAGCCTCAAAGGTGTGAGGATCACAGGATGTTAGGGGTTGGAAGGGACTAGAGGAGATCAGTGAGTCCAAACCCCGTGCCAGAGCAGGACCACACGATCTAGGCTCAGGGGTGACCTTATTGCTGTCTACAACTACCTGAGGGGTGGTTGTGGCCAGGAGGAGGTTGCTCTCTTCTCTCAGGTGGCCAGCACCAGAACGAGAGGACACAGCCTCAAGCTACGCCAGGGGAAATTTAGGCTGCAGGTGAGGAGAAAGTTCTTCACTGAGAGAGTCATTGGACACTGGAATGGGCTGCCCGGGGAGGTGGTGGAGTCGCCGTCCCTGGAGCTGTTCAAGGCAGGATTGGACGTGGCACTTGGTGCCATGGTCTAGCCTTGAGCTCTGTGGTAAAGGGTTGGACTTGATGATCTATGAGGTCTCTTCCAACCTTGGTGATACTGTGATACAACAGAGGAACACATCCAAACAGGCCCTGAAGTTCTCCAGAGGAGACTCCACAACCTCTCTGGGGAGCCTGTTCCAGTGCTCTGTGACCCTTACAGTAAAGGTCCCCCTTGTGTTGAGGCAGAACCTCTTTTGATGCAATTCACACCCATTGTTCCTTGTCCTATCCCAGGAAGCAGTGAGCAGAGTCTGTCCCCCTTCTCCTGACCAGCCCTCAGGTGTCTATAAACATTGATTAAATCCTCTTCTCGGTCTTCTCTTCTCCAGACTAAAAAGCCCCAGGTCCCTCAGCCTCTCCTCATAAGCCATGCCCTCCAGTCCTCTAATCATCCTCGTAGCTCTCCACTGGACCCTCTCCAGCAGATCTCTGTCCCTCTTTCAACTGAGGAGCCCAAAACTGAACACAGTATTCGAGATGAGATCTCACCAGGGCAGAGTAGAGGGGAAGGAAAATCTCCCTTCATCTGCTAGACACACTCTTCTTAATACACCCCAGGATCCCATTGGCCTTCTTGGCCAATCTGGCAGGTTTGCAGGGAAGCTTCTCTTTCAAAAATAAAATTAAGTAAACAAATCATACACAAACAGACATGCAGCTGGAGAAGACCACACAGCTCTTCTCCAGGTCTGAGAGGGAAGCAATAACTTCAGGCTAAAGAGATTCAGAAAACAAATATTCTGAGATTCACTTAATTGTGAGCAACACTTTGTCACCCACTCTCTGCTAAATGCATGCCAGTACTCAAAGCTGCCTGAGTGGCAAGCTAGATTAAAAGGCCTAAGGTGAGAGAAATGTAGAGAGTACACACATATATATAAAAGTCACAGTAGGCAATTCTCTATTTGTGTCTCTCACACCAATGTGCTCTCAGCTCTTAAAGTAAGAATTGAGCTCATTGCCCTTTAAGCAAGGTGTTGGGAAATAAATGTACATTGCACCTTTAACATTTCTTCTCTCATTGTTCATATAATTATGAGAGGACCCTGCCACAGGACCCAGAAGATTACATTTCCCATCTGTTACAGACAGTACAGAACAATGGTTTTACATTACCATGTAGGGTTCAGGAGCTGTGCTCAGGAAAGTCTATTAGGAATGCACACTGACAGGTGATTCCAATTAGGCAGGAGAGGAGAGGACAAAAAAAAAAAGCTGGAAAAGAGACTGCATTAAAAAGTTTGGCTCAGAGTCTTAATTTCCTGGAAAACTAGAATGCTTTGGGCTGGTTCTTCTCCAGGTGACAATGCAGAGTTCTCACACAGTAAGGACAGCATCAAGAGTGAGACTGAACATGTGGCTATACACTGTCTATTGTCTACCAGAAATTAAAATCAGCCTTTTGGGTGGCTTTGCATAGAAAAGTCAATGAAATCTATTGACTGAATGCACCTCAACAGGAAGGTCAGAGACTTTGCTCAGAGAAGGCCGAGTTTAGATCATACCTGGTAAACAGGAAGGGCAAGGAGCGGAGTGACAAACCTAAACTGGGTATGCTGGAAATTAGAGAGCAAAACAGCAACAGGATGGGTCTGTCAACACTTCATAGACTATCTTATCCAGCACCAGTCCCACAAGGACAGGCAACACAAGAAGCATGAACTCTGCCATGCATGCCCACACAGCCTATGATAATCATCTCCTCCCTTAGTCTCTGGTCCACCATGACACTGCTGACCCTTTGTCCTGATCTTGGAAGGAAACTGGCTCAGGAAGGGCCTCTCAGCTTCAGCTTTCATCACAAATACTGGCTAAAGATCAACAACTCCCCCTCCTTCCTATTCCCTTTTCTGTGTATCTTCTTTTCATTTTTCATGTGTTTTATATCTTTTATGTTCTCATTAGTAAATAAATTAGAAACCATCTAGCTTAAGTGGCCAGTACCGATCATACTCCAAAGCTACTGTGAGATTATGAGATGCATAAAGGCAACACCTCAGAAATCTAGCAGTGGTAAAAATTAACCATCATCCTACTACTCAGTGAAGCATAAGACTGACAGAAGGCCTGCACTTAGCTTTGTAAGCTTTCAACTTCAAAAGCTCTCTGGTGTGATGCCCAGCCTGGATCTGGTTTGTGCTTGCCCAAAAGCAAAACAGACAGCAAGCAGGTCCAAATTTGGCTACTGATGTCAAGCAGGCCTACAAGTGAAGGTCAGAAGCAGCTCCTGAAAGAATTGAAGGAGGTAGTCTCCTCACAGGTTGCTTTTTTCCCCTCCTCCCCTTTTGGCACGTTAGTCTGGAAGGAGAGAGGATCAGGCTTTCCAGAGCATGAGCAGCCTTACACCATCTTAACTAACCTCCTTCTCCAAAGTCAAGAGTGGTGATTCTTCCTCTTTACTCCCCTCTTGGGAGACCCCCACCTCAAATACTGCTTCTAGTTCTGGTGTTCAAGCCAGGTGGGATGAGGCTTTGAGCAGCTGAGTCTAGTTGAGAGGCACCACTGCTCATGGCAGGGAGCTTGGAGTAGATGATCACCAAGTTCGTTTCCAACCTGAGCCATCCTATGATCATCTTTTTGTTTGTTTGTTTATGCCTACAAAAGGATCACCAAAAAGAAAGTGTAATGACAAGGAGCAAGAACAATAGGTACTGTTAGAATAGCATGTTATGATATTCTTTATATTTTCTATTCTATTTGAGGTTAGTTTTAATACTGAAAGTGTTTTTAAGACTGAAGATGATTGAGCCAGACCCCAGTAAGCTGAAGTCTTTGCATTCTAAGCCTGTACCTGATGTAGGTGTTCAACATTGCACAAGTAGCAGAATTCAGACTGACACCTTTGAGATTCTGGGTCATAGAATCAACCAGGTCCTTCCTGCACTTCCAGATTAAGCACAACACACTCACCTGAAACTCTCACTGCGCCATAGCTGAGATTGAAACCACAACTGAAACCACTATTTGTCCACTAAACAGCTGATACTGACAACACTGTGTCCAAGCACTAGCAGCTACAGCTCTAGGAGTTCCTCTCTGAAAGACAGCTTTGTTCAAGCACACAAAAGTCCCAGGGCAATGAAAGCCTTACCCATCAGGGCAACGCAGAACTAAGCAGTCTCAAATCTCAGTTCCCCTCTTCACTGTCCTGCAAACACAACCTTACATCTAGCACAAAAAGGTCATGCAAGCACTGCATGGCCAGCTGTGGAAGAGGGCGTGCCAGCAGAGCAGCTTGAGAGTAAGACCCCCTACAGCACAGTGATGGCAATAAGAGCACCATGGCTTCTCTGTGTCTATTTGGAGCACACATCAACCTCCCAGCCCACTTCACAGACAGGGTGCTCAGAGACCTGCTTGCACCTCTTTGCAAACTATGCCATGAGCACCCCAGGTTTGGTGACAGAAGCAGCGCAGCAGTGCTAGCATTTACTCCCTGCCACCGTGGTGGGCAGAGAGGCTTAACACAGAAAAGAGGAGAGGTTTTAGCCTTCACTGCATCCTTTCTAAATCTTCACTTGGAGGACAGTCAATAGCAGTGCTTTTGAAGAAAGATACACAGTCAGAGGAGCTACAGCAAAACAAGCAAGGGAGGCAGCTGCCGCTCCTGACACCAGAGCTACAGACCATCAGGTTCTGTGCTTTAGCCTCCTGCAGCAGTCAGTGATAGCCTCTTGCAAGGGAGGCTTGCAGATCCCACGAGTATAAAACTTTAAACTGCTACTCAATCATGCTCTCCATCTGCATGCAAACCTGCTCTGGGCTTCAAAGCAAGTGCTGCACATGGCCTGACTACATAATTGAGCTTCGTACACAAAAGCTGAGTTAAAAATTAACTGGGACAGAAAAAAAAGGAGAGAAAAAGGGTCACCTGGCCAGGCTGTGAGCATAGGAGAAAAACACTCACAGATAAACTTATTACACATATAATGTGATCACATATGTTCACTAACTGGAGGAGCCCCCTGCCCTCCCAGTGAAGGAGAGCAGATGTCTCCGAAATCAAATCACCTAAATGCCCTCTATTTTTTGGGCATCACCTTTTTTCCCTTGGTACCAGATTTGAAAGTCCAATTTGCCAGGATAATGTCCTCTGTGTGCATGGAGGCTTTCAAAGTTGAAGCATCTGTCTCTTAGCAACCAGAGAGGCTTGAAGGATCTTTTTTTTTTCTTTCCCCTGGTACCCACTGAGACATGTCAATTACTTACATCTCCCCAAACAAAGATAAAGGACCAGATGTCCTCTCCACTCCTCCTACCCCAACTGCATAATGTAAAGAAGGGGGTAACAAAACACCATTACCTGGCAAAGGAGGAACAGCCCAAGCAGGTTGCTGGATCCTTCTGTTCATTGGCACTGACTCCAAGGAAAGAGATATATACAGATGCTTGGTCTTGTAAGAGAAGTGACAACACCTGGAGGGAAGGGAAAAACAACCTAGTGAGACCTAAGACTCTTACTCCCCCTAACCACGGTGGCAATGATATGTGAAGTTAAATATAGAAGTCCTGGTTTAGGGTAGACATCCCTCGGGGTGTAACTTGAGGCTGAGAGGAATGTTACTTTGGTAAGTACCTGTGCACCAAGGAGCAATAAGTGAGAGATCATAGGAGTAGAGACCTCTATAGAGTTAGCATGAGAGAGCAACAAGAAATGGTTGACTCCCAAAGCAGAGATGGCCTGGGAGACAAAGGCAACCCTAGCCTAGGCAGTGCCCCATCAGCAGCCCCAAGGAGACTGAATGTGGCAGGCAGAGACAGATGGTGGTAAACAAGTCCATCAATAGTTTAAGAGCAGGCAGGTGGTGCACCAGATACAGGAGCTCAGCCATGGAGGCTAATCAGGAACAAATAGAGACAGGGCCATAAGCAGGACTGAAAACAAGACTACAACATGAGTCCAAAGTCCATCCAGAATTCAAGGCCAAATATAGGACCACAGACAACCTACAATGTATATTCAGGACATCCAATAATAGACCAGCTACCTACAACCTAACACAAAAGCTCACCCAAGCAACAGCTTCACCTGCAGCATAACTCATGCAGAGAGTGAAAGGCCAGGCTTCAGTTTAAATAGAACCCTGGTAGGGGTGTGGTGCCCAGGTGAAGCTGGTCAGAGTCATTAAGGCTTATTTATTCCCTTAGCACCCTGACACAGGATTTGGAAGCAGTGGAATGGAGTATGGGTGCACCTGTGGTTCTGCTGGATAACATCCTGCAGTATTGCTCAGGCTATATTGCCCCTTCTTCCATCCTTCACAGGCAGCTTGAGGCAACCAGGTTTGCCACACACAAACCACATCTTCTAATGAGCCCATCAAATTGACCTCAGTTGGCCAAGTAGAGAATCAGCCAGGTGGGAAGAGACCTCCAAGATCATCCAGTCCAACCCTGCACCCAACCCTAGCCAATCAACTAGACCATGGCACTAAGTGCCTCATCCAGGCTTTTGTTGAGTACCTCCAGGGACAGTGACTCCACCAGTGAGCATCCTTACCACGATGCCTTCACATTGTGTGTTGTAGGTCTTTCCCCACTGAAGGTGCAGTACTGACAAATCTCCTCAGCCATCTGCCTATTCCTTTAAAGTTAAAAGTCAGTGTAAACTCAGAGACTACCATAAGGTATGTCTGACACTACAAAATGGGCTAAACTTGTCAGCACAATTTCAAACAGGTTGCAGAGATCTTTAATGTAAACAGCAGAGATCTCCAGCGTAAATAAGGGGAAGGTGGAATCTGAGGTGGCTGAGCCAAGCCTGGGATGAGACAGGATTCACCATTCAATATCAGAAAATGGAGACATTTCCCCTTCCACATCACCCTCAATTGTGGTTTTTAAAACCTCAGAATGGAGGGATTCAGGGGGTCACATTTCTGGCTCTGATTTCAGTGCAGCACTGTCCGCCACCTAGATTTTTAACAGAGCAAAATGCACTTGAAACAGTTTGTGCCATAATTATAAACCTTGCCTGCAATTTGAATTGGGAAAAAACAAAAATCATCTTTAATAAACAGAATCTATTAAATCCTCACTGCTGTTCTGAGGTGCTCATTATGCTGTATTAATAAGCTTCTCTTCAATCTTTGGAATGTTTAAGGGAAATGAAAATGCGTAATACAAAAATAAATCTGTGTTCTTCTTTATACATATACAAACACAGGAAAATGCAACTAACTTCAGGAATCAGCCCTGGCTTAATATATTCATCTAATAAAGTGATTTAAAAGCCCCAAAACATTAACATACCCAGGAAGGATAATGCATTTTTAGAGATTTCTGTCTGCAAGCAAACAATGAAGACCAGCCATTAGAATTTTCTCTTTTAAGTTAAGGGATAGATCATTTGATGGCACTGTGTTGTGGAAGGCCTGATGGGCCAAAATAGGCTTATACATAGAATCATAGAATCATAGAATCAACCAAGTTGGAAGAGACCTCCAACATCATCCAGTCCAACCTAGCACCCAGCCCTACACAATCAACCAGACCATGGCACTAAGTGCCGCAGCCAGTCTTTTCTTGAACACCTTCAGGGACAGCGACTCCACCACCTCCCTGGGCAGCCCATTCCAATGCCAATCACTCTCTCTGGGAAGAACTTCCTCCTAACATCCAGCCTATACTTTCCCCGGCACAACTTGAGACTGTGTCATAGAATCATAGAATCAACAAGGTTGGAAGAGACCTCCAACATCATCCAGTCCAACCTAGCACCCAGCCCTAGCCAGACAACTAGACCATGGCACTAAGTGCCTCATCCAGTCTCTTCTTGAAGACCTCCAGGGTCCCCTTGTTCTTTTGCTGGTTGTCTAGGAGAAGAGACCAACCCACACCTGGCTTGCCCAGGCATGTTTTTCAGCTCTCCCTCCTTCTGTTTTGGGGAGAAGCAACCACAGGAAAGAAGACAAAAGACCATGGAGCCTCTGAATCTGGAGAGTCTGGTCCGCCCAGATTTGTTTTGTTCCTGTGCTAAACAAGGTACACACACTTAGCTTGTGTCTGCCTTGTGCAAGGCCTATGCTTTTCCCAAATTTGTTTAAAGCAAGCCTATGGCTTCACCTAATATGGCCAGGTTTGACTAACTGCCATTCTGATTGGCTATTCTGTGTCCAAAGGCCCATTAGTCTTGGCTACATTGATAAAAGGAGATACGCAGGCAAACACAATGTGTGCTCTGCTGTTGTAGTTGTGTGTGCTGCTGCTGCCTCATTGCATCCTGAAATTGCCTGGAAACCACTGCCTCAAGTTTACCAGGAGTAGACTCTAGATGCCTGCACACCCAGTGTGACATTGTGCCAAGACTGCACACTCATTGCATCCTGCCTGCCTCTCTGTAAGGCTTCTGCTGAATCGGGAATCAAGAGGAACCAGGTCAGAGACTATGTTATAGACTCCCAGCGTCCTGAGAAAAGGGAAACTCCAACCGCAAACCCCCCCCCCCCCCCCCATGCTTTGGGTACTCTCTGGTAATATTTTGTGTGTAGATACATAAAAGCTTCTTCTAATTCATTAATTGCCTTCTGCTATAAGCAGAAAGGTGCTTCCTGTGTCCTCCTAGTGGATAAGCAGTATAATTAACCACAAGAATCTTCTCTTCCAGCATAATGTTTGCATTTGCCACTTTAAGAAACAAGTGCTCTAAATTTTGCCTGTTCCCTGAGTGCATGAATTTCCAAACTGTGCATTTTTGAACCTTGTGAATAAGTTTTCTGGTGAGTTTTAATGTTAATAAACAGTGTTCATAGTTATTAACAACCTTCACCTGGATATCAAAATTAATACAGATTGTTAATTTTGCATAATCCATCACACACCAGTGGAAATAAAAGTTTCCTTTGCCATGTTTACATCTCCCACGAACACAACGTGAATGTGTGAGCACAAATACTTGACGATACAATACAACCTGAGAACCTAGGTGTGAAAAGAGACTAAACCTGTACTCCTAAGTGCTTTAAAAACCCAGTAGTATCAAGTGATCTGCTTAGCCACAGTCAGCCAGCAGATAGGACGCTGAGTAAGCACAATAGGAGGGTAATGACTCTGGCCAGAGAGCAATTGCGCTGCTGAATTCTGATCAAGCTGCAAATGGACAGGGCAGTCCCAGCAAAAACCTTACTGAGAGTGATGGGTTCAACCTAATGCATATTCCTTCTTTTAGCAGTACTGGTTATTCCTTCAAGGTCACCTCAGCCTCAAGGAGCAGTTAATGGAAGCAGCTGTCACAGAAAACTCTCTCTGCATCTCTCAGTCCTTCTCTTATGGCTAGAAAAAGGCATGTTGAGTGGCTATCCCACACTCAAAAAATAGCTCTACCCTTCTGGAGCAAGAGTGAGTGCACAGTATCCCTGCTGTCACTGCAGGCCCTGCCCTTGGCTGAATGCAGTCTGGGACTGAGGAATCCAAGGAAAAATTCTTGAGCTGCTTTTGCATAAGAAATTCTTGTCCTTTATTCCCTGCTCCAAAGCCTCATCCTAGCCCTGCAGCTCTACTCATGGAAAAGACCACTTCATGGACATAAAGAAGACCAGGATGAAAACTTGCCCCTGACTAAAGAATTGCTGTGAAGTGGAGTAGCTGATATGTTAGACTTACAAAACAGAAGTGTGCTAGTTTGAAGCAGGCTAGAATGTTTTGGTGAGAGAAAGTAGATAATTGGCTATGAAAAGAAAACATGGTTGTGTCTCTTCTCTCACAGTCCTGCTGAGAAGTATGGGAACAAGAAGTAAACATTAGATAACATTCTCCATTTTTGTCTCTCACTCTGCTTTTGGTTTCAGACCGAGCCACATCTCCTTAACCTCACTGCTACTAACCTTCCTTCTTAACCTCTTGGCTGCACCTCTATTCTTTCTCAAGATTGGGGTAAGGTTGAGAGGGGCAGGGGGGAGGTGCTGGGGTGGTTGAGAACCCCTCCTGGGGACTCAGGTTTCTGGGAGGGGAGTTGTGCTTCTGTATTGTTTGTCCTTTGTATATTTCTGTCTATAACTGCATATATTGTAAATATCTGCTTGTACATTGTGCTGCTGTAAATAAATAACTTCATTTATATTCCCGGAGCCCATCTGAGTTAGCTGGGGCATTTCTAAAAGTGGGGGGGGGGGGGTAGCACCTAAACCACCACAAGAAGAGATTATGAGATGCAGCAAGAGCACAAGAAGTGGATCTGGTCTACTGCAATTTGGGCAAAAGTAAGAGCTGAAACACCTTCCAGTCACTGGGTGCATCCCATCAGGCACATGTAGTGATCTACAACTACATGAAGGGAGGCTGTAGCCAGGTGGGGGTTGGTGTCTTCTCTCAGGGAACCAGCAACAGAACAAGGGGACACAGTCTCAAGTTGTGCCGGGGGAGGTCTTGGCTGGATGTTAGGAGGAAGTTGTTGCCAGAGAGTGATTGGCATTGGAATGGGCTGCCCAGGGAGGTGGTGGAGTCACCGTCCCTGGAGATGTTGAAGAAAAGCCTGGCTGAGGCACTTAGTGCCACGATCTAGTTGATTGTCTAGGGCTGGGTGCTAGGTTGGACTGGATGATCTTGGAGGTCTCTTCCAACCTGGTTGATTTTATGATTCTATGATTATATAAGAGACCTCCAAGATCATTCAGTCCAACCTAGCACCCAGCCCTATCCAGTCAACTAGACCATGGCTGATTCTATGATATCCCTGTCATCACCTAGCCTTTTACAAAATACTTTTCACTCCTATTTTGAATGATGCTAGTGCAAGTTTAGTACTATTTACACCAGCTGCTGGTAAGTTATCAGCTTGGGACTTGTAATTATTTGCAAATCTCAGCGAGTATCAGCAGCAAAAGGATGGCATTGTTTTGGAGGCTATTTTTATTATTTCCTCAAAGCAATGCAGCCCGCCAAGACTGCTTAGTTTGCATAAACCTTGTAATTTTTTTTCCTAACAAATCACATCCAGAAATATTTCCCTGTGTCTGCTGAACAGGGTGATAGCAAATACAGATAGGCACAGCATGTAATTTGGAGAATATTTTTGTTTTATTTATAACATGGAGGTGGACAGGATGGTCTGTTTGCAGTTGCCATGGAAATCGCTGGCATTAGTTCACTTATTACCAAAGAGCATGCGAAGAGCTTTTCATTTTCTGCTTTTTAACCTCTTTTAATTTTAAAATATTATATATTGCTGTAGTACAAATCTCTCCTCTTTGGCAGGTCAAGGGCATTCTAAAGCTATCATTGCTAAGAAGAAATTAGCTATTTTGAGTAGTGCATATGCTTTGTGAATATGATATTTCTTGAAGCAGACTGAGCTCATCTGCTTAGAAGATTCTCCTTTTTTTTTTATATTTAGGAGAAGACATTGGATTGTGAAAGCAACAAAAACTGGCAAAAGATGGGCTACAGAAGTTAAGGCAAAGCACCTCCACGCAATTTTTAGTTTCTCCATACTACATTATTACTCTCTGATATAATCTCAAGGAATAGAGAGCCAGCCAGGCAGAAAGGGACCTGAGGGTACTGGTAGACAGTAGCTAGGGGCAGGTGTTGATCTGTTGGAAGATAGGAGAGCCCTGCAGAGAGACCTGGACAGGCTGGATGGGTGGGCAGAGGCCAAAGGGATGAGATTTAACAAGGCCAAGTGCAGGGTTCTGTACTTTGGGCACAACAACTCCAAGCAGCAATACAGGCTGGGGACAGAGTGGGCGGAAAGCAGCCAGGAGGAAAGGGACCTGGGGGTACTGATAGATAGTAGGCTGAAGATGAGTCAGCAGTGTGCCCAGGTGGCCAAGAAGCATCCCAGCCTGGATCAGGAACAGTGTGGCCAGTAGGACAAGGGAGGTTATTCTTCCCCTGTACTCAGCACTGGTCAGGCCACCCCTTGAGTCCTGTGTCCAGTTCTGGGCTTCTCAATTCAAGAGAGATGTTGAGGTGTTGGAACATGCCCAGAGAAGGGTGACAAAGCTGGTGAGGGGCCTGGAAGACAAACCCTCTGAGGAGAGGCTGAGGGAGCTGGGGGTGTTTAGCCTGGAGAAGAGGAGGCTCAGGGGTGACCTCATTGCTGTCTACAACTCCCTGAAGGGAGGTCATAGCCAGGTCTCTTCTGCCAGGCTGCCAGCAACAGAACAAGGGGACACAGTCTCAAGTTGTGCCAGGGGAGGTCTAGGCAGGATGTTAGGAGGAAGTTGTTGGCAGAGAGAGTGATTGGCATTGGAATGGGCTGCCCAGGGAGGTGGTGGAGTGGCTGTCCCTGGAGGTGTTACAGAAAAGCCTGGCTGAGGCACTTAGTGCCATGGTCTAGTTGATTGTCTAGGGCTGGGTGCTAGGTTGGACTGGATGATCTTGGAGGTCTCTTCCAGCCTGCTTGATTCTATGATTCTAGGACCACTCTCTTCACTCCCAATATTCAAATGATGAAAGTAAGACAAAATCTCTCCTCTCCTGCAGAATTCCAACCTCAAACACAGAGAAGTGACTCCAGGAAGCCCTACAGTAGTTCACTTTTACCTTTGCAACTAATGGCAAGTTAAAAGTTCCCAGCTTATGTGAAGTTAGTTAACAATACAAACCTTGGTTTTGATATGACAGCAAAATACAACAGCAGCAAACACTCGTTCTACCTGCATCTGTACAATCACAAAGTAGCAATACTGAATCTAACATAGCCTTTGTCTTAGTACTGTCAATGTTGGCTGTCCTCTGGAGCCAGCAAGGCACAGAAGAGAAGCATCCACCTAGTCTCAATCACTGGTACTTTAGAATTACTTGGTATTTTTGAGTTATCAAAGATTAAAAACCCTGGAAGAGCCTCTTTTGTATGTAGATCTGGACATTGAAAGAAAAGAAAAGAAAAGAAAAGAAAAGAAAAGAAAAGAAAAGAAAAGAAAAGAAAAGAAAAGAAAAGAAAAGAAAAGAAAAGAAAAGAAAAGAAAAGAAAAGAAAAGAAAAGAAAAGAAAAGAAAAGAAAAGAAAAGAAAAGAAAAGAAAAGAAAAGAAAAGAAAAGAAAAGAAAAGAAAAGAAAAGAAAAGAAAAGAAAAGAAAAGAAAAGAAAAGAGAAAAAGAAACAAGCCAAACTATTTACTTAAACTAGAATATGAAGTTCTAACACCAAAGTTTCTACCACCAGCAGCCCCTTGGCAGGCTGGAAGAAGGTTTAGTCCTTTAGTTTTGGAGAGAGAAGCTCATTTATTTTTTTTGGAGCAGAGGGAAAATGGGTCAGCCTGGGCAGATGCTACAGTTTCTCATTATGCCCCAAATATCAAGGATGGAAAAATGTAAGACTGGATAAGGCACTTAATGCCATGGTCTAGTTCACTGGATAGGGCTGGGGGATAGGTTGGATTGGATGATCTTGAAGGTCTCTCCCAACCTGGTTGATTCTATGATTCTGTGTATAGCTCTAAATAAAAAGAGAATCAAGCAAGAATTTCAAGATCTTCTTCAGCAAAATATAGTTTCCTTTTCCCAACCAAACACAGAAGCTGGAAATATTTATAATACAGGAAAAAGGGAGGAAAATGGAACAAAAATGCCAGGAAGTAAAGAAGAACTTCACTCACTTTTGTTTTTATTAGATCATGAACAACATCACATTTCAGTCATCCCCTGCACTGCTTTCTCCTTTAAAGGCCCCATACTACTCATTTTTCAACTGCTATTTCGTAGTTTCCCACCACCTCGCAATGTTTGTAGTAATGCACCATGGTGTGATACAACATATGATGATTTCCTGATCTATTCACATCTGCTAAAGCAGGCTGTGTGTGCAAGCTTCACTCTAATGCTGGGTACAGAACTGCTGCATCTAGCCACAGAGCACCTCCTGCTCCCAGCCCTGCCATCAGCAGTGTCTTGTATCTGATTTTGTGAAACACGGGAGTCATCAGCCAGCAGGGCAAGGCAGCCTGGACCTTACAGACATAGCTGATATCAATTAAAAAGTTTACTATTATCTGACTAAATCAAAGATATTGGGAAAATCAGCTAGACCTATGCCATCCTATTTAGAAATGAGCTGCAAACGATATGTCAGTAATGCAGGTGATGGCAGGCTGGGTGCCAAGTGCCCTTCCTATCATCATCACATGGGGTAGTAGGCACCAACCCATGCTTTCATAGAATCACAGAATCAACCAGGTTAGAAGAGACCTCCAAGATCATGCACTCCAACCCAGCACCCAGCCCTACACAATCAACTAGACCATGGCACTAAGTGCCTCAGCCAGGCTTTTCTTGAAGACCTCCAGGGACGGTACCTCCACCACCTCCCTGGGCAGCCCCTTCCAATGCCAATCACTCTTGCTGTGAAGAACTTCTTCCTAACATTCAGCCTAGACCTCCCCTGGCACAACTTGAGACTGTGTCCCCTTGTTCTGTTGCTGCTTGCCTGGCAGAAGACACCAACCCACACTTGGCTACAGCCTCCTTTCAGGTAGTTGTAGGCAGCAATGAGGTCACCCCTGAGCCTCCTCTTCTCCAGACTAAGCACCCCCAGCTCCCTCAGCCTCTCCTCACAGGGCTGTGTCCCAGGCCTCTCACCAGCTTCGTCACCCTTCTCTGGACACGTTCCAGCATCTCAACAGCTCTCTTGATTTGAGGAGCCTCATCTCACTTCTCCAAGCACACACATACATGTGGATTAAAGATGTGGTTCATCTTTTCCAGGGAACTCTTCAAGGCGATATATTGCTTAACTGGCAAATAACACAGCACTTTGGCCAGAGGTGAAACACGGAGATCATCTCTCTTTTGCAAGAGCCTGGCAGTGGCATTCAGCACCAGCTGGAAATAGTACAGGCTCTTATCAGGCCAGGCTGTCAGGAGGGAGTCGCAATAATCTAATCTTGATGTGAGAAATGCAGGGATAACCAATTCAAGGTCAGGACAGCTACAGCCCGTAGATATTTGTTAAGAGATAAGAGAGCCTCTGAAATAACTTTCAGGATCTTGATTTGCTGAGGTAGGCAAAATTTTAAAAATGAAATGTGCCTAACGGTGAGGAAAAGTGCAGGTAGCAGTGATGGGCAGAGAGTGTTTCACCTCAGACAGAGCTGCCTTTCAGCACTGTTTCAGTTGGTGATCCATCTGCATCATTTGTGAGGAACCGTAATAGGCTGCCAATATTTTAATAAGAAGCTGCCACAGAATTCCCTCTCAGCTGTGATAAATCTGCAGGCTCCAGGGAAGGGTTGTTTGTGGAAGGAACAGGCAAGAAATTAGAAATCTATCCATTTTTCTTCCCTTTCCCCCTGAAACGTGTGCTTCAGCAAACCAGAGCCAGCAAAGGAGATGCTGACACTTCTGTAAGGGGCAGTGCTCCACCCACTCCATGTGCTGGAAAGCCATGAGCTTCCTCCAGAAGCTATTTAGACTCATTAGCACACACTGTGACTGCGCTAATGAGTCCTCTTTCTCAGCAGGACTCACCCCATTACAGTGTTTTTGAACAGGAGGGAGCTGATGCCTGTCTGGCTCTGGAAAGGGGCAGAGCTAACCCACATCCCTGCACTTAGTTGTGCTGTCAACCCCCAAAAGACAAAACTAGAAAATTATAGAGTGTGGCTCTGAGGAGGCCAAGGCTGTATGGGCAGGTAGAAGGAAAGGTCAGCAGGACACCAATCAGAAAGGCAGAGTTCAAATTTCAGACCACTAATTAGTTATGGGCATGCCCTGCATTGCCACTGCTCATCTGATTTTGTTCCTGTGTAGGAATTCCACAGCCCAGCATACACAAACACAGAAAAAGAAGTGTCTGCTCTGAGTTGACAGTGCAGCTGTGCATCAGATACTTAGCACTATGGTACAGTACATCCCAGTAGCAGCATCCTAAATTAAAAGTGTGGGTTTGAATTGTTTGTTTGTTTAGTCCATGCCCATGTTAACAGCAAGATCCTTGGCTTGTGATTGCTTTTGAATAACCATTTTATACAGGAGGCAAGAACTTCTTGGGAAGAGTTCAAAGTCATGACCATGGAATGGGCTGCCCAGGGAGGTGGTGGAGTCGCCGTGCCTGGAGGCGTTGAAGCAAATCCTGGATGAGGCACTTAGTGCCATGGTCTAGTTGATTGTCTAGGGCTGGGTGCTAGGTTGGACTGCATGATCTTGGAGGCCTCTTCCAGCCTGCTTGATTCTGTGATAATCTGTGTTAAGGAACACTTGGACAGAGTGGAGAAAGTCAAAAGATCTATCCAAACTCAGATATCTGGAAGGGAATATAAATGTAATTCTTGGCAGCTGGCTAAATTAAGAGATACAATAGGGGCCTCAAACAGACAACAGGAAGGACTTTGTCACTGCTGCTGACTGCTTCCTCGTTGTCACTCTTGCAATATTTTGCACTACATACTAATATTATTGAATTTCTGCAGTCAGTTGGAAGCTAACTTTCTATTTCTGAGGGACATACAACTATTACAGTGAACAACACTACTAAATGCACTGCTGATCAAGCTCACCAGCTGACACACAGCAGTTAGCTAATAGCTTCTTTTTTACTTCTTTCTTTTCCCTTTTTTAATTCTTTCTTTTCATAAAATCATAGAATAGAATCGACCAGGTTGAAAGAGACCTCTGAGATTATCCAGTCCAACCTAGCACCCAGCCCTAGACAGTCAACTAGACCATGGCACTAAGTGCCTCAGCCAGGCTTTGCTTCAACACCTTCAGGGATGGCAACTCCACCACCTCCCTGGGCAGCCCATTCCAATGCCAATCACTCTCTCTGGGAAGAACTTCCTCCTAACATCCAGCCTAGACCTCCCCCACCACAACTTGAGACTAAGTCCCCTTGTTCTGTTGCTGGTAGGCCTGGCAGAAGAGACCAACCCCCACCTGGCTACAACCTCCCTTCAGGTAGTTGTAGACAGCAATGAGGTCACCCCTGAGCCTCCTCATCTCCAGGCTGCACACCACCAGCTGCCTCAGCCTCTCCTCACAGGGCTGTGTTCCAGGCCCCTCACCTCTCCTTTTCATTAAAGGAATAATTGTTATCATTTCAAACCCTTCTCAAATATTGATATATTGATTCTATGATTCTATGATTCAGTAAAAAAGCAGGTATGTAGACAAGTAAGTGGTTTGCTGAGGGCTTTTTGTGAATGTGATCGAAGAAGTTATTTTTTTAACCAAGTCATCCTGTTTAGTTTGCTTATCAGTTGTTATTCTAATACAAGGAGTAAACAGATTCCAGATATTGGAGTTCTTTTACCTTGGTAAAAAAAAAAAAATCTACAGAGGTTACCTTTCTTTCTTGCAATAGTGATGAAACAGGGGTGTTGGTTTCATAGAATCATAGAATCAACCAGGTTGGAAGAGACCTCCAAGATCATCCAGCCCTATCCAGTCCTCTAGACCATGGCACTAAGTGCCTCAGCCAGGCTTTTCTGTAACACCTCCAGGGACAGTGACTCCACCACCTCCCTGGGCAGCCCATTCCAATGCCAATCACTCTCTCTGCCAACAGCTTCCTCCTAACATCCAGCCTATATTTCCCCCAGCACAACTTGAGACTGTGTCCCCTTGTTCTGTTGCCTGGCAGAAGAGACCAACCCCCACCTGTCTACAACCTCCCTTTATGCTAGGGATTATAAGCAGGTATCTATCCTTGTTTAATTTCACACTAAATAAGGTCTTCTGTACATTCTTGTAGCCTAAATCTAGGTCTTTTTCAGTGTCTCTTTCTTATGGCTTGGTAAATACCAATAGAAAAATATTCTGAAGTGCTACAAGGTAATCACATCTCTGGTGGAAAAGCAAGAAGGGCCACTGAATACACCTTCCTAAGGAAAAATGAAATTAAAACCTATCTAGAGAGAATTGGAACTGTATTCATTTCATCCCCTCTCCCCAATCCCCTTTAATACCCCAAGGGATTCACAGTTGGCAGAGATCACCTTTCTTCAGCAAACTGCAGAAAAATCAAATTACAGATATTTACATGCTGCTGCTACCAAAGGGAAGAGGAACTGGCAGGGTAGAGGGACAGCAGTGTTACCAATTTTGGGGTTTTTTTATGTGAAAACAGAACAAAGGTTGATAGAAAAGGCCAGCACCTCTGATCCAAGGGCTACAGCTGGCGCTGAGCAGACAGCACTTCTCCAAATCGTATTCTACTGCTGCAGCTCTCCAAGTACTTGTAGCAAAGGTAATGATGCTTTATTAGGTTTCCAGAAAGTCTTTCCATTTCGTGGTCAGTTCTGGTCTATAACTTCCATCTTTCCATTATTTCCCCTTTCTATTTAGTTTGTAATTGCCATTTTCCCCCTTCAAAGCTCCTGCCAGTCAGCCATCATACTGGTTATTTGGACAGAGCTAGCATTGAGTAAGCTGTAATGACAGACCAGGGCCCCTGCTGTGTCAGGCAGCCTGCAGACAAGGAAAGAAAGTGTCCTTTGCTGCAGGGGACTTGCAGTCCAATCCCCTCCAACCCATAATGCTTTGTCGTCCAATTCTTACAACCTTATTTAACACCATCCAACCAAGGTGTCGCTGGGGAGTGTGTAGCCCTCCATGCACACACACTCCTCAAGTGACCTGCACCACAGGGGATACTTCCAAACCAATAACTGCTGGCCTCAAAGTCACTTCGTTCAGTAGCTTGCTTCATTTCTGCTTCTCTGATGATGTATTCAGCCTCTTGGGGCTCATTGCCATCGGCTGCCTTCTCCAGTGAAACAAACTCCTTTCTAAAGTCTCTCAGTGCTCCCTTTCCTCTCCTGGACCCTGCTTTAATAACAGCATCCTTGTTCTCCTCAGCACTGTGTGCCACACAGGCAGCCTGCACCTCAGGCTCACTTCCCGTCTCCACCACCATTAAACAAACCTTCAGTTCCCCTGGACTCTCAGTTCCACTCCAGTGCTTTGGAGAATGGATAGCACACTTGAGTCTTTATCTGCCTCCAGCCTAGAGCTGGATGCATAAGACTTTTGTGTGTGGAGCTAAGCTTATTCACTAAGGTCCTACAAAGTAAACAGGGCCACTGCAGTGGCATGCTGGAAGAGGAGAAAAACACCAAACAGAAAATGGCTGTGGGGAACTGGCAATGAATTCTCCCTGCAGGGGCATAACAATTTAAATATACAGAGAAGAAACAGTGGAAAGTCTCTTTCCAACATCATGTCC
The DNA here is from genome assembly GCF_015220805.1 of Pogoniulus pusillus. Lineage (NCBI taxonomy): Eukaryota > Metazoa > Chordata > Aves > Piciformes > Lybiidae > Pogoniulus > Pogoniulus pusillus. Next base: position 7,755,477 of record NC_087264.1, on the reverse strand, counting down.
AGGTGGCCAAGGGAGCCATTGGCATCCTGGCCTGGATCAGGACCAGTGTGGCCAGCAGGACAAGGGAGGTTATTCTGCCCCTGTACTCAGCACTGGTCAGGCCACACCTTGAGTGCTGTGTCCAGTTCTGGGCTCCACAATTCAAGAGAGATGTTGAGATACTGGAACATGTTCAGAGAAGGGCAACAAAGCTGGTGAGAGGCCTGGAGCACAGCCCTGTGAGGAGAGGTTGAGGGAACTGGGGGTGTGCAGCCTGGAGAAGAGGAGGCTCAGGGCTGACCTCATTGCTGTCTACAACTCCCTGAAGGGAGATTGTAGCCAGGTGGGGGTTGGTCTCTTCTGCCAGGCAACCAGCACCAGAACAAGGGGACACAGTCTCAAGTTGTGCCAAGGGAGGTCTAGGCTGGATGTTAGGATGAAGTTGTTGTCAGAGAGAGTGATTGGCATTGGAATGGGCTGCCCAGGGAGGTGGTGGAGTCACCATCCCTGGAGGTGTTGAAGCAAAGCCTGGCTGAGGCACTTAGTGCCATGGTCTGGTTGACTGGCTAGGGCTGGGTGCTAGGTTGGACTGGATGATCTTGGAGGTCTCTTCCAATCTGGTTGATTGCATGATTCTATGGTCATGATACTCTGTTGAATATCATCCTATCAACAGAAAGCTTGCTAGCCTTGAGATAAGACAGAGAAGATGACCAAAGGTGATAGGGCCTAATGGCTTCTGAGGTTCCAAGCCTGAAATGAAGACTCCAGGAGCTGTGTATCATTTTTCAATCACTACCGTTAAACCACAGAGACCACAAGGATAAGTGCCCACAGAGGATTCAAATTAAACAGGGTCAAAAAGGTCCCCATGAACACAGAGAAATAATCAATAAGCTTTGCTATCAGCAGAGCTGGGAGAAGACTGGGTTTTTTTTAATAAGAACAGTTACTCAAAATTAAAAAGAGGTAAGCTTTGCTATCCCCCAGTGTTCAGAAGTTTTCTGATGAGATACTGGACAGAGTAATTCTCCCTTCCACATCACCATCTCCTTCTGAACAACCTGAGGGTGTTTTTTTTTTTACATTGCCCCTCCACTGGTCCTCATCATATCAAGGCAGGCAGATGTTGAAACCATTCAAACACAACAGTATTTTCAAAAGGAGATTTTTCAGCTTTCTGAGTCTTGCTACTCCCTATCCACAGAATCAGTTGTGGTTCTTGTGGAGTATAATCCAAAGGAGGCTATTAATTTGTGAAAGGCTATAATTACCAGTAACAGCCAGCAATACTGACAGCACACTTTTGGGAAGGGACAACTCACCCAGTGTTACAATGCTGGGAAAGAAAGCATAGATGACAATAAGAATAAGCTAGCCCTATCCAGTCAACTAGACCATGGCACTAAGTGCCTCAGCCAGGCTTTTCTTGAAGACCCCCAGGGACGGTGCCTCCACCACCTCCCTGGGCAGCCCATTCCAATGGGAAATCACTCTCTCTGTGAAGAACTTCTTCCTAATATCCAGCCTATACCTACCCTGGCACAACTTGAGACTGCATCCCCTTGTTCTATTGCTGGTTACCTGGGAGAAGAGTTGGACTGGATGATCTTGGAGGTCTCTTCCAACCTGGTTGATTCTATGATTCTATGAAAAGGCCAAAGTTAAACAGAAAAGCATAGTTCTACATGGAACTGGACATAACTTAGTATTTCCCTATTACTGGGACTTGAACCATTTCACAGCTTTTGTTCAGGGTGTGAATGAAAAATGGAAATCTGTTTCCTAATTAATATCTTTTTCTTCCATTTTTTTTTCTGAAACAGATTTTTCCAATTCTTCTCCAAATGAGCTGCAGAAATTCATACCCCAATGCCAAGAAATACTCCTAGCAGCCACAAAACTGAGCAAGAACTCAGTCGTCCTCTAATATCAAGACAGTTCCAACCATGGACTCTTTGTTCCATCCTAGCCTCCAAGTTTCCAGACACTGGCTTCACAGCAGCTCCACACACTGGTCCTCTTGCTATTAGCCTTAGTGGTCTGGATGACTTAATGCACCCAGCTCAATACTACTCCATCTACGTTTTGATTGATTCTACTGAAATATGAAGTGAGCAACAGGCTTATCAAGATGAGAGGAGTTTTGCTAAGCCTTACACTTCTCAGAAAAATGCCCCTAAATTCACAAAATTTCTACTTCTTCAGCACATCTCCCTGCTTAAAATCTTAGAAAACTTGATTTAGAGTACCTGGGTGTTCCCATCAAAGCCTTGCATTCCTTATCCACAAGCAGGTACTTAAACGCAAGAGATTCAACACAAGGGTCCAGATGCACACACTCTCCTGCCAAGCAGCTAAGTGTGAGATGTCCTGGCCAAAGGTCTAGGCTTAGAGCCAGTATACAAAATGGCAACAAAAGCACAGCCATAGCCTTCCACTGCAGGCTGAGGGACAAGTGCAGATGGTACACCAAAGAAAGCTAGTGCTCCCCACAGCTGTTTACAGGAGAAAGCACTCCTAGAACACCTACAACCCACATCAAAGAACTTAAATAAGCATCAGCTGAAAAGGATGAAGGTCCAAACATAACTGCCCTTGGTTTGTCACAGCTCTAAACTGGTGGCTCTTAATTTCATGCTGCAGGGTGCAGGTGGTTCCTTGGAGTTGGCAGTGGAAAGGACGGACCAGTGGGAAGCATTTTCTTTCCAATGCCTTGCCCTCAAATGTCTGTAGCCTATGCCTTGCCTTTTTCATGAGGTGTGGTTAAGCTGTCCCCAAGTATTTCACCCCTTCACTGCTGACTGTAGAGAAAGATACAACCACATCATAGTTGCTGAAAAATTGGGCTGCTCTTCAACTCGATCATCCCAAAAGCCAAATTTCAGCTTTTCCAGGGCTTTGCATGAACAGGCTCCCTGATCCTCCAGGAGCTGTGTCATTACATGGTGGAAGTTGCCAGCCAGTGCTGCCTTCAGCAACAGAGGCTGGAAGAGACAAACCAGCTCTGATCCTGGAGCTGGCCAGCTAGAACCTGCACTAGAACCTCCAAACTAGCTCCAACTTCTTTCTGAAGATGAACCATTATCAGGGAAGCCACAGCATCCTCGGGCAAGCCTGGCCACTTACAGTTAAAAAAATAGGCCTGAAAGCAGATGAAAGAAAAGCATTTAAGCCCCTTCCAGCACTGCTCTTAATTACTGATGTAACAGGCTGCCTTCTTTCAAAGACAGTAACAGCAAATTCCCTCCCACATCTCTAACTAAAAATTAATGCTAGAAATGAGATGGTGTATTTTAAAAGGAGTCTATTTTGATTTTAGAATCCCACACTTATCTTTACACACAGTGTCAGGATGCCTCAAAGTGTTAAATAATTCCCTGCCATCCTCTTCCTTGCTGAAATGTCATTCCTCTATTCTTCCCTTCTCCGCCTTTGACATTAGTAATTATAATTGACATTATTGTGCTGGCCTAGAACTCAGACTGTCTTCTGCTAGGTCTTAGCTTTGCCACAGATTTCTTTTTGTATGACCTTGGAAAAGTCACTTTGTATCCATGCATCATTTTCCACGTGGCCAGATAGATGTAAGAAATTTTATTTCACGTAATAATTCCCCTCTCTGGCACAGAGGATGCATAGTGCTTAACAGAATGGGGCCCCACTCGAGGTTATCATCAGTAGCCATTTCTGCTAAATAAACCCTGCTATGCTACCCTGCATCTTTTCCACAAGCACTGCCAAAAAGACAACACAAAAACCAATGAGCCATGCTTGAGCCTTCTGGAGGGAGATATGAGGATGGTTTTGGGACTAAGCCTCAAATGGTAATAGTTTCCATTACAAAAGGGGTTCACATCAAGTATTAGAAGATCTCACTGTAAGATCTTTCAACAGATCACAGATACAAACAATCAAAAAGCAGGACCTGAAGTATTAAAATAGCCAGATGCTGCTAGTCTCAGGAGGAATTCAGTGTCCTGTTCCCTTCTTGCTGCTTTGAACGGCTAGAATGGAGCAACAGCCAATAACCTTTGGATCTTCCATTACGCCTGCTCCCCATTGCACCTCCTTCTGTATACTGGGCCCTTGTTAGTGACATCCATTTAAGAGTACTCTCATCCGAGGCCAATAGCAACACCTAAAATAAATTGCTTTACTAATCAGCACAAGATGAAGTTAAAGGGCTGAGTTGCTCTGTGAGTATCAAGAGTGGCATTCCATCTGTGGAATGCCATCTGTGGCTTAGGCTCAACCAGAGAGCCTATGTTTAATTAATGTGGCTGTAATATGCTCAGATCTTAATAGATCATGGACCATTCCACTTAATCACAACACACAATTTGGCATATCTGAGCTATCCCACATGATAGCGGGGCCCCATCTTCTTTAACATCTTCATAGATGATCTGGATGAGGGCATGGAGTCAGTCATCAGCAAGTTTGCAGATGACACTAAGCTGGGGGCAGATGTGGCTGGGTTGGAGGGCAGAAGGGCTCTGCAGCGGGACCTTGACCGCCTGGACAGATGGGCAGAGTCCAATGGGATGGGGTTCAATAGCTCCAAGTGCAGGGTGCTGCACTGTGGCCACAACAACCACATGCAGAGATACAGGCTGGGGTCGGAGTGACTGGAGAGCAGCCAAACAGAGAGGGATCTGGGGGTGCTGATTGATACCTGCCTGAACATGAGCCAGCAGTGTGCCCAGGTGGCCAAGAAAGACAGTGGCATCCTGGCCTGCATCAGGAATGGTGTGGTCAGCAGGAGCAGGGAGGTCATTCTGCCCCTGTACTCTGCACTGGTTAGACCACACCTTGAGTACTGTGTTCAGTTCTGGGCCCCCCAGTTTAGGAGGGACATTGAGATGCTTGAGCGTGTCCAGAGAAGGGCGACGAGGCTGGGGAGAGGCCTTGAGCACAGCCCTACGAGGAGAGGCTGAGGGAGCTGGGATTGGTTACCCTGGAGAAGAGGAGGCTCAGGGGTGACCTTATTGCTGTCTACAACTACCTGAGGGGTGGTTGTGGCCAGGAGGAGGTTGCTTTCTTCTCTCAGGTGGCCAGCACCAGAACGAGAGGACACAGCCAGGGGAGATTTAGGCTGGAGGTGAGGAGAAAGTTCTTCCCTGAGAGAGTCATTGGACACTGGAATGGGCTGCCCGGGGAGGTGGTGGAGTCGCCGTCCCTGGAGCTGTTCAAGGCAGGACTGGACGTGGCACTTGGTGCCATGGTCTAGCCTTGAGCTCTGTGGTAAAGGGTTGGACTTGAAGATCTGAGAGGTCTCTTCCAACCCTGATGATACTGTGATACTGTGATATTCTGTGGGCTGAGGGCTGAACTGACGCAGAATTTGAACTTCCTCTTACTCTTCATGAAGTTTCATTGGGTCATTGCAGAGATATGTTGTATAAAGCAACACAGGAAACCTCAGATTGCTTTTCCCTGTTCTGTACCTGACCTGTAAATAAACATGGAACAGAGGCATCTAGCTTTGCTAGATAGCTTAACGCCTAGGTAGCTTAATGCCTGATAATTGAAATATGAGAGACTAATGTTGAAAGTATACTGGGTTTGTGTGGCAAGGTTTTGGTAGTGGGGTGGGCCACAGGACTGTCTTCTGTGAGAAGCTGCTAGAAGCTTCCTCTGTCAAATAGAGCCAATATCAGCCTGCTCCAAGACAGAGCCAAAACGATGAAAGCTGACTGTAAAGAAGAAACAATGAAGATGCCATTTCCTTCCACAGGCTGCATCCAGCACAGAGATGGCAACTGAACTCAGCTTTCCAGAGAAGGGCACTAAAACCTGAACTGCTGGAACACCTGCTCTGAGCTTTTCCTCTAAAACAAATTTGGGGGAAAACCAAGCTCCAATTGCCAGAACACCATTGCAATGACCGTGCTCAACAGCAACATGCAAGATCCAACCAGTGAGAGCCTTCAAAGACCTTAACATCTTCAAGTGATAAAAAGACCTCTCCTCATTCATGACACAGTGGAGAGGAGCTGGGGATAGACAAATTCTGACAGAATATGAATGCTGATTAGTCCTCCTTTGTTTGTTATAAACCTGACTGACCTAACACTGATCTGCCATCATGCAAAGCCCAAACTCTTCCCCAATTCAGCTATTACTGACTGAGTTGATCTCTCAAATGGTGGTTTGTGTACCACTGGTGGGAAATGACCCAGCACAGAGGAAGGAGAGTATCACTAAAAGTTATGCTATCTGCTGACCATGGCATCTTCAGCATCACAGACTTATCAGCTCTCTGTAGCAAAAGACTGAGGACAATACAGGCTCTGGAGGACAGAGAGACCCTCAAAAACATGCCTGTGGCACTGCCTTCCTCAATCAGTGTTAAATCAGTCTTTCTGGCACCTCTGACACGTACCCATGGATCACCCTTGAAATATCAGTACAAGTATTTCCCAGCAGTAGTGAATCCACTGGTTCCACCCACATCATGCTCAAGCTTCAGCCATTGTCACTTGCTTGGGCTGCTATATTTTTCACTTTCTCATTCCTTTTTTTTCTCCACACCTCCTGAGACCTGGAGGTGTTTCCCCTTACTTTGTGTGTCTTTCTAAATGACAATGCCACTCAGGTATGAGGACAGCTTTCATAACACTGCTGCTGTTGGCAGCTGTTGTCTCACATCTCAGACACCCAAACCATTGTTCTCACAAAGTGCTGGCTATGTGGTGGCTCTAACTACATTGAATGTAATGTGGAGCTCCATCTCCTTTGCTTTATCAACATGCAAACTGCCACTGACTTTCAGTGTCTAATTTTCCTGTTTTCAGCAGGTGACAGCTGTGTAGCACCAGTGGTGTCTCATCAAACTACAGCTATGCCAGAGACTCGTCCTCTAACCATGCTTAGCAAATAATTTACAGGACTGACAGTGGCTCCCTTCAGTCCACTCAGTTACAGATAACTGGAGTAAGTGGCAATATACACTCACTGCAAACTGCTACAAAACTCTGGATCACTATGAAAGCTAATATGTCCACGGAAAATAGATGTGACAGATCTCATCTCAGGTTCTGCTGATCTTCTAGTAAGGCAGTAGGACAGTGCTATGAATATGCAGCATCTTCAGCTTAATGTGTCAATTTGTGTGGTGCATCACTTTGAGCATACCTTCTTTCTAGGCCTCCTTTCCTATAATGTTCTGGATTTCTGTATGCTTTATATATTTCAGTTTAAGCTCAACAACTTCTTTGCTTGTCAAATGCTAATTTACACCTTTTAATACTTTTGAGATTATTTTTCCCCATGTCCCAGATGAAAACACAGTGAGGCTGCCAGAGACCTAGTCCTTCCACTAAACAAGTTCAGTCCCCAGTCAGTACTAGGTCTGCCGTAAACTTCATTCTCCAGTTCTCCTCAGATTTTTATGTATTGCTTCATCCTTGTCCTCATGAGTTAGAGGAGAGGAAAAAGAAAAGGGAAGGGAAGGGAAGGGAAGGGAAGGGAAGGGAAGGGAAGGGAAGGGAAGGGAAGGGAAGGGAAGGGAAGGGAAGGGAAGGGAAGGGAAGGGAAGGGAAGGGAAGGGAAGGGAAGGGAAGGGAAGGGAAGGGAAGGGAAGGGAAGGGAAGGGAAGGGAAGGGAAGGGAAGGGAAGGGAAGGGAAGGGAAGGGAAGGGAAGGGAAGGGAAGGGAAGGGAAGGGAAGGGAAGGGAAGGGAAGGGAAGGGAAGGGAAGGGAAGGGAAGGGAAGGGAAGGGAAGGGAAGGGAAGGGAAGGGAAGGGAAGGGAAGGGAAGGGAAGGGAAGGGAAGGGAAGGGAAGGGAAGGGAAGGGAAGGGAAGGGAAGGGAAGGGAAGGGAAGGGAAGGGAAGGGAAGGGAAGGGAAGGGAAGGGAAGGGAAGGGAAGGGAAGGGAAGGGAAGGGAAGGGAAGGGAAGGGAAGGGAAGGGAAGGGAAGGGAAGGGAAGGGAAGGGAAGGGAAGGGAAGGGAAGGGAAGGGAAGGGAAGGGAAGGGAAGGGAAGGGAAGGGAAGGGAAGGGAAGGGAAGGGAAGGGAAGGGAAGGGAAGGGAAGGGAAGGGAAGGGAAGGGAAGGGAAGGGAAGGGAAGGGAAGGGAAGGGAAGGGAAGGGAAGGGAAGGGAAGGGAAGGGAAGGGAAGGGAAGGGAAGGGAAGGGAAGGGAAGGGAAGGGAAGGGAAGGGAAGGGAAGGGAAGGGAAGGGAAGGAAGGGAAGGGAAGGGAAGGGAAGGGAAGGGAAGGGAAGGGAAGGGAAGGGAAGGGAAGGGAAGGGAAGGGAAGGGAAGGGAAGGGAAGGGAAGGGAAGGGAAGGGAAGGGAAGGGAAGGGAAGGGAAGGGAAGGGAAGGGAAGGGAAGGGAAGGGAAGGGAAGGGAAGGGAAGGGAAGGGAAGGGAAGGGAAGGGAAGGGAAGGAGAAAAAAGAAAAGACACAAAACCAAAAAAAAACAAGACAGTGAAAACATCAACTGCTTGAGAAGAAGGTGTCAAAATCAGGTCACCTCCTGCCGCATTCCTATTCACTCTAGCACTTGTACCTTGCAGATACACAGTGAAATGATGAGGGCTTTCCCCCCTAAAGTAGCCTGAATAGAAATGTTTAGTTTTATCAGAACTAATCAGTGGTTTCAGTTTTTCACTTGGTTGGTTTTTTTTTCCACTTCTGGACCTGCACATTGTTCAGAACTCACTCAGAGCCGAGGTGCTTGGGAGTGGTTTGAACTGAAATGTTTCATCTCAAAGATGCAGCTTCCTGTGACTCTGACCCTTTGGGCCATCACATGCTGCAGAGGGGCAGCAGTTTACACACAAATGGTTAGAAAAAACCTTGCCAGAATCAGAACAATAAACACATATGAATATCAGCATTAGGAGGGGAAATGGAAACAAAGCAGTGCTTAACAACAGAATTGTCCTGTCCTAGCAGGATAATCGGCAGAACAAGCAGCATCTCTCCCAGCATGCAGCAAGGAAATGTGGGGAGGGAGAATCTTGGTGTGCCATAGATGAGAAAATCACATCCTCCTGATGCACTACCCACCAGCTCTTAACGACCTAGCAAAGCTGTGTTCATGTCACTAAACCAGAGTCCACGTTTTACCAGCTGGAACAATGGGGAACCAAAGTTCATTGAGCCAATTTTCTCCTCAAAAATCATCACTACATCATCTGTGTCCAGTCGTTAAAAGGATTTCAGCCTAAGCAGATGGAGTTTAAAGATTTAACAAATGGTCAATACTACACAAAAGTGTCAACAGCATTTCTGTTCCTGGACAAAAAGCCCTAGTGGTAGCTGTACCCATGTCTGAATTTGCTATAAAGGGAGGGAGGTTTTGCCCCCTCTCTCAGGCCCACCACTTGCTGTGAACCAAAGGTGGAGGGTGGGAAAGAGGAGTTGCACAGCACAAGTCAAAAGGGGCCCAGTTAATGACAGATGTCTGCAGTGGCCATGTTACACCATGCCTGAAAGGAGAGCATCTCACATAGAGAGGGACCCCATGACAAGATGGCAAAGCCAACAAACACGGCAAAGTTGCACTGTGCATGGGAATAAAAAGGAGACCAAGGCTATGAGAACAAGTTAAAAAAGCATCAGACAAAGGACTGTTGGAAGCAATGCAGAGAGGAAAAGTACAGCAGTAAAGGCAAAGCAGGAACTGAGAAGATATCTAATTTGTAGCAGCCAGACAACACCACTCCCACCCCTTTAGCAGCTGGAGCATCGGGCAGCTGAACTCTAATGGAGTCAATTTGCTGCTGGAAATAATGACTAAATTACTCCCATTTTCCCAGTGAAGAGGCTGAAGTCTAAGTAGATGAACATCAGGAGGTAACAAACTGTTAGGAGCAGACTAGAGTGTTGTGAGGATTTCCTTGCCTACAAAAGGGAGCTGACAAGCCCCAGCACCCATCAGCATTGCTGGACCCCTCTTACTTACTGCACTGCCTTTCCACCAAGTTCAACAAGTTCCTAGCTCAGCTCCTACCAAGCCCCCAGGAAAGACTCCTTGGCCAAAATGTCAGCTGATAAATGACAGAGTTTATCTGAGGAGTCAAAAAAGAGCAAACCTTTCAGCAGCAGCACTTTCAACTCCTCTCTGCCTACCCCCACCGAGTTTGGAAAGAGGAATAATGACTAAAAAGAGGTGGGAAAGGGCTCAGTATTTACCACTTCTGCTCAGGCAGTAGCAGTCAGACTCTTTGCTCTCGTTCTGTGGAGACAGCTGAAGCTGTCAAGGGTATGACAGATCCTGGGGAGCTTCTAGACCAAGGGCACAATGCCCCTGTAAGAATCTGTGTGTCTAAAGATGTCTCTGAGACAACGTTGCTGGAAGGTGTGAACAGCATGTAAGGAGCAACTTTGTTTATTGAGAGATTCCTACAAAATCCTGGTCCAGATGGATACAACTTGGCCATTTCACTTGGCCACTTTTGCCTATTGTGGAGTGGAGGCAGGATCTCAAAATGGAAACCAATGAAGAGAGCAGGTGAATTCCCAGCTGCTCCAAAATAAGCAGGAGTTTTGCCAAAAAGCAGATCCAGAGAACTGCTTAGACACTGAAGCCCTCAGTAGTTCTCTCATGCCCCACTGTAGGAGCTGCAGGCTCTGCCAGCAAGTGGGAGATATCTCCCTGCAAAGCACTCTGACACTCCTTTGGGACTCACCCTCCAGACCCACAGGCTGCTCACACTAAAAGCTGAATTGCAGCATTGAGGCCAAGCTTCTTGTACTTAGATGCTGTGACACCTGGCTTTTAGGAGTGTCTGTGGATCTTTTCCTAAGAGCCATCAAGATGTTTATCTCTCCATCCTATCTAGGCAATTACTCAGTTACTGTTCCCAGGATAAAACCAAGCCTTGGTATGAGCCTCCTGTGTGACAAGCCCTGGGGAGCCCTGTCAAAGGGGAAAGGAGAAGGAAGGAGATGGTAGCCTCCCCTTCAGCACCAGCTGATGATTCATATGCTGCCTGTCACTCAGTAGGAAAGATATTGCAAAGCTCCATCAGCATCACCCTGCCCTGATCCACACAGACATCCTTCAGCCAGACAAATATCAATGTTAAAAACACCCTCAGCAGCAAGGTAGGAAGCCAAGATGTTGTACAGAGCCTGCACTAGCTAAGCATGGCTGTGAATATACCTCTGCAGCCATGCAGCAGTCCAATAGCAGGTCCCAGTCCATGAATCCACTTGCCTTCCTTGTTCCTGCTGCCTCTGCCACTCCCAGTGCAGCCATCTGAGTGAAGGGTCTCTACAACCTCCCATTCAGCTAACATGGGTTGTTTGTCATTTCAGGAACATGTGTTCATTTCATTTTTACAGGAGCTTAGCAATTCAAGGCCTTCCTATTACTTTAAGCAGCTTTGAAATACTTGAAAAAGAGTCAAAGGAGGGTTCCAGCAATGCCTTACTTCTAAAGACCATAGAATCACAGAATCAACCAGGTTGGAAGAGACCTCCAAAATCATCCAGTCCAACCTAGCACCCAGCCCTAGCCAGTCAACTAGACCATGGCACTAAGTGCCTCAGCCAGGCTTTGCTTCAACACCTCCAGGGACAGTGCCTCCACCACCTCCCTGGGCAGCCCATTCCAATGCCAATCACTCTCTCTGCCAACAACTTCCTCCTAACATCCAGCCTAGACCTCCCCTGCCACAACTGGAGATGGTGTCCCCTTGTTCTGTTGCTGGTTGCTTGGCAGAAGAGACCAACCCCCACCTGGCTACAGCCTCCCTTCAGCTAGTTGTAGACAGCAATGACCACTGAGCCTCCTCTTCTCCAGGCTAAACAACCCCTCACATCTTGCAATAGTCAGACATGGGCCAGGCTAGGCAGTTCATGCATAAATGGCCCTCATATGGGTAGCATTTCACAGGTGCCTCTCAGATGGTAGGACCAGCCCCTCAAATAAATCCATCTTTGCCTTGAGAAGGGAGGGGATCTGTCAGCTTATTACACACTATTAATACAGTTGCTTTTTCAAAGCTGAAATGATCCCTCACTGTTTCGAGCCTCCTGGACTCCTGTGATGGTTTGGGCTCTTACCCGCCCCCCCACACTTTTGGAATTGCCCAACTAACTCAGATGGCCTCTGGGAATATAAGTGAAGCTATTTATTTTACAGCAGCAAATATACAAGCAGCTATTTACAGTATATACAGTTATAGACAGAAATATACAAAGGATAAACAATACAGAAGCACAACTCTCCTCCCAGAAACCTGAGTCCCCAGGAGGGGCTCTCAAACCACTCCAACACCTTCCCCCTGCCCCTCTCAACCTTACCCCAGTTCCCAGGAAGAATGGAGGTGCAGCCAAGAGGTTAAGAAGGAAGATTAGCGGCAGTGGGGTTAAGGAGATGTGACTAGGTCTGAAGGCAAAGGCAGAATGAAAAACAAAATGGATAATGTTATCAAACGTTTTCCTTCTTCTTCCCAGAACTCTCAGCGGGACTGTGAGCAAAGAGACACAACCATGTTTACTTTTTCACTGCCCATTATCTAGTTCTTTTTACCAAAACATTCTAGCTTGCTTCAAACTAGCACAACTCTCACCACAAGGTAGGATCAGGGCAGTAGCATGAGACAATGATTTCATCTGCAGCACTGCCCTGTCGTTTCAGCAGATAGGCCCAGGGCACTTGGACTGCAACATCATCACTGGCTCACAGTTTCAGGCCCAGGACTGAGGGACATAGCTTGCTCTGTTTGCTGGTTACTGGTAAGTTGGCTCAGAGGGGAGCTTGTCAGGCTCAGAACTCAGATCTCTTGCCGTCATCCCTCTGGCATGGGCCTGTTGTGTGAGTCATGCATATAAGCAGATTAGGGATACAGATAACGTGCTCTGCACATTAGCCAGGGCAGAGACGCAGGTAGTGGATGAGCAGAGCTGTTTTGGCCATCTTGCTAACCGGAATGATCTCTCACTCTTCATTACCCAGCCTACTGCATCACAGCGCTACCATGCGTGTCCTGATGACTTTCAGGGTGAGTCACCAAATGTAACAGATTACAGTGCCACCAAAGCTTTAATAAACAGGGCTCTTATATTTTTAACTTGAGCTCCATTTCCATAATGGAAGCTTTCTGTTATTATCTGTGCGTGTACTTGTCAAATCAGAATATTCACAGGGGTATTCTCAATTCCCAAGCATTCAATAACTTATCAGGAATGCAGAGCAGACATGAAAGCCAGGACACCTGGGTCCTGTGTCTCGGAGCACGAGTAGAGCAATGCAGCTCTGAATGAATGTGCTACATATCTGCCCTGGGAAGATTTCCTGGCCTGCTTCAGACCTACCCCTGCTGAGCTTAGAACCTTACAGCGCTGGGCAGTTTTGTTCTTGCACCATAAAGGGTCTGTGGTACTTATCACCTATTTTGCCTACCAAGGTAAATGGCACTCCCCAAGCTCTTATGTTGCATCACACATCAAAGGAGCAACAGCATCTCCTTCTCAAAGAGAATTAAAAAATATAGCTAAGCTCAGTGGGGAAGTGCTTTGGTAGACTCCTACCTGTAGACACAGTCCATGAGAAAACCTACAGTGTGTGAGCACAAACCCAATGTCACCTGGGAGTCTCTGTTCTCATTTCACCTGTGAGGAGACAAACTGCTGTTTTCTGAGCTTTTGAATCACCTACATTTGAAATAACCAGAATGAAGGGTGGACTGAACTTGTAATATTCATTAGTGTAAATATTGGTTTAGATTAGACAGATAGTTCTCAGTGAAACTCTGGAGTGAAATTGACAGGAGTGGGTTGTGCTAGTTTGAAGCTAGCTGGAATATTTTGGTGAGAAGAATTAGATTATAGGGTGTGAAAAGGAAGCAATGGTGATGTCTACTTCACTCTTAGGCCTGCTGAGATGTACAGAAACAAGAACATAACACAGTTGCTGTGTGTATCTGGCTACCTGCACTTTTCTCTCTAACCTGCTGCCTAACTAATACTTCTGCATCCTAACTTCCCAGCCGATCTTCCAGACACACCTTGCACATAAGGCAAAGTCTGGGATAAGGTAGAGGGGTGGAAAGGAGGTGGAAGGCTGGTTGGGAGCCCCTCCTGGGGACTCTGGCTTCTGGGAGAGCTGTTGTGTTTCTGTATTGCTTTTAACCTCTGTCTATAGCTGTACATATTGTAAATACCTGCTTGAATATTGTGCTAAGCTATAAATATAAAACTTCATTCTAGTTTCCAGCTCTGCTGAGTCTAGTCCAGGTGATTTCACAGAAGTGGGGGGGCAGCAAACACCCAAACCATCACAGTTTCTCAAGGGGTGTGTGTGCTAGTTTGAAGCAGGGTAGAATGTTTTGATAAGAAAAAGCAGATAATTGGCTATAAAAGGAAAACATTGGTGATGTCTCCTTCCCTCACAGTCTCGCTGAGATGTATGGGAACAAGAAGGAAAACATTAGATAACACTTTCTCCATTTTGTTTTCACTTTCTGGCTGGCTTCTGGACTCGGCTGCAGCTCCCTAACCTCACTGCCACTAACCTTCCTTCTTAACCTCTTGGCTGAACCTCTTTTTCTTCCTAGGATTTGGGGTAAGGTTGAGAGGGGCAGGGGGAAGGTGTAGGGGTGGTTGAGAGCCCCTCCTGGGGACTCACGTTTCTGGGAGGGGAGTTGTGTTTCTGTATTGTTTTTACCTTGTGTATTTCTGTCTATAACTGTATATACTGTAAATATCTGCTTGTATATTGTGCTGCTGTAAATAAATAGCTTCATTTATATTCCCAGAGCCCGTCTGAGTTAGCTGGGGTACCTTCTTATGTGTGGGGGGGCGGATAACAGCCAAACCACCACAGGTGTGCCACCTTTCTCACAGAGCAGTGACCATGGTGTCCTAGATCTCACACCATGCTGCTGATCTAGGTGCTATGACAATGCTTCCATCTGGAGTCCAGTGTAGCGTCCCATAGAGCAGCAGCTCTCTGCAGCCTCCTCATGCCTCCAACTATTCATTCAGCATGGCCTGGCTCATCTTGGCTTAGCAACAGACAAAAATCAATACCTGACCTATCTTTTGGCAGCACACTTGACATACCTTTCTTCAACACTTCTATCATATTTGTTTACCTCCAATGCACTAATATTGTCAAGATTTTCTAATCAATATTAGACAGGACATTAAAAAGGTGCTGAGCAAGATTACTCAAAATGAACCTGAATGCATCGATGCAGACAGCTGGACTACCAACAGTTATTTCTGTCATTGCATCAGAAAGATAGTGGGAGGTGTTGGGCCAGGCTGAAGTTTTGCAAGTTTGCTCTGTGACTATGCAACAAAAATTCTTGGGCCTGGACTTCAGTGATGCCTTTACAAACTCATAGTGCTGACACTCATGGAATAGATAGGGTAGACAGCAGAATCTCAGAAGGATTTTTTTTTTAATTGGTTGAAAATTGGTTTTAGGAAGTGCTAGAAAAATAAAGAGGTGAAGGAACTGGAGGGGATCCTAGAGTCATAGAATCAAACAGGTTGGAAGAGACTTCTTTTTCTTTTAACACCTCCAGGGAGTCGCTGTCCCTGAAGGTGTTCAAATAGAGACTGGATGGGGCACTAAGTGCTATGGTTTAGATCATGGGATAGGACTGGCTGATCTTGGAGGTCTCTTCCAACCTGATTGATTCTATGATTCTATGACCCAGTCCAACCTACCACCCAGCCCTGTCCCATCAACTAGACCATAGCACTAAGTCCCCCATCCAGTCTCTATTTGAACACCCCCAGGGACGGTGACTCCACCACAGTATCACAGTATCACAAAGGTTGGAAGAGACCTCATAGACCACCAAGTCTAACCCTTTACCACAGAGCTCAAGTCTCCCTGGGCAGCCCATTACAGTGGCAAATCACTCTGCAAAGAACTTCCTTCCAATGTTAAACCTAGACCTCCCCTGTCACAACTGGAATCCATGCTGAAAATCAAGGGAGAGAGAGCAGAAGTGGGGAAGAGGAGAAACAGGGGCCGGAGGACCTGGACAATCTAGGGTAAAACCTAGACCGTCTAGAGTGGGCCAGAGCTGGGGAAGGTGGGGAAGCCAGGGCTTCTCCACCTGGTCCCTGAAATTAGGCAATTAGATTACTTGTCTCCTGGCAACAAGCTGTGACATGAGACATCCAGGCTGCAGCTGTGCCCTTAGACATTTGGCATCCTGATCTTGCCCCTGACTTAGCCATAGGAAAGGTTCCAAATGTCCTTCAGGGAACAGCACGGTGGTATAGGGATAGCGTGGTCCTGACACTGTCATCATGCTGGAATCCCCTAGCACTCCTGCAGGACCCACAGCAGGCCCAGGGCAGAGGGTTTCTGCACTGCCAGAAGGTTTAAGTATGTGTCCTTTCAAAAGGAGAGGGGTATATTCAAACCTTTCCTTTGTCTTTAAGAGTGAAAGGCTTTGCTTGTACATCCTTTTTGAGGGCAAAAGGAACCTGGAGAAAAATAACTTCATGCATGAGTGTAGGTTAGAGGTTTACCTGCTGAAAAGCAGCTCTGTAGAGAAAGATCTTGGAGTGCTGGTGGACATGTTCACTGTTAATCAGCAGTGTGCCCTCATGGGCAAGAAGGCAAACAATAGGATGCACTAAGAAGTGTGTGGACAGCAGGCCAAGTGACATTCTTCTGACCCTCTACTCTGCCCTGGTGAGGTTGCAGCTGAGTTTGTGTTCAGTTCTGGGCTCTCCAGTTCAAGTGGAAACAGGAAATTACTGGAGTCCAGAGGAGAGCCACAAGGACCATTGAAAGACTGAAACATCTTATGAGGAAAAGCTGAGGGATCTGCAGCTCTTTATCCTGAAAAAGACAAAGGGAGGGGACGGGGTGTGTGGAGGGCCTTATAAATGCATGTAAATATCTAAAGGTGATGAGGATGTGCCTGGGCTCCTTTCAGTGGTGGCCAGTGATAGGATGGCAACAGGTACAAACAAGAACACAGGAGATTTCACTAGAACTTAATGAGAAACTTCTTTACATTGAGGCAGCCTGAGCACTGGAACAGGCTGCCAAGAGAGACTGTGGAGTGTCCTTCTCTGGACACTCTCAAAACTCACCTGGGTGTGTTCCTGTGCAACCTGGTCTTGTTGTACCTGCATTTAGCAGAAGAGATAGACTAGATGATCCTTTGAATCACAACCCTTACCATTCTATATCATTCTATGAAACACTCGCTGACAGAGGAGCTGACAGAGCAGCAAATCTCCACTTTAACCCAAGAAGTTGAAATTTGGAGATTCCCAGGTAAGGCTGAAAGCATTGTCCCAGCATCAGGCATGCTGCAGTGAGTAGCACCACATGGGTTCTGTGCTGGTGCCAGTGTTAGTGCTCTCCATGCCCTTCTTCCAGCCTCTCCCCTCATCTCCAGTCTTTCATATGTGTGAGCCTGACTTTGAAACTCTGCCTTTGAACTGTTTGGTTGGGTTTTTTTTCCCTTCACAGTCAAAACTGCAGAAGCTTAACCTCAAGGGTAAATTTCTCACAGAAATGCAGAGGCATTGTTCTGCACAGGCTCTGCTAAAAGCAGTGTGACTCACCCAGCAGCATCCCCAGACACACTGCACAGGAGGACATGTCACTTCGATGTCTCACTCTGGAGTTTCACAGCCATTTGCTTCTGTCTCCTTCCAGCAAGCAGAGGCAAGGTCTCTCCCTGACTCAGTAAGGACTTTGCCAAACTATTGTCTGCATAAGGGCATTTTTTTTGCCTTGAGATAAGAATGACCACAGCCATCTGGTCAAAAACAAGAGCCTTGGTAATGTGACCCAATACTCCCTCTAACTGTACTGCCCTTTGCAAAAGGCAAGCCACAAGAAAAATCACAGTGTGTTCAGATGGTGAAAGCCTGTGGTACAGAATACAATCCTCTGAGACATCCTAAATCTTGGGAGACAGAACTACATGAGAAAGTGAGAGCTTCAGGCTCAGGCTTCGCTCTCCAGAAAAGCCTGAAACAAGTTCTGATAAGTACAGGCTCTGGGAATTGATTTAAGAATGAACTGCTCCTTGAAGGCACAGGTAGGGAGAGGTTGGCTAGACCAGGTCTTGAGCTCAGAAGACACAAGGGAACAGCTTGCAGAGAAAATAGAGGGACTGCCTGTAGGGGACAGGCCTTGGAGTATACCATTCCCAGAAAAATGCTGGAATTTAAAGAGAAATAGATGATTACCACTGAGGACCTTTTCCAGCCCAGAGCAACCTCTATGGAGCACTGACAATCAAGGGGCTAGGGTATGGGAGCAAACGATGGCACTAAGTTGTTGACTGAATAGTGTAGGTAAAACCTCTGAGAGCAGAGATTACTTGTGGAAAAGGCTGCTGCTTCTTAGGAGAGAAATGGAGTGAAGCTGGTAAGGGGCTGGAACACAGCCCTATGAGGAGAGGCTGAGGGAGCTGGGGGTGTGCAGCCTGCAGAAGAGGAGGCTCAGGGGTGACCTCATTGCTGTCTACAACTACCTGAAGGGAGGCTGTAGCCAGGTGGGGATTGGTCTCTTCTCCCAGACAATCAGCAACAGAAAAGGGGACACAGTCTCAAGTTGTGCCAAGGGAGGTCTAGACTGGATGTTAGGAGGAAGTTCTTTATCAGAGAGAGTGATTGGCATTGGAATGGGCTGCCCAGGGAGGTGGTGGAGTCACTGTCCCTGGAGGTGTTGAAGAAAAGCCTGGCTGAGGCTCTTAGTGCCATGGTCTAGTTGATTGTCTAGGGCTGGGTGCTAGGTCGGACTGGATGATTCTGGAGGTCTCTTCCAACCTTGCTGATTCTATGACTTAGCTTTTCCTTCATCTTGCATATATATAAACCAATAGTAAATAGACTTTGACGACTCCACCTGCCTTTGTTGCAGCCCTGCCCTGCCCAGGCTGAGCCACAAAAAATTACAGTTTTTGAACTTCCTTCTGCTGCACCAATGGGAAGGTCTTTTACCTTTTTTTCTGATCCAGCTTGGGCATGTCTACAGGATACTGTGATGCACTGACAAGATATTCCCAGAGAGACTTTTTATGTCCCTACTAATTAACTATATTTTTAATTGCAGAAAAGGGATTTTGAAAGCCACACAAAGAGAAAAATCTAAAAATGGATCAGTTAGGTGAAATAAAAATGCCCTGAAAGTATACATTCAGGTAGCAATAAAAAGACTTCTTTTATCATTGCTTAGAGGCATACAATAAAAGTGTATTTTCAGTGCTTGGCTGCCACAAATAACTGTACTACAATTAGATGTGTGTATTATGAAATTGGGTGGGCGTGGTAATTATCACCCTTTGCAGCAGAATGTATTTATACAGATCCTAAATTACTGCACAAAGAAACATCATTTGAGAAGGTTTTTAAAAGGAGAAAAAAACCTTGGGGAAGAGGATTGAACTTTCCAGTTTATTTTTGAGATGTTGTCTATGAAAAGGTAGAATGCATCACATGTTGTGTTGGTCTGGAAATGTGGAAGCATGCAGTCAGACTAAGGGCTGGGAGAGGCAGCCTGCATAAGCCCCTACTCATCATGTGTGTGTGTGCATGCAGGCATGCCAGACAGGACCATTACAGAGCTGTTTTTAGAGCTGCACACTACACAAAGTCCTCCTTGCAGCAAGCCATGCCTAAAGCAACACTCCAGACCTCACTTTAGATGTACAGTTGTACAATGCAACTTATACATTCTTTAAGGTGAGAATCAAGGCCACTCTGTGCAATGCCAGCTCACCTTTTGATAGGAATGCATCTGCAAATATTTCTCCAGTACATGGGAAAACCATGGGTACAGCTGCAGAGAGCAGCTGCATCCAATACCTACAGGCTATTGTCTCCAAGGATCTTCCTCACTTCCTAGTCTTTTCCGCTCTAACCTTGCATTTGGTTTCCAAATGCACTATGTCTTTGATCCTATAATCCACTCACTGTAGAGGCTGAAAATTAATTGCTCTCTTATGCTGTAGTTCCTACAGTAGCTTCAGATTAATCCATCACATTTTCCAGCTCTCTGTCTACCATGATTTCTGGAAGATTCTTTTTATCTTGAGAGGTGCTTCTACTACACATGGATCCATCAATATATCTCTTACTTAAGACTGCTTAAGCACTTCCTTGCAACCTCTTAGCATCTGCCTAAAGCTACTATAGCTGTTTGCAGAGATGGAGCTTGACTGGGAGCTTTTCATTATTTTGAACCCAATATTCTCAGCCTGTGTATTATATCTCCAGAAGCCTTATGAAGTTTTATAAAAGTTCTATCACACATATTCCATTTTGATAGGGCTATTTTCATTGTGTACCCAATGCTATTACTTAAAAGTTGTCTAGCTTACTCTCCCAAATGCCAGGTTCAGGCACTTTCTTCTCCTAACTTGAAGAGCATTCACTGTTGCTCTCCCACTTTTTATGTAGCTCTGTCTGTTAACATTTTCTAAGATGTAAACTTAGAGAGCAAAACTGGTGTATTATAGAATGCCACACCTTGAGTACTGTGTCCAGTTCTGGGCTTCTCAATTCAAGAGAGATGTTGAGGTGCTGGAGCATGTCCAGAGAAGGGCAACGAAGATGGTGAGGGACCTGGAGCACAGCTCTGTGAGGAGAGGCTGAGGGAGCTGGGAGTGTGCAGCATGGAGAAGAGGAGGCTCAGGGGTGACCTCATTGCTGTCTACAGTTACCTGAAGGGAGGTTGTAGCCAGGTGGGGGGTGGTCTCTTCTGCCAGGCAACCAGCACCAGAACAAGGGGACACAGTCTCAAGTTGTGCCAGGGGAGGTCTAAGCAGGATGTTAGGAGGAAGTTATTGCCAGAGAGAGTGATTGGCATTGGAATGGGCTGCCCAGGGAGGTGGTGGATTCACCATCCTTGGAGGTGTTGAAGAAAAGCCTGGATAAGGCACTTAGTGCCATGGTCTGGTTGACTGGCCAGGGCTGGGTGCTCGGTTGGCCAGGATGATCTTGGAGGTCTCTTCCAACCTGGTTGATTCTATGATTTTTTTTGCTATGTAAATGAAAATAATCTGTTCTCTTTCCAGCAACATTGTATTGACTCCCCATCTGTTGAAGGATGTAGTGTACTTGGTCTTCATACTATTTATATGAACACAGGGACAAGGGTTAGTAAGATGAGGTTTTTACAGCAGTACTATCTTCATGTGTCTCATTTCCTCACTTGCACATTGGTGTTTTCAACAGACCACCATAGAATCATAGAATTAGTCAGGGTTAGAAGGGAACACAAGGATCACCTAGGTCCAGCCGTCCTGCCATGGGCAGGGACACCCTACCCTAGATCAGGCTGCCTACAGCCTCATCCAGACTGGCCTTAAACACCTCCAGGGATGAGGCCACAACCACCTCCCTGGGCAACCCACTCCAGGCTCTCACCACTCTCATGCTCAACAACTTCCTCCTCACATCCAGGATGAATCTCCCCACCCCCAGCTTTGCTCCATTCCCCCTAGTCCTGTGACTACCTGAGAGTCTAAAAAGTCCCTCCCCAGCTTTTTTGTAGGGCACTTTCAGATCCTGGAAGGCCACAAGAAGGTCACCTGGGAGCCTCCTCTTCTCCACACTGAACAGCCACAGCTCTTTCAGTCTCTCCTCATAGGAGAGGTGCTCCAGCCCTCTGAGCATCCTGGTGGCCCTGAGGATCTAAAGCTAGTCTGATGAAGCATAGTAACACAGTATCACAGTATTATCAGGGTTGGAAGAGACCTCACAGGTCATCAAGTCCAACCCATAGTTGTCTGCAAATTCAGCAAAGAGCAAGACAGATCACTGGCTGGTCTTCATGCTCACACCATACAGCAGGATGCCACTGATGGAAGTTTTTCAGGGCACCCTTGAACCAATTCACAAAGTTGTTATCCTCTGCTTCAAGCGCTTTCTCAAGGCACACTTGTATATGATACCTACAGCAATGCAGCATGTTAGAAAGAGCCATCTGACATAGCCACTGCATACCTATGACAGATGCACCCTCAGCAGAAGTCAGTGCTGCCACAACACCTCTCTTTTGGAGGCCAGGAGGAGGCTCACGCAGCATGCAGGAGTTCTTCTGCTTTCAACCTTTCTCAGGTTGTTTGCCCTGAATGACACTTAGGACACACCTGACTGACAAGGTTTCAGGTCAGGTGTATGGGCTGCACATACCATCAAGAACACTAAATCAATGTTCCCAGCAGCACTTCTGACAAGCAATCTGTCAATATAGGCTTTCCAGCTTGCACATGGAAGTTTTTCCTCCTTGCTCTCTGTCTTGGTTTTAATTTAACTTCCCAGAGACCCAAATATAGTTGACAGAACCAATAACAATTTATAGAATGCCTTTCCCTCTTCCCTCTTCTTTCCCAAAAGAAAAGGAATTAGCTGGAGAGAGAGAGGGGAAAGGTATGCAGACCCAAGCAAACAATCTCACTGTGATTTGGAAGTTAAAAGAAGAAAAATTTAACAATCAATACAAGGTATACGAGGTAGGGAAGTTACAAAGGTATAGGGAAGGGAAAACAAGGCACAAAATATGTAAATGTACAACCAGATTTGATGGCAATGGGTTTTGTCCACCTCGTGGTGATGATGGTCGCATGGTAAGACAAAGAGCGGCAGGAAACAGGAATGATGATGCAGGCAGGCAGGCAAGGAGAGAGTGAGAACAGAAAGTCCCCTTGCATTTATGGATCTTTAGACAGGAAGGGGGAGTGGGCTAACCACCATCTGGTAGTGTTCAGACCCACCCCTGGGGAGAGGTCAAGACCACCTGGGGGTCAGGTTCAAGATCACTCCCCCCCAGGAGGGTTAAACCCATGCACTCTCAGTAAACATCAGGTTTCTTACGATAACACTGATAGCACTGACAGGAACCAGATCAAGAGTGTCCACACGACTCTGGTCAGATCCAGCAAGCATACTGTGGTGGAGGGGCTGCAGCCCCAAAACTGAGGCCTCTCTATGCCTCTACATGCCTGGACATGTTTTTCTGCCAGGAACCCACGAAGCAGTAAACAGGTTGTGTAACACATACACAGTGTCCGTGTACCCCTGGGGTCTGCCCAGGCAATCCCCTATTGGGAGGGTCCAGGCAAACAGCTTCTGCCTATTAAGGTAAGGTTTTGGGCTTACTGCCAACCTGATTGGTCACTTTAGATAGCCAAATGAGCCACAAATCTAGGCTCAGAGTCTATAAAGAGGAGTGCAAAGGAGCATCACATGTTCAGAGTGTTCAGAGGTTCAAGCTCAGCTCTCTGATCCACACAGCAGCACAGATCTGCTTGCGAGGCCTAGATGCAGAGTCAGGCACTTACTCACTTGCAAACTCACTGAGGCTCAGACCTCTTGCATTGATCTCAGGGTGCAGTTAAGCTGTCTGTGAGCCCTTTGAGAAGCAGAGCACATGCACGCCTGCACTCCATACATACATGGGGAGCCGAGAGCCCCCTGCTTGAGCCTAGAGCTATCTTGCATTTAGCCACGGAGATCAATCTCCCAGCAGTCTGGCACACATTGCATGCCCACTGCTTCAGCTTGGAGAATTAGATCAGCAGATCTTCCAGATTATCTGCAAACTCACAAACACAGCCTGTTAGCTGTGAGAAGACCATGCCAGAAGCTGCACGGACAGATCCTCCTCCTGCACCTGGAAATCCTGCCAGCTGATCATCCCTGGACACAGCATCCAGAAGAAGCAGCAGCGCCAAGGCAGAGACCACTTCACACCAGGAGAGAAGGTCAGAGAAATCCTGTTTACCCCAGAGACTGGGAACACCTTATCATTTTCCTGCAAGCTGGGACAGACTCCAGCTTCACCAAGACCCGAATACTGGGCACACGCTGTGACACAATCCCGGGAGGGTGATTATTAATACTTAAGAGCAACACATTTAAGCAAGCTTTAATTCCTTTGTAAAATAAGTTACTTCTGTCTTAGAGCACACACAGCTTTCAGCCCCTACTGGGCAAACAGTATAGTTGTTAAGAGGCATTAAGCCTAAGGGAATCTTTCTGTTTATAGTTGATAATTAATAATCCAATCCCTGTAAATGTATCCTGTCCCAAGCTGTTTTCATAACCATGCAATAGAACTTAATTACATAGTGGTTGGGGGTGGTAAAAATTTGTAACTATTAATTTTAATAAATAATTTTATGAAAAATTAATACCACCTCAAATTAATTTCTCACCTCCCCCTAATAAGGAAGGAATAAGAGAAACCCCTCCACAACACATACCGACAGGGTGTTTTTGTTTTAATATGTATAGTGAGAATCAGTACTGCTCTGAAAAAAGCCTGGCTGTTGAAGACGAGAAAAGAAGCCAAACAATCTCTTTAGTCATAGAATCAACCAGGTTGGAAGAGACCTCCAAGATCATCCAGGCCAACCTAGCACCCAGCCCTAGCCAGTCAACTAGACCATGGCACTAAGTGCCTCGGCCAGTCTTTTCTTGAAGACCCCCAGGGACGGTGACTCCACCACCTCCCTGGGCAGCCCATTCCAATGGGAAATCACTCTCTCTGTGAAGAACTTCTTCCTAACATCCAGCCTAGACCTACCCTGGCACAACTTCACACTGTGTCCCCTTGTTCTATTGCTGGTTACCTGGGAGAAGAGGCCAACCCCCACCTGGCTACAATGCCCCTTCAGGTAGTTGTAGACAGTAATAAGATCACCCCTGAGCCTCCTCTTCTCCAGGCTAAACACCCCCAGCTTCCTCAACCTCTCCTCATAGGATTTGTGCTCCAGGCCCCTCACCAGCTTTGTTGCCCTTCTCTGGACATGTTCCAGCACCTCAACATCTTTCTTGAATTGAGGGGCCCAGAACTGGACACAGGACTCAAGGTGTGGCCTGACCAGTGTTGAGTACAGGGCAAGAATAACCTCCCTTGTCCTACTGGCCACACTGTTCCTGATGCAGGCCAGGATGCCATTGGCTCTCTTGCCCACCTGGGCACACTGCTGGCTCATCTTCAGCTTTCTATACCAGTACCCCCAGGTCCCTTTCCTCCTGGCTGCTCTCCAGCCACCCAGTCCATTCAATTTGCACAAGAACAGCTTCAATATTAACATCTCAGACTGCCAACCAATGCCACAGTGAAACATCACTCCCAAATCTACCAGAAAAATTACACCTGTTAACTAGACTTGAAGGTTTTAGAAGGAACAAACAGGTGAATATCTCAACAACAAAACACTAGCATCTTCAGGCACCACCAAAGAAGGCCACCCCTAGAATCAAGTTTCTGGATTTACTTGCCAAGCACAACATATTCTTTTGCCCAATAATGCAACAAAGAATCACTTGGCTGCCAGAAAGAAATAAACAACACTTAAGCAGAAACAAACTTTGAAGCAGAAAAATCTGAGCAGTTACCACTTTGACATCATTAAAATTTTGCTGTGATTTTTTTTTTTCTTTCCCCCTAAAAATGATAAAGAAAAAAGCTATTTTGGCCAAAAATAGATGCTGTGAGCCCCCATAGTGACTGCAGTTCCTTTCTTTTTTACAATGTCAGATTCTCAAGTGTGCTATATTTCCCATAAAGCATCAGCACTCTAGGACACAGTGAGAGGCTTGAAGTGCTGTTGAAAAGGAGTGGGCACATCTGAGGAGCACAAAAGAACAGGACACAAGGAACTGAAGCAATTGCTGACTCTAAGCTGGCTCTATGAA
This sequence comes from Pogoniulus pusillus, assembly GCF_015220805.1. NCBI lineage: Eukaryota > Metazoa > Chordata > Aves > Piciformes > Lybiidae > Pogoniulus > Pogoniulus pusillus. The sequence continues at coordinate 7,729,887 of NC_087264.1, read as the reverse complement.
GCTGCTTGGGGAAGCCTGTGCAAGCAGCAAGCTGGTGTAAGGTGCTACAAAAGTCAAGGCATGAAGCATCCTGAGGAGCTACGTGTCATGATATTAAATTGACTATAACAGCTCAACAACAAACTCCTGCTTAGCTGAATTCTGAGAGCCTAAACCAATGTCCATTGTGCCAAACCCCAGGTGCTGCCCATTAGTCACATATGAGGATGCAGAAACTCACTGTGGTCAGCACAATCATACAACCACCAGGCAGTCAACTCTCCCTGACCACATGTTCTTCCCTTGGGCAGAAAAATTTCTTTCCAACCCAAAAATCTTTTTTCTGGTCTCCATGATTGCTAAGTCCCTGGTCTTCCACATGCCTCCACTACTTAGAAGAGCTACTCTCTTCTAAGCACCTTCAGTCTTGCCAATTTGCAGCCTACTCTGTACAGTCTCAAAAGGCTCTTCATTGCACTTTCAAGGATTTAAAGTCAGAATCTCATTCAGTCTACCCCACTGGCTGCTGCATACCAAAGAGCCATGCCAATACTGGCTGGATTTAGCCTACAACTACTTTCTGAACTTTCTGACACAGACCAGAAGTATCAGAGCAACCATCACAACTGTAGAAAAGGCCTATAGGTGAAGCAGTATCATAGAATCAACCAGGTTGGAAGACACCTCCAAGATCATCCAGTCCAACTGAGCACCCAGCCCTAGCCAGTCAACTAGACCATGGCACTAAGTGCCTCAGCCAGGCTTTGCTTCAACACCCCCAGGGACGGTGCTTCCACCACCTCCCTGGGCAGCCCATTCCAATGCCAATCACTCTCTCTGGGAAGAACTTCCTCCTAACATCCAGCCTGTACTTCTCCCAGCACAACCTGAGACTGTGTCCCCTTGTTCTATTGCTGGTTGCCAGTACAACACAAAGCACTTGGGTTACAGAATCATTTGGGAATCATAGAGTCATTTAGGTTGGAAAAGACCTTCAAGATCAAGACCAACCTTTACAAAGCTGGGCATGTCCTCATGGAATGATGGAGACAAATGTCACACTTGCACTGTCACAGAGCCATCCTGAGGCATAAGTCACCAGCCCTTTGCTCTACATCCATTCTAGTGGCAGTGCAGTTTGGCCCCTATCTTGAGGCTCTTTGAGTATCTACAGTTATTTCAAGGCCAGGGAAGATGTTTTCCTTTGTGATGTAGCACTGAGATTTCTAACAAGATATTTTTCTGAAATATAGTTAGCTTTTTCACCTGGCCAGGAAAAAAGAACAACCTAAAATACTACTGATATGCTCTACAAATAATTCTGCTTATGATTTTTTTAATTGTAGAAGCTTTATCTCAGAATTTTTGCCTTTTCTGCTTGTACTTTTGAGGAAAGGCAGATTTTAAAAGGAAGCCCCTTCTTCTATTGAAATATTCCATTTTTAACTGAAAAAAAAAAAAAGAGCAACCATTTCAGAAGAGAACAAGAGAATCAAGCCAAAACCCTTGTTTTGGGGGTCTCTTGTGTCTATGTTGATGAAAAATCTGCTCAGGAGTGTTTTCCTCAGTCAGTTCTGAATGTAAAATTTAGAAGATCCTACTTCTTTTACTGCATTTTTTTCTCCTATAATCCCTTCTCACCCATGTTTACTATTTTTATATTGGGTCCCAGCTGCTAACTAAGACTTGGCTTAGTGCTCTTACTGCAATGATGAGGCATTTCCATTTCTGATTTCTAGCATATGTTGCACTTAATATAGCACTGCCCTTGTGTACCACTTACCCCTGAAAAAATGCCTGTGCCAACAATATAACAGTAGTGTAGTCCCTCAAGAACGACCAGGGCATGAAAATCTGTGCCAGTATGCAGATGTCACACGGTTAATAGAATGATAATCATAGAATCACAGAATCAGTCAGGGTTGGAAGGGACCACAAGGATCATCTAGTTCCAACCCCCCTGCCATGCCCAGGGACACCCTACCCTAGATCAGGCTGGCCACAGCCTCATCCAGCCTGGCCTTAAACATCTCCAGGCATGGAGCCTCAACCACCTCCCTGGGCAACCCATTCCAGCCTCTCACCACACTCATGGTGAACAACTTCCTCCTCATGTCCAGTCTCAATCTCCCTGCCTCCAGCTTTGCTCCATTCCCCCTAGTCCTGTCACTCCCTGAGAGCCTAAAAAGTCCCTTCCCATCTTCTTTGTAGGCCCCCTTCAGATCCTGGAAGGCCACAAGGAGTTCACCTGGGAGCCTCCTCTTATCCAGACTGCACAGTCCCAACTCTTTCAGTCTGTCCTCATAGCAGAGCTGCTCCAGCCCTCTGTGCATTCTCCTGGCTCTTCTCTGGATACACTCCAGCATCTCCACATCCCTCTTGTAATATGGGCTCCAGAACTGGATGCAGTACTCCAGGTGGGGGTCTCAACCACAGCAGAGTAGAGGGGGAGAATCACCTCCCTCAACAATAGGTCTTTGAACTATATAAAGAGGTTGCTTTGCTTTTGGTTTTTTTTTTTTCATGTATATGAAAAGATGGTCAATACTATGATGAAAACTGGTTTTAGAAGCTTAAATGAACTCAGAAAAAAAAAACTGCAAAAGAGTCAAGAGGTAATGATGAAAATCTGCACAATTAATTTCAGGCATCCACAAACTGAGCTGATTTTTTTTTTCTTTTTTGCCTCTTAGCTGTGTAGCCTGGACTAATTGATTGCAAAGAGCAGGTTCTTGTGCATGATTTACAGGACTTTATCCTTTTCAAAGAGGAGGAGACGACCATACTGCAAGAGGTGCTTTCTGCAAGATGATTTAGGACTCCTACTTTGGATAACCAGGCTAGAGCTTTTGAAAATGGAATGGGTTGTCCAGGGAGGTTGTGGATGCTCCCTTCCTGGAGGTGTTCAAGGCCAGGTTAGATGAGGCCTTTAGAGACCTGTTCTAGTGGGAGGTGTTCCTGCCTATGGCAGGGGGTTGGAACTAGATGATCTTTGAAGTCCCTTCCAACCTAAACCATTCTATGATTCTATGACTCTATGAAAAGAGAAAACAAAGAATGGATTTGAAACCACTATTGGACATAGTCAGTAATAATTATTCACTGATCTTTGATACTTTGGGTGATGCCATGAGCATACTACAGGAAATTTTACAGTTGCTGCCACCAACAAGATGCTGAGCTTCCCATACTTCTGGAAATAGCAGAAGACTGTTGCCAGCAATTTGCCACATTAGCTCCACCAGTGGGCTGTCTGGGTTCTGCACAAGTCAGGACAGATGACAGACACCCATTCTTTGGTTTATTCTAGGAAGGATTCAGCTGAAAAAACAGCTTCAAGACCACAAGGCTAAACTTTGAAGCAGCTCATCTACTTGCCATGGGACATATCCTATGGCAAGCCTTTGAGAAGGTGCAAGCTGGAATACTTTCAGGCTTCTTTGTGGTTCAGCTAAATCTAAACACCACCTCTGGCAGGCAAAATACACCTTAAAAGCCAGCTTTTCATAGAGTCATAGAATCATAGAATCAACCAGGTTGAAAGAGACCTCCAAGATCATCCAGTCCAACCTATCACCCAGCCCTATCTAATCAACTAGACCATGTCATTTTTGGCTGACATGGGAGTGTTATAAATGAGTGCTGTCTCCCATCCACAAAGTGCAGCAGCAGCAGCAGCAAGAAAGGCAAACATAGCGGTGGAAGTACTTGCAGAAGGTGCAGCTTTCCCTGCTGCAGGAGTCATTGTACTTCCAGCTGAGTCAGAAGTCAAAAAGAAATTCTATCCAAGAGATAAGCAGTGCATTATATAAAATTTCATATAAAGCAAACTGTCATCATATTTACTTCAGTTAGAAAGGTTGATTTTCCTGCCATAAAATACCTACTTTGCTTTAGGAGGCTAGTGAAGAAAGAAAAAGAAAGAAACAGCATTTGCTCTAGGTCTGCTGCACAGAGACCTGTCAAGATTTTGGAGATGATATATTTGTTTTTTTCAAACATAGAATGTTATATGATATAAATCTAAAGGATTTTACCACTTTGTGCTTGTATGTAGCACTAGAGGATTCTTTTTTAAAATCATGTTTAATTGTCCATAGTAAATTCTGATCATTCAGTGAAGTTTGTTTTTCTCACCTGGCTGGAGAAAAAGCTGAAATATTGAAGTCCTTTTCAGAATTTAAGTTCACAGGGTATTAGGGGTTGGAAGGGACCCAAGGAGATCATTGAGTCCAGCCACCCTGCCATAGCAGGACCACACAATCTAGCACAGATCACAGAGGAACACATCCAGACAGGCCCTGAAAGTCTCCAGAGAAGGAGACTCCACAACCTCTCTGGGAAGCCTGTTCCAGTGCTCTGGGACCCTTAAAGTAAAGAAGTTCAAATATTAAGCCATGAAAAATCTTATTTTAGCACGTCATTAGAAACATGAATTTGCTTTCAGGTTATTTGAACTTGCTTTCAGGTCATTTGGCAGTACCTGAATCAGCTTATGATCCTTGGTGCCCACTGCAGTGGAGCTTTGTGAGTGTATTGTTCTTAGCCTCTTTGTGGCCTGGACTTCACACCCAGAATGTATCTCCTAGGATGCCTTTCTAGCAACAACTTTCATGTTGTACTACAAAGCCCAAACAAAGTAGAAATAATAGACAAGAAGCAAGATCCACTCAGTTTAAATCACAGAATCATAGAATCAATCAGGTTGGAAGAGACCTCCAAGATCATCCTGGCCAACCGAGCACCCAGCCCTAGACAATCAACTAGACCATGGCACTAAGAACCTCATCCAAACTTTTCTTCAATGCCTCTAGGGATGGCAACTCCACCACCTCCCTGAGCAGCCCATTCCAATGCCAATCACTCTCTCTAGCAACAACTTCCTCCTAACATCCAGCCTAGACCTCCCCCAGCACAACTTGAGACTGTGTCCCCTTGTTCTGTTGCTGGTTGCCTGTGAGAAGAGACCAACTCCCACATGGTGACAACCTCCCTTCAGGTAGCTGTAGACAGCAATGAGGTCACCCCTGAGCCTCCTCTTCTCCAGGCTGCACACCCCCAGCCTTTCCTCACAGGGCTGTGCTCCAGGCCCCTCATCAGCTTCATTGCCCTTCTCTGGACATGTTCCAGTATCTCAACATCTCTCTTGAACTGAGTAGCCCACAACTGGACACAGAACTCAAAGACATGGACAGATCCAATTTAACAATGACCTGCTTCAGTTTGGTTCTACAAACTGTAAGTATTTTTATTCAGACCAAAATCCTTGGTTCTGATTTTTTTTTCCTCCTCATGAGTATTTTTTTTAATAAGTAAAAGGTTTCCTTACACTAAATTTTGTAGAAACTTTGTATCCCGATAAAATCAAAGTGCACAATTCATTACCAGGTCTTATGGCCAGGATTATAACATTTATTCAATTGGAGGAAAAAAAAAAAGCAGTATAAAAGCTGATCACCTCAATTCTTTGTCCCTTAAGCTGATACTTTACTGTAAATCACACAAAAATCTCAACAGACAGAAAAGACAATGGCTCTTGATTGGTAAGGCAAGGAGGCCAGTCAGTAAACTCAGATCACAATTAGCACCAGCTGTAACCCAAGTGAACTCCCCAATTTAATGGTTCACTGGAGAACACACACATACAGTAAAAGCTATGAACCAAATCAATAGATTCTCCTTCCCCCCAGACTCCCCTCCTCCCCCCAGGTCCTTCAGACAAAAGTCTATTTCCCTCCTTGGCTGTTAAAAATATTTTTAGAGCTCTTCAAATAGGGAAAGCAGAAAAGGAAGGGAAAAAAACAACAATAGAATTTGACACAAAGGCACCCTTCTCATTAGGGCTTTTTAAATAGCATTAGAGCTCATTGAATTTCATGCACTAATAATATTCCTACTCAATCCAAGGCAAACCAGTCAAATCTAAATCTATCAAATTTTACAAGCAAAGGAATATTGCCAAGTTCTAATATTTCTCCCCCATTCATTGTCAGAATGGGGTAGAGAGTCTCTTCCAAACTCCAGATTTCCTTTCTTCAGTTCCCTTTTAAAACTGCTGCTCCACGGTGATTAAAACAAAAACAACTAAACCACAACCGAAAACAAGAGTAAAAAATAAGTTAAATCTCAAGAGCAAAAATCTATATGGGATTCTCAGATACACACATTTTGGAGAGTGAGGCAGTTGTGAAGCTGGCTTTAGCACAGCAATCAGACGGGATTTGAGATTAAAAAGTAGCTAAGATCCTACCAGACAAAGCCCTTGGGCAGATGAAGCTGACTGTGACAGCAACAAAGACCCTAAAGACTCAGAGGCTTGTCTGAATCCTTGGCTGTTAAATCCTTTGGCTGTTCAACACCAAGCTGCATCTTCAACTTTGAAAAAGCAGCCAGCGAGTCTGGTACCACTGAAATCAGTGAGATGAGTCACAGCCTTGAAACCAAACATAGGATCTTGGGTCCTCCTGTGCTGCACGGTCCAGGACATTGCAGCAGTTAAGACTTGCATGGCTAATCATAGAAACAACCAGGTTGGAAGTGACCTCCAAGATCATCGAGTCCAACCCAGCACCCAGCCCTATCCAGCCAACTAGACCATGGCACTAAGTGCCTCAGCCAGGCTTTTCTTCTACACCTCCAGGGATGGTTACTTCAACAGCCTCCTGGGATGGTAACTCCATCACCTCCTTGAGCAGCCCATTCTAATTCCAATCACACTCTCTGACAAGAACTTCCTCCTAACATCCAGCCTGTACTTCCCCCAGCACAACTTGAGCCTGTGTCCCCTTGTTCTGTTGCTGGTTGTCTGGGAGAAGAGACCAACCCCACCTGGCTACAGCCTCCCTTCGGGTAGTTGTAGACAGCAATGAGGTCTCCTCCGAGCCTCCTCTTCTCCAGGCTAAACAACCCCATCTCATTCAGCCTCTCCTCATACGGTTTGTGTTCCAAAATAACTGAGACCTGACTTTCCCAGCCTTCCTACAGGTGCTAGCCTCTTGAAAAACCCTGATAGCAGCTGTACGAGGTGCTGTGTCTGCAGGAGCTGCTCCCTGGTGTGCTCACAATACATTTTCATTGAATGGCAGGTGAATGTAAGTGTTAAGGTAGAATAAAACGTGTAGTTAGAGCTTGCTTTGTATGGTACTGTGTGTCTTGAGGGGGTTATGGGTTTAATATATTCGATGCTTATGCTGGATCTCAGCACAGACCTCCAGATGAGAATATCTACTCACAATGCAGGTTGTACTACAACTCATTTATAATGAATATAACAACTTCTGAAGTGGGTTTAGAAGTCATTGAGTTACAGATTATTTGGGTAAGTGGGGCACAAGCACTGCAGTAAGAAACCCGTTTAAATATTAAGGAGAGCTATAAACTGAGAAGAGAATGGATGGCAGAGTAATATCATGTTGGAACATGCCCTCCAGAGAGGGGTTGTTACTGCGTATTGATCAGAAAGAGCTCCAGAAATCATTCTGAAAACCTATAAAGCTCAGTCATAAATGTGTCCAGACAGGTGATCCTGCAAAAGCCAAGAGAGAGATGGTATACAGAACTTGGCCCAAACCCTGCCAGCCTTATCTCATGAGTAATGCCAGAGCAGGTTCCTCTCACCTCGTCTGCAGCATCCTCACAGAGCATTAATCCAGTGAGTAGGAGTGGAAGCATCATACTCTTGGACATTTCTGGGAGTATTTTCACCCTTTATGTATCAATTCTGTTAATGTCCACAGGAACCTTCCCTGTGCATTAAGAAATACATTTCTGGGTAGGTAAGATGATGCCTTGTAGGCATCTGTTATTTTGCATCACACCCAAAAAATTCAACCAGCATGGAATAAGGACCTCAGGATCAACAATCTGCTGGAAATGCCATGTCCAAGGCAAAGCCTGGGCTACAAATTGCCAGGTGTATCCAGCACAGGAGTTTATTCCTGCTACAACTGTTTGGGCCACTGGTCCCAAAGACAAGGAGGAAGCCTGATTTCAGTATAACACTTGTGGCAGAAGTAATGACATTGCCCAACACATCGTGCTGAGACCTTTCATAGAGATACTGAGCAGGACCCTCTAAGCCTGATGAAAATCATAGAGTCATAGAATCCTAGAATCATAGAATCAACCATGTACAGCTTGTGGCTGCTCCAAAGCCATCCAGCAAAACAGTCTGACTTATGCACCCAGAAAAGCATGAAGGGCTTCATGCTCCATCATTCAGATGAGTAAACTGCATGCAAACACTGCTAGTGGTCACCTGACGGGGTTTAGAAGTAGAAATACTTTTGCAATCATATAACTCCACGTATCTGCATACCTAAAACTAAGGAAGGACCAGCTGTGAAATATCTGCCCACCCGGAGGCACTGAAATAAGGAAACAACAGACTCTTACCCTGAGAGCCTAAGATGTCAAGATAAGCAAGGGAAGACATCTACAGAGACCTTGAAACTGGCCAGAACCTACCTAGGAGTTTGGGCTCATTGATAAGCTATACAGATCAGCATATTTTGCAACCAAGAGGGCAGCACAAGGCTGTCACCTTCATCCCTAGGACCCCAGAGAACACCACCAGGGTAGCACCTGCCTGTGTAAAAGATAAGGACCGTGGGCAGACAGACGTAAACACCTCTCAGAAGTACTTTGTATATGCATGAACTTTCCCTGGGTCTCTCCTGAACGAGTAATAAGTAACAACATCTAAACTGCAAGGCTGGGACCCAGGGTGTGCACATTCTTTGGTAGAGAGATCCCCCCTGCACCAGCTCACTTAATAAACATGCCTGCTTTGGAATCTTTTGGGTTGTAAGGTTTTTTTCCTCTGCGTGTCACACCACTGCTTGCTGCAGCACCCATCAAGTCAGATGTAACCATCCAAGGTTCTGCTGGACAACTGCATGGCACCAAAAATTATCACGAAGCCCATACAGAACAGCCAGGCAAGGAAGAGAGAATGAATGACTCCACCCAGGACAGAAATACCAGAGGTTCTTCCAAATCCTAGCGTAAGCAGCAAACGAGCTTTTCAAACGTGCCTGCCTCACAAATGATGCTTAGGTCAGAGGTGTTTCATTAAAGCTTCAGAGGCTCTCCTGAACACAGTACTGTCCTTCCCTACTGCATCATGTGCACAGGCACAGCAAGAGGAGGTTGTGTGATTCATCAGGAAACAGCAGCAAAAGAGGTAGGCAAACATCAGCTAATTCAGCCTCATCTAGCACCTGAAAAACAAGAGGTTCCTGTTTGGCATGCAAGGGCCATTTAAAATACAAAAGCACTGTTACAATCATCTACTCCACGTTTGTCCTCTCCCCTTGCTCAGGGAATTCTCTCACAATTTTTGCAGCATCAGAGAAAATGCTCTACATTTGGTTGATGGGCCAGGAGCACCAGACACCACCTACATGAGGCTAACAGTTGCTTTTATCATGAAAATTGAAACTGCTTTAGAGGATGAAGCACTCTACCCAGCTAAAAAAGTGCTGAGGAACAAAATTCAGGGTGAAGTGCAGGAAACTGTGAAGGTGTGAACTATTCTTGAATAAGCACAAAGGCAAACGTGCTCCCAGTGAAATGGAGATTGGGAAGAAGGCACAGCTCTATCTCAGTGCTACACCTAGGTCTAACACAATTTATAGCATGACATGATAACCAGTAATGATAACCTAATGGGAGGGCATAGGTAAAACTCTGGGATGTGAAGGTCACTCATTTTATCACCAATGCAATCTTTTAAAAGCACTGTTGGTGCGAAGCATTAGTGGGAGGTGATGAAGGCTTTTAATCTAAAGCCTTTCACAGACAGCAGGCTGCAGCGGTATGCCAAGCACCTGAAGACTGGGATGCCCCAGTGGGCAAACACAGAGCAGTAGCGGCCCCTGAATCAAATTTCCCAGACCCCCAGGAAGGAGGCTTCATGCTCCATTACTCCTTGCAGGCTGCCATCAGCAGTGGTGGCTGGTGAAGCAGCAAATTCCTGCACTTGTAACTCCATCCAGAGCATCTGCCGCTCTGTCACCTGAGTTGTGGCACAGCGGAGGCACTGCGCCAAGGCGGGTGGCTTTTATTAGGGTCAGACCTCACCTATAGCAATTAGTGGCAAAGCCTGATAACGGGATTAATTAGGATATTGCCAGAAGAGTCTAATTGTCTACCACAAGGCTGACTCTTTAACCCCTGTGTTGGCCAAAAACTTCACAGTAATTTCCATGAGAGCTCAGCAAAAGAAATGCAGGCATAGATCTAGAAGGAAGGTGAGACTGAAAAGCATAGTAAAGGGATGTGAGAGGGAGAGAGCTAGAGAGGGAGAGCCCCGGGAAAAGCCCTGTATTCATATAGAGCTTCTTTACAAAGAACATGGACAAGCTCCCACTGAGCCTTGCTTACTTAAGCCACACTAACACCAGTGGATAACAAAGTCCCTTCTCAGCTAATGTTTTATGGATTCCAGAACTCAGATTTTTCTAATGGATAGGTGAGCAGTCTACACTTAAATATTTGCTGAAGAGCAACAAAACATCACAGTTATTTTTCTTTCAGATGTGACACTAATTCCTTTCAGGCTAAAATTAGAAATGTGCTAAATACTATTAATCTGGTGGCTTACATTCTGTATTTTACCTTTTATTACCACTCCAATGAAGGTGGCAAATTATTGCCTTAAAAAAAAAAATTGCTTTCCACACAGCTTTTTTCATGTACAGAAGTGGATATGTATATATACATGTTGGAATCACAGAATCATAGAATCAAACAGGTTGGAAGAGACCTCCAAGATCATCCAGTCCAAACTAACACTCAGCCCTGTCCAGTCAACTCAACCATGGCACTAAGTGCCTCAGCCAGGCTTTTCTTGAAGACCCCCCAGGGATAGCAACTCCACCACCTCCCTGGGCAGCCCATTCCAATGCCAATCACTCTCTTTGACAACAACTTCCTCCTAACATCCAGCCTAGACCTCCCTTGGCAAAACTGAGACTGTCCACTTTTTCTGTTGCTGGTTGCCTGGCAGAAGAGACCAACCCCACCTGGCTACAGCCTCCCTTCAGGTAGTTGTAGACAGCAATGAGGTCACCCCTGAGCCTCCTCTTCTCCAGGCTAAACACCTCCAGCTCCCTCAGCCACTTCTCACAGGGCTGTGTTCCAGGCCCCTCACCAGCTTTGTTGCCCTTCTCTGGACATGTTCCAGTATCTCAACATCTCTCTTGAATTGAGGAGCCCAGAACTGGACACAGCACTCAAGGTGTGGCCTGACCAGTGCTGAGTACAGGGGAAGAATAACCTCCCTTGTCCTACTGGCCACACTCTTCCTGATGCAGGCCAGGATGCCATTGGCTCTCTTGGCCACCTGGGCACACTGCTGGCTCATGTTCAGCTACTCTCTATCAGCACCACCAGGTCCCTTTCTGCCTGGCTGCTCTCCAGCCACTCTGTCCCCAGCCTGTAGTGCTGCTTTGGGTTATTGTTGCCAAAGTGTGGAATGCTCCACTTCGCCTTGTTAAATCAAAGGATCACAGATTCATAGAATCAGTTAGGTTTGAAGAGACCTCCAAGATCATCCAGTCCAACCTATCACCAGCCTTGTCCAATTAACTAGGGCTTGTGTTCCAGGCCTCTCTCACCAGCTTCGTCTCCACTCATCCCTTTGTCCTCTGCCCACCCCTTCAGCCTGTCAAGGTCCCTCTGTGTGACTCTCCTACCCTCCAACAGATCCACACCTGCTCCCAGTTTATAAAAATCTAGGGATTGCAAATCACACACCACTAAAGGAACATGAACTATTGGATATTTCATTTCTCCAAGATAATACAATGAGATCTTCAGTTAGAGTTAACTCTTGAAAATGTGGCCCTTAGTATTTTGCTATTGCCCGGGGGTCATGAATGAAGGGTGCCATAAGACAGGAACAGTGTCCTGCCTGGAGCTATGTAGGAAAAATGCATTCCAGTTCCACACAGAACTGCAAAGGTTTCCAGAAACACTCTTCACCCCAAACTGTGGCAAGAAGCCAACACTTCAAACATTTTTGGTTCCACTGAAATCCCCCAGGGTGGCATTTTGCAAACATCAAAGCACGACATGCTTCTCAGCATTCTCCAGCTGCTAGTCTGGCACAAAGCAACGAAACCATAACTGCCTCAGACTAAAACCAGAATGGTGTCTCACCTATTCCTTGAAATAAGTTTTAAAATCGTTGTGGCTGCTGCTTCAAAGAGCTGCACCTCAGAAAAGCACATCACAATCTATATATGTGAATCCAGATCTACTGAACTGGACAGCATTTTGTTCAGTGCCTTGGAGTCATTGCTCAACATACTGATAAAAAGCAGACGGGAGCTGGAGAGAAACTATCAGGCATTCCTTGGATTGAGAAGGCATTGAGAAAGATCTCCAAGAAAAGTCTGGGCCTTTAAGGAAGTACAATTAGTTAGCACCAGCTCACTCTCATCCTCATTTCACCCACACCAAGGGACTGCAGTAGATCCATCCAGGGGAACTGAATGCTGTCCAGTTTCCTAGTATTAAGCCACTGCAAAGAGCTGAAGTCGCACTAGTTGCTACTTAGCGTTCACTGTCCACAGCTTTTAGCAGCAGGATTTTTCTTACCAGATGCATCCATCTTCCTTGGAGGAAGAACCTGTGCCAGCACCAGTCAGGTGTGACATGGAGAAAGATCCCACCCAGGACAAGGCATGTAAGACAAGAAGAACATGAGTGGAAAGTAGCAGAAACTGATAGGACCTGGATGTGGATGAGGCAGAAATGGAATACTCATGAGACAATTCTTCCAACTGGCTACAAGTTGCAATACCCATCCAAGGAGCACATAATAAAGAAACCATGTCTAAGGGCAGCACTGACCCTGGCTTCTGCTATGATTCTACCATGTTTCTACTTCTGATTCTTCTAATCAGAGGTTAGAAGAAACTCTTCCAGGATTAGGAGAGATAACTTGCCAGCTTCCCTGTCCAGCCCTGGCACCAGAACCTGATTCCCTGGCTTGCAGCAAGGCTGTTGAATAAATAACGTATTTGCTCCATCATCTGAGCAATGAACCTCCCAGTAGGCTGAGCAATTGCTCTTCATAGAATCATAGAATCAACCAGGTTGGAAGAGACCTCCAAGATCATCCAGTCCAACCTAGCACCCAGCCCTATCCTGACAAGCAGAGCCAGTTGCTAGCCATCTCTCACCCCAAAAGTTTGGTTTATACTGCACATTTCATATTTCCTCTTTCACTTATCCATGTCCATATTTTATCGAGTTCAAATAGTTATTCTGTTTTGCCTTCACCTTTGCCCACCCTACCACCAGTACAATTTAATTAAAATGAATTATTTGTTTATTCCAGTAAAGTTTTTCCCACTCTGGAGCCAGGCAAGAAGGAGAAACAAGCTTAATTTAGAAAGATTTAAAATTCCTGAAATAGATGACAGCTGAAAGAAGACTGGCATATTAAATCATTCCACTTAATAAACACCCTGCTCTCATTTAAGCTTGACAGATGTAAATGCCAGCCAGGTACTACCTACCAGTAACGCTGCCTTTATTTATGCAAATACATAATGCAAAATCCTTTTAATATACATTAGTCATCTGCAGAAGAGTGGACCTATAGCTGGTTTTTTTTCCCCCTCAAATTTTTATTTACATCATGTACAGTAGTGGAATGACAGGCTTGATTCTTTCTTCAGGTTAAATAACTAAGAGATCATCAAATGCTTAGCTTTCACCTTACAAATCATGTTTAAAGTTCTGCCAGTGTCCTGTCCTGAAAAACATGCCTTTTTATGCAATCCCCAAGGAAAAAAACAAACAACTACTAGGCCTGCAGTAACCACAGTGAGAAGATAGCAGGATAGGGCCAATCTATAAGCAAGTATAATGCTGTATCAAAATGCCTACCAGTCAAAATAAGGAAATTAACTATATTATCCATTCAGAAACAAGGCCCAAAAAATAACACATTTAGTGCCAGATTGAAACTCTGAACTGAACAGGAGGTTTCAAACCAATTGCCAGGTCCACCAAGAAGCAAGACCTTCTGCTCTGCTCAGCAGAGTCCTGGTGATATTGACAGGCACAGCAAGATGTGTTTCAGCTATAACACTAAGGTCACACCACGAGTTTCCTGAAGGTCACTCTGAACACAATATACTCCAGAGATTTGGTTATCTGAAATTTGTAGGGGATGGAAGGATGGGATAGTGATATGCTTCAAATAGAAAGCTCCCCATATTTTATGTCTTTCACTAAAGCAAGGAGATTTTTCCATCAGGAGGATTCCCAGATGCACAGACCCAGTGGCTGCCCCCACTTAACAAGGTGGTTTGCTCAAACCAAGAGCTTCCAAACCACAGAATTTTCTTGCTTAGTCCATAATTGCCAATCAAATAGTCCAAACTGCTTGTTTTAGAGGTGAGAAGTTAGGTTATTGCAGTGCTCACTACTTTGCAGACAATGCTTTGCAGCAAGAAGGGGGAATGGGAGCCTCTTCTCAGTTTCATATCATCCAAGTAAATGAATGGTAAAAAAATGCAGAGCTGCAATTGAAACACAGGCAGAGTTTTCTGTCCAATACAAGTTGTTCCTGCTGCTATGACAGTCCACATGCCAAAGGACAACATCTTAGAAATCTACCTTGGGGGCCCAAGGGCTTCTGCTGGGTTCAGAGCCCTTCTGTGCTGGGTACTGTCCAACTGCATATACATGTAACACATGTAAAACTACTCTGTGACCCAAGCAGAGTTCATAAGATGCTGTAATTAAGTGAAGCAAGAGAGGAAAAGGAGGGAAATGCAAACAGATCCAGTATCTTCATATTTCCCATCCAGGGTGAGACAGTCATGTCCAGTCATCCTCACATCAAAGCCTTTATCTCCCACCTCTCCTCCTTCTTCAGCCACACATCTTGGGTAGCTGGGTAAAACCAGTCACTCTAACCAGAGCTGATAAAGAAATCTTTTCCTCATAGAAACATAGAATTAACCAGATGGGAAGAGACCTCCAACCTAGCACCCAACCCTAGACAATCAACTAGACCATGGCACTAAGTGCCTCAGCCAGGCTTTTCTTGAATACCTTCAGGGACAGCGACTCCACCACCTCCCTGGGCAGCCCATTCCAATGCCAATCACTCTCTCTGATAAAGAACTTCCTCCTAACATCCAGCCTAGACCTCCCCCGATACAGCTTGAGACTGTGTCCCCTTGCTCTATTGCTGGTTGCCTGGCAGAAGAGACCAACCCCCACCTGACAACCTTGGAGACAGCGATTAGGAGGACCACAGGTTTATGCCTGCAGCAAGCTGTGGCAGTTCCACACTTCCACACTGGCAGCCTCAGAGATGCCAAAACTGAGCCAGAGTAAAAATCTGTCCAACAGAATTGTTTCTCTGAGCAGCAGTTTCACTGCCATCAGCTCCACAGGGGCAAGTAGGGCAGAGACTCATCCCAAAATCTCCTGGGCATCCCTTCCAAATGCTCTACTGGAACTGCTAGGCAGTGCCATGGGGCACCCTAAGGGTGTGTAATCTCGGGTGAGCTGCTGAGAGTCTTTTACTTGTATGGCCCCTTGTGAGATTTCATGATATTCATCCCTGAGCAGGAGGTGCTTGTATACTGTTAAGGTCAAGACTGGCAGGAGCAGGGACATGCAGTATCTAGCAAAATTATGGCTGTGGCAAGTAAGAGCAAATGCTGTTGCACTAAACACTGTACATATGCATATTTAATACAAAATTCTGAATAAGTGACTTGTATCATTCTACACAAGACATTAAATATGTAGAATACCAAATTCTGCACTAGTGACCATTGGATTGCTGAATTGTGTCAGTTCAACTGCATTTTGGACATACTCAGGAGCTCAGGCAGGCACTTTTGCTCCTACTCAGCAGTGTAGCCTGTCCTCTGGGAAGAGTTCAGAGGTATTCCTCACTACAGGGAAAACAGCAACACATTTTAAACTTACTTCTAAATAATTCTGACAGTCTCTCCAAAATACAGATGTGTTTTTTCTTTGACAGCAACCTCTGCTTCACACCCAAAAGTTTTCCGTGCCCAGCCCAGGCCAAAATCTGTCAGGGTCTCCAACAGAAACAAACACCAAAGAACAGCTCTTCACTTCTCAAGGTGCACAGAAAAACCCCTGCCTCTCTGTGATGCAAATTCCAGCTCTCTCCACACCTTTCACACACCCTTCTCTCCACTACCATCACTGAACTTAGCTGCAGCCAAATTTGACTGATCATAGAATGATAGAATCAACCAGGTTGGAAGAGACCTCCAAGATCATTCAGTCCAACCCAGCACCCAGCCCTAGCTAATCCTAGAATCAACCAGGTTGGAAGAGACCTCCAAGCTCATTCAGTCCAACCCAGCACCCAGCCCTGGCCAATCAACCATATGAAAGGTGACAGCTCCATTATATTAATTCCCCACATAAAATGGGGAAAAGTCTTGCATGCTTTTCATACCAAACGCACAGCACATGTCAGAGTTTCTCTGCATGGTCTGGCTTCTCTTCTGCAGGAGATGTGGTCACTGAGAGGAGTGTTCCCCAGACTGGAGGATGCTATTGTCAAACAAATGGCAGGTTTTCACTTATTCCTATTTTTGTATTATGCACACATGCAAGATTAAGTATACTTGTGCTATCTTTGGCTGATCCAGCATGATTGCTGCCTGCAGCTGCTCCAGTCTGATGGCCTCAAGCCCTGTCTGCATGGCCTGAAAGGTGGTTTTGTAGAAGACAGCCCTTAGTCTATAATGCTCCTGTACATGAACTTACACCAGAGACCCTGTCTTATCAGAAAATTAATAAACACAAAAGCCCCAAACTTTTGCAGAGTAGGAAACCTTTCTCTCCAAACTGCCACACTGTATAAACTCAAATTAAAACACTTCCTGTAATTGCAACTTCGATTTTAATGACAGCCTGCTTCCATCCTCACAATCTTCTGCCCATCACACCATTACAGATGCTTTTTTGCAGTTTAAATAATATCTGGATATCAGCTAATTGCACCAATTGGTGCAAAGTTTCTCCACATGACAGTAATTCCCAAAAAAACCACTGTCATTTGATCTCATGTGTCTCAAGTCTTTTCCTTTAGCTCCCTTTTACAAAACCTGTGCTATGTTTTGTCCCAGTATTGCACCCTCTTCACCACAAGATTAACCACAAGAGAAGGATCTGGACCAAAGAACCCATCTCACCTGACAGCAATGTTATTTATTGACCACCTTTACAATTTATCCAAGTTGGAGTGCATTGAGAGCAATGTCTCTAGTGTCTTTAGAAGTTGGTGGTTTCTCCACACTACATTTGCTTTCTGAGCAAAGCAGCTCACACACCCTCTGCTCAGAACAAGGTCTTTTTTGAGAGGGCATCCTCAAGCTCACAGCAATCTTTTCAGCGCCTTCTGCAAGTTTCCAACCAGAACAAGCTCAGCCTTGGCAGAAGCAAAGCAAATCAGTGTTGGAAATTATCTCAGTGATCATCTAGTTCCAATCCCCCAGATATGGGCAGGGATATCTTCCACTAGATCAGGTTGCCCAGAGCCACATCCTTAAAAACTTCCAGGGATGTGTCTTCCACCACCCCTCTGGGCAACCTGTTCCAGAATCTCTCCACCCTTATGGCGAAGAACTCCTTTTCAGCATCTAATATAAATCTACCCTCCTTTAGCTTGGATCCAGTGTCCCCAGGCCACACAACCCATGTCAGGAAACTGGCACAGCAGACAGCTTTGTAATAAGAAATCAGTCAGAAAAGTGGAAAACACTTGACCAATTTCCCCACCCGTGTACAAAGAAAGAAGCAAAGCTCCCAGACTCCAGTCACAGCCCGAGGACTCAGGAGCACAGTAGGTCCCGGCTGAGCCTTGGCGAACAGAAGGCAGCAGGATACGGAAACTTCCCTTGGCAAACAGACATGGCTTTTACAAAAGCAGGGGAACTAACTGCATTTTGCCACTCCTTGGTTTTGGGCCAGCTCCCAAAGCTCCTTTGTGCTGCGCGGGTGGAAGAAGGAGACCACCCGGAGGAACAAAGGGCTGGGGAACAGCCCCAGCTTCGGGCTGCTGGCGCTCCCTTTGGCAGCAGACTCTTCCTGAAAATCCCTCCCAAGCCTTTTCCTTTAAGACTTTGTCCAAAATCCTCCACAGTTTGGGGACTGAACACCATTCAGTGACCTTGTTCCATTCTGGAACACAGCCCTGTGAGGAGAGGCTGAGGGAGCTGGGGGTGTGCAGGCTGCAGAAGAGGAGGCTCAGGGGTGACCTCATTGCTGTCTACAACTACCTGAAGGGACATTGTAGCCAGGTGGGGTTGGTCTCCTCTGCCAGGCAACCAGCAAGAGAACAAGGGGACACAGTCTCAAGTTGCAGTGGGGGAGGTCTAGGCTGGATGTTAGGAGGAAGTTGTTGCTAGAGAGAGTGATTGGCATTGGAGTGAGCTGCCCAGGGAGGTGGTGGAAGCACCATCCCGGAAGGTGTTCAAAAAAAGCCTGGCTGAGGCACTTAGTGTCATGGTCTGGTTGATTGTCTAGGGCTGGACGCTAGGTTGGACTGGATGATCTTGGAGGTCTCTTCCCATCTGGCTGATTCTATAATTCTTGGAGACCAACCCTTCCTTTACATTACCCTACTGAGCACAGTGGTAAGGAATGGCTTTACAGCAGTTCCTGGGAAAGGTAACAGGTGGTGAGACATGCATCACCCACTTAACACAGTCTTCTGGTAGAATCCAGCCAGTGGTGCTAGATGCAGTAGTCAGACTCTGACAGAAGAGGGTTCTTTTAAAACCTAACACGGAAAGATTGGTCTTCTCATTAGAAAGGAACAGAGAGAGAGAGAAGAAAAATACCTTCTGCAAGTAGTCTCTTAGGCATGAGAGAGAATATGAGCTGGTTTTGCAGGAGTAAAAGGGAAATTTGGGAACACTCATTTATTCTCTTACAATACTTTGCTAGGAAAGAGAGAAGCTGCATATTTTAGAAGTTACTGAAGTGGATGCACACACAGACATGCACACTTAGTCAGCACTGGTCCTTGGGGTGCTGCAGCCAAAAGTCCAACAGAAAGCTGTCTTGCCCTCCTAGTGTGGCCCCTGCACCCAGATGGGTTGGTTTGGGAAGCTTCATGGACCCCCAAGCACACAGCCAAGTAGGGCTCACCAAATGAGCAGTTTCTCTTCTCTACATGTCAGACCACATCTCCTGCTTGACCTCCCCAACAGAGCAACATTTTTCCAGCCCACCAAAGTAGTCTTTTGACTGTGTCAATAAGACAAAAGTAATAATAAAACAAATAAGGGGGAATTATGAGGATGTTTTTACACCAAGGACAGGCACTCCTAAGAAACTTCATATGGTCAAAATGGCCATCAAAAGAATGCTTTTCAACTGCCATGTGTGCCTGCTGACCTCAGAGGAGCAAGAAAATCTTAAAGCTTTTGGATGACAAACTGGAACACAACTGGAACATCTGCAACTGCCAAAGTCAGGCATAGGAGACAGCCTGGGTAAGCAGAGGACACAGAGGCACTTGGGGATGACTGCTCTTTGCCATGGCTTTAGCACTGATGTACCAATAACTTGTGATAAGTCACTCCTATTTCCAGCCTTCTCCAGCTCACTGTAGCAGAGTTCTGTGTGTGTTGCACCCTTCTAGAAGCTGGGCCTGACTTCAGCTAGGGCCTTTAGGCCTCACTGAAACAAAAATAACTGTGCCAGTTAGATGGACAGATGCTCACATGAATTTACTGATTGAAGGAATTCATCTGCCAGTGGTTTTAATCACAAGGAAGGTACCACACAATCCATCCAACACCATCACACAGCCCACCTCTCTGCTGGGATACTGTAGCACCTGTCCTCCCAAAGCCAAATCTGAAATCCATGAAAATAGGTTTTTTTAACTGCCAGAAAAGTAGGAGGCCTATAAACTCATGCACTATGGCCCGTGGAGTTTTTATTCCTTGCCACTGAAGAAATGTATCTCTGCTGGCTATAGAGATACTGTGCCTTGTTGCCCTCTAGTCTTGTCTAACAGAGGGACAAGACTTTGCAACTCTTTCTTGTTAACCCCTTGAAAAACCCATATCCTATCTATTCAGTGCATCCTCTCTGATTTCTGTTAGCTTTATGGCATTAGCCTGTGCTAGGAGCAGTGCTTCAGCCATGGACTTGGACAGAGAGACCACAGCAAAAATGTCTTCCACAGCTGAGAGATCTCACATGGCTGAGGAATTCCCCTCTCTTGCTCTATTAGTAGCAGCAGGAGTGAGTGATGGGGGCAAACCCGTATTGGTATTACAGCCTGAAATGTCTGTGCTCTCACTCCCTGCCTTTCCACTGTATCAGAAGTGTAAACATCTCTCTCTCACACCCCCAGTACACAGAGCCCAGCAGCTTTGGCGTGGAGGTGGCCAAGGAGAGGGTGTGCAGGCATGCTTTGGGGTTCTTGCCAAGGGAGCACAGGAACAATCCAGCATGGTGAAAAATCATCGTAAGGGTTACACTCTGAACTCCCTCTGCCCTATCAACTCATTCCTCATCCAGCTGCTACTAACAAACTCCTGAAGTGCTCAAGGGTTATGTACTATGGCTTGGCTGTTTGCCAATTCAGTGAGGCTTTGCTCTTTTTTTTTTTTTTTTTTTTTTTAATTAAGATTAAGGCCTTAAAACTCCTGTTAGAACTGGGTCCTGCAACAGAAACCTTCATTACTATGGTTTAACTGCCAAAATATTGCATCAGCCTGGCACCAACCAAAGAAATTCTGCATCTTCTCCTTGTGCTTAGCTCACATCACAGATGTGACTGATGGCAAGAGCTGTTTGGAGATTTCAAGGTGAGACCAAAGTTTTGTCAAAATATCCAAGTCCTCTGGAACATGAATTATTGTATTCAAAGCCTCTGAAGTCTGGTAATCATTAGTTTGGTGCAAAACAGGAGTTTCCAGCGGGTCAGCAATGAGATCTGGGACCAAAGGCAGGTGATGAATACAGGGAAGACTGCAGAGCCCCAAACAGCTGTATAATGTCATTGCAATGTTGGCCAGCATCCTGATAAAAAAGCTGCTTTCCCTGAGCAGCTGCATGGCCTGGGGATGTCCACTTTGCCAGAAAATTGGAAATATTTTACTTATATTCATAATGAGATCAAAAGCAGACATACAGAAACCAACATTTCTGGCCAAGCAGGCTGCATGGTTTCCAGACAACTGTCTTTACAATCTCAAAATCCAGTTTTCAGTTCCAACCTCCGTGCACTCACCCCATCCTCACTCAGACATCTCACCTTCCTAAGGATTTCTTTTACTTTGTATTCCATAATAATCTTCTGCTCTGTTTCCCTCTATCTCCCTGAAGATCCTCCTCATCTCCTTTATCCCCAGATGAGAGGACCTGCTGGATTCACCTCTTGGTGACATCTTCTCCCAGCACCTCCAGCTGCTAGCCTAGACCAAGTTCCTAAGACAGATTCTAGCCTACCTTTTATTTCCATGCCAGAGTTCAGCAAGATGACACCTTCAGAGGCCATTTCCAGCTATACAGTCTTCCTCAGCATCTCCAAGCTAAGCCTTCCAGGTTCAGTCCAAACACAACCAATCATTCTGCACAGAAAAAAAATGTCTAGCCAAATTCTCAGCTTCTCAGTAACTTCAGCATTATCTTTTCTGCCAACCACAAATACAAACCCCCACCTCTTCTGAGACCCTCCAAATGCTGAGATCTACCACTCCAAATTTGTACCTATACGTCCCCCAGAACTACTCCCCTAGAGCACTGCTTCCAGCACAGGCCACTTCCTTTTCTTTTGCACCCACCCTCTCCACCTCTGGGCCAAGAGGTCACCTCTAAGGGCTCAACCTGAGATGCAGTTTTCCACAGTCACAATTTCAGATAGGCACCATGATCATCATGCTCTTTGAGATGAGCTGATCTTTCACATTTCCCTTTGCCACACCACCTCCAAAAACCTGGAGGCTTCATATGTTTCTGCTAAGATACCGCCACAGGCCACTCTGCTTGCTGGCATCATGGCACTGCTTCCCGGTGCTATCCCATCTGTACCCATCTGCAGTTGCTAATCCTATATTCAGACTGCCTGGATTTGGCTCTTTCTTATGTACCTGGCACCACCAAGTCCTGATTGTGTAAAGGAAAGCAACAACTGCATTTTTCCAGACTAGTAGACTTAAAATACAAGTTTGTTTCAAAAAGTGAATTATCATAGAAACACAAAATGCATTGGATTGGAAGGGACCTTTGAAGGTCATCTTGTTCAACCTCCCTGCAGTGAACAGGGACATAGAAACACAGAATCATGGAATCAACCAGGTTGAAAGAGACCCCCAAGATCATCCAGGCCAACCTAGCACCCAGCTCTAGACAATCAACTAGACCATGGCTCTAAGTGCCTCATCCAGTCTTTTCTTGAAGACCTCCAGGGACGGTGCCTCCACCACCTGTCTGGGCAGCCCATTCCAATGGGAAATCACTCTCTCTGGGAAGAACTTCCTCCTAACATCCAACCAATACATCTTGGACTCGGTCAGGTTACTCAAGGCCACATCAAATTTTACCTTGGATGTCTCCAGAGGTGTGGCCTCCACCATGTCTTTGTGCAACCTGATTTGTCTCACTACCCTCACTGTGTAAAACTTCCCCCTAATATCCAAAATGATCAGCCCTGTTCACTCCCTGAAGTACTTCATCTTGATTATACCACTATTCCTAACTGCTGTTGTCCAAGCACAGCTTCCATGTGTCCACCAGCACCATCTTGATATCACATCAAAAAACCCAGTCATACATACCTACAGCATACCCAAAGTACTGAAAGTAAAGGTCCTCAATCCCACTTGTGCTTCCTACGTATCCAGTACAGTTTCTGCAGGAGAATCCAGCCTGCTGCCTATTCCTGCTTGAGAAAGGTGTTATTGTCCTAGAGCTAAAGTAATGTTATACAGAGTTTGGTGGTGTGTCATGCATGGGGTTTTATAAGCCACTTCACCATCCTTGCAGAATCACCATTCCTGAGCAAGAGGTCATTCAACAGCTACCTTAGGCTGTGTACAAACAGCACTGCTGGTATTTATGTTGCACAGTGTGTTGGTACCATAAGGTCAGGTGTGTTTCGATGCACACAGAGAGGAGCAGAGACCAAGTTCTAAACTGAACTTTTTTAGTGCTGGCACTAGATCCAACTTTGATTTTACCAAGCTGTTGAAGGCCATGGGTAGTCAGTGACTGTCGCTCATTTTGGACTCAAGGAGACCAGAGGTAGCTGCTCGTTCTGGTTTTACATTGTCAGCTGTGCTAGTTTGAAACTAGCTGGAATATTTTGGTGAGAAGAATTAGATTTTAGGCTGTGAAAAGGAAACAATGGTGATGGCTACTGCACTCACAGACTTACTGAGATGTGTAAAAACAAGAACACAAATATAGATAACACAGTTTGCTCTCTGGCTCTGTCTGCTTGCTCTTCTCTCTCTAACCTGCTGTCTGTGTAACTAATCCCTCTGCTTCCTAACCCCCTGGCTGATCCTCCAACCTCACCCTGAACACATTGGATCTGCCATTGCATAAAAGGTTGTCAGAATTAAAACTTCTTCAGAGAACATAAATTCTGAAAGTTTACAACAAAATGATTGCAACTTTTTTTCTTTCCTTTTTTTTTTTTTTTTAATTAACAACTGATTCAAATCAGAGACTTCAGAATTATTTATTCCTAAGATTCAGATAAGGGAGTTCAGAATTATTTATGCCTAAACTTAAACACAAAATAAACCAAAAAGGTCATCACTTCATGTAGTAGGAAATGTTAAATAAGGCAAAGTCTGGGATAAGGTAGAGGAGTGGAAAGGAGGTGGAAGGGTGGTTGGGAGCCCCTCCTGGGGGGACTCTGGCTTCTGGGAGGGCTGTTGTGTTTCTGTATTACTTTTTTAACCTGTTTATTTCTGTCTATAGCTGTAGATATTGTTAAATACCTGCTTGGATATTGTGCTAAGCTGTAAATATAAAGCTTCATTCTAATTTCCAGCTTGGCTGAGTCTAGCCTGGGTGATTTCATGAGAGTAGGTGGGGGAGGGCAGCGGGTAACACCCAAACCATCACATAAGTCCAGCTGCTTCCTACTCCATATACTCATTGTCAGGTATTGTCAACTTTGCATCTGCGTGATCCAGAGTGGCAGGAGCTGGTCTGAAGTATCAGCAGGGTGGTTGGTTTTTTTCCCCCACTGTTATTCTTCACAAGACACATGTAACATGATGGCCACAATCAAAGTGAAGAGACAGAAAGTGGAGCAATTAGAGTTACAGTTGAGTAGGACAAGAAGTACTGAAGCTGGCAGGCTTTGGAACAAAACCTATTTGTGTAACTTCCTGCCACACCCATGTTTCCACCAGAAAAACATCCAGACAGGGAAAAATTTATTTGCAACTCCAAAAACCAAGTTAGTGTTTCCTATCCACAGTATTTTGCCTTAGATCTACAGTAAATTAAGGAAAAAGAATTAAAAGAGGTCTAAGCCAAGCAGCCAGCTACAGAAAACGCCACAGAACAGAGGCTGCTGTGCTTAGATGGGCATGTCTGCATCCCATCACTAAACAGAAGATGGCAGTTGAGTTTATGGTGGGAATTGTACATCACATGAATTTGGTACAACTCAGGACAGAATGGAGATGTGGATGTCAATAACTGCACAGCGACAGGAAAAGTGCACAAATATAGCATCAGGAGCAGGACTTGGACCAAGAAAAACACTCAGCTGCTTCAGTCTAGATGTCAGGGGTGGACTACTGAAAGACAACCTCACCCAGGAGAGGCAGTGAAACACTGGCCACAGGTCCCCTGCCAATAACAATTACACAAATGTGACACAACTATAGTTCATAGAATCAGAATCAGTCAGGGTTGGAAGGGACCACAAAGATCATCTAGTTCCATATCCCCTGTCATGGGCAGCAACACCCTACCCTAGAGCAGGCTGCACACAGCCTCAGCCAGCCTGGCCTGAAACACCTCCAGGCATGGGGCCTCAACCACCTCCCTGGGCAACCCATTCCAGCCTCTCACCACTCTCATGCTCAATAATTTCCTCCTCATGTCCAGACTGAAACTCCCCACCTCCAGCTTTGCTCCATTCCCCCCACTCCTGTCAATCCCTGAGAGCCTAAAAAGTCCCTCCCCAGCTTTTTTGTAGGCCCCCTTCAGACACTGAAAGGCCACAAGATCACCTGGGAACCTTCTCTTCTCCAGACTGAACAGCACAAAGTCTTTCAGTCTGTCCTCATAGCATCCTGGTGGCCCTTCTCTGGACACATTCCAGCATCTCCACATCCCTCTTGTAATAGAGGCTCTAGAGCTGGATGCTGGTGGGGTCTCAGCAGAGCACAGTAGAGGGGGAGAATCACCTCCCTTGACCTGCTGGCCACACTTCTCCTGATGCAGCCCAGCATCTGGTTGGCTTTTTGGGCTGCAAGTGAACACTGCTGCCTCTTGTTGAGCTTCTCATCCACCAGCACTCCCAAGTCCCTCTACTCAGGGCTGCTCTCCAGCCACTCACTGCCCAGCCTGCATTTGTGCTTGGCATTTCCTCAACCCAGATGCAGGACCTTGCACTTGGTCTTGTTGAACCTCATGAGGTTGGCTTGTGCCCACCTCTCCAGCCTGTCCAGGTCCCTCTGGATGGATCCCTTCCCTCCAGCCTGTCTGCTGCACCATACAGCTTGGTGTTGTCAGCAAACTTGCTGAGGGTGCACTCAAAGCCTCTGTCCATGACACCAACAAAGATGTTGAACAAGACTGGTCCCAGGGCTGATCCCTGAGGGACTCCACTTGTCACTGGCCTCCACTTGGACATGGATCCATTGACAGCCACTCTTTGGGTGCAGCCATCAAGCCAGTTCTTTATCCATCTACTGGCCCACCCATCAAACCCATGTGTCACCAGATTGGAGACCAGGATATGGTGCAGAACAGCATCAAAGGCCTTGCTCAGGTCTAGGTTAAAGTTCAAAGACTAGCCGCTGAAAGCCTGAAGGACGACGATGCCTGCTAGAGCACAATGGAATGACAGTAAAACCTGTGTCCTTAGGGTGGCCAGCACACTGACAACCATTTTCTTCAGCAAATCAGCAAACATTTGTACCAAAAATAACTAAAGGAAATATTACCAAACGACATGGTAGCACACCTGTAACTGTGAAAGAGGTATCAAAGTTGCAGATGGGAGAGCAAGCACCAACTCTGTGCAGATCATGCTTAGCTTATTAGGTTGTTGCTGTTTCTAAGCCTGTACCTCAGAGCAGTCACAACAAAAAAAGTTCACTCAGATGTACATGAAGAGGAGTTAAACTGTCTAACAAACTGAAAAATAAAGTCTAGGGAAAGGAAAATAATTTATGACTTAGCTTGCAAAAAAAGCTTGCATCGATGGAGGAAATAGTCTGGTTTTGAGCTGAAAGGCAACACTACAGAAATGGAAGGTTCCCATAACAGCATCACCCAAAGAGAACCTGGACTGCAGAAAAGAGACAAATCACTTCAGAGAAACAATCTGGGGTGCAAAAGAACAGATGGTGTCACTGAAATGAGATTAGCATTTGATTGCAGAAGGAAAAGGCCTTGCATTCCTTGTATTTCCAGCCAAGAGGAAAGCAAGAAGCCAGCTCACAAGCAGTGGAGATGACCATGGCCAAAATCTGGGCCACTAACAGCAGAGCCTGCATATATTCAGCATGCACATCTATTTCTGTATCTAAGGAAAACACACTGTTATATTTCATGGAACCCAAAATCTGACAACAGCAACTTGGTGACTGTGCAAAGACATGGCCCAGAGCATCACTTGAGTTTCACAGTAAATGCACAAAGGAAGCATCTCACAAAAGCCTCAGATACTACACACAGCTGGCAACACAGCTTCTGCACCAGAAAGGACTGAGCCGACCCTTTTGTAAATGCTGTTGACACACATAAGTGGTTAACTACTCAAGGCCTTCTGCAAACACTTTAAAGATGGACAAAGCATGCAAGGTAGAGCTGTAACTTCCCACCTGCACATGAACCCTCCGTCCAAACCTCTGTGCATCTGCCACGTGCTGATAACATTTCCTTTCTGCCAGGTTTTGCCTCTGTTTCTCCTTTTTGCTGCAAGAGGAAATCCTGCCTGTCCCCGCTGCTCCAAAACTAACTTTCAGAAACACAATAGCTCAGTGTTGCATCTCCTTCATGTATTACATCAATTCATCTCCATTGCCATAAACTCTGTGAATAGACCTAGGTGTGTAGGGCAGTAGACAAATACAGAAGGAACAATTCACAGGCTATGAAAGGAAAAGGATTGGAAAGCTCCCACAAAGGGTCTCACATAGGTCAACACATGAGGCTTGGCTCCGTACCACTGTGGGAGGAAGCAGCTTCATGTTACCGGTTGGTGAGGTGTGCGAAAAGTACAATAAAATGCTTCAGCTGTGGGACACTAGGTTGGACTTGGATATTTCATGTCACACCTAAATCAGTATGTCAGAAGTGACATTCACGATGGTAGTAATGCCACTGAGCTGCTGCAACAAAAGCACAAGGTTTTATTACGCAGAGTTTTATGACACCCTCACTCACAGAGAGGCCCTTTTACGCCTGTCTGGCGCTGGAGAATGGCCTTACAGTGGGCACAAACAACATCACATTCATCTTCCTGCCCTTCACAATGGCAGAGGTCTGCAAAGGAACCATGTAGCATAAACAAGATTCCAATCGTCCTAAGGGACTATAAAGCCCACACAATCACAGAAAATATTTTCTCCCACAAGAAACCAGGTTAGGGAAGAGTTTCACAAGAAACACAGGTTTAATATGCAAAAGTTGAAAGATGCTATGGCAGTTTTCTCACAGGGTCATCACAAACCTTTCCGTCCTGTTATGCAGCTTGGCTTTAGCAGTAGTTTTTTAACATGGATGGTGAATCCATCTAGCACCTTCCAGATGAACAGCTGGATTTTCAGTTTAGGTGCACTGGCATAGCTGGCCTCTTTCAGCTGAATTTGTTTTCCTCACAAAAAACAATGTGCTGCTCATCCCTGACTCTAGGGTATCTCAGATCTAGGTTACTGCTGAGAAATCAGTTGTACTCATTCACAGCCAATTTCTGCTTTCCCAGAAACTTCAGTCCTCCACCACCAACCCCAAAATGCCCACCCTTCCAGGCAGCACGTTCTGTTTATGGGTAAGGAATAGTGCCACAGGCAAAGAAAATGTTTGAAGAGAAGCCCCACCTCCCCACATGCACTGTGCATCCCTAGCAAGCCTGCTGCCAGATTCTGCCTTCGGATACGTGAGGACGCCAGGAGCAGGAGGGAGCGCCGAGCGTCTGGCTGGCAGACAGTGCCCTAAATGCTGCAGGTTTGCACGAACACTTGACAGTGTGTGGTCGGGAATTAGGTTAGCATTGATTCAGGGGAGCTGGCAGGAGCATCCTTTGCTTTACCCATAGACAGGCTGGTCACATGAGGAACAGCTGGAGTGCACACAGAGCCTTCTTTAATTAAAGTGCTACTCACCATTTTTCTGGCAGGGATCCCAGAAAAGCAGCAAAATGGCAGGAGAAAAAAAAAAAAAAACAACAAATGCTACATAACACACTTCCACTCTCCTTTATGTTCCCAAGTCCCCTTTCCCCCTCAAGTGTAATCTTCTTACTTTCTTTTTTTCTCTTTTTGTATTTTGTTTTTTTTCCATTTCTGTTAATAACCATTCTTCATTTGTGACAGGTTAGGAAAGGAAAAGGTCAAGAGGGAAGAAAAAAAGGGTCAGGAGAATTGAAGCAGCCATTCACTGCTGTTGTTCATGATTAAACAAGTGGAACAATGTACCTGCTTATTAGGACATCTCCCACTCTGAGGAAACATCTGCGGAGCACACACACCTTTTTAGGAGATGCGTGTGCTGTAAGCCCACGCCAGCACCTCGCCGGAACGTTAGTGGCATTCATGTGCCAGTCGTTATGGAAACATTTTCTTCTCCCTCCACCTCCTTTCTCCCTTGGATCTACTGCTTACACAAGCTTGGGATTGTCAACACACCAATAGCTGACGTCATTTCCCAAATTAGCTAAAGTTCATTGGGCTTTGCTTTGTCTTTCTCCAACCTCCATCTCCCATCTGAGGAGCCTGATCACAGTATCATTGGGGTTGGAAGAGACCTCACAGATCATCAGGTCCAACCCTTCACCACAGAGCTCAAGGCTAGACCATGGCACCAAGTGCCACGTCCAGTCCTGCCTTGAACAGCTCCAGGGATGGCGACTCCACCACCTCCCCGGGCAGCCCATTCCAGTGTCCAATGACTCTCTCAGTGAAGAACTTTCTCCTCACCTCAAGCCTAAATCTCCCCTGGCACAGCCTGAGGCTGTGTCCTCTCGTTCTGGTGCTGGCCACCTGAGAGAAGAGAGCAGCCTCCTCCTGGCCACAACCACCCCTCAGGTAGTTGTAGACAGCAATAAGGTCCACCCCTGAGCCTCCTCTTCTCCAGGCTAACCAATCCCAGATCCCTCAGCCTCTCCTCGTAGGGCTGTGCTTGAGGCCTCTCACCAGCCTCGTCGCCCTTCTCTGGACACGCTCAAGCATCTCAATGTCCCTTCTAAACTGGGGGGGCCCAGAACTGAACACAGTACTCAAGGTGTGGTCTGATGAGGCAGGAGAAGTGCCCTGAACTGCAGCACATGGCCCATTTCACAGACCGTCGTGTTCCCAGAAAGAAACCTGCCCAATGCTAATAATAACCATGATGCTATTTTTGTGTTGTCGTTGTATTATTAGACTCTTTTCAGCAGAGGGTGTGGAAGGAAAGACACAGGGACACACAGAAGAAAAACGTGAAATCAAAGACAGGTACACGTTGCTCCCGATATAGAGGAAATGCGTAATCATCTTCTGAATGGGAGCAAGGTTATCAGGGACATACATACTGCAGTACAAAGTGCGTTCCACCCCAGGAAAGCACCTTGGAGCTGAGAGAAACCAGGAGCTAATTCAGGACATGCAGTACAACTGGAGCTCAGTGGGGCATTGAGTTTGAGAGCCAACCCTCTCTCAATGCGAGGAAAGAAACTGGAAACCAATCCCAGATCCTCAAACCTAAACCCCACAATGGAGCTGATCTGAAATAGAAAACATCAGAAATCTGGATTTGTATTTTTCAGCTTGAGCCCAGCTCCGTGTCTGAGATTTACAGTTTGACATGTTTATATTGAAACAAGATGGCTATAAATACAGTATATTTCTTTCTCAGTAGAGTCTAAGGAGAGGAATGTTTAAAAGCACTCAGCAGGGGACTAGCACAGCTCCAGCTCCCAGTGAAGTTAATTATAAACGCTCCCTGCTTTTATTCCAAGTAGTTTAGGCTGGGAATAGTTAGACTGCTTTTGAAAATCCCACTTTATTTATAAGCTACAAATTATCTGTATTTATATCACTGGATGCACATCTTAAGAACATACACAAAAATGTCTTTTTCCTTAACACAGATTAGGAATCTTCTGTGTAGGACTTTAAAAATTTTGGGAGTGAGGAAGAGAATAGAAAAGTAATTAGGTGCATAGGACATTATCACTATTATTTTACAAAATAAATGAATATTGTGAATATTCAAACACATTATTTCACTTTAGCTGAGTTGGACCTAAACATCCACCTCTCTGAACTGCTTGCGTGCCCATTGGTGCTGCAGATGGAGCAATATCACAGTATCACAGTATCACCAAGGTTGGAAGAGACCTCACAGATCATCAAGTCCAACCCTTTACCACAGAGCTCAAGGCCAGACCATGGCACCAAGTGCCACGTCCAATCCTGCCTTGAACAGCTCCAGGGACGGCGACTCCACCACCTCCCCGGGCAGCCCATTCCAGTGTCCAATGACTCTCTCAGGGAAGAACTTTCTCCTCACCTCAAGCCTAAATCTCCCCTGGCGCAGCCTGAGGCTGTGTCCTCTCGTTCTGGTGCTGGCCACCTGAGAGAAGAGAGCAACCTCCTCCTGGCCACAGCCACCCCTCAGGCAGTTGTAGACAGCAATAGACCTGTTCTCCTCTATGGGCTGGGTCGTCTGGCCAGACCATATGCCCCATTCTGCATAGGTCTCATTACTGCTTTAAAAGCAGCCAGGTACCATTCTAAATTGGTCTCTTCTGCCAGGCAACCAGCCACAGAACAAGAGGACACAGTCTTAAATTGTGCCAGGGGAGGTATAGTCTGAATGTTAGGAGGAAGTTCTTCACATAGAGTGTGACTTGCCACTGGAATGGGCTGCCCAGGGAGGTGGTGGAGTCGCTTTCTCTGGAGGTGTTCAAAATAAGACTGGATGAGGCACTTAGTGCCATGATCTAGTTGATTGTCTAGGGCTGGGTGCCAGGTTGGACTGGATGATCTTGGAGGTCTCTTCCAACCTGGTTGATTCTATGATGGTTCTAAATTAAAGCAAGACTGCTATTAACTTATTGGGCAACACTGGCCTCCTTAGGAGTTTTATCAGATGTGTCTGACGATCCACAGCAGGGACAAGAACCTGTTGCAAAACTTTGTCTGCATAATCCTATAAGATTATTTTTCTCATATTCTGAGCAGAATTACCCTATCTCATAAGCAGCCCTGGCCTTTCACTCTGCACAGAATGAACCAATTTTCAAAACGAAGAGAGGCTGAAGGCACAAAAGCTATTGTGGCTATACAGAGTCCTTAATTACAAGACTTTACCTTTGGAGAAAACTATTTTTCATTAACTGAATGGGTAATAGTATATCATGGTGATTAAGCTTAATGGAGCTGAGATCAAGGTAGAGAAGATAAAGTTACAACTGAGAATCCACTTTAAGTGCAAAACCAGCTTCAGTTTGGAGAGGCGTTTGATGGAAAACTGCACTGCTTCTAACTAAATGAGGCTTAAATAGGTGTAATTTTGCATGTATTAAAATTAAGATTCCTTTAGGTATAAAGCATGAAAGTTTCCATGCAATTACCACTCTTGAGAAGCAGCAGAGAGCATACACCATACAGAAAATGGCACTTTTTAATTTTTATAAATGAGGCCAAACACATGCTTTTCCAATGGAGGAGGAAACAGAGACATCAAGGAGCTAGGTTTAGTCAAAATAACTGAGCAAACTGCAAAACCATTCAACTCCACTGCGTTTCATCTGTTCCAGCCTAAGGAAAGCATTTTTCCTCTTCACTCTGGCTTTCCCAACTTGTGTTGTCTCACATCTTCTCACTGGATCGGTCTCTCCAGCCTATCTCCTGTGGACCTTCCAGACCCTCTGCCTTGGCTGTAGCCATGGGGCCGTGTATTAGCACAACCTTTTGACATCTTTCACCTGCCTCTGCTCTCTGCATTTCTTCAAGGGAGGAAGGGACAAATTTCACAAGCGGCCCCCGTGAGCTACATGTAGGACGACCTGCTCCTATCTCTCAAGCACCATGAAACACAAGAAAAGGCTGTAACTTCTTCATTAACTGTTGTCAACAGACTGAGAAGAATAATAGAGTGGAAAGGTGGGAAGATAATAAACAGACACCATCTCACACAGATGCCTTGTCAAGACAAACATCAGACGCTGAACAAAATGCATCCCCTCTTAAATGGCATTTCTATATTTAACACCACCTAAAATGTGATAATTTACACTGTCACAACATGTCTCTTAGACACAGTCCCATTTTATTTGCAGTCAGCTAAAGTCTGAAACTCAAATTCTGACCTCCTTTCTAGTGGGAAAAAAAAAGAAGGGGCCAGGGGGGGGGAAGGGAACACTAACATCTGGCAGAGCTGAGTATTTATTAGACTTTATAAAACTCCATGCTTCTGCTGTACATAAGACAGGCACAAAAGGGGCCCCCAAAGTTTTAATTCCCCATCAGTGTGAAACAAGTGGCTTATTCAGTAAGTTATCAAAGAACAGAGACAAATGGATTATCTCAAGGAAAAGTTAAACACAGAGAAACAAACTGTGGCTTACTGTTGGCTTTAGCTGGCTGGTGAACGTTGAAGGAGGAGGGGAGAAATCTATAAAATCTATCATTGTGGTGTCCAGCTGAGACTTTACACATCTCAGGGAAACCTGAGCTGTGAACCACCAACAGCTGCTTTTCTCCCAACTTGTGAAATCACCCAGGCAAGGAAAGTATTTTCTTAGGAAATTCACAAAAGGCAGCAGGGAAGAGCCCACTAAATCCTCCATCTCCCAACGCTGGCTCAAGATGACAAGTTTTTCCCAGCTTAGCTGCCACTGTCAGGAAGAGTGAGGTGCAGTTTGTGACTAACATAGCTGGGTTGGTAAAAGCCTCAGTCTACGGATAATTACATTTAGGCTTTGGCCAGCCTGACCTAGGGTAAGGTGTGAGAGTGGAACTAAAAAAAAGAAAGAATAGGCTGGCTGAGGCACTTAGTGCCATGGTCTAGTTGTTTGTCTAGGGCTGGGTGCTAGGTTGGACTGGATGATCTCAGAGGTCTCTTCCAACCTGATTGATTCTATGATTCTATGAACTAGATGATCACTGTGGTCCCTTCCAACCCTGACTGATTCTATGATACGTGATCTTTTGCTTGTTTTCCTTCCACATCACTAAAATACAGGTTTCCCACTTAAAGTCAGGTTCTCCCCAGGGGTGTTTTTTCACACCCAGCTGTGCTACTTTGAAGCTAGCTAGAATGTTTTAGTGAGAAGGATTAGATCACAGGCTGTGAAAGAGAAAATAATGGTGATGTCTACTTCACTCATAGGCTTGCTGAGAGGTATAAGAACAAGAATCCAAACATAGATAAGGTATTTGCACTTTGGGCACTGCCTGAGCTCTGGGCAGTTCTCTCTAACCTCATCCTCTGTATCTCTGATTAATCCACTTGCTTCCTAACCCCCCTGCCTGACCCTCCATTCTTCCTTGGGGCACAAGGCAAAATCTGGGGTAAGGCTAAGGGGTGGGAGAAGGTGGAAGGGCAGTTGGGAGCCTCTCCTGGGGACTCAGGTTTCTGGGAGGGCTGCTGTGTTTCTGTATTACCTTTTACCTTGTCTATTTCTGTATATAACTGTGTGTGCTGTAAATATCTGCTTGTATGTTCTGCTCAGATGTAAATATAAGCTTCATTCAAATTTCCAGAGCCATCTGAGTCTAGTCTGGGTGATTTCCAAAGTTTGGGGGGGGCAGGTAACACCCAAACCACCACACCAGCTTTCCAAAAATGGACCAAGACATAGCCTCAGTGCAAGGGTAGATCTGTCCCAGCAGAAGCGAGGTCTAAAACCATGTCCAGGGTTCAGCTGGGATAGTTCCATTACAAGAATCTGTGTGGGAATATAGCCAGGTCTGAAATCAGAACCGAAAAATGTCTTAGACAAGAAGTGCCATTTCCATTTATTTAGTGCTAAGTAAGGCATATGGGAGGATCACTCCCAAAACCCATGGGCCCCAAAGTGAAGTTTTTACAGATATTTCTACATGAGCTTTTACAAAGTCACACCTACCTAATACAATTATTCTTCCTACCAATTACAGATTCATTGAAATAGTTGGCTATCTGTGCCTGTGCAAATAGTCTGGGGTACTTTGAACTCCCTCCTCATATTATCTTTTATGGGTGTTGCCTTCACTTTCCATTCTGGCATGGTGCTCCAGGGATCTGCTTCAATCACAGTACCCAATCACCTTGATCACATGCAAAAATAACCTTTTCTTAGGCACATGGGGTAAGAAAAGCACCAGTGTTACGTGGCAAAGTTCAGTAAGGGAAAGCCAGGAGCTGAGAATGACCTGTAACAACAGGGATAACTTACCTACCTAATTTAAAAGCAGCAAAACTGACCTAAACTTCTATTTTGAAGTTATTACTATTAGTCTTGCAGACCTCTTTTGCTCATGATGCCATTGGTAAAGCCCTTTATGGAAAGAGGACAGGTTTGCACTCCTGCACTTGAATGTGACTCTTCATCTCCTAATCTGCTTCCATTTTAATGGAGCACTAGCAATAGCAGTTCATGTGACTGGCAATACACTGCAGCATTCAAACACACTCTTTGGAAGACAGCAGGTGCTTTTAAGGCAATAATTTGGGGGACTGAGATGTTCCTCATCTTTTTGGAATGAAGGAAACAAGGGAAGGTAAGGATGAAGGCTAACAGTGAGAGATCATAGAATGAACCAGGTTGGAAGATCATACAGTCCAGCCTATCACCCAGCCCTAGACAATCAACTAGACCATGGCACTAAGTGCCTCAACCAGTCTTATTTTGGACACCTTCAGGGACAGTGACTCCACTACCTCCCTGGGCAGTCCATTCCAATACCAATCACTCCCTCTGTGAAGAACTTCCTCCTAACATCCAGCCTATAAGAGCAGCCCCATAGGATCATCCACACAGTAATTGATTTCAGGGCTGATTCTAGGACACAGAAATAAGGGATCAGTACTAGAGGGAGGTAGAGCTGCTGGACAGCGAGGGACAAAAAACAGATGAACCGTGGCCCTGACCAGACACATGTTTCCCATACTCTCAGGACAGCAAATTGAATTGAGGTTGAGCCTTTTCCTGGAAGGACCCAGCAGCTCTGAGCACTGCCATTTGGGGGGGTGTGGGGTGTGGAGAGAAAACAAAAACTCAGGTCCCTCCTTTAGACAGAGATATCATCAACCAGTACCACCAGTTTGCAAACAGGTTGGATTTCTGCTGGTGCAGCAGCAGAGCAGACCTGGTACGGGAAAGAGCAATTCTTTTAAAGCACACAGTGAAGGTGCTAAAAGATCCTGTTCCAGTCAGCCTAAAATAGTTTGGGTTGCACTCACTGGGTACTCCTAAACGCGTAAGTAGTTTCAGGGCATTTGGCACCTTTCACAGATTAAGAGACACAGCTAATGTCTTTTCTGATGCAGCATCTCAGGCATTAATTTCAGCTCACATCCCATCCCTGTTGAATTTGCCTCCAAAAATAGCTCAATCATCCAGCTGTACAGCATATCCAGGGGTAGGCACAGCAGGGTATCCCCACATACTGACATCTATGTTTTGCCCCTGGGCTTGGCCTCACCAGCCAGAGCAGATCTGATCTGCTTGTTCTCCCCTCTGTCTGTTCACGTTTCACAGGAGCAGCAGGAGAGATGAAAGGAAGTCCATGTCCAAGGATTCCTCCTGAAGGGTTGATGACTGAGACTCAAGTCCTCATTCCAGATTATGGTCTCATAATAGAAAGGGGGAAAGGGGTCATGCAGGTATTGATAATTGTTCTGTGGGCTCAACTTTTCACTCTTATTTATAGAACTAGATCTTGGTCAAATAAAGCATTCATTTAACTCTGAAACACTTTTTCCCTTTCAGTTTGCAAATCCCAAACCAGTCAAATTGGGGCTCAAATTGGGGCCAGCCTAAGTAATTGTAAAAATTGCTTTACATTTGAGCTAATTTATTCATTCTATCCCCTTCACCCCGGAGTCCAGGTTCTACATTACCCAGGAGAAGTGGCACCTAGCCCAGGGCATTAATTCGATGTCCTGACACCTCTCACGATCGTTCCCCCTGTCAGGCACAGAGCAGCCTTGCTCTGCATCAAGTCCTCTCAAAGCTTCCAAAGAAAAAGTCCAAAACAGCATCCTCAGTCTCTGCCTTATTGTGTCCGCATCAGAGATGTGCCAGTTACCTAATGACATCAAATTAACAAATGAACAGGTCTGGTACACCAATTAGCAGAGAGTGCAAGCCATTTTCAAACAGGCTGCAATTGTCGGCTAATGACCTTGCAAGAAGCTCTTGTCATGGTTGGTTTTTTTTTTCTTCCCTCAGAAAATCCATATTACAACAGAGCTGATAGCAGCTGAGTGTCACTTACTGGGCTTTCATGTCATGGAAGTCCACTGGTGGAAGGAAGCAAGGAAGGAAGGAAGCAAGCAAGGAAGCAAGGAAGCAAGCAAGCAAGGAAGAACGAAGCAAGCAATCAAGAAAGAATGAAGCAAGCAATCAAGGAAGAACGAAGCAAGCAAGGAAGGAAGCCAGCAAGGAAGGAAGCCAGCAAGGAAGGAAGCCAGCAAGGAAGGAAGCCAGCAAGGAAGGAAGCCAGCAAGGAAGGAAGCCAGCAAGGAAGGAAGCCAGCAAGCAAGGAAGGAAGGAAGGAAGCAAGGAAGGAAGGAAGGAAGCAAGGAAGGAAGCAAGCAAGGAAGGAAGCAAGGAAGCAAGCAAGGAAGAACGAAGCAAGCAAGGAAGAACGAAGCAAGCAAGGAAGAACGAAGCAAGCAAGGAAGGAAGCAAGCAAGCAAAATTGGGAGGTTGAGGTGGTGTAATTCAAGCAGCACCTCACTGCTTTACCACTCACTTAAGAGCTCAACACATAGAGGCTTCTCCTCAGGATCACTAGCTTCTCAACTCTGAGTAATGTAACACACACATACTGTATGACCATAGGATGAACTGTAAGATCCCTCCTATTTCCTTATGAGCTCAGGTCATCTCAGCCGCCCTGTGTTCTATCCAGACTTTACGACAGCTTTCACTAGCAAAAGACAGCTGTCTCCTTACACTGCTCAGGAAAGAGCCCAACACTGAGACCCTTTCCCTGCTTCTCCTCCTATTTTCAAAACAAAATCAGAACACTGTGTGACCCACAACAACTGCCCACACACAGTCCAGGGGTAAATAACCTGCATGTGCCAAAGGTTAGCTACACTTCAGTGTTTCACAGGAAGGCACAGTGCTGAACATGGGTGGGACAAGTCAGGTATTTGCACAAAAAGCATCACAGCTGGGGCCATGACTCCTTGTAGCTGAAGTGCATTTCATGTTGTTTCACATCTCCAGATGGCCCCTCCCCAGGAGGTGCAATAAGTCCCAGACCAGTGAGGGAATTAACAGCTGTTATCATGTGAACTATCTGGACTGGAGATGCAAGGTCAGGTCCTCACCTAGAAGAAGCTGCCATAGTTTTGTTGAAGGCAGCAAAGTCCCAGTGGTTTGCATTGTGGAAGACACATGACATCACTGGGACAGAAAATCCCAAGTCTTCAGGTTTTAATCCACATCCCCATCCCTCCTAGGTAACACATCTCAACAAGATGGCAAACAACTTTGAGCAAGTTTCTGGCTCAGCTCCTTCCCTCAGACAACTGTATTTTTCATGATTGTTAGGTTCTGCACAAGAGTTTAGAGAGAAAATAAAGACACCATAACTACTAGCAGTTAGTTGTCTTGTGTGCCCTTGATGTTACAACAGTTCACATCCCTTCCACACCTGTGATGCTTTGGATCCTTCTATATCTACTACTTGGCTCCAGCTACACCTGGGAAAGTCATGCTGCAGTGTCTCATGGTGGCCTCCCCAGGGCTTCCTCCTGTTGCCAAACTCCCACGAATGGGAGTATCTCTGAGATGTCTGTCCCTCTGTCTACTATAGTTGGAATCAGCTGAGGGGCTCATTCTTTCTAAAGGTCAAGAGGAAGATGATAGAAACTGCAGCTGGATAGCTCCTGCAATTGCATATGCCTTGTTGTTTTTTTTTTTTTAAGCAAAGCAGGTTAAATATAGAGTGGAAGGGTTTAAATACTCTTAAAGTGCTTCAGAACAGCTTTTCTTCAACATATATTCCATAATCACAACCCTCCATAGAAAATAACAAGATGAAAAGATTTTAATAGTAATTTACCTAGGAAGAATATGTTATTAGTTACCTCTGTCCTGGATGCTTCTGAGTAAGGGATCAGACAAACATGAGTCTGACAAAGCCTTTGTAATATCTTCTTACTATGAGTCAGTAACAGCAACAGCATCAGGGGCACAGATAATTGTGTAAATCAATAAAATAGACAAGCATCTTTCATACTGAATCAGCTATTCTGCATGCTGTTTATTTGGCAGCATGGCAACTCACAAACCTTAAATCTAATTCTGTTATCGGACCTGGTCCATCTTAGCAAGCTTCTGTGCCTCCGTTTCTCCACTACAAATTAGGAATATTAGCCTCAACTCGACTTTAGAAAGACCTTCAAAAGAGAGACTAATATGAAAAGGTTACTGTGAACTACATCAAGTCTCCTGCTGTCACATAGCCTTCAGTGTTAGCACTTCCTCAACTTGCTGTTGCAATAAAAAATAACACTTCCATACATCTTCACATCCAGGCATAGACAAGTTGTCCTTTAGGCACCAGCAGAAGCAAGAAGGGATCAAAATAAAGAGCAAAAATGGACTGCTATCCATCCTTTAACATTGCTGTTTGGCAGCTCCCTCCCCCCACTCCAGCATCCTGTGCTCCCCTACTGAGGCTGGTGGGATAGCTCTACTCTGCTCCCCTTCTTTCACGGAGCAGTTATCAAGGTAGTCATGAAATTTCCACAGATATGGCACAGGTGTTGCCAGCCAAGAAATCAATAACAGAACTTCACAGAGACTCTCCCAACCTTATTTTCTGTGATCTGTTTTATGCCAAGTATTTTCATACAAGCTCTATCCCCAAATTGCATCTGGGAAGCTAAAGGGCAGCATCATTCATCTAAATAAGAAACATGAGCCAAGAAGATTCAGTAAGAGAGAAGGCATTTTCTGCTGAGATAGAAAGTGAGATGATGAGCTGATAAGTAGGAGAGATTTTATGTGGCTATGAATACATTGGGTTTATATGGCCTTATACCATAAGTGTGAGTTAATAAACAAAATGTACTTATATGGCTATCTACCAAATCCAGATGGTGATAAGTACAATGTAATGACATAGCTATACATCCCCTGTATCCAGATAAGAATGCATTGCTTCTCTTGGTAATACACTATGTAGTTTCTGGGCATAAGTATATTTACTTGGCATATGCTATGTGTGACAAAGATTACGTTTCATCCACTTCCCTCTCGAACACCTGTGTTTGTAACTCTGTTACATACAGACTTAATCAGATCTGCCTAGATCCTGGTTCCAAAATGCCCATCTGCCTGTTTCTCTGAGTATAATGGGTCCAGAGCACTGCCAGACCAGACTGGTGCACACAATACCATA
The DNA here is from genome assembly GCF_015220805.1 of Pogoniulus pusillus. Taxonomy (NCBI): domain Eukaryota; kingdom Metazoa; phylum Chordata; class Aves; order Piciformes; family Lybiidae; genus Pogoniulus; species Pogoniulus pusillus. The sequence continues at coordinate 7,689,883 of NC_087264.1, read as the reverse complement.
GAAAAAAAAATACTCTGGTTTTAGACCATCACTTTGAAATCACACTTATAGAAGCCAGCTTAAGGTAAAGCCTAACACACACACACACATCCAAAGTGTACTATAACACGGCAGAGGTTGATGAATACCTCCATCAGAGAAATAAAAGAGCGTTTCATGTGGTTATTGCAAAGTCAAAACAAACAAGAAACTTCCTCCACCAGAGTGAGTTAACAGTTTGGAAACATCTCACCAAAGGCTTGCTCCTAGGATGGCTTTTCTGCATTTTCACTTTGCATTCACGGTGGGAAAAAAAAGGGGGAAGGGGAAGGGTGGGTGGTGTAAAAGGAGAAAACAAACAAGTAAATAAATAAATCATCTCCCTTTAGTCATTGCATCAAGAATGCAGTGACAGTCCCTGCAAGAAGAGGTGATTTCGCTCCGGGTGTGGGAGAGCTCTCTTCTCTTTGGAAATGTAAATAGGCAGTTGGGTGACCAGGTGCAGTCATCTCCTGTTCTTGAAAGCCATTAGCAAATCATTCAACTACTAAAGGATAAGCCGAGCTTTTCTACCTGGGCAGGTGCTGCGCAGCCCTCAGCTTAAAGTCTTCCTGCATACATTCTCGTCACAAGGACATGCAAATCGCCGGCTCAAGCCTATCTCCAAGCATGCACATATTCGAGAGTGCTCACAAAGGCCTCTTGATTGAGACCAGACCCAACTGAAACCAGACACTTTGGGATGCAAATGCCCTCTGGGAAAGACCTACCCTTCAGTCCTATCTGGGAGAAATACTGTGGCATTCTGCTACTCTGCTGGAGATCAATCACTTGGAGACCAAGATATATGCCACGGGTGTGAACACCTGCAGGAGGACGTCCCCCTGCATTGTCTTTGGGTAGCTATCATAAACAGCATTTGCTCTTCATTTATAATGAAATGATAGTTTTAAACTTGTTAAAAGTTAAAGTCTGCTCGGAGTGTTCTGAAACAAGTTAGAGTGTTTCATTCCTCCTGTCAGTCTGGAAAAAAAAGAAGTGCTAGAGTTTTCAACTTCCTTCAAATCTCCTCCTTAGCTCCTCCACATCCTCCTTAGCCCCAGTTCTGAAATAAAAGGGTTTTTTTTTAGATTTTCTTAATGTAACAGTAAGCTTTGTTTTATTTTATGAGCATTAGCCATGGGTTAAAATGACAAAAATATCCTTTAAGTAATTGCCTTCATATTTCTTCTTATTTTTTTGCAAAGACACATATCTAAATCACCCCATTTGTGATGATGGAATAAGTGAAAGAGGCAAACTGTGAGATCGAGCACATACATGAAAGCAGTGAGTCGCCCCAGGGTCAGCACTGAAAAAGCCCTTATTTTATTCTGCCTTTGGCAGGAGGGGGAAAATGTTTAAACATATTAACTGATTTAAACAGGTAAAAGGAAGAGAAGTTATTTCCTTTAGAATCCATAAGGCACTGTAAATCAAAGAAACATTCTGGGAAAGCTAGTAGATGTGCAATAACAGATAAAAGACAGGTCAAAAGAAATTCAACTAATTGCTACAGAAAACAAAAAACCTCTGTGCTCAGACTTCGGTGTGCTAGATCCCTTTTCCCTAGGCACAAGATTTTCCTTCAAAAAGAGAAAAGAAAGAGGCATGTAGATCTGGTTTCTGTCTCCCTCAGTTCATCCAATGTGTGCCCAAAAGATAACTGAGTTGGGTCTGTGCTGTCACCCGTCTTTAATATCTCAACTAGCCAAAGGGATGCTGAAGATGTTAGGGAAAAGAGCAGCCCTATTAGCCTACCTTTGATCTTTTGCACATGAGCTATATAAATAAAACACTGCACATTAAAATTGGCTTGGTCTTTGAGGTTAACTGTGATAAAGAGGCAATGCTGAAGCACAGAGATGACTGGAAAAGAGAGTGGGTGCTGGGTCAGAGGATGCAGAGCTCGGCGGGTGACATTTGAAGATCATTTAATGAAGCAGACCCCAGCTGAGGTTCACAGATCAATTTCACTGCAGTGGTGGAATTACGTGTACTTACTCATGCTGTTCATCCAGCCATAGCTAGCAGAATTCCTGTATGGGGCGTAGGGCTTATCTGACAGTTTACAGTCCATGATATCCTCGAAAACTGCTGGTTATATTTGTCAATGCTTTTAAATACTAAATCCCTCAGAAGTATGGTTGCTCAGGGACTAGTACCTTGTTCACCCAGCCCGGCTCTGGGAAAGCTCATGCTAGGCAGAGGGCCGCTGTGGGTAGCTGTGGGTAGAACATGCTTTATCTCCTCAGTCCACCCTGGCAGCTAGCATGTGCCATGTCTTAGTTTTACCTGACTCCACCTGCTTTTATCCACTATGTGGGACAAGGATCTGTGCTTTAAATGTCTCTGAGCATCACTTCAAATTTCACATATCCCTGTTGGGAGACTGAGAAGTGTTGTTTGATAGTCAGTAACATCAAGGCTAATTCAGATTACAAGAGAAGCTTGTCCTCTGCTGAAATCAATGAAATTCTTTCACAGAGGGCCCTCCTGTTTGCTTTGTGAAGCACTGGACCCTGGGAAGTCATTGGTGTATATATATTTTGTTGGTGTGTTTCATTAGGTAGCCAGTTGGCATTTCTTCCACAGCGACACTCCTTTTACCATAATGAACATGCTTGAAGTGTGAGTCAATACCAAGCATCAAAAGAGAGCATTTACTGCCTTCTTTGCTGCAAGGTTAGAAAGATGCATACACAGAAGATAAAGCCATTTGGTTTATCTGGGAATCACAGTCTGAAACCACCACTTCTCTCCCCACCACTTACGAAGTGCTCAGCACGGTTCAAGCCCCAGTCTGATGATGCTGAGAGCTGAACCCTCCCGAGTGCCATGGTGTGGGTGGTTCTTGCAAGAGGTGAGATACTCCAACAGATCAGGTTCACTGCAAGCAGTTACTCGGCCTCCTTGCAAACTTTGGCTCATAACATCTCTTCAAACCTCCATTCACTCACCTGGCAGGAATGAGCAGAAGGATAACCCAAGAGAGCTTAAAGTGAGCACAATAGCTCATGCCTGAGGCTGTGCATCGAACAATAAGGAGCAAAGTGTTTCCAATAGCTGTTCAGTAAGTGAGCACCAACCCTTCACTGCATTAACTGAGACAGGTTTTAGTGGAAAAATAGACTGTGACAAGGTAAGTGAGGATGAGATCATGGTGAATTAGGGTTGCATGAGCAACCCTGAACCTGGCCTTCTTTGACACTGAGACTAGAACAACTCTTTGAGAGCAGGAGTGGGACTTCTGGGGAAGCAGCATGTCACTGCCCTCACTGAACAGGACACCCAGGAGCACAGCACAACGAAGCTATCCCAAATCTCCCCTAATCTCTACAGCATTTCTAGATCTGTGATTTTTTTGTTTTTTTAGGAGGGTCCATTCATAGTTGTTTGCACTGCAGAATGATGCTGCTGGGGTTTATTCTTACCTCTATCTGCTATGACATGGCATGCTGAGCCAAAAAACAGTGCAGGTCCACCAAAATGTGCATCCAGATCGCCAGCTTGATTTAAAACTTCTGCCACTGCATCTTTATTGTTTGCATTTCAAGGTGTAGCTAGATTGAATGGTCACAGCAAGAGCACAGAGTGCTCTGTGTGTTTGGGGCTTCTGATACAATGGGGTTCTAACCCTGGGATGACCCTAACACAATAGAGAGCACAGCTCTTCCCAAACACACATAGTTCATTCAGTCACTGGGATTAAGACACACAGATGCTTGTTGCCAAGAGGATGTTTTGCCTCCCAAGTTTCAAGACAAGGAATAGCAGGGTCAGTTGTTAGTCACATTTAGCCTCCCTCAAGGATGGACTTTCAAATCAACTAAGGTTTACTTCCTCTGGAGACACTAGAAGCTCTACCTCTACCAAAATCCATGTGCAAAAAGAAATCAGTGAAATGACTGAGACAAACCTAAATATAGTGATCTTCTTCAAAAGTTTAGGGAGGTTGATAGCAATCCAAAAACCTAGTTCTGAAAGTTCAAATTATCTGACCACGTCTCTGCTTTCTAGGATGTTGGAGCAATGTCTCTGTGTGGTAGAGTCTGAAGCAGGCTAGAATGTTTTGGTGAGAAGAACTGGATTTCAGGCTGTGAAAGGAAAACAATGGAGGTGTCTACTTCCCTCACTGTCTCACTGAGATGTATGGGAAGAAGAAATGAAAACATTAGATAACACTCTCGCCATTTTCTCTCACTCTTGTTTGGGCTGCTGGCTGAGCAACATCTTACCCTCTAACCTCACCCTTCATTTGGACTAACCCACCTTTGCTTCTTAACCTCTTGGCCAAACCTCCATTCTTCCCTAGGACTGGGGTAAGGTTGAGAGGGGTAGGGGGAAGGTGAAGGGGTGGTTGAGAAGCCCTTCCTGGGGACTCAGGTTTCTGGCAGGGCTGTTGTGTTTCTGTATTACCTTTTACCTTGTATATTTCTGCCTATAACTGTATATACTGTAAATATCTGCTTGTATATTGTGCTAGCTGTAAATATAAGCTTCATTCATATTTCCAGAGCCGGCTGGGTCTACTCTGAGTGATTTCTAAAGTGTGGGGGAGTGGGGAACACCCAAACCGTCGCACTCTGCTAAGTAGACTTTTACCTTTTTAACAATCTCTCTCTTTTCTTTCTTTTTTTCTTCCAGACCACTTCTTCTGTTCTTCTTAGGGACATATGCCATCCATTTTATAATTTCACCATTATCTGATGGTAGGACTCAATGACCTTTCTAGACTTTAATTAAAGTTTCTTTCTTTTCAAATCATCTTCATCAAATTCATGTTTCCAAGCCACCTCTCTGGTGAATATTTTATCATTCTGACTGTAAGGAGATACATGACTAAAATGTATTAATTACTTTTTATTTTATCAAATTGATGAATTAATCCATGATTGGATATGAAAAGGGTAGAAAGTATCTGCTGAAGTCTATATAGATGTCATGCTTATCATTTTATGAGTCACTTTACAATTTTTACACTATTTGAATTTTCAACTGCAAATACAGGCTTTAGCAGATCAAACCAAACATGTAACCACCCAGTTAAGCCTAGTTAAGCATTTACAGCATCTGCAGTTTGCTACATTGTGCATAGATCATTAGGATCACCTTTCTCTGCAGCATGCATTTCAGATGGTAGAAAGGAGGTAATGAGGTAATTATCTACCCCAGATGAAGGCACTAAGTTGGGAGCAGTGGGGACATGAACTGCAGGTAGATGACCTGTGAGCTGTGGAGCAGGCTTGGGCTGGGAGATCTCCCTATCTCCAGAGTATGGGGCTGCCCACGCAAGGAGATGTTTCCTCAGACTCAGACAGGGTCTCCCAGTGGCTCTGTTGGCCACCACTGAGCTCCTCAGCATGCATGAGAAATGCTTGGTGACAGGCTCCTCTCTCAACTACCGATTTCTTTGACAGTTGTGAGCAAGACAGTGAGGCTGAGCTTTAGCGTCTCTGTTCCACTTCACATCCATAAAACAGAGAAAGAAGGGAACACGCTCCTCAGTGTCCCAGAGAGGTGAGGATAAACACATCAAGCTCTGCCATGCTGTCAGGTGCTGTGTCTGTGCAAGGATGTGCAAAATCACAAGCTTAGAAAGTCAGCCTTTGCTTTTGAGTAATCAGCAGAGCAACAGTGATTACATCTAGCCCTTGGGTAACTTAGAAACAGCCTCTTTCCCCCAGGCTGGAGAGGAAGGGAGGAACTACTGTTGCTCCATTTTCTCCACCAAAAGCAACAGAGTCCCAGTGATGAATTGCAACTGCTCCTCTTTGCCCGCATTTGCTGTCAGGGCTGCTGTGGTGGTGCATCCCAAAGCACACACCCATAAGCACAAATCTCTACAAGGGATGAAAGATGTTACTTAGATTAGGAACCACATTTCTCATTTAATCCTCTGTGTTAAAATGACCTCTTCCTTGTGCTTTCAGAACAGTATTGCATGCATATATCACAAAAGATTGTGTGTTTAGTATTTTCATCATATAATGTACAAGGCTTTACAAGAGTATGTCCAGCATGGAATTAAAGAAACACATAGCTTAACACTCAGACTGAGAGGTAAAGCATTATAAAAAAGAAGGTTATTACTCAACAAACCTCTGGGGAAAGCAAGGAGCAGGTCTTCTCTAGTTCCAGAGTATCATATGGTTTCATGCACCCCATCTCTGCCAGCAATGAAGAAAGGACTCTGAAGGAGGACACAGGCAGTTCTAGAGCATTTTAGCTTCAGATGGCATTGTATTTGTTCTGTGTCTTCCCCTCTCCTAGGTAAATCCCTTAGGCAAGGAAATTCCATCCTGAGTTAACAGTGTGACTCTAGATTGACCAAGGAAAAGAGAAACAGAAACTGCCACGTTAAGCCCTGGCTATTAAAAGCGGGGTCTGGGAACATCATAGCAAGCATTTAGCTCCCTAACACTCTATCAGTAGGCCATTCAAGAGCACTCAATGTGCTAACAGAGCAAATACATAATGTGGCATGAAAATCATCATAACAGGGGTTGGGAAAGTTTTCCTAATCAGAGAAACTGTCTGGCATAGAATACAGCAGGAGGATTGTACCTGAACCTCAAGGAACCCTAAAGTTCGTGAAAGCCACCAGACATTTCTAATGACCGAGACAATTTCCTGCTGCTATACTCAAAGAAGACCAACCACTCAGCACTGCACTCCTTTGTCTCACTATGAGCCATACTTGGGGAAACCTGCCTTCTCTTTGGATGCCCAGTACAACTCTGAAAGGATACCCCAGTTATGCACAAAATACACATAAAGTGAATCAGAATTCTTTCAGTTGGAAAAGACCTTGAAGATCACTGAGTCCAAACACTACCTAATTAAAGCAAGTCTGGTGCTAAACTGTGTCCCTTAGCACCCTTACCATCTTTTAAACACCAGGGATGGGAATTCAAATACCTCTGTGGAAACACTAGTCCAGTGTTTGAGAACCCTTTCAGTGAAGAAGAGTTGGGAGTTTTGACATAGAATGAGGGTCTTTGCTTTATGGGGAAGTGAGAAAGGAAAGGGCATACAGTATAGAGTGCCCTACCTCAAAGGCAGTGAACCCATCAGGGCAGGTGAGAACACCAGCAGCGTGGCAAGTACCTGGGTTATGGATGGTGGGAGGACATGTTGAGACTTTCTGTGTCATCTGAAAGCCAGACAGACACTAACTTGAAGTACAACAACCCTCAGACATTGCACACCTTGAAAAACATAGAAGTGAAACTTAGTTTAAAGCCGAGGGAGCAAAGAAACACCTTCTTCATCAAAGCAGGACAGAGAGTAAGGGTATATATGCTCTGTTCTTTGGTTTACAGTAAACTGTCTATGCTAACTGCTGAAGTGTTTTGTGCCTCAGTTTCCCCACCTTTGTGATGAAGAGGTTGCTGCTGCACCCCTCCTGAAAAGCCTTCTAGGAGCTCATAGATTCTCTTTAGGGACATAATATTTTGTTAACCTGTCTGGCATTTGAGCTAGACAGTGCTGTGCCCATCTGTCTCCCCATCCATCCAACCATCCTTCCATCTGCAGGAATCATCACATGCAGTTTGTTTGGGGAGCTTGTCCTTACTCCCTTGCTCTTGAAGGCTGTGTCTCTCCACAAGCCCTGCAGCACAGTTATGCCTTTGTTTCCCCATTCCCCTGCCTGTACTGGAGAACAAAGTGATGCACAAGGTTTCAGGACCCTTTGGGACTATTAGCTGATGTGAAAACAAACCTTTCTCCTCCCACGCTGGAGTCTGCTTCACATACCAACAGCTAGGGGAAATTACTCAGCTCAGTTGCCTGCCTTTCACCTCCCTGACCAACAATCCTACTGATGATTTTCTCCCACCAAGCAACTCCCTGCTGATTTTATGACATGCTCTAAGCAAGTGCATCGTTTGGGCTTTCCCCCTCTCTCCTGTTGGAGAAGGAGTAATTGCATTTGTCACCTCCGAGTGTACACCCACAACGCTCTGAAAGTGAGCTATTATTCCCATTTACAAACAGGTAGGTAATCTCTTCTTGCATGCCCTTAGAGATCGTTGTGCTATCAGAGCAGGCTGTGCAGATTAGCCAATACTGGGAGATTGTCTTCAGCAAAGCAGTAAAAGCTTTAAGTGCACTAGATTGGTTTTTGATTGACTTTTGGAGGAATAGTATATCAGAAGAATCCAAATAAGCTCTCCCTGTGGTATTTTAAGTGGGTATAATGGTCAGAACTGACAGACAGTAATGAGCCTTGTAGACAGGGGCAACTGTATGTTATTTAATTTCCACTAAAGAAGATATCTCAGCAAGGAAGCTCAGCTTTAAGACAACACACAAATACTCAACAGCTAAATTTTGTTTCCATCAATGTTGTAGCAGAGGGTGGTCCAGATCCTTCTACAGCTTAAATTTTGGAGGCAAATACCTTAAACATCATCAGCCAAGGAATGCAAATTAAAACATACTTCTCTCTTTGGAGAGACTGAGCAAGAGCATCTCTCATCCACCTCACTCCCTAGCATCTAGTGCCATTCATGCAACTTGTTTCAAGCTGCAGATGTGAAATTGCTGATTAGTGCCTGTGGAATTTCAGCTTGGATGTGGGAGAATGAATCCCCTTTGCATCAAATGTCAGACAGCAAGACACAGGCACCCTGCAGCCAGAGGTACTTTGGGTTTTTTTTTTTTTCTTTGAAGTTGTGAGACTTAGAGTTTCTTGAGAACACGGATTAGTTACCCTGTTGGGCACCCCTCAACAAGTGTCACAAGGGTCCCATTGGCATTCCACTCTCCTCTGATTCAGAAGGATGAGAAGAAACATTAAAAATAACCCTTTCATGAAAATTCCTGAGCTTCCATAAAAGATTCACTAAAATAAACAGAACTGTCTGGATGCTTTCATTCATTCCACTAAAGATGTAAACAGCCTCTTTCTTGACTTGTAATGTTGCTGTTTTCTCATGGTTTCTTCCCAACTGACAACCAGAGACTGGAGTTTGGCTCTCCTTGTCTGGGTCAACTGAGGCTACAGGCCAGCAGGGAGGAACCACCACCCTGTCCATACAGTTGCCAAGACCTCCTGGAAGAGAAGCCAGCATCAGCCCACACTGTCCTTGCTGCCACACCACTCAGTCCATTGCAGCAGCCAGGTGTGCTGCTGCTCCCATCCAACACTAAAGTGACCAGCAGCAGTGTTTTAGATGGGAGCTGGCCTAGCAAACCCACTTCTCCTGGACTCCCCCCTGTCCCCCCCAGCACCTCAGCTTGCTATCTGTATGCATCCAAAGACATTATGTTTCTAAAAGATTCAGATAAAAGGAGCCTAAGACCTGAAGGTATGCCTTTATGGTGAGAAAGCAGTTGCTATGACTCAGCCCCTTACTTATTGTTAAAGGCAGTGGTCAGTGGCATACAGTACCTGTGCACCAGCCCACTGAGTAGTAGGCATCACACCCAGAAAAATCTGATTTAAGTCTGTTACTGTTTGCCACCCAGGTGGGAAGTGGACAGGGTGGGAGACGCAGCAGATAAGAGGATAAGGCCAAAGTTATAGGAAAGTAGAAGGCAGAAATTCTGCTTCTTTAATGAGACATTCAGGCACTGCTTTCCAGAAAAAAATTAATTAGTTGCTGCTCAATCTATCTGTTGCTGAAGCAGAAAGACCAATACTGAGAGATGATGCTTGTGTGCTGCAAGATGTGTGTCCAAAGCTGAAATGTATGGAGCCCCATGCAAACAATACCATGCTAGTGCTTTGACAGCCCATGCCTGGGGCCACACACATGTACACAGTCTCCCATGGCAATCCTCAGCCCACATGGCAGGAGGGCATGGATGCTTTCATATGTCCCCAAGGGAAGGGAAAACGTCGTGTCAAGGATCTCCAGTGCAGTCTATAGCATACCTCAACGTGGCTCTGTAAAATTTCTTTTTAGTCTATTGTGTTTGCAAGAAGAAACCAGGCTCTGGCTGAGGTTGGCCACCACTAGAATGCACAGCTGCTTCTGCAGAGGCTGAAAGTTGTGCTCAGCTACATCCCTACATTTCAACTGAAGTTTTACAGGCAGGAAGTGCCCATAAGTCTCCCCATTGCACCATATTTCTCCAAGTCCTGGTGTTGGCTCCCATCCAAGTATGATGTCTGAGGGCACTGGCAGTGAATTAAAGGGTGAAAGTCTGCCTTAAAAAGTGTGTTACTAGATTCATAGATTCATAGAATCAACCAGGTTGGAAGAGACCTCCAAGATCATCCAGTCCAACCTATCACCCTGCCCTATCCAATCAACTAGACCATGGCACTAAGTGCCTCAGCCAGTCTTTTCTTGAAGACCCCCAGTGACGGTGCCTCCACCACCTCCCTGGGCAGCCCATTCCAATGGGAAATCAAAATAATTACTGCCAGGGGCTCTGAGAGGATCCTGGGGTGCCCAGGAGCTGGCTGTTGACCAACATGTGCTCAGGGCATGCGGGCTGGGAGAAGCTGATGCCCTGCACCAGTTGGTCGATGCTGGTGGCTGCATTGTCCCACAGTGTCCCTCCGGTGCCAGGCTCTGGCTGTGACGTGGAATAGCTCATCCTGTCCTCACCCAGAGTGCTCTTCACAAAACTATCACAATCTACTATTTATTTTCCTTTAAGCATTTTGCATCATTTCTTTGACTTTTTCTTCCTGTTTTTGATATTTTGCAGCACTCTTTGCTTTCCAAGTGCTGCCTGTGTACATGGGACAGCTCCGGACAACTGTAACACCTCTGCTTTCCATATGCTGCCTGTGTACATGGGACAGCTCTGGACAACTGTAACACCTCTGCTTTCCATGTGCTGCCTGTGTACATGGGACAGCTCTGGACAAATGTAACACCTCTGCTTTCCACGTGCTGCCTGTGTACATGGGACAGCTCTGGACAATTGTAACACCTCTGCTATCCATGTGCTGCCTGTGTACATGGGACAGCTCTGGACAATTGTAACACCGCTGCTTTCCACGTGCTGTCTGTGTACATGGGACAGCTCTGGACAACTGTAACACCTCTGCTTTCCACGTGCTGTCTGTGTACATGGGACAGCTCTGGACAACTGTAACACCTCTGCCTTCCACGTGCTGCCTGTGTACATGGGACAGCTCTGGACAATTGTAACACCGCTGCTTTCCACGTGCTGTCTGTGTACATGGGACAGCTCTGGACAACTGTAACACCTCTGCTATCCATGTGCTGCCTGTGTACATGGGACAGCTCTGGACAACTGTAACACCTCTGCTATCCATGTGCTGCCTGTGTACATGGGACAGCTCTGGACAACTGTAACACCTCTGCTTTCCATGTGCTGCCTGTGTACATGGGACAGCTCTGGACAACTGTAACACCTCTGCTATCCATGTGCTGCCTGTGTACATGGGACAGCTCTGGACAACTGTAACACCTCTGCTTTCCAAGTGCTGCCTGTGTACATGGGACAGCTCTGGACAACTGTAACACCTCTGCCTTCCCTGTGCTGCCTGTGTACATGGGACAGCTCTGGACAACTGTAACACCTCTGCCTTCCACGTGCTGCCTGTGTACATGGGACAGCTCTGGACAACTGTAACACCTCTGCTATCCATGTGCTGCCTGTGTACATGGGACAGCTCTGGACAACTGTAACACCTCTGCCTTCCACGTGCTGCCTGTGTACATGGGACAGCTCTGGACAACTGTAACACCGCTGCTTTCCACGTGCTGTCTGTGTACATGGGACAGCTCTGGACAACTGTAACACCTCACCCATTGCACCTCTGAACTCTGACCCACATGAAAACTCAAATCATGTTCACTGTACCTGGCCCCAAAGGTGGCAGAGAGGCTTTTACACTTCTCTTGCTGTAGCAGGGAACTGTGAGAGCTAGGACACCCAACTCAGTCCCCATGATTTAAATGGATTTCACTGAGGTTAGACATGAGCTGTACAGTCAGTCCAGACAGCTCTGGGGCTTGATTTGGTTATTTGTAGAGGATTTAGATAACAAAAAAGTTGCTTAGGTAAAACTTCTGTTTTTCCTGCCTCCCAGTTACAATCCAAACCTCCAACAGCATTCAGAAACAAAAACTCAAGCAGGAGCAATAAGACAAGAGACTGAGTTAGAACCATAGAATCAACCAGGTTGGAAGAGATCTCCAAGATCATCCAGTCCAACCTAGCACCCAGCCCTAGACAATCAACTAGACCATGGCACTAAGTGTCTCATGCAGGCTTTTCTTCAACACCTCCAGGGATGGAGACTCCACCACCTCCCTGGGCAGCCCATTCCAATGCCAATCACTCTCTCTGCCAACAATTTCCTCTTAACATCCAGCCTAGACCTGCCATGGCACAGCTTGAGACTGTGTCTCCTTGTTCTGTTGCTGGTTGCCTGGCAGAAGAGACCAACCTCCAGCTGGCTACAACCTCCCTTCAGGTAGTTGTAGAGAGCAATGAGGTTACCCCTGAGCCTCCTCTTCTCCAGGTTAAACACCTCCATCTGCCTCAGCCTCTCCTCACAGGGCTGTGTTCCAGGCCCCTCACCAGCTTCATTGCACTTGTCTGGACATGTTCCAGTACCTCAACATCCCTCTTGAATTGAGGAGCCCAGAACTGGACACAGTACTCAAAGTATGAAAATCTTATTTCTAAGCCCATGTCATGGTGCCTTTCTTTTGCTTCCCAGCCTGATGAGAACTCTTCCCTTCCCAGAGGCATTGCAGAAAAAGTCAGGGCTTGTAACTCCATATTTACCAAGATCCCCATCCTTCACCACTGGTTCAATGGACCTCATCTCCAGAGGGGAGTCCAGGAAAATTAGCCCACACAAGAAAGCTGGACAGGCTTTAACTTACATCTTATATTGGTTGAAAAATTACAGCAGAGATGTGATAAGGGTCCATAAGCTCAGGAGTAACACGGAGAGAGGAGCAGACAATGGTGTCTCACTGCCTTCCATACAGCAAGAGAGTGGCCTCAAACTACTGGAAGGTAGATTAAAAATAAACTAAAAGAGATTTTCACACACAGAGAGAAAAGAAAAAACATCCCTCTGGAAAGGCCTTGCAGCATTGCTGCAGGGACACTGAGTGTTTACTCAACTTTGAGAGAAGAATTAATACATCCACAGAAAATACATCTTCTGGGAGTGGTTAAACTTCCCAGGCTTGGGAAGTCCCTGAGCTGAACACTGGTATGGGATGGAGATTGCTGAAGTGAACTAATGTTTGCTCTGCTCTTACCCTTCTCCCTGAATGGTCAGGACCTGGTGGTCAGCAGCCTGGTGGGTCTCTGGGTGGTCTTTGTGCCTACCCAAACTAAATGACCTCATGTCTTAGTGTGGAGGAGCCACTCCACTAAACTCATCTGGGAACACCTGCAACACATCCAGAGGCTTGAGGCACAGACTGACATCGTTAAGACTGTTCACACCTAAACAGTGCAAGCAAGATACCTCACAGATTTGGTGACACCAGCTGCACAGATCACACCCATGCAGGCAGCCCTCTGCTACCTGGCACTGCTGAGGCTGGACCCTGCCTTAGGCCAGAACCTGAGCAGTGGAGACACATCCTACCATGCCATCACTGACTGTCTTCATTTTCAGCTGCAGGTTCAAAGCAAAACCAGTATTGAGTGCTTAGACAGTGGTTTTCATTTTCCATCGCCTTCTAATTCTCAGTGCCCCTGTGAGGTAAATATATCTGTTTCATGCATTAATACATATATATATTATGTTTGATCTTTCCTTAACAAGTCCCTATAGCCCTAGAAATCCACACTAGAAATCCACACTAGAAACAGAGCAGGGTGGGGGAGGGGAACAGCACCAACTTTGAAATCCAAAAGATCTTCATTTGTATGTCAGATTGAAAGTAAAAAGAAAATAGTTATTTGGCAGGTCTTTTCCCACTGAGGGCTTGGATTGCTTCAATTTGTATTTAATAAGGGTACCAGTGAAAAGTATTTAATGCATAATGTATAATACAACTAGCAGTATACTAAATAATAACCTGTGACTTCAAACATTAATGACTGTTTGTGACTGTTCTTTTGATTTTCACACTGCGCAGAAAATATTTGTCAGCAGTAAAAATAAGCTTCAGAGAAATAAATGAAGTATTGGTACAACAAACCCAAGTCATGATGTGCCTGTTTAAATGCATACATGCTTCTGTTTACTGGAGAACACCAGACACTGGGTTTGTATAATATTCTACTAATGGCCATACTACATTATAGTAATGCTCAATATATTTTCACCTCAGCTACAGAAGCATTGCCAGTTCAGTACAACACTTGCAGCTAAGGATATTTTCATTTCATTTAGAATCAACCAGGTTGGAAGAGACCTCCAAGATCATCCAGTCCAACTTAGCACCCATCCCTATCCAGTCAACTCGACCATGGCACTAAGTGCCTCAGCCAGGCTTTTCTTGAACACCTCCAGGGATGGTGCCTCCAACACCTCCCTGGGCAGCCCATTCCAATGCCAACCACTCTCTCTGTGAAGAACTTCCTCCTAATATCCAGCCTATATTTTCCCTGGCACAGCTTGAGACTGTGTCCCCTTGTTCTGTTGCAGCTTGCCTGGCAGAAGGGGCCAACCCCCACCTGGCTACAACCTCCCTTCAGGTAGTTGTAGACGGCAATGAGGTCGCCCCTGAGCCTCCTCTTCTCCAGGCTAAACAAGCCCAGCTCACTCATGTTTGTACCTTCCCACTTTTTGAACTTCTTGGGTTATATGAAACGATGAAAGAAATCCTTTCACACTCAAGAGGACAGAGATTTCACACTAAGGAATATTTAGATGAGATAAATTCAATTATTGCAATTTATTTAATTGTAGTTTTCACAGTTTTGGAACATGTGCACTAGGTTCATTCTCTTCAACTAAGGAGGCAACTGAGCTCTGGAAAGCACACAAGCATTTCAAGGGGTATGCTTAAATCCAGTTTAACTCGGTTTAAATACATACAATCACTGAATCATAGAATCAACCAGGTTGGAAAAGACCTCCAAGAACATCCAGTCCAACCTAGCACCCAGCCATAGACAATCAACTAGACCATGTCACTAAGTGCCTCAGTCAGGCTTTTCTTCAACACCTCCAGGGATGGTGACCCCACCACCTCCCTGGGCAGCCCATTCCAATGCCAATCACTCTCTGTGCTAGTTTGAAGCAAGCTAGAGTGTTTTGGTGAAAAGAACTAGATAGTGGGCAGTGAAAAGGTAAACAATGGTTGCGTCTCCTTCCCTCATCAGTCTTGCTGAGAGTTCTGGGAAGAAGAAGGAAAACATTAGATAACATTCTCCATTTTGTTTCTCATTCTGCCTTTGTCTTCAGACCAAGCCACATCTCCTTAACCTCATTGCCACTAATCTTCCTTCTTATCCTCTTGGCTGCACCTTTACCTCTTTCTGAGAACTGGGGTAAGGTTGAGAGGGCAAGGGGAGGTGTTGGGGTGGTTTGAGAGCCCCTCCTGGGGATTCAGGTTTCTGGGAGGGGAGTTGTGCTTCTGTATTGTTTATCCTTCATATATTTCTGTCTATAACTGTATATACTGTAAATAGCTGCTTGTATATTTGCTGCTGTAAATAAATAGCTTCATTTATATTCCCGGAGCCCGTCTGAGTTAGCTGGGGCAATTCCAAAAGTGTGGGGGGGTGGGTAAGAGCCCAAACCATCACACTCTCTCTGGAAAGAACTTCCTCCTAACATCCAGGCTACACCTCCCCTGGCACAACTTCAGACTGTGTCCCTTTGTTCTGTTGCTGGTTGCCTGGCAGAAGAGAACAACCCCCACCTGGCTACAGCCTCCCTTCAGGTAGTTGTAGACAGCAATGAGGTCTGCCCTGAGCCTCCTCTTCTCCAGGCTGCACACCCCCAGCTCCCTCATCCTCTCTTCATAGAGCTGTGTTTACTAAAGTGTGAAAATTTCAAGGTGGTCAGATTTTATTATCTCTGACTGAACTTCTTGTGCATGTTTCAAATTGAAAAAGAATAAATTACAATTGAATTCTTAGAAATTCAGGCACGAAATGCATGCCTCTGTTTCAAATTTCATAATGAAAAAAATAACAAAGTTAATTTCCAAGCAGTTAGACTTTATGTTCTCTGTAAAATAATACATTTTACTCAATATGTTTGGATTGTGGATGCTCCTTCCCTGGAGGTGTTCAAGGCCAGGATGGATGAGGCCTTGAGCAACCTGTTCTAGCGGGAGGTGTCCCTGACTATAGCAGGAGGTTGAACTGGATGACCTTTGAGGTCTGTTCCAACCTAAACCATTCTATGATTTTATATTTCACCTTGCAAAAAATACTTCAAAAGAATCTAGTTCACATTGAACTAACCTGACCTTCCTTGGTCAATGAACTGGAAAAAAAAAATCCATCATTTTCACACTTCCCTTGTGTTCCAGTGGACATTCTATTTTGTTATGACCCAGAAAAGATCTTTCTCTGCTCTGATATCTAGTGAAAGGGAGCACTGATATCTCCTTCTTTACCCAGCTCCTTTTGGGGTATGGAAACTGGGCACAGACAAGTGTCTCAAACGTCTTAAAAAGCCTTAGAAAATTCTGTTTCCAAAGAAAAGCTACTAACTGCAGCATAAATGCTGCTGCTAGGAGATATTTTCTTGGGTTTGCTGAGAGCCTGGAACGAAGTTTTCTGGGGTGCCTCAGTTCAGCTGATTGAGAGATGGCCTGTAGGAAGCCACTGGTTTTGAGGTCTTCAAAGCACCATAGGAAAAAATGACTAAATTTATAACCTGGCAATCTACCTAGATAGCAACAGATCAAGGACATGCTCATTTTGGTATGTGGAGGCCTTTAGAAGCCATTCAAATTACAAATGCTACAAAAGTGCTGAGTTAACTTCTGTGCTGGTAAATGCTATTTTATTCCACAGCACAGGCATTCCCACAGCATGCAGTTGTCAGGGTGGGGTCACAGTCAGGAAAAGATGGTTTCTGAGGCATTCAGATCTGCACCACTGCTTTGCTACTCAAGAACCACTGATAGCTCTGAAGTATGGGCCACATGCTGCTCTCTGTTATACTGGGTTAAATCTGTAACCCATAGCGTGCTAAATCTGAATTTACACTTGCTTTGAAAATGCAGAGTCTGGCCTTTGCTCATGCAAAGTGTCAAAAGACAGAGACCCTTTAGGCAGTCGTTGCAGCGTCTGAAATTATGCAGATGATGTATGTAAAAAAAACCCTTGCTGAATGTAGCATCATCCATGGCCCAACCCTCATTCATGAGCACCTAATCCATTCCAGATAGTCTTTCAGAACAAAAACTGAAGACAGAATCACAGAATCAACCAGGTTGGAAGAGACCTCCAAGATCATCCAGTCCAACTTATTCCACAGCCAGTCAACTAGACCATGGCACCAAGTGCCCCATCCAGTCCTTTCTTGAACACCTCCAGGGGTGGTGCCTCCACCACCTCCCCAGGCAGCCCATTCCGATGCCAATCACTCTCTCTGTGAAGAACTTCCTCCTAACATCCAGCCTACACCTCCCCCAGCACAACTTCACACTGTGTCCCCTTATTCTATTGCTGGTTGCCCGGGAGAAGAGACCAACCCCCACCTGGCTACAATGTCCCTTCAGGTAGTTGTAGACAGCAATGAGGTCACCCCTGAGCCTCCTCTTCTCCAGGCTAAACAAGCCCAGCTCCCTCAGCCTCTCCTCATAGGGTTTATGTTCCAGGCCCCTCACCAGCTTTGTCTCCCAGAGCAGAAGCTATTCCTAAAACCTAACTACAGAGTGTTTCACTATGCTGCTCTACTGATTTAACCAGATTGCTTCAAAGACCCACCGTGCTTTTACAAAGAGCTGTGCAACCTCCATCAGCTGAACTTCAATTATCCAATTTCCCCAGTACCTGGAAAGGCACTGCATGTTAATTACATCAAAAGTTATTTTAGCAACTCAATCATTCAAATTTTGCTAGGCTTCTCATAAACTCAGAGAAGCCAAGGTGATGCTACAGAGATGGGCGTGTTCATATGTCAGCTCTAGGTATCTAAAAAATTAAAGACCTGACAGCAATTTAGAAAAGGAGTGGCTGAGGTTTTTTTAAACACCAAGCAGCTCAAAGCTCTGATGAAATTTGGGCATATGTTGTAATTGTTAACCGTTTTAGAAGGGATCTCCCAGATTTCATTTGGTTGAAGCAATTGTTTGCAAATGTGTGAGATCACCCTGGATCTTCCAGCCTCAGAATTAGCACAGAAGTATGCATGTGATTTACTGTGGCAGGGGAACAAACCCCTCCTCTCATGTGGAGCTGAGCTAATTTCTGAGCAAGACAGCTGAGGCAGGAAAAGCCATTTAAGTAATGTAGCGTTCAAAAGGCCTGGCCTGACCTTCATTTCTATCTCTCTGCTTTCTTGCAGTGCTGCCTCTGAAGTGCTGTACCACATAAATAGTGTCTGCCCTGGGATTTTTAGCCTGAGCTTAGCAGAAAAGGGTCTGGTGGCTGTGATGCACTCTTTTGCAGGGATTAGACACTGAAGTTGTTTCAGTTCTTCTGCCATCTAGGGCATATGTTACACTTCTATTTATCCAGATATGACTGGGGAGGCAGCTGATGAGGAGTGACTGAGTGCACTCTTGCTCAGCAAACCTGTGCACTGGATAAAAATAGAATGCAAAAAGCACAGAAAATGGGAGGATGAAAAGCACTCCAGTAGAGAAGGCAGCTTTAGGACATGAAGTTTTCCTTCAGCCTCCAAGTATGTTGAACTTAAACCTGTCACAGGAGTCAACTTATCAGACTGGCAAGGACTACAAAGACCCCTTTGTAGCATGGGAGCACAGGGAGCTTCCCAGGGGAGGTTACGCAAGACATTGTTATTGCAAGGACTTTGGCATTGCTGACCTTCCCAGGCTCTTCTGCACCTTTCTGCTGCATCTGGTCTTCTTGGGGGGGGGGGAGAAAAAAAAAAAAAGATGCTACAGGATGCCAAGAAACACCTGTAACTTATGGAAGGATATTTCATAACTTCTTAGAATCATAGAATCAACCAGGTTGGAAGAGACCTCCAAGATCATCCAGTCCAACCTAGCACCCAGCCCTATCTAGTCAACTAGACCATGGCACTAAGTGCCTCATCCAGGCTTTGCTTGAACACCTCCAGGGAAGGCAACTCCATCACCTCCCTGGGCAGCCCATTCCAATGCCAATCACTCTCTCTGACAACAACTTTCTCCTAACAGCCAGCCTAGACCTCCCCTGCCACAACTTGAGACTGTGTCCCCTTGTTCTGTTGCTGGTTGTCTGTGAGAACAGACCAACTCCCACCTGGATACAGCCTCCCTTCAGGTAGCTGTAGACAGCAATGAGGTCACCCCTCAGCCTCCTCTTCCGCAGGCTGCACACCCCTAGCTTCCTCAGCCTCTACTCACAAGGCTGTGTTCCAGGCCCCTCACCAGCTTCATTGCCCTTCTCTGGACACATTCAAGCACCTCAAAATCTCTCCTGAACTGAGGAGTCCAGAACTGGACACAGTACTCAAGATGTGGCCTGACCAGTGCTGAGTACAGGGGCAGAATAACCTCCCTTGTCCTACTGGCCACATTGTTCCTGATCCAGGCCAGAATGCCATTGGCTCTCTTGGCCACCTGGGCACACTGCTGGCTCATCTTCAGCTACTCTCTACCAGTACCTCCAGGTCCCTTTCTTCCTGGCTTTTGTCCAGCTACTCAGTCCCCAGCCTGTAGTGCTGCTTGAGGTTGTTGTGGCCAAAGTGTAGAACCTTGCACTTGGCCTTGTTAAATGTCATCCCATTGGCCTCTGCCACCCATCCAGCCTGGCAAGGTCCTTCCTGCAAGGCTCTCCTATCCTCCAACAGATCCACACTTGCTCCTAGCTTGGTGTCATCTGCAAACTTACTGGTGCTGGCCTCAGTCCCCTGGTCCAGATCATCAATAAAGAAATTGAACAGGACTGGGCCCAGCACTGATCCCTGGGGAACACCACTAGTGACAGCTGTCAACTGGATGTGGCACCATTCACCACCACTCTCTGGGTCTGGGCCTCCAGCCAGTTCTTAACCCATATCAGAGTGAATCTGTCCAAGCCATGAGCTGCCAGCTTTGCCAGGAGCTTGCTGTGGCAGACAGTGTCAAAGGCTTTGCTGAAGTCCAGGTAGACTACATCCGCAGCCTTCTCTGTATTCACCAGGCAGGTAACCTGATCATAAAAGTAGATCAGGTTGGTGAGACAGCACCTGCCCTTCCTAAACCCATGCTGGCTGGGCCTGATCTCTTGGCCATCTTGTAGGTGCATTGTGATGGCACTCAAGATGACCTGTTCCATGACCTTGCCTGGCATTGAGGTCAGGCCGACAGGTCTCTAAATTTCCTGGTTCCTCACTCTGGCCCTGGTGGATATGAATCACATTGGCCAGCTTCCAGTTTTGGAGGACCTCTCCAGTGAGCCAGGACTGTTCATAAATGATGGAAAGTGGCTTGGCCAGCTCATCTGCCAGCTCTCTCAGTACCCTAGGATGGATCCCATCAGGTCCCATGGGCTTATGAGGATCAAGTGTCTCACCATGTTCCTTACTGCTTGCTCCTAGATTGCAGGGGGACTATACTGGTCCCTGGCTCCATCTGCCACTTCAGGAGTCCAGTTGTCCTGGAGACAACCTGTTCCACTATTGAGGCAAAGGTGTTAAGTACCTCTGCCCTTCCCCCATCTTTTGTTACTGTATTCCCTTCTGCATCTAATAAGGAGTGGAGGTTGTCCTTGCCCCTTCTTTTGCCATTAATATATTTATAGAAACATTTTTTATTCTCCTTATCAGCAGTGGCAGTCTAAGTTCTAAATGTGCTTTTGCCTCCCTATTTTTTTTTCTGACAAGACCCAGCAACATCCTTAAATTCTTCCAGGGATACCTCCCCTTTTTTCCAAAGGTGATATACTCTCTCTTTTTTTTTTTTCTTAATTCCTTTAGAAGCTCCTTGCCCATCCAGTCAGCTCACCTTGACATGAAACCTCTCACATAGCCCCAGGCTCAGCCCTGCAAATTCTCATCCTTCAAGCATGAAGTGCAAAGAAGTGCCTCACATGCCCCACTCTGAGACTGGCAGCCATTCTCAGTGCACAAGTGGCTGCTGCTCTGTGCTTACCTTAGAACATGCACGCCCATGCAATCTAGCACAATGAGCTAACCCTACCCCACAGAACTGGCTCACATCCTGCAGAACCATAAGAGGCTCTTGAGCTCTGTAGATTTTCACTCTAGGAAAAGGAGTCTAGGGAGAGAAGGCAATGAACAAATATGATGAGCACAGTCCCAGGCATACATAGCACAGGCCACTAGCTATTCTTCCTCCCTAGAAGAGGCACAGTGAACCTGCATCTCAGTAGATCTTTGAGCCACCACACAAATAGAACAATCAGCCTTTTAGGTGGAATAAATATTGACATGGTTTTACACCACTCCCAGCACAGTCAAAGAGCAGAAAGAGTCTTTCCGAGTTTCACACAGGGGACCAAGGAGCAGATAGCAGTGATCACAGGGCATGCAGATCATGTTCTATGCACTTTCTCACAAACCACAAAGCCATTGCCCATTTCAGGAGGAGGCTAGAAGCAGGACTGCTGCAAACTTTTATACACATCTCAACCTGCAGCTGCTGCAGTTTTAGTAATGCTTCTTCTCAGTTCATCGCCTTCCACCTGATTGCGTTTGCAGTTTCATCTGTTCTCTGGCCTCTGAATTATGTGGCCATGACTGAGGCTGAGGAACAACAGGGAAAATTATCCCTCTTCCTTTGTGCTGCACAAAATGCTCCTGTAGCAAGATGGGCAGAGGAGGACCAGACAACGGCAGAGAAAGGAAGCGACACAAGGAGGGATGTATGGCTGGGGAAGATGGCCTCACAGAGGATGGGGGCTTGGAGCAGACAGAGGAGTAGGAATGAGTTTGCAGAAGGGCAAAGAGAGGCTGATAATCCATCAAAGTCAAATTGAAAGCAGATCATTAAACAAACCAAATGCCAGTCACAGGAGCATCCTTATTGGCTTTAACAATATTATTCACCCATTTGAAAAGGAGCACGTGCTTAGACACTTTGCAGCTGAGGAGCTGGCAGGCAGGCGCAGTGCCTTCTTGCACAGAGCATTACAACCAGTTCTTATTCAACAAACATTTTGAGACATTTCCAAGATCTGTCTGACCTTTTGGGGACCTTACAAAGTTTCTCGGAGCACTGGCAAGGCAGACTATATATTAAAGGCCTTTTAAAAGCCCGGCAGTTCTTAACACATCCAGTGAGCAGCCATCACCTGATAAAGCAGAATCAACAGTCCTGACTAGGCAGTGAAATCACTCAGAAACATTTAGCTTCAGGCACTCACTTGTAACAGCAATCCGGGCACAAAACGATTTGAGCATTTCTTCTTACCATATCTCAGCCATTACACAGGGAAAAAACCAAACCACAAACCCATGAATTCTTCCTAGTACAGATCTAACCTGTTAGGCTCCTGATCCAAAGTTCTGGAGATAAAGAGAGATCATTTCTCCATAGGGTTACCAGACACATCAAGAGGTGGGATCCTCCTGCAACAGAACTGCTGGAAAGTCTGCAATTCCTGTTAGCTGTCTGCAAGTTTGCACATCAGATTTCTTTCCTGCCTAAACATAAGAATGTATTCTTACATGTCCCACACATCTCTGGTTTGATATCACACATGACAAACGCTGCCTAATTCCCTTGGTTTACCATTTCGGTCACATGGACAGATGAAGGATGGGTGAGAACAGCAGCATCCTCAGGTTGCAAACAGATGTGTAGCCCCTCAGACAAGGTGTGTTTTGGGCCAGCTGTACCTGACTTGTCAAGGAGGCAGCTCTGCTACAGCTGAGTGGGATACAGATTCAAGGCCCTCCAGTTTTGGTGGCAAAGTTCCTCCTTCCCAATTGATACCACAGGCCCAAGTGCAAACAGGATCACTGAAATCATCCCAGGTTTGATCTGTTTTTAACCTGCAGTTAAATGTATCAAATAAGGGTATTTTCTACCTGGATCATTTTGGGGATTCAGTATTCAGGGGGTCAAAAAACCTTTCAGCCACGCTGAGGCAGAGAACAGCATGGTGGTCTGTGTCTGAGATGTACATGTTTCTGTCACATCTAGATGTGACTCAGCAGTACTGCTGAGCCCCTAAGGACCCTGGTTAGACCATCAGTCTCACAACCAGACTAGGTTGGCAGAAGTAGAAGAGACACCAAGAAGTGTGCAAACACTTTGAAAACAAAGAAGTATGGTTCTCCAGTGGGAATAGAGCCCTGGCTGCTTCCTTGTGCCAAGATGGAAGTTTGCATCCTGCTCTAAAAAGACTTAGAGCAATGTATGTGTGCTAGTTTGAAGCAAGCTAGAATGTTTTGGTACAAGAACTAGATAACGGGCAGTGAAATGAAAACAATTGATGTCAACTTCTCTCACAGTCTCGCTGAGAACTCTGGGAAGAAGAAAGACTTTTTCTCCATTTTGTTTCTCTCTCTTGCTTTTGCCTTAGACCTGGTCACATCTCATTAACCCTGCTCCTACTAACCTTGCTCCCTAACCTCTTGGCTGCACCTCTCTTCTTCCTGAGAACTGGGGTAAGGTTGAGAGGGCCGGGGGGAGGTGTTGGGGTGGTTTGAGAGCCCCTCCTGGGGACTCAGGTTTCTGGGAGGGGAGTTGTGCTTTTGTATTGTTTATCCTTTGTATATTTCTGTATATAATTGTATATAACTGTATATATTGTAAATAGCTGCTTGTAAATTCTGCTAGCTGTAAATAAATTGCTTCATCTATATTCCCAGGGTCCGTCTGAGTTAGCTGGGGCAAATTCAAAAGTGTGGGGGGGGCGGGGTAACCCCCAAACCATCACAGTATGCTTAATGCAAAGTCAACTGTCATGAATGAGAGATTGGTATTGACTTCCAGGGCTGAAGCTTCCAATCCTTAAATAAACAGAATGTGAAATTATTTCAGACAGAAAGAGCTCACCATTTCCAAGGAGTCCAGTCTGCTCCTCAGGATTGAGGAGCAATCCCAAAAAGACAGCAGGAAGAAGTTAATAAAGTTTTTCCACGTGATATTTATCTGGTGTCAAGTGTCAGCCAGTTTGCCCATCTGGGATATTAATAATGCAAATAGTGCTAGAGGTTGCTTTGCTCAGAATAAGCCACGGGAACTTACAGAGTTCATTAGACTCACATATTTCCTCTCCTTCCATTTAAATAAAGAGAGGGGATGCAGTGCCATTTCCTTTCACACAAAACTGTTGGCTCTTGGCATGGTTTTTACATTATTTCATTAGCCCACTCAAATTTCACTGAATCGGGAATATTCTAGTGACAATAATGTCCCTCTCCTGCTGAGTATCAGAAGGTGGAAAATAAAAAGCTCTGCCACACAAATGCAGCCTCAGCAAAACACCCAAGGTGGTTGGAAAATATCATTTAGTCAAATTATTCTTCCTGCATTTGCTTGTGAAATTGGGGAAATAGAAACAAGCCACAGTTTCTGTGACCTACTGCTGGTTCACCCATGTAGAAAACCACTCCACAGTTCAGCCTTACCCACTCTTGGTGCAGTGTCCCATAAACTCCTGCAAACACATCTTGCAATAACCAAAAAAAGAAAACCAAGCAACACTACACAACACAGCACAACACAAAATACGATGCACAACCAAAAGCCCAATTCAGAGCCTCCTGTAAAACATCCTTCTACCACTCATTGAAGTTAGTAAGCAGACATATTACTCACTGATTGATATATTACCCTCCCCTGCCAACGCATCTGGGCACATCACAAAGTGGAAAACAGTACATTAATCTCTGTCAGAGGGAAATCAATGGGAATCAGGCACCTAATTCCCTTAGCTGCTATGGGAAGTCCCACCCTTCCTTCACTTACCATAAATCAAATTTAAAAGAAAATCTTTCTCTGCCTGTGAACATACTGCATCTGCCCAGCCATGATCTCTTCCCTCTGAAATTCATCCCTTAACAGCTGGTCCTGGGGTGCAAGAACCATGTGGCACTGCAGTGCTTCCTGAGGTCCATGGGACCACGGCACTGCAAGAGGCTGTCAGGGTCTTGTGCACTGAGTGAGAGTCGACTCCTCTGTACCAAATCATCCCTGAGCAGGCAGGTACAAGGGAAAGTAAAATGAAAGTGATGCCTCAAAATAAATCTGGAATTGAGAGCCAAACGTTATTTTTGCATTTGGGTACTTGCTGGCTGAGTTATTCTGCTCCTCCAAGCACTGTAGCTTCTGCCTGGGGTGGGAACATTTGTCAAAGTCACATTTGTTATTTCGTTGGTACTGGTTTGGCAGTTTAGATACATATCTATGAGCAATCACTTTCTTGTTTCTGGCTTCCAACACCCAAGGTATTCTTTTCACAGGAAAAGCTGATTAGTTACAGGAATCTGAGGGGAATGTCAGAGGGGCTGAGCAAGATGACACCTGGTAGCTTTGCCTGCTGCACATCACGGAATTGAGTCCACAGTGTTGCAAAACATTTCCCCTGAAAACAAGCTTCTGAAGTTCAGTCCCAAATCCATCTCTAATGGTGAGCTGAGCAGATGCATGTCCCTGTATACTTTTCTGAGGTAGTACAGAAAGAAGACTATACATGAAGAAGGCTTCTTGGAGCATCTGAAGAAGAGCTGGTGTTACCCTTCAAAGACAACTACCTGCCCCATCATTTCCACAACTCTGCAGCTCTAGACAGCATCTCGGACCAAATGACACAAGTACAGTGCAGCCTCCTGGGGTCTAAGTGGGCCTTACACCTACCTCAGCTATGTCTGCAGAAGCCCTGCTAGCTTTGTTCCTTGTGAAATCACTCCATTAATGAAGATCTGGGTGGCTTCCAGTCCTACCGTACTTGCTGGCTGGGCAAAGAAGACATCGATCCCCACCAGCCACTGCCAAACCGCACAACCATTGTGGTGCCAAAAGCAAATGAATTTTCTGTTCTCCATGTGGAGGGGCTTTTTAAAATCTTCAAGAGACATCCATTCATATTAAATTGTATAGAAATCATTTTCATTTCACAGTACAGCCAAAGTCCCTTTCTGTCACAAAGTCCTACCTCTATAAAGCTGTTGACTTCATGCTTATTAATTTTCTCCTTTTGAAATCAGCAGGAAGACAAGCAGAATCTACCCCTGCAGAGATGAGAGCACCACAAGGAGTGGGGAGCACATAAAGACACAGGTTGCATCCCCCAAAACCACCAAGTGCATCGGTATAGAATGGTGCTTTGTTGGTTTGTGTTCTGAAACTGCCACTGGACCAAAGGAGTGCTGAAAGCACTTCCCAGCTGTGTGCAAATGGCAGGAGATAAGCAGGTGCAGGTGATTGCATTGAGGACAGAGGAAGCAGAGCAGCCTTCTCCAATGCAGCAAGGAAACCCCTTTGTTCAGACCTTTGCAACTGAAAATGCAAATCCAGATGGCCTCAAAGACTTCACAGATCTGTGTAAAACTGGTGAAAGCAAAAGGGAGTCCAAAAGATTGTTTGATGGGAGCAAGTTTGATAACAATTTTATCTTTTTTTAAAAACTTTTCTTTTTTGAAGCAGTGTTTGAAAAGTTTGCAAACAGCTCCTAACTATAAATGTTAGAGCAAATGCACATTAAATGTAACTTACATTTAAGGGGGAGGTGGAGGAATAGATACTACAAAACACGCAGTTTATCTGAAGTGAAATAAGATATCTGGATTTAGATCAAGCAAAATGTTTAGAACCACATTTTTTTTTCCTTCAGTGTTTTAGCTCAGCTGCCAAATGTAATCATCCATCATTACTCTGCTGTTCTTCTACCCTGTCTAAGGTCACAGATCACATATCTCCACACAGGTATCAGAAGCAGTGGCTTCCCATAAAGCCCACCTTCCAAACAGCACAAGTAAATATGCCTCAACAAGCTCTACGAGAGCTGCCAAGGAGCAGAAAAAATATGCACATGAAAATGAACTAGATCAAATCAGGAGCTCTGCATGCACTTGACAGATTCTGTCCTCTGTAGTTAAAATAAACCCACTGTACCATGGATGTTTTCATTGTAGTGCACAAACACCAAGTGCTAAAAGCGTTTTGGTTTATTGCAAAGAGTCTGTTTTGCAGCAGCTGCTCTGAATCCAATCTTGTTTTTCTCTGATCTTGCTATTTTCGCGTGTATCAGAGACTTTCGTCTCCTGCTACTTCTGTGGCATCCTAAAACCCAACTCTGACAGGCTTCAGAAAGCAGGGAAGCCCTCAGGAACCCCTGGCAGAGCAGGCTCCCCCTCCCTCTCAAGCTGCTTCCCAGCAAAACGGTAGGTTCATGCCAGTCAGTGAGATAATGAGGGTTTGCAGGCACATAAAAAAAAGACGACATCATCTGCCTGAAAGAAGGAACCTCCAGAGTTAGCTCACGTTCATGCTCCAGACTGGTTCAGCAAAGTCCAAGTGAGTATGACAGAGATCTAGGTTTCCAGCGTTGCCTATCCTGCTCGCCCGCACAGCCCAGGGTCAGCACTCCATCACACACACTCTGTGCTCAGACTGAAGTGGCAGCAGCAGCACCTCTGCTCTGCTGATGCCTAGGGCTCCATCAGTGAGGGATAGGGTCCCCCCAGGTGCTTCTGTGAAGATCTGCACCAAGAAAACCCCCAATTCCTTCAGTTTCGTAAGGTCACAGAGTGGGCACCTGGACCTACACCTCCGGGGTTTATTTTTCACCATGTGCACAGCAGCACAGCCCAGCAGCCCTGCCAGCAACGCGTCTCACCATGCTGTTGGCTGTCCTGCAAACCACTCCACAGCAAAGCAGGGTCCTGCAGGGAGCCCAGCTCACTCACAGCCCTCAAGCTGCAGCTCATCCATACAGCGGAGCATATCACTCTCCCTCCTGTCCTCTCAGCTTGCCCTCTGTGTGCAGGAAATAAATGCAGAGGGGAGCATGAAATCTGCTGCTGTTTTGCTTCCTTTAGCCTCTGCCCTGGCCCAGCCTGAGACCAGCACATCTCACTTACTTGCAGCACAGCATCATAGCAAAAAAAAAGTGTAAAATGCCTCCCCCAGTCTCTGCTGGCTGTTTTCCTGGGGGCTGAAGGGTTGAGATAGAAGTGCTGCCTGCATAAGCCTACAGCAACAGTTAACATTCATGCTTAACTGTATTACAAGCACAAACTGCAGCAGCAGCACAGCAGGAAGAAGCTGCCTCAGTGCACCAAGACAAGACGGGAGAGGTCAGCCCAAAGAACCTGCATACGTGAGCTCCTGGGAAAGGCAGATAACTCTATCACGGATGGAGCACCTTAATGCTGTTTGGGAAACTACTGTTTCATTCGTTGTAGCAACCTTTTTTAGCCTCTTCCCTTGCCAGAGCCTGCAGCAGTGTGGAAATGGCTGAGATGAAGCTACTGGCAGGATTTGAACCGAAGCTGGGGACACGCTTGCAAAACTGGCTAATGGCTTGGCAAACAGAAACAGATAAATGTTGCCACCTTCCCCGGCCTCAGAGTGCCTCTTGCAGCACATGAGCACTCATCTCTTTTATCTTTATCTGGCTGCAGATCTCACCTTGCTTTTGTTTGCCAGCTTTACTGACATGGCATCCCAGCACGCACAGTGCTGAAGACGTCATCATAGCTGGAGAAGAACAGAGGTTTTCCTTCAAAAAAAAAAAACCCAAAGAAACGCAAAATTGATATTTTTAAACAGATTTTTGCCCATTCCTCATCATTTCATTCACCGAGTGATTGGTGTGATACGGCAATACTATGTGTGCTAGGAAGTGGGAGAGGGGAGGAAAGATGTGGCAGAGGAAAAGCTAGGAACTATCAAGGTGCATGGCAAAAAGCCCTGAGGTGAGATTTCAGCCTTTAACACGTAGTTTAATCTGTGCAAGCGGCACTTACTGTGCAAGAGATGGGAGACATGCCTTTGCTCCTCCATCAGGCAGGCAACCAAGCTAAAGCTCAGATATATCCTGCAGGAAGGTTGCTGCAAGGGATCTGTCTGCCAGGCCCCTTTATCTCTCAGAGGACTGAAGCCATCTCAGGTCCCACTCACCTGGTTGCCAGATCCTGTGGAGCCTGGATTCTGCTGCACACTAGGGCAGCTGGCTGAGAACCTGCACCAACCACAGACAGAACTGTATTTTATTCAATTAAAAGCCAAGAACGGTCGTGTGAATCGTTGCAATCTCATCCCACTTCTCATGGCATTTTTGTCTTTGGTTTAATTGTCTTTTCCACTGGCCTAACGACTCTTCCTAATGAGGAAAGGTTTTACATCACCAGTCCTTGAACTTACTGAAGACATTGCCAGGAGGCAGCCCCGGGCAACCCCAGAGATGAGATGGGAATGAGGGTGCTGCCCATCGTGGGGCAGGGAAGGCTTTATGATCATAAACACATGCATTTTATGCTGGTGCCAGAAGCAATCAGTAGCAGAATGGTTACCAATGTTAGTGTGGACCTGGTTGGTCATTACATTCAGACTCATCCTCTGGGATGAAAGGAGCAGCCTTTATCTCCTTCCACCTCCTGAATAAGCAGAACATAAAAGCAGGAAAGGCTCCCTAGAATACCAACAAACTTTCCAGTTTTCAGACTAGATTACTTCATGGTTAATTTATTCTTATGCAGTCTTGTTTTCCTTGCTTTTTCCTTTCCCTGGTGCTTGCCCCTTTGAAGTATTTATAGATTGAACTCAGATCCCCTCTTTGCCTATTCTGGACAAGACAAGCCACACTCTTCTGAGTCTCTCCTAAGATAAATGTTCTATTTTTCTACCAGTCTGATCATTTTCCCATCCACATTATAGGAGTAACCAGGATATGACATCTAGTAGCGACACACACCAGGCCAGGGACACACTCATACAACCAACTCCTTCCTCATCATGGACATACCTCATGGTGAACTGTCTCTTGGTCAACGTCCCATGGACCAGATATCTCTTCTGTAAATGGGCCCCAAGCACCAGCTCTGAGGGTGAAGACAAGGATGTGATTTCTGCTGTTTGATACGGCACTGTCCTCACAGCCCAGCTCCCTGTAGCACACCACTTGACTGGCATTGAAGATGAGGAAGGGAAGATACACAAGATCCAGTGAATGGCAGCACCCAGCTCTCCTTTGTGCCAGCTGCGATGCTTTTATCCATCAGGTGGGACTCAGTGATGGATGTCACAAGTTCTTTTGTTGCTGAGCAGGATTTGGTCCCCGCTGGTGGAAAGACTGGGGAGTTTGCACAACACTCCTGGACCCATCACTTTTGGCTGCACTGCTCACACTCCCTCACCACGCAGCTCTGCGGTTCTGCCCCCGCACATTTCATCTTCTCCCCCCTGTCAGTAGCACTTATGGGAATTTCAAGGCGATGAAGCTGAGGCGGTGATCAGTTGCATTTGCCTGGGAAACAGTGAGCAGCAGAAATGGTCTAAATACTTTCAGGCCTCTGGCAGTTCACAGAGCAATACCCCAGGCAAAGAAAAAGATATCTTGATTAGAATAATTATAATTGTCTTTTCCTTCATTCTTTCTACAGAAATTCCAGGCTAAATTATCATCTAATTTCAGAGAGCTCCATGACCAAGATTATCTATGAGTCATTTGTAATTATGTGCCAGATTGTATTAAAGCATGAAAATACAAAGGTTTCTCATCAAATAAAGAGAGGGAGAGAGAATCAAATTACACTGGAGCAAAATAACAGTTCCAGGCACTTTCTGATTCATGGCATCCAGCAAATGAAAAGGGGGGAGGGAGGGGGGGGAAGAGAGAGAATATTCTAATTTTAATAATTGTAGAATTGTGAAAACTGACAAATTACAGGAAATTCAAGTTTAAGGTTGACATACCACCCTCTTTCAGAGCTGCTCTGGAACAGTGAAAGGAGCTTTAAGACTCCCCCATTCTGACTGTGCACTAATTTCCATGGGAATTTCTATTGCAGCTTCACCCCAAGCCTGAATTTGTGTTAAAGAGTGGATTAAAAGCTGTGCATTTAGAAATGCAGCCCATATCTATCCAAACAAGTTTTAATGGGAGCAGCAAATGTGCTGGTTGCCTTTTGCACTCTCTCATACTCAGCAGCAGATAATGTCCCTGGACTTCTGCATTTTTCTACAACCATCTGCCCAGCCTGGCTCTCCTGAGGTGGGAGCTACATTGGCAAATTGAGGCTCTTCTCCCACAGCCCCAGATTTGCAGCACCAATGGTGAGTCCCAAGGTCAATCCTGGCATGCTGCAGGGAATCAAAGGTGGAAAAGGTGAAAACATTCCCTATGCGGAGACATGGAGAGTTAAAAAGGAAGGGTAGAAGATGTTCAAAACAAGGTCACTGGCTGCAGCAGCAAAGTATAGGACTGCACATCGAGGGAGACCAAGATGACAGTCTACACAAGGCTCTACCTTGTTCACTTCAGAAGTATATGAATCAGTGCTGGGCCCAGTCCTGTTTAATATCTTCGCTGATAATCTGGATGAGAGGATTGAGTCCACCATCTTCTCACAGGGATGTGCCCTAGCCCCTTCACCAGCCTTGGTGCCCTTCTCTGGGCACCTTACAGCACCTCAACATCTTTCTTAAACTGAGGGGCACAGAACTGGACACAGTACTCAAGATGCAGCCTAACCAGTGCTGAGGCAGAAGGACTTCCCTGATCCTGCTGGCCACACTATTCCTGATACAAGCCAGGATACCATTGGCCTTCTTTTCCACCTGGGCACACTGCTGGCTCATGTTCAGTCCCTTTCTGCCTGGCTGCTCTCCAGCCACTCTGTCCTCACAGCATGAGGGGTGGGAAGTTCCTTAACCCACTACAACTGGAAAAGCATTTAGGCAACGAAAAGTTAACAGCACAGGAGGTTGGTTTTGCTAAGTGAAAAATCATACTCAATGGGACACTGAGAAGCTGTGGCACTGGGATTTATGCCCCAGTGCCATGTTCACATGCTTCCCAGCTCCTGAGACAGAACAGCACTAAGTGCCTTGAGTCACAGTCGGCTGGCACGAGCTAGGTAAAGTGCCAATAGCTCCACCTGTTTACTCAGACCCTGTGAAACAAACACTATCATCATCACAAGTGTTTGTTAAAGCCAGAGAGAAATTACATGAAAAATATATTTGCATCCAGCATCCCTAGGGTGCCATGGGAACCACCTCACTCATTCCTGGCCACACAGCCACCTCTGCCAGCTGTCCCAGCGGCACATCCAAATGGTTGGAAGGAGCACTCTCCACATGTGCCCACAGCCCAACTCCAAATACTTCCAGAGGACCTGGCAAACTTTATCTCTTGCCTAGAAACTCAGCCTAGGAGATGGCCTGCTGCTTTGCTCAACTGAAACAGAGAGAGCTTGCCCTCCATGGGATGAGAGTGTCACCTAGAGCCTCATGTATCAGCCCAGCCTGTTAATAACTTCCTGCCCCAGAGGAGGACAGAATTTCCCCTTTCACTTCCCTGTCCCCCTGGTGTGTCTGAAAACACTGAGATACTGCAAGTGAAATTTCATTTACACATTACCTCCTCCATGCAGCATTTCCCCAGCACATGAGGCTAGCACAAACATCTACATGGAGGCACACGTGCAGCTACTGAGTCTGAGGGTAGTCAGTGCTGGGTCCTAATGAGCTTCTGCCTTCCCACCTCCACCTTCTGAGCCCTCATACTCTGCGAAACACCAGACATCTCTATTGCTGGGGATGCCACATGATGGATGCCAACACTGCAGAGCACAGGCAGCAATCGGGGACAGTAGTGGGCAAGAGTTTCATCTCTAGGAGCAGGGAGGTCATTCTGCCCCTGTACTCTGCACTGGTTAGACCACACCTTGAGTACTGTGTTCAGTTCTGGGCCCCCCAGTTTAGAAGGGATATTGAGATGCTTGAGTGTGTCCAGAGAAGGGCGTCGAGGCTGGGGAGAGGCCTTGAGCACAGCCCTACGAGGAGAGGCTGAGGGAGCTGGGATTGGTTAGCCTGGAGAAGAGGAGGCTCAGGGGTGACCTTATTGCTGTCT
Source organism: Pogoniulus pusillus (assembly GCF_015220805.1). Lineage (NCBI taxonomy): Eukaryota > Metazoa > Chordata > Aves > Piciformes > Lybiidae > Pogoniulus > Pogoniulus pusillus. The sequence continues at coordinate 7,656,835 of NC_087264.1, read as the reverse complement.
ACAGCTACCTGAGGGGTGGTTGTGGCCAGGAGGAGGTTGCTCTCTTCTCTCAGGTGGCCAGCACCAGAACAAGGGGACACAGCCTCAGGCTGCACCAGGGGAGATTTAGGCTCGAGGTGAGGAGAAAGTTCTTCACTGAGAGAGTCATTGGACACTGGAATGGGCTGCCCGGGGAGGTGGTGGAGTCACCGTCCCTGGGGCTGTTCAAGGCAGGATTGGACATGGCACTTGGTGCCATGGTCTAAGCCTTGAGCTCTGTGGTAAAGGGTTGGACTTGATGATCTGTGAGGTCTCTTCCAACCCTGATGATACTGTGATAGGACACTATAACCCATGTGGTCTTTTGGGAAGAAGGACTTGATTCAAAAAGGTTCTTTTGTTTTAGAGGGTGGAGAAAATTCATGGTCACCATGACTCTGAGTCAAAGGAGCTCCAGAGGCAGTTAAAACAGCTGCTTCTGGAGGATCAGAGCACCCTGGAATAGTTCTTGGAGGGTTTCTAATGAGTCCAACCCACAAAGCACATGGACACAGGCACCACAGTGGCAGGCTGGGGCCAGGAGATCTGTAGCACTCAGGATGTGGCTTAACTTGTCTCACATGGACTTCAGATTTCTTTGATGGGGTCCAAATTAAACATGCACACACACCAGGGCACAACACTTCAGTAATAAAACTGCAGTGTGGGAAACAGCAGAGAAGGAAACTAGCAGCAGCAATTGACATGCAGGGCAAGTAAGCCAGCTGCAGTTTATTCTGCATGTGCTTCAGACATTTGAAGTTGTCTGCATTCCTCATGAAGTTTTTGTAATGCCAGTTGCATGAGCATGTTTTAAACGCCAGATTTAGCTGCAATGAGCATCGCTTAGCAGCCTCACAAATGCTCCCCTTGCCTGCTGTGAGGAGGCAAATAAACAAATTCATAACCTAAGATTTTTATGGTGTAACATTTCACAATGCCTCCTCAGCCCAGCTATATATTAAAAGCTCTTTTGTTTTGTGGCACATGATGTCTGGTTAATAGCAGAAGGGAAATGCTGAAGCCTCTTGCTCTTTAGAACAATTAGGACTTTAAACAAAGGCTGAAACAGATGGGAACAGGATTTCCTCACCTCATCTCACTCCTGGTACCCACAAGGCAGACACTTTGTCCCTACAGCTCATCAGCAGATCCTTCAAATTCAGTGGAAAGAAGCAGGCAGTTCAGGGAGCAAAGGTGGTAGGTTCAAATGAAGGGAAATGCTCCTAGAGAGCCTAGACCTCTGCAGAGTAGATGTCCACATGTATTTATGTGGACATGGCTGCCACTGCTACACCTCAGAGCATGGAGTGGTGTGGGAGACAGTGGGTTAAATAGGCCACAGCAAAGGTGCTTTGAGAAAACAGCAAGATGAGCCGATATAGGTGATCCTGCTCTGGCAGTGGGCTGCAATAGATGATCTTTCCAGGTCCCTTCCAGCCCCTGGCATTCTGTGACTCGGTGATAAGCAAGTCCCTGTACATTTTTGCATGCCCACAGAGATGGAGAGGCAGGTCTGCTTGTTCCCAGAATGACTTAGCCTGGAAACTGTCCAGATGCAACAACTTTTCTTCACTGCTGTAGGTTTAGGGCTAACTGTCCTGTGATAAATTCCTCCAGGGGACTAGACAGACCCTAGAAGACTGACAGTCTGCCCCGGAGTGAGGACACAAGATATCATAATTTGTTATTCCATCCCATATTCTGCACCTCCCTACACAGAATCATAGAATCAGTCAGGGTTGGAAGGGACCACAAGGATCATCTAGTTGCAATCCCCTGCTACAGGCAGGGACATCCTACCCTAGATCAGGCTGCCCACAGCCTCATCCAGTCTGGCCTTAAACACCTCCAGCCATGGGGCCTCAAACACCTCCCTGGGCAACCCATTCCAGCTTCTCACCACTCTCATGTTGAACAACTTCCTCCTCACATCCAGGCTGAATCTCCCCACCTCCAGTTTTGCTCCATTCCCCCCAGTCCTGTCACTCCCTGATAGCCTAAAAAATCCCTCCCCAGATTTTTTGTAGGCCCCCTTCAGATACTGAAAGTCCACAAGAAGGTCACCTGGGAGCCTCCTCTTCTCCAGACTGAACAGCCCCAACTCTTTCAGTCTGTGCTTATAGCAGAGCTGCTCCAGCCCTCTGAGCATCCTCCTGGCCCTGCTCTGGACACACTCCAGCATCTCCACATCCTTTTTGTAATGGGTACTCCAGAACTGGATGCAGTACTCCAGGTGGGGTCTCACCAGAATGGAGTAGAGGGGGAGAATCACTTCCCTCGCCCTGCTGGCCACACTTCTGATGCAGCCCAGGACCTGGTTGGCTTTCTGGGCTGCAAGAGCACACTGCTGGCTCCTGTTGCACCACCAGCATATAGGGGCCAGAGGCCAGTTATGGCTCTCTCAGCATATGGCTGCTGCTATCACTGTGGTCTGTGTGGCAGTGAGGCCTGGCTGGCAAACTATTCCCTACTGGGTAGCTGAGGCCTACTCTGGGTTGGGGGAGGCTTGGCGGGTTGTGGCTTAGCTGAGTCCTTGTTTGGGGCCCAGCTGGGCCAAAGCTGGTTCTGAACGTATGTATATATACACACATACCCTTTGTGCCTTGATACTTGCTGTACTTCTGTTTACCTTTGTAAATAGTACTTCTACTTAGCTTCCAATCCTGAGCGAGTGCTTTTATTTTCACTGCTTTGTGGTAAAACACCTTCTGACCCAGCTCAGCCCACAGCATTCACCCACCCAAAATGGCAGAGGCTCTTCTTGGTGCTTTGTCCCCCTGGCCAGCATGCAAGTCAGCTCTGTAATCTCAGCAGAGTTGAGTACTGCAACCTCTGCAATTATGAGCCTGGCACAGCAGGCAGGAGCAGGCTGACTTTCATCCTGCAGGAGACACAACACTGCAGCTGGCAATTTGCTGCTCATCAGCCCTGTGACCAGGAGAAGGGCATGTGCCAGGGCTGAAGAGATGTTCTCATCACACAGTGCCCCTTGCCACTGGGGCCACAGATCATAGAATCAACCAGGTTGGAAGAGATCTCCAAGATCATCCACTCCAACCTAGCACCCAGCCCTAGCCAGTCAACTAGACCATGGCACTAAGTGCCTCAGCCAGGCTTTGCTTCAACACCTCCAGGGACGGTGCCTCCACCACCTCCCTGGGCAGCCCATTCCAATGCCAATCACTCTCTCTGCCAACAACTTCCTCCTAACATCCAGCCTATACTTTCCCCAGCACAACTTGAGATTGTGTCCCCTTGTTCTGTTGCTGGTTGCCTGGCAGAAGAAACCAACCCCACCTGTCTACAATGTCCCCTCAGGTAGTTGTAGACAGCAATGAGGTCAGCCCTGAGCCTCCTCTTCTCCAGGCTAAACACCCCCAGCTCCTTCAGCCTCTCCTCATAGGGTTTGTGTTCCAGGCCCCTCACCAGCTTTGTTGCCCTTCTCTGGACACCTTCCAGCACCTCAACATCTCTCTTGGATTGAGGAGCACAGAACTGGACACAGCACTCAAGGTGTGGCCTGACCAGTGCTGAGTACAGGGGCAGAATAACCTCCCTTGTCCTACTGGCCACACTGCTCCTGATCCAGGCCAGGATGCCATTGGCTCTCTTGGCCACCTGGGCACACTGCTGGCTCATCTTCAGCTACTATCTACCAGCACCCCCAAGTCCCTCTCTGCCTGGCTGCTCTCCAGCCACTCTGTCCCCAGCCTGTAGCGCTGCTTGGGGTTGTTGTGGCCAAAGTGCAGAACCCTGCACTTGGCCTTGTTAAATCTCATCCCATTGGCCTCTGCCCGCCCATCCAGCCTGTCCAGGTCCCTCTGCAGGGCTCTCCTACCCTCCAACAGCTCCACAGCTGCTCCCAGCTTCCCGCCTGTCTCTGGCAAAAGGAGGAAGGGCTTTTCTCCTGGCAAGCACCCTTTCCTTCAGGACAGACTGCCACAGAAGACACTCACCCGCAGACAGAGAGAGCAGCAGGCCATGGTGAGCAGCTCTATGGCCAGGGTAACCCAGGAGCTGTCGCAGGTGGCTGGCTGAGGGAGCTGGGGTCACTCGGCCGAGACAAGCGGAGGCTCTGGGGTGACCTACTGCGGCCTACCAGTACCTGAAGGAGGCTGTTTGCAGGGCTGTTTGCAAAGGCCTGCAGTGACAGGGCAAAGAGCAATGGCCCCAGACTAGAGAGGAGAAGATGGATACTGGATGTCAGGAACAGGTTCTTTACTGTGAGGGCAGTAGGACACTGGAGCAGGCTGCCCAGGGAGGCAGCTGGGGCTCCATCCCTGGAGATATTCCAAGTGAAGCTTGACAGGGCTCTGGGCAGCCTGATCCAGTTGAGGCTGCCTCTGCCAACCACAGAGGGGGCTGGACTAGAACACTTCCAACTCAGACCTACTACGATTCTATGGCTGTAAGGGTTGATGACTTGTGCTAGTTTGAGCCTAGCCACAGTGTTTTGGTGAGAAGAGCTAGATTATAGGCTGCGGAAGGAAAACAAGGCTGATGTCTACCTCACTCATTGGCTTGCTGAGATGTATCAAAACAAGAACCAAAACATAGATAAGGCACAACCTCTGCTGCTGACGAGCTCCGAGCTGCATATCTCTCTCTCTAACCACAACCTCCGTTGCTTTGACTAATCCACTTTGCTTCCTAACCCCCTGGCTGAACCTCCATTCTTCCTTGGGACTGGGGTAAGGTTGAGAGGGGCAGTTGGGAGCCTCTCCTGGGGACTCAGGTTTCTGGAGGGCTGTTGTGTTTCTGTATTGCCTTTTACCTTGTCTGTTTCTGTCTATAACTGTACATACTGTAAAGATCTGCTTGTATATTGTGCTAGCTGTAAATATAAGCTTCATTCCATTCCCAGAGCTGGCTGAGTCTAGTCTGGGTGATTTGCAAAGTGGGGGATGTGGAACACCCAAACCATCACACGACTAAATGACAACAGGCAACCCCTACTTACTACTTAGTACCACAAACAAAAGGTGAGCTGGTGCTTAAGCTGATACAAAGGCACCTTTGCTATTAGTCTCCTGAAGGGCAGTTCACCTGGATCTTCTTTCCCAGCTCCTCCTGAGCAGTGGGGCAGGCAAACCTACTACTCTTAGAAGGCATTTTCTTCATGTCAACTATTTGAAACTCAACGCAGCTTTTCAGAGCAACTGTTAGGGTGCTCAGGGCTTGCAAGCAGAGAAATTTTCCTCTGCTGAGGTCCAGCAAACCTCCCTTCAATACATTTGTGCTAGTTTGAAGCAAGCTGGAATGTTTTGGTAAAAGAAGTAGATAATGGGCAGTGAAATGAAAAACAATTGTGTCTCCTTTGCTCACAGTCACACTGAGAACTCTGGGAAGAAGTAAACATTCTCCATTTTGTCTTTTCATTCTGCCTTTGCCTTCAGACCTGGTCACATCTCATTAACCCTGCTGCCACACCTCTTGGCTGCACCTCTCTTCTTTCCTGAGAACTGGGGTAAGGTTGAGAGGGCAAGGGGAGGTGTTGGGGTGGTTTGAGAGCCCCTCCTGGGGACTCAGGTTTCTGGGAGGGGAGTTGTGCTTCTGTATTGTTTATCCTTTGTATATTTCTGTATATAACTGTATATACTGTAAACAGCTGCTTGTATATTTGCTGCTGTAAATAAATAGCTTCATTTATATTCCCAGAGGCCATCTGAGTTAGCTGGGGCAAATTCAAAAGTGTGGGGGTAGGGTAAGAGCCCAAACCATCACAACATTGGTGTGGAACCTTCTAAGAAGTCCATCACCACAGCTCCTAAATACATTACAGCCTGATATTTCTTGCTGGTTTGTAAATGATCCAACATAGTCTATGTGCAGAGAAAGAAGGTGGCTTTCCTTAGTGACCTGTGTAGACCTGCAAGACTTTTTCAACTCTTGTTCTCCTTAAAACACTGAGACTCTTCTGAAAAAAAAATGGCTTTTGACATTGGATCAGCCTGCTCTAGAAAAACTAGAAGGACTGAGGTCTTCAACAGTGCAAAAAGCTGACACCAAAGCTTGGCCAGGTGTAACAGGGTCAGCAGTCCCAGAGAGGATCAAAGGGTTGGACAGACTAAGAAGTTAGCCAGCCAATTACTCATTTGGTAGGCATTTTTTACTGCTTTTGTGCAGCATGATTCATCTCTTAATATGTGCAGGGACAGTCAATCCTTTAGCTGTCCAAATGAATCACTACACGGTCTCCACTCTCCTGTGAGGCCAAGAACCTGCACAGCCAAAACAAACTGTTGGAGGAAGCAGGTCTGAAAGTCAGCAACTGCTCACATTAAAATAAGCCAAATCAAAACAACCCACGAATAAGAACTTGCCTATTTAAAGGGATATAAACCCTCCCTGTCATGAATGAGGTGTTCCAGATGTGAGCACGCTCATTATGAGGCAGCTCGCACCTTTGAAGAACATGGCATCAGTTGCTCAAGAGAAATACAAGCCTGGAACAAACATCAAGGCCTTGAAAGGCAGTTTGTGGGGCTGAGGTTTTACACTGAGAACAGCTATGTTACTACCTGCTTTCAGCACAAGCTCAAGCAATCTAGCAATGGTGGAAGATGCTGTCTACAACTACCTGAAGGGTGGTTGTGACCAGCACCAGAACGAGAGGACACAGCCTCAAGCTGCGTCAGGGGAGATTTAGGCTGGAGATGAGGAGAAAGTTCTTCACTGAGAGAGTCACTGGACACTGGAATGGGCTGCCCGGGGAGGTGGTGGAGTCGCTGTCCCTGGAGCTGTTCAAGGCAAGGTTGGACGTGGCACTTGGTGCCATGGTCTAGCCTTGAGCTCTGTGGTAAAGGGTTGGACTTGATGATCTGTGAGGTCTCTTCCAACCCTGATGATACTGTGAAGATGAAAGACAGCACTTGCAAGGCTGTCCCACATGGACAGGCTCAGAGGGCTCTACCATCCCCCCTTGTCTTCTTCTCACACACTGCTGATGCTGATACCCAAAATGAGATGTCTAAAATGAGCTGGCACACTGCTGTCCTGCCTGTGAGGGGGATGCCTATAAACTTCCCACGAAAAATCTCCTGATTATGGCAATGGAATGAGGTAAGTATACAAGAAATGTAATATTTCTCCTGAACTGCATCAAGTTAATGACATTTCCCTCTCCCTTTGCACCTCTGTAAATCACTGCATGACTGCAGAACTCAGCGATGTTACACTGATATAAAAGCACTCTCGGGAGGGACCCAGCCAGTGTAAATCATCCCCTTCTATTTCCTTGTACACAATCTGGTGCCAAGCTCTGCCAAAAAAACAAGGAGAAAACATTTCCAAGAGTTTTTTCCGAAGGCAATAGTCTGTCTAAGCACAACTTTAAATGTCTACCATTAAAGTTTTCTTCATCTCATTAAAATGACTTGCAAACCCATCTGCTAGCTAATAAAGACTTTTTAAAGCTCTAATATTGTATTTTATAATGAAATATACTTGGGGGAAAACAGGACATGTATTTAGAAAGACAGAACAGCAACAATCTGCTGTTCTTTCACGGAGAGCCAATGATGTTTGCTCCCATGGCTAATTAAAGAGACTGAAGACATCAACCCTTTGAACATTTCTCATACAAATACTGTAATTCCAAAATGCATCCAAGTTTTTATTCAGACTGCTCCCAGACACTGTAGTCTTGCTGACAGCAGACAGTTTTTAACTCACAAAAGGCAGATTTCACTTTCACGTCTGACTCCATTCCATTTTGTTTGCTTTTCGCACCTCAAATATTTGTCACAGATTGCAGAGATTCCACTGGGTAAATTTGCTTCCTCTAGAGACATTTTCCCCCTTTCTTCTGTCAGACAGAGTGACCACGAAGCAGGACTTGCACTCAGTCATAAGGGTGAGTCTCTAGCACTGGACTGTCTTGATGAGCTGCACCAACCAAGGATGTAGCCTGAGGTTTTCATGAGCTGCCACTCAGAAGCACAAGCCATTCCTGTCTCTAAAGCTGTCCCCTAGTGTTCACAGGATATTAGGGGTTGGCAGGGACGCAGGGAGATCACCGAGTCCAACCTCCCTGCCAGAGTACAGCCATACAATCGAGCTCAGGTCAGAGAGGAATGCATCCAGACAGGCCTTGAAGGTCTCCAGAGAAGGAGTCTCTACAACCTCTCTGGGGAGCCTGTTCTAGTGCTCTGTGACCCTTACAGTAAAGAAGTTTCCCCTTGTGTTGAGGCAGAACCTCTTGTGCTGCAACTTAGATCCAGTGCTCCTTGTCCTATCACAGGGAGCAAGTGAGCAGAGCCTGATCCCCCAACCAGCTTTCAGATGCTTATAAATTATCTCTCAGCCTTCTCTTCTCCAGACTAAATAATCCCAAGACCCTCAGCCTCTCCTCATAAGTCATGCCCTGCAGTCCTTTAATCATCCTCATAGCTCTCTGCTGGACCCTCTCCAGCAGATCCCCCTCCTTCTTAAACTGGGGAGCCCAAAACTGAACATAGTATTCAAGATGAGGTCTCACCAGGGCAGAGCAGAGAGGAAGGAGAACCTCCCTTCATCTGCTGGACACACTCTTCCTAATACACCCCAAGATCCCACTTGCCATCTTGGCCACAAGGGCACATTGCTGTGCCATGGTTAATTTGTTATCCACCAGCACTCCCAGGTCCCTCTCCACAGGGCTGCTCTCCAGCAGATCACCTCCCAGCCTGTACTGGTGCAGTTTATCATTCCTTTCCAGGTGCAGGACTCTGCACTTGTCCTTGTTGAACCTCATCTGGTTCCTCTGTGCCCAGCTGTCCTGTCTGTCCAGGTATCACTGGATGGCCACACAGCCTTCAGCTGTATCAGCCAAGCCTCCCAGTTTGGTGTCAGTGTTGCTTGTGAAGTAGCTGCCCTCATGCTTTTCAGTTAAACAGGACTGTCTGTGCCATGCTCCCAGCCCTCCCAAGGTGCACATGCTGCATCCTCAGACACAAGGACTACTGTCTACAACTACCTGAAGGGACATTGTGGCCAGGTGGGGGATAGCCTCTTCTCCTAGACAAGCAGCAGTGGAGCAGGGGGACACGGTCTCAGGTTGTGCCGGGGGAAGTGTAGGCTGGATGTTGGGAGGAAGTTCTTCACAGAGAGAGTGATTGGCATTGGAATGGGCTGCCCAGGGAGGTTCCAGCTCTAACTCCCTGCCATAGGCAAGGACACCTCCCACTAGAACAGGTTGCTCAAGGTCTCATCCAACCTGACCTTAAACATCTCCAGGCTCCAACAGTTCCAAGTCCCTCATATGCTGGGGGCTCCAGATGGGGAGTGCTCCAGATAGGGAGTACTCCAGGTGGGGTCTGAGGAGAGCAGAGCCAAGGGGCAGAATCCCCTCCCTTGCCCTGCTGGCCACACTGCTCTTGCTGCAGCCCAGCACAGGGCCACTGTTGCTGCTGTTCAACTGTTTGTTTATATACAATCATCATAAGTGAGCAGAAAGAAGCAGCTAAACAGAGAAGAGTTCAACCTAAGACAAGAAGCCCAACCAGCACCCGTGGGTCACATTAAGAGTAATCATTGAGCTAGTCCTATCGACCCGGGGGGCCACCAGGCCCCCCGGCCTTTGAAATCCCACTCCCAATCACCCAGTGTGCACCATGGGGACTCACCAGTGACGACAGGAGGAGGATCCCTCTGCCCAGTTGGGCAAACTTGAGGTTCAGAGCTGCACGGCACCAATTAAAAAGGGGAGTGGGCAGGGAGGGCAAAGTGGTCACACCTGGGGTGGGAGGAGACTCCAACAGCACCCAGGTGCTCTGAGTTAGGGGAAAAGGGGGAAATGTGGTGTCAGGTGGAAGAGGGCCAGAGGTCATAGAATCAACCAAGCTGGAAGAGACCTCCATGAGCACCCAGTCCAATCTAGCACCCAGCCCTAGCCAGTCAACTAGACCGTGGCACTAAGTGGAAAATAGGGTGGAAAAGGGGAGGTGGTGCTGAAAGGAGGGAGATGGAAAGAGGAAGATGGGGAAAAGGAAGGAGATGGAGAGGAAAGGAGGGAGATGGAAGGAAAGAGGAAGATTAAAGGAAGGAGATGGAAAGAAAAGGAGGAAGATAGGGGGAAATGGATGGAGAGGAAAGGATGGAGATGGGGGAGAAGTGAGGTAAAAAAATAACAAAAACAAAACTGGACTGTAATTTAAAAAAAAAAGGTGGTCCTGGTCTGGCAGGGAGGTTGGGCTGGATGATCTTTTGAGGTCTATTCCAGCCCCTAACATTCTGTGTGTGATTCTGTGTGACTCTTTCCTTCTTTATGGCTTCTTTTTTTTTGGCACTGCTGGGTGCTGCTGTGGCTGGGATCAGTGCTTTCTGCACTGATCTCACAGTATTTGCATCACTACCTAACACACAGTAACTGAGAGCAGTGTTTCCAAGAAATACTTCACAACAGTCTTCTCTTCCCAAAATACCAGTGGTTGGCATGTTACAGAAAAGGGGACAATAGACCTAAGGCTCTATGTGTAAAGAAGACATAGCAGCCCCATGCCAGTTTGCCAGAAGCCCTGTGTGGTTCTAGATTCCCTCAGTGACCGCCTTCAGTTACTTCACCCACCCACAAGGAGTGGTGCAAGAAACAAGAAATTATCTAAGCAGCACAGACAGAAAAGCAGCCAGACTCAGAGTAAAGGCATGGCTGAAACCCCAACAGGCACTGCTCTCTCCTCAGGAAAAGGAGCTGTTGCTGACTCCCTTTGCCTGCTGAGCTGCAGAGCAGGGCAGGATCTGGCAGTAAGTGAGCTATAATCACTAGCAGGAGGAGAACAAGTTGGGCATCATGCCCGTGTGAGCAGCTAATGGTGAAAAGTAAAGTATGTTGGAAGGAGCCGTCTGAGATGGTTTCATCACCCTGTTTGCAGAATTAGGAAACATGGAGCCTGGCTCAGAGATGAAACAAGGAGGAATTTCAGGACACAGAGTACCAGTTCAAGGCTCCTCCACTGTCCTTACGGCTTGCTCCTCTTCCTTCCAATGTGGAACACCCCTAGCGCCAACACCTGAAGCAAATGGTGTTTTCACAGCCCACGTTTCACCAAAACTCTTCATCTGTGGTGCTTTCTGCCCCCTCCCCCGCCCCTTTCTTTTTTTAATCACTTATCGTCTCTGCTCTTCAGCAGTGATTGCTTACTCCTGCTGAGCACTGAGGACTCTTGCTTAGAACAAAAGCTGCAATCACCAGCAAAGTCTTTGCAATTTATGGTAATAGAGGGAGGAACTTATAAATGCACACAACATCCACCGCCTCTCAACGCCACAAAAGCACTTTCTAGGACGGCAAGCCACCCTATGCCCAAACCAACTCAGGACCTACCCAAGAATTTAAAGATAGCTAAACTTGGCTGGGAAAGCAGGCTTGGATTAACACTGGAAGAGCCACAGCCCTCCTTTCACATCTCAGACAAGTCCTCTGCTCATGCTGCCTGCTTCCAATCTTCACTTGAGGTGTCACAGATGGCCTCATACTGCTTATATCCTTCTGAGAATTGTGTGTGTTCCAGTAGCCAGGGTGGATTAATAGATGGGACTGATCCATAGGCTGAACACAGCTCTCCCCCCAAGACTACAGTGGTAGTAGCACACCTGCTTTTCCTCACTCACATGGGCAGCAGACGAGGACAAACAAATCTCCTAAATGGTGTGCCATCACCTCTCACACGAGATGCAGCCCCTTTCACACTGGTATTAGAACCACAAGCAGTGACAACACTCGAGGCCTATGCTGGGCATACAAAGGTTGGCACTACCCCTGTGGATAAAGACCTTCTGCATACCAGGCATGGGCAGATCAGAAAGTCTACACTTGCATGTGTGCCAAGAACACTGGTGTGATGGTTTGGGTGTACCCCACCCCCCCACACTTTAGAAGCCACCCAGACTAGTCTCAGCTGGCTCTGGGAATATAAATGAAGCTATTTATTTACAGCTAGCACAATATACAAGCAGATAGTTACAGTATATACAGTTATAGACAGAAACATACAAGGTAAAAGGCAATACAGAAACACAACAGCCCTGCCAGAAATCTGAGTCCCCAGGAGGGGCTCTCAACCACCCCTGTACCTTCCCCCTGCCCCTCTCAACCTTACCCCAGTCCTAAGGAAGAATGGAGGTTCAGCCAAGAGGTTAAGAAGAAAAGGTGAGTGGAAGGTGAGGTTAGGGAGATGCAGCTCAGTCAGAAGCCCAAGGCAGAGTGCCACAAAATGGTGAGAGTGTTATCTAATGTTTTCCTTCTTCAGCAAGACTCTGGGGGGAGTAGACATCACCACTGTTTTCCTTTCACAGCCTATGATCTAGTTTTTCTCACCAAAACATTCTACTCTGCTTCAAACTAGCACAACTGGCCAAAAGTAGTTTAGATGGAGTTTATTAACACAGCACCACCAGCTCCTCTGAACCGAGATAAAATATACAGAGATGATCAGCAAAATGAAAGATCCCACAGGCAGTAAAATCCACTCAGACTCTTCCTCACTCTGCCTGATGGTGCAGAGAGAAAACACTATGATTCACATCGCGCTGATTTGCTGTTGAGAGACCTCAGAGCTTACAGTAGGTCTCACTGATTTAATGCAGCAGCACCAAACAATTTCCCAGCGGCCTTGTCTAAGAGTTTGCTTGGATACAGTGATCAGCATTTTGAATAATTTGCTTTAGCTATATTTTACCTTGTGTCAACTCACAAATCTTACTTGCATTGTGCAGCTACTCCTTTGGTGAGCTCTCAGAGTACGGCAGGAATCAAAGCAGATACCGAGATACAGTTCTGGAGAACCATTATTCAATTACAGCAGATCCATTTCAGAGTAGTCCAGGACCACCTAGAGAGAGAAAGTGTTGCCAGTCACAGCCATCCCCATGCAGAGCTGAAGAGGGATGCACTACAGCAGGAACAGTGTTGCCGGTAGGACACGGGAGGTTATTCTTCCCCTGTACTCACCAGTCAGGCCACACCTTGAGTACTGTACTGTGTCCAGTTCTGGGCCTCTCAATTCAAGAGAGATGTTGAGGTGCTGGAACGTGTCCAGGGAAGGGTGACAAAGCTGGTGAGGGGCCTGGAGCACAGCCCTGTGAGGAGAGGCTGAGGGAGCTGGGGGTGTTTAGCTTGGAGAAGAGGAGGCTCAGGGGTGACCTCATTGCTGTCTACAACTCCCTGAAGGGAGGTTGTAGCCAGGTGGGGGTTGGGCTATTTTGCCAGGCAACCAGCAACAAAACAAGAGGACACAATCTCAAGTTGTGCCAGGGGAGATCTAGGCTGGATGTTAGGAGGAAGTTGGTGGCAGAGAGAGTGATTGGCATTGGAATGGGCTGCCCAGGGAGGCGGTGGAGTCACCATCCCTGGAGGTGTTGAAGAAAAGCTTGGCTGAGGCACTTAGTGCCATGGTCTGGTTGACTGGACAGGGCTGTTTGATAGGTTGGACTGGATGATCTTGGAGGTCTCTTCCACCCTGGTTGATTCTACAATTTGCACTAGAGGTGTTGTCACTGCTCAAGCTCCCTCTTCATATGTTTTGAAAGCAGCAGACTAGGTAACTCCGCTGTGCTGGTTAATTAGGCAAGGCAGCAAGCTGTGTTTGACAGAGTAAGAAGTGGCTTTGGGCATGGTTCTACAATATCACAAACTGTTGTCACCCCAGAGCACTTTTCTCCCTTTCCTTCACTACTGCTAACACCTCTGGAGACTGTTGCTAATGGCACAGACCCCACAACTGATGTAAAAGAGCAAAGCTCTTACTGCTTGATGCGAAGTCACAGGAACTGCACCAATTTACAGCAACTGTGAATAGCTGTCATAGATATTTTCACATCATCTTCCTATTAGCTGGTTGCATTTTTAGGAACTTGAGATCCCTCACAGCCAACACGCATCTGCTTAGGGCACAGATCATGCTCTTCTCAGGGGACTTCAAATCAAAAATGTTTGTCCAAAACCCATATATGCTCAAAGGTACTTAATGAGGACCACAATTAGCATCTCTGCAGTAATGGCAGACTTAGGAGATCCTCATCAAAAAGGAAGCCAGGAATCAAAGAACGCTTGCCAGTCACACTAACTGCTAAACCATTTCAGCATGGATGGCTGCACCAGCCATGAATGCTTCCTCCCACTTGTGCAACTGCTCTGCAGTAAGGTGCTACACAAGACCAGCTGGAGCTGTGCAACCAGCACTTTGGCCTGGTTTTTGTCAGGGTTATAAAACATCAGAGTTGAAAAATGAGTATGGGGTTTGTTGGGTGTTTTTTCTCCTCCACAAACCTCACAGATTCTTCTTTAGGAAAAAATAACAGCTATGGATGGAGGGCAGGAAACCTCTGCACCAAGCCAGAAACCTATCCACCTGCCCATGGGTGGAGAACACTGCCACCCATGAACCAGCACAGGAGCAGATGGCATCTCATGAGTGCAGGCAGAAATCACTTCTCAACCTGATAAAAAGAAGAGACATGTCAGAAACAGCAGTATGCCCAAAATCTACCATTTCAAGCACAGCTGTGAGCTCAGTTGAGTTTCCAGAAATGTGAATAGTATCCTTGGTCCTTTCCTATGCTCACTGCCTGCTGCACAGTCCAACACACACCACTGCAAAGTAATATTCCTTAATCTTAATGCAGCTTGGTTTTTTTCCTTAACATCAAACTACAGACCTTAAAAAACACTCTAAACTCTGTTTTTACTCAAGCATAACAAAGACACCTTACAATCTCCTCTTCCTTACCTGGCCAGGTCTCCTACCTCTGTTAATATCCTCCATGGACTGCTCAGTCTACAAATGATGAAAATAGTGTAGGATGTGCAATGAAACAGGAGGAGTCTGGAATTCTTGTGTGGAAAATGGACAACACTGCCCAACTTTTGCTGCTGCCAAGATGTAACTTTTGTCCCTCTTAGTCTAGCCTCAGCTTATAAATACTTTCTAAGTTTCCCACAGAAGTGCACTGAAAGAAAAACTACTGTAAACAGTGTTGGTGCTGTTTCTTTTCATTGCTGTGTAAGAAAGTGCTCTTGTTGCGATTTGCCAATAGAAATGGGTAACACAATGCCAGGTCAGGGTCTAGCATAATGCCAATCAATGCCAATCCATACAAGAACAAACACAGCATTCATACTAGAAGGTATAAAATCCTGTGCTCCTGGAGTCACCTGGCAAGGCAGGAATTGCATTTTGCATTTTCATGTGCTTCTTGCACTGCCATGAAAATGCACAACAGACCCAGAAGATAAAAACAGTGATGACGAAGGAACTTGCCAACCTCTTTTCTCATGTGCTTAACCTCTTTCACCAAACAACCCTCACTCACCAAGACCACTGCCACATACTGAGTAATATCATAAAATCAATCAGGTTGGAAGAGACCTCCAAGATCACCCAGTCCAACCTATCACCCAGCCCTGTTTAATCAACTAGACCACGGCACTAAGTGCCCCATCAAGTCTTTTTTTGAACACCATCAGGGAGAAAGACTCCACCACCTCCCTGGGCAGCCCTGTTCAATATCTTTACTGATGATCTGGACCACGAGATTGAGTCCAGTATCAGTAAGTTTGCAGATGACACCAAGCTAGGAGCAGGTGTGGATCTGTTGGAGGGTAGGAGAGCCCTGCAGAGGGACCTGGACAAGCTGGATGGGTGGGCAGAGGCCAATGGGATGAGATTTAACAAGACCCAGTGCAGGGTTCTGCACTTTGGCCACAACAACCCCAAGCAGCACTACAGGCTGGGGACAGAGTGGCTGAGAGCAGCCAGGAAGAAAGGGACCTGGGGGTACTGGTAGAGAGTAGCTGAAGATGAGCCAGCAGTGTGCCCAGGTGGCCAAGAGAGCCAATGGCATCCTGGCCTGGATCAGGAGCAGTGTGGCCAGTAGGACAAGGGAGGTTATTCTTCCCCTGTACTCAGCACTGGTCAGGCCACACCTTGAGTGCTGTGTCCAGTTCTGGGCTCCTCAATTCAAGAGAGATGTTGAGGTACTGGAACATGCCCAGAGAAGGGTGACAAAGCTGGTGAGGGGCCTGGAACACAGCCCTGTGAAGAGAGGCTGAGGGAGCTGGGGGTGTTTAGGCTGGAGAAGAGGAGGCTCAGGGGTGACCTCATTGCTGTCTACAACTACCTGAAGGGAGGCTGTAGCCAGGTGGGAGTTGGTCTCTTCTGCCAGGCACCTAGCAACAGAACAAGGGGGGACAGTCTCAAGTTGTGCCGGGGTAGGTACAGGCTGGATGTTAGGAGGACGTTGTTGCCAGAGAGAGTGATTTGCTATTAAAATGGTCTGCTCAGGGAGGTGGTGGAGTTGCTGTCCCTGGAGGTGTTAAAAAAAAACAAACTGCATGAGGCACTTAGTGCCATGGTCTAGTTGATTGGCTAGGGCTGGGTGCTAGGTTGGACTGGATGATCTTGGAGGTCTCTTCCAATCTGGTTGATTCTATGATTAAGACAAAGAATCAGAAAGGAGCTGGACAGCATCATAAAAGATGGGTTATGCAAGGAGTTTACTTTCTACTTACAGCAAATGAGTAGAAAAGCTTACCATGGCTCACATTGTGGTTGCATAAGGACGATGCTTTCACCAAACAGGTTTCATTTCCATGGCATTAACTGAATCAAATGCAAGGACTCAACACAAAAATGAGAAACAGAACATTTATTAGGCAAACTCTACATTAACTGTACAGATCTGTGACTGGAGTTTCAATGCAATCCAGTGAACATAAACAAGCAATCAGGATGGCAAGAACTTTTCCAAGGAACACATGTAACCCTCAAGACAAGGCTGCCTGGCACCATTTCCAAGTTGCTGTACTGAACACAGTGATTTTAAAGTAATGTCAGAGATGATTAAGACACTGAAAATGTACTCAGCACAGTGAAGAATCCCATTATTTTCCTTCTTTCTGACTTTTTCACTCCCACGGTACAAGAGTGTTAAAAGGCTGCATGGCAGACAAGCTGGATGCAACAGCTGTAGGGTTTTGCTTGTCAAGCAAAGTGACTTGCAGCAGAAGACATGCTTTATGCAACAAAACCAACAATGTACAGCTTGTGTGGGTTCAAATAAGATCTAAGAAAACAAATGTGGAAGCCTTGTAAGCTCCCTTTATTACAATCAGAATCCTGAGAAAAGCAAGATCCAAATTACTCCAACTGAATTTAGGCTCACTTACATACAACATAATTGTCCAGATACGTCAACAGTAGTAAACAGAGTTAATGCAGTGTTAATCTTTTTACATTTTCATGACTACCTATTAAAAACACCCCAGAAACTAGCATGTTCTAATCTGTTTACATTTCCTGAGCTTAGTTAAATCAAGGAGGAATGCAGATTATAAAAAACCCCAGTAAGTCACCAATAAATTAAAAACGTACACAACCACTACAGCTTCAGAAGCCCTACAACGCTCAGAGTATCCCAGACCCTGGCTTTCCCTCTAGGATTCCTGTACAGAAACCATGCCATTAACCTCACCAGCAATACTGAGACAGGGCTTTTTTACTTTCCTGCTCTTCAAGTGTCCTTCTAGCAGACTATCCAATAGCCTTTCTTAAGCAAGTCACATGAGAGCATTCAAAAACACAAAATCCTCTCCTTCCAGCGCAGGAAACAAATGTTCTCAGAAACGCAGCGTGTTACTGAAATTCAAATGTACCAGCAGCAGTTATTAGAGCAGACTCTCAGCTCCTGCACATAGCATCACTACACTGGCAGCAGCTTTGGCATCCTTTGGAGGAACAAACCAACGAAAACCTACAGGGAATATTGGAGGAGAGACTCTTAGCGATAAAGAATTCATCTTAGCGGTTTCCTTAAGAGCCAACAAAGCGCTCGACCTACATGAGTCACACACATGTTTATTTATGCATGTTTATTTCCTGCATAGAGAATAATGTGGGCCTTGGAACAAACCCCAAGCTTTGAGAAGACACCGAGAGTACGGGTATCTGGCATAGTGCTATTGGCAGTCGAATTCAAACCCAACTCAGCTTGCCTCAAAGGCTTGCAGAGCATCAACGTCAATAAAACAAAAGACTTTAAAAATAATGGTCTGTTTACAGCATCCCTTTTAAATTATGGTGCAGATAAAAGAGAGGTAGAAAGGCTTATACCCTCAAGATAATTTTTTTGTGCAGTATTTATAAATTATCAGGAAAAAAAATCTCTATTTTTTTGGTGAAAATGCCAGCTTTTCCCCTAGGGATTCTATGGAATTCTCTTTTTTTTCCCCACTGAAGTGCTGCAAACTAAGTAACTGTAAACTGGTTTAGAAAAGCTCTTCTTCCCATTAGCCTCTCTACATCTTTTTTGTTACCACATCTTGCTTTTAAGAAGTCATTGCAGAAATACTCCAATTCAGGGCTAAAAAATATCTAGCAGATAGAGCCCACCTAACAAACTACCTTTACCAGTCAAGTAACATTGTGCCTGCTCCTAAAAAAAGCACTTGCTCTTGTTCTACTTACATGATCCCTCTTATGCACACTACTGAGAGGGACAGAAGAAGCATGAAAAGTCCTATGGCCCTTCCCCACTTTGGCAATGAACACAGATACAAGCATCATCATCATCATCATCATCACTCTGGCTAGCAGTAGTTAGAGAGCTTCCCAAGGAAGCTTCTTTTCTTGCCACCAACCATCCTCCGCAGCAGGAGGATGGATGGTGCTTTAGAGATGAACGCTTATCAAACAGGGTAGGAAGGATGGGCTGACCAGGAGAGACAGCTTAACAGAAACCACAGTGCTAAGACAAAAACCCATCTTTCCCTGGTGTAAGACAAGCCTTGCAGCACTGCAGTTTCCACCGTTGTCACTAGACAAGGGAGAGAGAAGAAAATATCTTGGGTCCTGCAGCTACAGTCAGCTACAGCACAATCCAGAGAGCAGTGCGTTTCCCACCGAGCCAAGAGCCTTCGACTCGGCAAAGCCAGGGAAAGGCAAGTCAGAGGCAACAGGTGGGATGTGTCAATAGGGCTCCATCCTTGGCCCTACTCTCACAGCACTGTCACCACTGATGTGTCTGGAAGAGGGGGACTTGCCTGCTGACATTTTAGGGTGCACAGGGCTGGAACTTCAGCATTAGTCACATAGTAGTGACTGTCCAAGGGTAGGATTTTGAACCTTGAAAGTCAGACAACTGCACAGTGACCTTTACCCACAGAATGTTAAATTACATGAAATTCAACCAAAGCAGATGCTAGCTTATTTATTGAAAAGCTCAGCTTTGTCTTGGTTTGAGTTGGTTTGAGAGACAGGCAGCTCTAAGGAGAAGCTCTCTAACCCAATCAGGCAAGGGCAGCTCCACAGACATGTCCAGAGTGACTTCTCCTGCAGCAATACCAGCCACAACAAACCCTGGTTGTTCCTAGGGACAGTCAGCAAAGGCACCTGAGCACAGCACCATTGCCTGATTGCACTCCACACTTTCTGCCTCACTCAGGTCTTCTCTCTGCTTCCATATAAACCACATGAGACTTAAAACAGACAACGATTCTTCAGTGCCACCATTACCTTCTACTGTTGGTTCTTTTAAGAACTCTATGAATTGATCAGTATAAAGAAGTATTTACTTCACTCCAGAGAAACTGATACTGCCCTGCAAATATAGAACTTGTCATTTATTTTTGATAGGCTTGGGAAAGGAAGCTTGTATACAATAACAGGGTCACGTTTACAACACAGGTTGGAAATGTCTCTTTCTTTCAGTTGCAGCAGTAAGAAACAACTAATGCCACTGTATTCAAATAATCACCTGGCATGCTTCTCCTTTTTACCTGTCCTCCTATCTGTCCTTCAATCCACTCCCTTTCAACAGCATGCCTAAAAGCAGAGTCACATAAATAAGAGATGTGTTGCTTTCAGCCGCACATGCTTTATACATAGTCTATTTTACCTCTTCTCTTTTGTTCTCTGGAAACATTGCTCCCATTAATTTAATCCTCCAACTATTACCCACCAAAAAAAATAATTCAAGTACAAACCTATACTTTATTGCTGGGTTATGGGTCAATGTAAACTGACCAGAGTCAATGCCAAACTAAGATACACTTTACAAAAGTAAGGATTGTTCAATTACATTTGCTGACCACAGACAGCTGCTGTCACTATTTACACAGTTTGAAGACTGAAGATTTGCTGGGAGTAAGACACAGCACACGCCCTTTGGAAGTAGATGTAACTAATAGCCATCATCTTCATCCATATCACAGCCATAATCTGAAACACACAAAGACAAAGGCACATAAGAATCCAAATATCCCAGGCAGATAGAAGATACAACGAAAGTATTGCTGCTTCGAGGTTGTTTTCCTGCTGTGTAACTAGGTGGTAAGTTTTGCCTTAAGCAAGCATTTTCAAAACTCATCTATTTTCCCAGGGCTAAATAAAAAGTTCTTGCATGCACTTTCCTCAATGAAATAAAATTATCTGTGAGCAATATCTCTTCTCACTTGTCACTGGAGCCTCATACCTAGCACATGGAAAAGTGAAATACTTGCTTTAATTTAGAGGCTAGGGTGATCAAGCTTGATTGTCACAAGTAATTTGGAACATGGTGGCTGATAAGCAGCAGCACACATTTACAAGTAGGCACAGCTCTCACTAGACATAGCTACCAAGAAAAAAAATGCTTGTTTATATTATTAATGGATTTATAAGCTGAAACTGCAAGGGTTCAGAGATAGCTCAGACTTCCCACCAACATCAAAGGAGTCATGCCATGAATCCTGACCAGCTCATCTGGCTCAGATCTCCTGTATCTACTTACTCATAAAGGAACAACTTACAATTTTCCCCAGATTTTTGAATCCAGTTTAGTTTTCTTAAACAATGTGAAGTACAAAGAAGGTTCAATGTGTGTGTCAGAAGGCAG
This sequence comes from Pogoniulus pusillus, assembly GCF_015220805.1. Lineage (NCBI taxonomy): Eukaryota > Metazoa > Chordata > Aves > Piciformes > Lybiidae > Pogoniulus > Pogoniulus pusillus. The sequence continues at coordinate 7,635,967 of NC_087264.1, read as the reverse complement.
GTCTGCAGGCTTCTAATGCACCAATTTCTCTTCTGTGTGCTTCTGAATGCACCAAAACATATTTTCTGTTGTGCAGACAAATCTACAGATAACTATTACATATGAGCATTCAGGGAAGTTATCCATTATGTTCCAAATTCAATACAGTGCCAGCATTTCACCCAGCAGGCAACCAAATGCTTGGAAGAAGAATTAAGTGTAATCTATAATAGCTTGTGAAGAATGGATGAAGTCCAGCATCTGTGATTCTAGTAGTTAATCCAGGCAAACAGGTCTAAAACTGTGTCCAGTTCTGGGCTCCTTGATTCAGGAGAGATGTTGAGATGCTGGAATGTGCCCAGAGAGCAGCAACAAAGCTGGTGAGAGGCCTGGAGCACAGCCCTGTGAGGAGAGGCTGAGGGAGCTGGGGGTGTGGTGTGCAGCCTGGAGAAGAGGAGGCTCAGGGCTGACCTCATTGCTGTCTACAACTACCCGAAGGGAGGCTGTAGCCAGGTGGGGGTTGGTCTCTTCTGCCAGGCAAGCAGCAACAGAACAAGGGGACACAGTCTCAAGTTGTGCCAGGGAAGTATAGGCTGGATGTTAGGAGGAAGTTGTCGTCAGAGAGAGTGATTGGCATTGGAATGGGCTGCTAGGGGAGGTGGTGGAGTTGCTGTTCCTGGAGGTGTTGAAACAAAGCCTGGCTGAGGCACTCAGTGCCATGGTCTAGTTGATTGTCTAGGGCTGGGTGCTAGGTTGGCCTGGATGATCTTGGGCATCTCTTCCAACCTGGTTGATTCTATGGTTATTTGTCCTGCTGAGCAGCTCTGCACACACCTGTGTCTGAATTCTGGGAATGCTCCTTTTCTTTTCTTTGTTGTTTTTTTTTTCCTTAACCCTGGTTTTTCAGCTGTCATCCTGACAGGGAGTAGTGGAATGTTCTCAGAATGGTTTAAAAATAGCAACATTTACAAAAAAGAAAAGCTCAGTGACCTTCATTCTATTTTTGTGGGGTGTTTATTAATAAACATAGACTCACCCTCCCCTCCACGGGTGCCTTTTCTTGGGAACATTATTCTAATAATAAATGCAGGCAACAAACTGTTTTTCCTATGGTTCAGGGATTATTTTCCAGTGGAGAAATCAATTTAAAAGCAAGAGACAGTTTTGTGAAATGCATATATATCGTCCATGAAAGCTTAATTAATACTGGAAAGGATTTTGCAGTCAATAACATTTCAGTAGGAAATTTATTCCCATCTGATTTTTTTTTTGCAACTTGTAATTATGTTTTATAAATATTTTTTGTGTATTTTTCAAAGCTTAACTTCCAAGGGGGAAGTTTTTAATAAAGAATAAATAAAGGATGTGTCCAGCTAGGAAAAACCGCAGTGGAGAGGATCCTGCCTTTTCCTGACAGCAAAGAAACCTAATTAAACAAGTGGCTTTGCTGGGTAACCCAAATAAATGTGCACATATCTGTGTGCCATACATGCCCTATGCTAGCAATGTAGTTTCTCTGCTTGATGAAGAACTCTTTCCTTCTATGACTTTCCCCAGAAACGGAGTTTGGTGATTCATTCTGAGCTGGACAGCCATATCCCTAGGGCTCATGGACAATGTGGATGTCACTGCAGCCCCAGCTGAGGAGGCAGACAAGCTGTAATTGGGAGGCAATGAGCCCCAAGCACTGCTGATGGAAGGGTTATTGATCCTGCAGTGTCTCAGACACACCTTAATAAACCTAATTCTGAGAAAGCCTGGGGTCAGAGTGGCTGGAGAGCAGCCAAACAGAGAGGGATCTGCGGGTGCTGATAAATACCCACCTGAACATGAGCCAGCAGTGTGCCCAGGTGGCCAAGAGAGCCAGTGGCATCCTGGCCTGCATCAGGAATGGTGTGGCCAGCAGGAGCAGGGAGGTCATTCTGCCCCTGTACTCTGCACTGGTTAGACCACACCTTGAGTACTGTGTTCAGTTCTGGGCCCCCCAGTTTAGAAGGGACATTGAGATGCTTGAGCGTGTCCAGAGAAGGGCAACGAGGCTGGGGAGAGGCCTTGAGCACAGCCCTATGAGGAGAGGCTGAGGGAGCTGGGATTGGTTAGCCTGGAGAAGAGGAGGCTCAGGGGTGACCTTATTGCTGTCTACAACTACCTGAGGGGTGGTTGTGGCCAGGAGGAGGTTGCTCTCTTCTCCCAGGTGGCCAGCACCAGAACAAGAGGACACAGCCTCAGGCTGCGCCAGGGGAAATTTAGGCTGGAGGTGAGGAGAAAGTTCTTCACTGAGAGAGTCATTGGACACTGGAATGGGCTGCCCAGGGAGGTGGTGGAGTTGCCATCCCTGGGGCTGTTCAAGGTAGGATTGGACGTGGCACTTGGTGCCATGGTCTAGCCTTGAGCTCTGTGGTAAAGGGTTGGACTTGATGATCTATGAGGTCTCTTCCAACCCTGATGATACTGTGATACTGTGATATCAGTTTGAGAAGCTCTCTTAGCCTAAATCTTGAGATGCAGTTTTCTCAGGCATCTCTAAGGAGGCCAGGTTTTGGAGAAGGGTGACTCCAGGCTCTCCCACAGCAATGGACAATGCTGGAAAGGCAGAGAGAGCTCTGCACAGGATGAGCTGCCAGAGGCCAGGTTTTGGAGAAGGGTGACTCCAGGCTCTCCCACAGCAATGGACAATGCTGGAAAGGCAGAGAGAGCTCTGCACAGGATGAGCTGCCAGAGGCCAGGTTTTGGAGAAGGGTGACTCCAGGCTCTCCCACAGCAATGGACAGTGCTGGAAAGGCAGAGAGAGCTCTGCACAGGATGAGCTGCCAGAGGCCAGGTTTTGGAGAAGGGTGACTCCAGGCTCTCCCACAGCAATGGACAATGCTGGAAAGGCAGAGAGAGCTCTGCACAGGATGAGCTGCCGGAGGACAGGGAAAGGAGGGGCACTGTCTGTCCTCAGCCCAGCACCAATGAATCACACAGCAAGAGCAGAGATTAATTTAAACAACATCCCAGCTTACCGTTTCCTCCCATCAACTGCAAGGCACTCATGCAGTGATCATCATCATCTTCTATTTCTTCCTCTTCCACCTCTTCATCAGGATTATAAGCTACTGGGCCACTCTCCACTACCACAGCTGCTGGTTTTTCTATGTCAGGGGCTTCTGCTTGTGCATTTGGCAAGGTCACCTGCTAAAAAGAGAAGAGGACAGTAGAGCACTCCCTCTCTTCATTCAGTATTTGTACAAAATTTAGCACATTTCACATAGGGATGCCCACATCCAGTGCTAGAGGCTTACTCTTCCAGAGTACACAAAAGCTGCTCAGTGAAATGTTGCCCAAATGAAAGTCAGGCACAAACATCCACAGTTCTCACATAGTACAGAGACAGGTAACCAAAATATTCAAAGGACCCTTTTGCAAGCCACAAGGAAAACAGAAATCTGTGTGTGAAAGTTCCTCAGCAGAGCTCTGTGGGAAACCCTAAAACCTTTTCCTCATTGTGCTCAACTCACATCAGGCCTATTGCACAGTAACAACGTTACTGACACTTTAATGATAGCAAAAATGTACCTTCCCAATCAGAAAAAAAACCCAACAAGTATTAGTTTTGACATCTCTGGTTGCATTTCATTGGAGGCAGAAAGAGCTGTGGAGCAAATAGAGCTTTTTAGACAGCACTTAGTGTGATGGCAGAACTCTAGGTTTTTAATACACACCAGCACCTGTAACACTGCCTATGAAATCAATCAGAATAATGATCTCCAAATACTAATATGGGAATGGATCCCTGACAGGGCTTGTTCTGTACATGCACCTCCCCAGCTGCTGCAAGGTTACGCAGGACACAGCACAGAGGGAAAGGAAGGGCAACACCACAAGGAGACAGAGATGTATTTGGAGAAATTAATGCCGTTTTCGATACTCTAATGACAGCTCTGGGAATGGGACAGCAACCAGGAATGTGGTCTGCCCAGCACTGCCCAGGTTCTGCTCTCCCTGGAGTTCTCCTTTCATGGTGTGCTCAGTTTAGAATCATAGAATCAACCAGGTTGGAAGAGACCTCCAAGATCATCCAGTCCAACCTATCCCCCAGCCCTATGCAGTCAACTTGGGCTTCATCTATCTCCCCTGTCCAGCAAAGAAACATCACAGAGGCTTCACCTCCACCAGGTCTGTAAGGTGGCACTTTATACCTCTGTTCTGTACCTGGATTATTTAATGTTTTTACTCTACAGTCTGTGGCCCAGTAAGAAATCTTATCAATGACAACCTGGAGAACATTAAACATTGACCATTAACGCTACTTTGTCATGGTAGTAATTTTGAGAAGAGAATACTTAGTAACGCCTGTCACTACACAGCAGTTGTCAGCACTGAGAGTCATCTCTAGTCTGGGGCAGATGGAAAAGACTGTGACTGCTTCCTTGGGAAGGACAGTTGATTGGATGGTCTAGTTGATTGGATAGGTCTGGATGAGAGATTGAGCTGAATGATAGATTGGACTGGATGATCTTGGAGGTCTCTTCCAATCTGACTGATTCTATGATGATTCTATGACTCTATGACAATGGAGAGTTGCTCCTAACAATGAACGGTCCAAAGCAGACCAAGAAACCCAAACTCCACTGGTGCCTACCACAAGAAAAGCCTTACTGTGCTTTAGGTTTCAAATTACAGTACACAATTAGGTATTGCTGCATCTTCTCCAGTTCCATTGGCAGTAAGTTCTGATTCAGCATTGTAAAATATTGTTATTTACTTATAAAGGTATTTAGAATCATAGAATCAACATCTTGGAAGAGACCTCCAAGATCATCCAGGCCAACCTAGCACCCAGCTCCATCCAGTCAACCAGACCATGGCACTAAGTGCCTCAGCCAGGCTTTGCTTCAACACCTCCACGGACGGCGACTCCACCACCTCCCTGGGCAGCCCATTCCAATGCCAATCACTCTCTCTGCCAACAACTTCCTCCTAACATCCAGCCTAGACCTTCCCTGGCACAACTTGAGACTGTGTCCCCTTGTTCTGTTGCTGGTTGCTTGGCAGAAGAGACCAACCCCCACCTGGCTACAGCCTCCCTTCAGGTAGTTGTAGACAGCAATGAGGTCACCCCTGAGCCTCCTCTTCTCCAGGCTGCACACCCCCAGCTCCATCAGCCTCTCCTCACAGGGTTTGTGTTCAGACCAGTCACCAGCTTTGTCATACTTGTGATGCAGTAGCTTCCAGAATCTCCACAACTCCAGGTACTTGGTAAGTACACCATCAGAAAAAAAAACCCTGTCCCAGAAAGTTTCTAGTCTAATTATTCAAACATCAAAGCTGCTTCTGAACTTGTCATATACCATGACAGTCAACCTAAAGAACATGCCTGAATTTTTCAAAGTTACCTAAGGCTTTGCTCCAATAGCTCATTAACAGGGCAAAGGCACCCATTAATTTTCATATAAAATCAAGTATTTAGGTATTTAGAACACTCAAAGACAGGTTTTCATCATTTTTAATGCTCAAATTAATCACATTATTTAGAGGAACTTCTCTCCAGTTTATTTTCCATTTCTTACCACTTTTTTTTTTTTTTTGCCTCTGAAGTGATCAAATTGAATCACAGAATCATAGAATCAACCAGGTTGGAAGAGACCTCCAAGATCATCCACTCCAACCTAGCACTCAGACCTATCCAGTCATCTAGACCATGGCACTAGGTGCCTTATCCAGTCTTTTCTTGAAGACCTCTAGGGACGGTGCCTCCACCACCTCCCTGGGCAGCCCATTCCAATCCCAATCACTCTCTCTGGCAGCAACTTCCTCCTAACATCCAGCCTACACCTCCCCTGGCACAACTTGAGACTGTGTCCCCTTCTTCTATTGCTGGTTGCCTGGGAGAAGAGGCCACCCCCCACCTGGCTACAGCCTCCCTTCAGGTAGTTGTAGACAGTAATAAGATCACCCCTGAGCCTCCTCTTCTCCATTTATGTTTTTGGTATAAGCAGAAATAGACACAAGAGTTTGAGATGCATCAGCAGTGTAAGATATATCAAATTATATGCTCAAAAGTATCCATCTGCTCTGAAAAAAAAGTGGGTGAATATAAAGGAGCTACCATCGAGTCATTACATTTAAAAATTGCACCATGCTAATTAAAATGTGACCTTCTTCTAATTATCATGTCCACTTCCAGGCTGCTATACTTCTAAAAATGTGCAGAGTTTTCTAATGAGCATAGCATAAGAAGTGAAAATGTATTTCCCCAGGCAGGATACCAAACTGTTTCTGAAAATCAATGGGGTTTTAGACAGTTTAAAAATAAGTCAGTCAAACAATGCCTTTAAACAGAAACTTCCTGAATTCATTTCCACAAGTTCTGGACTAGAGTTTGGGCACACATTTTTTCTGTATGGATGGGCAGTTGTTAACTGGTTACTGTTAAGGTAATTGCTTCACTTTCAAATGGGTGTCAATGTCACAGGTGGATGAAGAAGGGCAAACACCTTTGCTGTGTTAGGAACAGACATAGTGGACAGTTGATTTGTAGCATGTACTTCTGCAGCTGTCTACAACCACCTGAAGGGAGGCTGTAGCCAGCTGGGGGTTGGGCTCTTCTCCCAGACAACCAGCAACAGAACAAGGGGACACAGTCTCAAGTTGTGCCAGGGAAGGTATAGGCTGGATATTAGAAGGAAGTTCTTCACAGAGAGAGTGATTGGCATTGGAATGGGCTGCCCAGGGAGGTGGTGGAGTCACTGTCCCTGGAGGTGTTCAAGAGAATACTGGATGAGACACTTAGTGCCATGGTCTAGTTGACTGGCTAGGGCTGGGTGCTAGGTTGGACTGGATGATCTTGGAGGTCTCTTCCAACCTGCTTGATTCTATGATTCTATGTAAAATGAGTGTTGTCTACTCTGTACAGTTGAAAAGAACACCGAAAGAAAGCAGTTATCCCTGTGCCTCTGAAAATAACCACCTTCAGCAGAAGATGCAGGTGCACAAACCCACCACAGTAGAGTTTCTGGCAGTGGACACTCACTAGTACTAACTTTTCTGTGGCACTATTTTATCTTCAAATGAAACAAACCAACCAAAGAGGCAGCCATGCTGTACAGGGTAAGCTGTCACTTTGCATTTCCTCACTGGTCTCCACAGAAGGCCAGCACTTCCCTTGGGTCAGTGCTGTCTGCAAAGAAGCAATATTTTGCATCATCTTTGTTTTCCATGGGAGTGGCTCAAGTGGTGTGAAATAGACAGGAGCTCTGCCCATTCCTAGGCCTCCTATCCATTTGTTTGGCATATACTTCTCAAGCTGTTGGCAGAGAGTTTTCTCTTTTGCTCTCTTACCAGGGATTATGAGGTTGTGCTAGTGTTAACTTTATCACTAAGGCCAAATCTTGGTTGGAAATGAGGCAGCTTCAGCACAGCAGTGTTTACAGCTCCTGATTTGACCAGAGAGACAAGAATCTTAGAATCACAGAATCAGTCAGGGTTGGAAAGGACCACAAGGATCATCTAGTTCCAAACCCCTTGCCATGGGCAGGGACGCTCTACCCTAGATCAGGGTGGCCACAGCCTCAGCCAGCCTGGCCTTAGACACCTCCAGCCATGGGGCCTCAACCACCTCCCTGGGCAACCCAGTCCAGCCTCTCACCACTCTCATGCTCAACAACTTCCTCCTCAAGTCCAGCCTGAATCTCCCCACCTCCAGTTTTGCTCCATTCCCCCTAGTCCTGTCACTCCCTGAGAGCCTAAAAAGTCCCTCCCCAGCTTTTTTGTAGGCCTCTTTCAGATACAGGAAGGCCACAAGAAGGTCACCTCAGAGCCTCCTCTTCTCCAGACTTTTGCCCAGTACCTATCACATAACCAGAGATGAGCTGAAAGAGTTCTGTGGGAATCCCCAGACTCAACATGTTGCAGCAGGAGAAGTGCTGGACTTGACATACCTCTTCAGTGGCAGCCTTTTTAGCAAGCTGTGTTGAAATCAAGGGTCTTAATCTGCAAAAGAAAGAAGAAATGGTGAACACCAGAAAAGTTACACCGTGCACAAGAGCTTGACACAGATTATTCACCCTCCACAACGTGAAAGGACATTGCTAGTGTTAGATTGTGCAACTGCTTTCTCAAAGATGTAAGATAAAGAGCACAGAGCCACAGACTCCTCAATAATTAATATACATGTTGCCTCATAAATGTCTACTCCAGTTCAGGATAACAACAAAGGAAGCCAGGCAACAAGCACAGTAGCAAAACCTCATCTCAAACTGCAGCCTCAGGCCATCCCAAATGTTTTGGAAATAGATGGCTTTGTCACATATTACAAAAGTCAAAAGGAAACCTATTTTTTGTTTTTGGAAGAACACAGACATGGCAAAACTGAGTCACACTCTGAATTACCCAGCAACACCCTGCAACTGCTCCTGCACTTGCTGATACATGTAGGGTACCGGTAAGATTATACACGCAGGATATCATAACCATCACAGCAAATTCTAACCCCCCAGCTACATAAATCATAGAATCATGATCACAGAATCAACCAGGAAGAGACCTCCAAGATCACCCAGTTCAACCTATCACTCAGCCCTGTCCAATCAACCAGACCATGGCATTAAGTGCCTCACCCAGGCTTTTCTGGAACACCTCCAGGGATGGTGACTCCACCACCTCCCTGGGCAGCCCATTCCAATGCCAATCACTCCATCTGGCAAGAACTTCCTCCTAACACCCAGCCTACACATCCCCCAGTACAACTTGAGGCTGTGTCCCCTTGTTCATCATCAAAAACACGAGGACCCTGCACACCTTGAGTGAGAAAGGACAGAAACTGAACAAACACTTGTTTTAATTCTGTGTCAGATACATAAAAGACCTGCAGATCTGGGCAGACTTCACAGCTAAGTGCTGAATATTGTTCCTTCTGAGAAACATGTCATAGCCTGCTGCCTTACTGCCATGAAAGCTGCTCTCAATCCATCATTTAGTGTAGTTTCTGGTCTTTCCTCTTCATCTAGATGTATCTAGTCACTAAGAGGATGACTTGCTTTCTACTAAAGCATTGCTCAGACAGCTCTTCAAGTATGCCTTTTAACTAAGTCTAGGCAAACAACTTAATGAATACCAATTTATGTCTCCAGAGATGCAGTCTTCTTTGATAAGCAGTATCTTTCCTCTCGTTTTTCTGTTATTCATTCCTCCCTGTTAACACACAGATACTGGTTGTTTTCCTACTTAGTTATTCTAAATCATCACCAGGAGGAGACCAAACCCAGAGCAAGGGAGACTCAGACCATTATGTGGGATGGAGAAGACAATAATAAAATACAAGACTGACTAAGCTCCAAAAAGGTTCAGAAACTGGTGACCTCATTGCTGTCTACAACTAGCTGAAGGGAGGATGTAGCCAGGTGGGGGTTGGTCTCTTCTCCCAGGCAACCAGCAACAGAACAAGGGGACACAGTCTCAAGTTGTGCTAGGGGAAGTATAGGCTGGATGTTAGGAGGAAGTTCTTCCCAGAGAGAGTGATTGGCATTGGAATGGGCTGCCCAGGGAGGTGGTGGAGGCACCGTCCCTGGAGGTGTTCAAGCAAAGCCTGGCTGAGGCACTTAGTGCCATGGTCTGGTTGACTGGATGGAGCTGGGTGATAGGTTGGATTAGATGATCTTGGAGGTCTCTTCCAACCTGGTTGATTGACTTTATGATTCTATGAAATGTTCTGCAAGACTCCAAAGGTTATTTCAACAGAAAAAGCAGTTCAAAGTGTCTCCTCCTTACAGTACATCTAAATAAAAAGAAGCCACACAGTGCTTCAGGAGCTGTATCGCTGAAGGATCCAAGATACATTATTCTGCTAGAGATACTTCCTATCATACCTCCTAATTAGTAAAAGCATTCAAGAAATAGAATCATAGAATCATTCAGGGTTGGAAGGGACCACAAGGATCATCTAGTTCCACATCCCCCTGCCATGGGCAGGGACACCCTACCCTACATCAGGCTGCCCACAGCCTCAGCCAGCCTGGCCTTAAACACCTCCAGCCACGGGGCCCCAAGCACCTCCCTGAGCAACCCATTCCAGTCTCTCACCACTCTCATGCTCAACAACTTCCTCCTCATGTCCAGCCTGAACCTACCCACTCCCAGCTTTGCTCCATTTCCCCTAGTCCTGTCACTCCCTGATAGTCTAAAAAGTCTCTGCCCAGCTTTTTTGTAGGCCCCCTTCAGATCCTGGAAGGCCACAAGAAGGTCACCTGGGAGCCTCCTCTTCTCCAGCCTCAACAGCCCCAACTCTTTCAGTCTGTCCTTGTAGCAGAGCTGCTCCAGCCCTCTGAGCATCCTAGTGGCCCTTCGATGTTCTTGACCCACAGAAACTACTATTTACAAATCCTAGTGGGCTTCTGGTCTTAAAAATAACACATTGGAAGGCAAGGACATGCTCCTCCTTGTGTGCCTGGCCTTCCTCTTCATTATCTAACCTGAATTGGAAAGTTTGCATAGAATCATGAAATTATAAAATGGTTTAGGTTGGAAGGGACCTTTAGAGGCCATTTAGTCCAACCCCCCTGCCATGAGCAGGGACATCTTAAACTGAAGATGCTCAGAGCCTTGTCTAACCTGATTGAAGATCTCCAGGGATGGGGCATCTACCACCTCTTATGGCAACCCTATCTTCATTGTAAAACATTCCTTCCTTGTATCCTAGACCATCTAGCTGCTGTAAATGACTGTTTTCCACATGTCACCTTGTTTAGATGCTTACAAACATACAGATGCAGCAGTGTCAAAAGTTTAGGTAGCTGAAGGATGCTAATTACCAAACAGCTTGTATTTTATTGACAGAGCTGGAAAAAAAAATGCCCAAAATGGTAAGAAATGAAGGGCTTTTATTTGAAACCAGGAGTGGTGATTATTGCAATTAACATCGTACCAAAGATAGCACCTATTTCCTCCTGCTACCAAAAGACAGACCTCCCTGGAGCACCCTGAAATCCCTCTCCTCCCTCCAATTAAAATCAAGCTGGTGAGTAAGACTCACAAGGTAATCAGAAACTGCTGACATTTCTTTTAGAGCAAATTACACATGTGCTCAGACAGCGAGGAAAACAATCACGGCTACAGGAAGCAGAGAGTAAACATTCCAGTTTCATTTTAATTAAAATGCTCTCTTAATGAAGCTAAAAAAGATGCACATTTATGAAAAAACCTATTTGCAAACTTTCATGCAAAACCAAGGAGCCCTTCTATATCATTTTTCAGCAGCCACACTGAAATTAGAGCTGTATTTCTGTTCCACGGTCACTGCTCACAAAGAAGACATCTTCTCTCCGTTACTAGAAAGGCAGTGCTGCCACTCGGTTTGGGTGCCAGTTTCTCTCTCAGCATATTATCTAATGCATACAAAAGCTGGACTCTGCTCCTGCTCTGGCTGTTTGGCACCTGCTGCAGTGCTTATCCGAGGGGGTCACTCGACATGAGGGCTGAGCAGCCCAGCTGCACCTCACTGCTCCGTGCTACCCACAGACATCAGCCATGAGAAATGAAAAAAGACAGAACCATTGCAAAGAGAGACAAAAACTTCCTTCCCCCCTTGAAACAGCATCTTTGATTAAAATGACATAAAAGTTGCATGTTGTAAATATTAATCAAGTGAATTTTCCTTCCCTTGCCTCTTCTTATTCCTATGGAGTAACTGTACAAAACCATTTTGGAAAGTTTTAGAGTGGGGCTTTGGTTTGTCTCTGAAATGCCCCAATGCCCTGACCTCACACCAGAGCAGCTGCTGCCACACCAGTCATATGGAGTAATAAATTACCAGCTGCCATGGCTACAGATACAGGCTCCTTCTGCTGTCTGGCTGCACCACAGAGGGCAGAAAAAAACTCTTCATGGAAGAGAACAACCGCTTTCGAGGTTGATACAAGGTTCAAGTGCTAATGATGAAGAAAGCACCTTGAAAAAAAGGAACTGAAATATCTTATCCAAATTGTAATGTGCATGACTCAAGGTTACCAAGGTACACACATGTACAGACACTACATGTGAAAAATGTCCACTGGGGGTTCGAGGTTATAACAATAATATCCTGCTTTAAGATACGATCCCACATCTCCTAAAGAACCAAAAGTCTCTGCTGAAAATGTAATGTTGGAATTGGCCTTCCTGAGTCTTTCAGTAGTTGTTTGCTATCTATGCTGATTTCTGGTGTGGGCTATTTCCATTACATACTTTGCAAATGAATACAGTACCTTGTTGGGAAGGAGTAAGGAAACAAGCAACTTTCTGAACAGCAAGGTGATCCATAAAAAGGGGAAAAAAGACTTCACACAGCCACATTTCAAACTACTTCAGAAATGATGCAGAGCTGCAAAGGCTCACGTCAGCCAACACACCTAGCACTGAAGCAGATAATCACAGGATCACAGGATGTTAGGGGTTGGAAGGGACCCGAAATCATCAAGTCCAACTCACGTGCCAGAGTAGGACAATACTATCTGACATAGATCACAGAGAAACACATCCAGACAGGTCTTGAAAGTCTCCATAGAAGGAGACCCCACAACCTCTCTGGGAAGCCTGTTCCAGTGCTCTGTGGCCCTTACATAGAATCATAGAATCAACCAGGTTGGAAGAGACCTCCAAGATCATCCAGTCCAACCTAGCACCCAGCCTTATCCAGTCAACTAGACCATGGCACTAAGTTCCTTATCCAGGCTTTTCTTGAATACCTCCAGTGATGGTGACTCCTCTACCTCCCTGGGCAACCCATTCCAATGGCAAACCACTCTCTCTGTGAAGAACTTCCTCCTGAGTTCCCCCTTGTGTTGTGGCAGAACCTCTTTTGCTGCAATTTACACCCAGTGCTGCTTGTCCTATCACAGAGAGCAAGTGAGAGGAGCCTATTCCCCACCTCCTGGCCAGCCTTCAGATACTTAAGGCTGACATTTTCACACCAAAACCCAATGACACAGAACCCAGCATCAGAGAATGCTCCCTGCTGAATCCACACTGCTCTTGGTTGAGACGTGCATGACAGCATAGAATCATAGAATCATAGAATCAAGCAGGTTGGAAGAGACCTCCAAGATCATCCAGTCCAACCTAGCACCCAGCCCTAACCAATTAACTAGACCATAGCACTAAGTGCCTCAGCCAGTCTTTTCTTGAAGACCCCCAGGGACAGTGCCTCCACCACCTCCCTGGGCAGCCCATTCCAATGGGAAATCACTCTCTCTATGAAGAACTTCTTCCTAATATCCAGCCTATACCTACCCTGGCACAACTTGAATAGGTTCTGTCCTCCAGCTTAACAATTTAAAAGAAGATTCAGCTCCTGACAGGGCTGAAGATCACACAGTGAACTTTCAAAGTGAGTAATTCTCTGAAAAACAAGCTGGCTGTGACAAACAACTGTTTTTATTTTGATTATTATTAAATAACAAATGATTACACATCAGAGAACATCACACAGAAAGAGCACCGCGAGGTAGGTAATGAAACCACCTCACTTGCATCCAGCTGCTCACCCACCAAAAAGATCATGGCACCATAAAAATCTCCTCGGTTCAATCCTGCAAGTAATTTAGAAACTCACCCAAAGCTCTGTTCCTAACTGAATTTTAATTTGATCCATCCAAGTGGGGAACATCTTATTGCCGCTTACCAGCCACACTAATTTTGTATGTGGACGACCTCGGAATACACAATGGAAAGCAGAGACACAACGGAGCCCACAGCCACAAGCCTGCAGTGTAATCAGGCAGGTACCTAACAGAAATGCCCATAAAAGCTACATGTGCAGACCACAGACCTTTCACACGTGTGCCACTTCAGTGACACGAAAAGAAGTGAGTCAGGAAGAGACTGGTCAGATCCTCCACACTGGCCAAGATCCTCCTCCCACCTGAGGCCAGATGGTCTTGCCTCTGGAGGTCAGTTTACCAGACAGCTGCATGAGAAGTAAATGAATATAAATGTTTACCCCAGCTAAGAGTGCCTTTTAATTAGGTACCATCAATGTTACCCTTACTGGAAAGCTGGGAATTACCTCTCTGCAGGGATTTAATGCTCCTGCTGGAAATACAACCGCATCAGGAGAGAGTGACCCATCATTCTGACATTAGGTCAGGAGAAAGAGGTGACCCTCCTGGACTCAAACCAATACTCTTTTCCAGAAGGTGAAACAGCTCATGTCTGTGACCCTAGAGCACTTTGGGTTTTGCACATCCAGCTGCAGATCCCACAGTCTTTTACATCTGCTTCTGGCTGAGAGTTGGGTGCTCACAAGAGCTGTTCCCATTCCTAGAGAGGAAATTGAGACGTGGCCAAAGTCATCGCTGGTCATGACATCAATGAACAGCTGCAGGATGCCTAGAGGACAAGGGCTGGGATGTAAGGGTGCAGTGTGCACACCAGAAGAAGTCCAGATACAACCACAGACAGCATCATCTTCTGCAGAGAGATAAAGCATCTCTGACATACCTTGAAACTGCACAGATCTGAACAGAAGGTAGGCAGGTATTCTTGGGCTTCCTGAAGGTGCCCTTTGCCCAGCTCACCACCAGTACAGAGGCCTCAAGGAGTTTTCCTGAATGACTCTCCCCAGTGGTAGGTCTGCCCAAACAGTGACCAAAAGACACCCACTGAAGGGCACATCCACACAGCAATCAGCTCATGCTTGGCAAAGTTCCTTGGAGCTGGCTAACCCCAGTACTGCCAGCTGTATAAATGTGCCTGACAGAGCAGCAGCCAGTGGCTGAATCCTTCTACATGCTACCAGAGACCCGGGCAGCAAGATTCAGATGTGTTGAGCAGTGTTTGCTCAGCTAGCTACTTCCAATGCGACTCCAACACACCTGCACGAACTCTACTAACTACCCCAACACACTTTGTGTTTTCCTCCTGTTTCCAAGCAAGCAACACTACAGAAAGACATTTCAAGCAGACAAAAAAAGCAAAGCTGAAATGACAACAAAAACTAGACTGAAATGAGAAATTGTTCCCACTTCTGATTCCCACTCAGTTCCCTTTCATGCTGGATCAGAGGAGCTTCACTTTCATCAGCACAGCATCAGACAACGCAGCAGTGAGAACATCTTCAGCGTTAATGAGATTGGCCTCTTCTAGCTACTGCCCAGGCTTAAGTATCTAGGGAATAAAGCTCACAGGAGTAAACCAGCAAAAAAACAGAGCCTCTCTGACTCACCAAAGAATATATTTATCAGCAAGGAACTAAGCACTGACATCAGACACTGATAGGCTTTTGAAAAGCACAACTTTGTGAATGCACAGTGAACTAAACACCTGTTTGGGCTTTTGCAGAGAGGGCCTAGATACCACAATATTGCATAGAATCATAGCATCAACCAGGTTGGAAGAGACCTCCAAGATCATCCAGGCCAACCTAGCACCCAGCCCTAGACAGTCAACTAGACCATGGCACTGAGTGCCTCATCCAAGCTTTTGTTTCAACACCTCCAGGGATGGTGACTCTACCACCTCCCTGGGCAGCCCATTCCAATGCCAATCACTCTCTCTGACAACAACTTCCTCCTAACATCCAGCCTATACCTCCCTCGGCACAACTTGAGACTGTGTCCCCTTGTTCTACTGCTGGTTGCCTGGCAGAAGAGACCAACCCCCACCTGGCTACAATGTCCCCTCAGGTAGTTGTAGACAGCAATGAGGTCACCCCTGAGCCTCCTCTTCTCCAGACTAAACACCCCCAGCTCCCTCAGCCTCTCCTCATAGGGTTTGTGTTCCAGGCCCCTCACCAGCTTTGTCACTCTTCTCTGGGCACCTTCCAGCACCTCAACATCTCTCCTGAATTGAGGAGCCCAGAACTGGACACACTCAAGGTGTGGCCTGACCAGTGTTGAGTACAGGAGAAGAATAACCTCCCTCATCCCACTGGCCACACTATTCTTGATCCAGGCCAGGATGCCATTGGCTCTCTTGGCCACCTGGGCACACTGCTGGCTCATCTTTAGCTACCATCTATCAGCACCCCCAGGTCCCTTTCTGCCTGGCTGCTCTCCAGCCACTCTGTCCCCAGCCTGTAGCACTGCTTGGGGTTGTTGTGGCCAAAATGCAGAACTCTGCACTTGGCCTTGTTCAATCTCATCCCATTGGTCTCTGCCCACCCATCCAGCCTGGCAAGGTCCCTCTGTAGGTCTCTCCTACCTTCCAACAGATCCACACCTGCTCCTAGCTTGGTATCATCTGCAAACTTACTGATGCTGGACTCAATCCCCTGGTCCAGATCATCAGTAAAGACATTGAACAGGACTGGGCCCAGCACTGATGCTTGTCTTCAGTAACCCAACTCAGAGTGAGCAATAGGTTTTCACACAGCTGCAGCACACATTCCTCAATTAGATGCTGTAAAATAGCAACTTGCTGTTCTTTGCTGCTGATTCTCAACTGCAAAAACTAAAAAGAATGAAATCTAAAGCCACCTTATTGGGATCAAATGAAATTATGCCACTGCAGCAGATCTAAAACAATCTCAGCACATATCTGCCTCTAAAGGAAATTGCTGCAGACCATGGGAAATTACAATTGCTGCAGGACAAGAAAGGCTGACTGATCTAATATTTCTGTTCAACACACCTTCTTCCTGAGTTTGTCAATAAAGATACTGATGAGCTCATCTCTCCAAGGCTCAGGAAAATATCAGTTGAAAATATGTTATTCCTATTACTGTGGAAATTTCTCCAGATGAAATGATGGCAGCAAGGCAAATCCACATCTTGCTGGGAAAACCTACTTGAAGTAAGGAAGCTGTGAAGCATTCTAATGGAGGTAAATGAGTAATCACAACGGTCTCAGTTAAGCAAGTCCAATGATGGTGTCCCTTTTAAAACATGGGAGTGAGACAACTCATGTGATAACAACCCAAAGAGGTCTCACTACCTTGTAGCATGGTTTTTCAAATGGTAACATTGCCAAATCTTACCAAGATCCAGAGAAGGGCCACAAGGATGAGCAGAGGGCTGGAGCAGCTCTGCTATGAGGACAGACTAAAAGAGTTGGGGCTGTTCAGTCTGGGGAAGAGGAGGCTCCCAGGTGACCTTCTTGTGGCCTTCCAGTGTCTGAAGGGGACCTACAAAAATGCTGGGGAGGGACCTTTTAGGCTACTGGGGAGTGACAGGACCAGGGGAAATGGAGCAAAGCTGGAGGTGGGGAGATTCAGACTGGACTTGAGGAGGAAGTTGTTCATCATGAGAGTGGTGAGAGCCTGGAATGAGTTGCCCAGGGAGGTGGTTGAGGCCCCATGCCTGGAGGTGTCTAAGGCCAGGCTGGATGAGGCTGTGGGCAGCCTGATCTATGGTAGAGTGCCCTTTCCCATGGCAGGGGAGTTGGAACTAGATGATCCTTGTGGTCCCTTCCAACCCTGACTGATTCCATGATTCTTAATGAATCTGTTGTGGTGCACAGCACCATTATCAGCAGGCAGGGCAAATCCAATCATGATTTTAAAGTTACTTGTAACTATAGCTAACATAAATGAAATATCAAAAGTTAAATGCAAACATTACCATCTGAACATCTCAAAAGTTAAATGCAAACATTACCATCTGAACATCTCAAAAGTTAAATGCAAACATTACCATCTGAATAGAAAGACAGTTGCACTGAAGAGTTCTCAGCAGTACCTCTGCTGTCTCTGTTTCTGGTACAAACATATTTCTCTAGACTCATGGCAAGGAGGATTACAGACATTTTCTTTTAGACAGGTGTTTTGATCAATCTCAACCTCATAAAAACAGCTAATGAGGCAAAGGATGAAAAGGAAAACATCTTTGTAACCTGTAGCCCACCGAGACTATTATACCCAAAGGTGATGGCAGATTTATGGCTACATCTTCCCTGTTGACATGACAAGGACAAAAGTCACGCTGGGCAAAACACAAACTTGCCTCTTCCACCACCTTTGTTACCATATGCCATAGTGCAAACTAAGTTTCTCTCATCTGATTATGCAGCTAAAAACTAATACTTCAAAATTCAGGTAACTATAGATGCATATAAGTAATCTATCAAGGAATAAAGATGGATGACAGACTTTTCCCCACCCTTGTGTCTGGCCTATTATACATTAAAGAGCAATTTCACTGCCAGCCATCTGGAAATCAATGTATCCCAAGCTTTATTTTATGATTACCAACATTCCCTCTCATAACTCATTTCTAATTATAAGCAATAAATCATTCCTTCTTGCTTGTAATTTATAACAGCCAATTAGGGCAAACCTCTTATTTAAATAGCAAATCTAGGTATAAAACATCATCTGTTTTGCGGTGTGCACGGAACATCTAATCAGCCAAATGGCAGGATGAGGATTTTATGTGGCTTTTGTAGCCACCAAGGAGATCCATGTGGAAGAACCTGCTCCTCCCTGTGCCCCTGGTACACTAGGACTTTTCAGAACTGAACGCACAGGTCTCATCTGTCTGAGTTAAACACAGTCTCAAGTTGTGCCAGGGGAGGTATAGGCTGGATGGTATGAGGAAGTTCTTCACAGAGAGAGTGATTGGCATTGGAATGGGCTGCCCAGGGAGGTGGTGGTGTCACCATCCCTGGAGCTATTTAAGAAAAGCCTGGACAAGGCACTTAGTGCCATGGTCTAGTTGACTGGATAGGGCTGGGCGATAGGTTGGATTGGATGATGTTGGAGGTCTCTTCCATCCTGGTTAATTCTATGACATATAGAGACATATAAGCCAGGACATAACTCAGGGAAGTCTGGTGTCAAGGAAATTAAAATCATAGAATCAGACAGGGTTGCAAGGGACCACAAGGATCATCTAGTTCCAATCCCCCTGCCATGGGCAGGGACACCCTACCCTAGAGCAGCCTGGCCACAGCCTCAGCCAGCCTGGCCTTAAACACCTCCAGCCATGGGACCTCAAGCACCTCCCTGAGCAACCCATTCCAGGCTCTCACCACTCTCATGCTCAACAACTTCCTCCCCACCTCCAGGCTGAATCTCCCCACTCCCAGCTTTGCTCCATTCCCCCCAGTCCTGTCACTACCTGATAGCCTAAAAAGTCCCTGCCCAGCATTTTTGTAGGCTCCCTTCAGATACTGGAAGGCCACAAGAAGGTCACATGAGAGCCTCCACTTCTGCAGACTGAACAGCCCCAACTCTTTCAGTCTGTCCTCATAGCAGAGCTGCTCCAGCCCTCTGAGCATCCTCCTGGCCCTTCTCTGGACATGCTCCAGCATCTCCACATCCCTCTTGGAATAGAGGCTCCAGAACTGGCTCCAGTATTGACTCCAGGTGGGGTCTCAGCAGAGTGGAGGGGGAGAATCACCTCCCTCAGCCTGCTGGTCACACTTCTGCTGCAGCCCAGGCTCTGGTTGTTCCTCCAGGCTGCAAGTGCACACTGATGGCTCATGCTAATAAAGAGGCTGTAACAGGAGAAGCTGTAGGTTCATCTAGTAAGATGTTCTGGATGTTTCTGAATTCATTTTTAGGAACAGTGAAATAATGCAGCTCTAAATTTAACACTTTAAAACCAACTGAAGTAGCTTTTCCTGTGCCTGGATTTGAATTCAAGAAATGGGCTGTCCTCCTATCCCCAAGCAAAAGGACACCAGCACCCAGCACCCAGCACCCAGGCATTGCTTGCCACCCCTTGTCATATGTGAAGTTTTGCAGGTACTAGCCTACAACACAGCACTTGCTTGTCTCACTCCTCTTCATCCTTCAAGGCCAGGAGAATATTAAGCAGAACAAAGCAGTGAAACAGTCTACCAAGAAAAGGTGTCACCAAATAAATCCAGATTGTTCCTTCAGGGAGAAATCTTTGATGATGGTTTCCTATGACAACTCTTACCAGCAGAGGAACAGCAAAGCAATGTAATGGAGGATGGTCTGAACACAGGGTGGGTTCAGAAGCACTGGCAAGGACATGGATAAGTATTTACTCATATTTGTTCTTCAGTGTAGGTCTGAATAACAGGCATGTGAGTGCAAACAGAAGAGAGAGGTTTCTTAGAAATAAACAGCTCTGCTGGGATTTGTCTGTTAAAAAAACCCAACCCTCACTCTTGTCAGAAAAGTATTTGATACCATTTTGGATACAGAATTTATTACATGAGAAACTAATCTCAGGAACGTGAAAGTGGTTCCCACTGAGATTTTATATGGTCATCACACAGCTCAAGTCTGTTCCAGCTTCACATTGTGTCATCTGGTAAACGTTTACAGTAGGAATCAAGGGAACTAGATTTGGAAAAAGTCCATCACAACTGACCTGAATCTGATCTGACCTGAATAACCAAACCAAACACCAAGTTAAAAACCGCCTAGACAGAAGCAAGGAGAGGGAATTCATCAGCTGCAGGAGCTGCCTCTTGATTTTCCTTTCCTCAGCCACACAGGAAGATTATGCACCCCACCTTTTCCTTCCTTAAGAGCAGTGGTGACAGGCATATGAGAATCTCTTTGTACCAAGGCCAAATGCAGTAGTGCTGCAGGCTCCACTGTGTTTTCTCTCCTTTTCAGACACCATTCACTCCTGAGAGAGCAACATAGAATCACAGAATCAAGGTTGGAAGAGATCTCTAGATCATCCAGTCCAACCTAGCACCCAACCCTAACCAATCAACTAGACCATGGCACTAAGTGCCTCAGCCAGGCTTTTCTTCAACACCTCCAGGGATGGTGACTCCACCATCTCCCTGGGCAGCCCATTCCAATGCCAATCACTCTCTCTGCCAACAACTTCCTCCTAACATCCAGCCTAGACCTCCCCTGCCACAACTTGAGACTGTGTCCCCTTATGTTGCTGGTTGCCTGGCAGAAGAGACCAACCCCCACCTGGCTACATCCTCCCTTCAGGTAGTTGTAGACAGCCATGTGGTCACCCCTGAGCCTCCTCTTCTCCAGGCTAAATAACCCCAGCTCCCTCAGCCTTTCCTTACAGGGCTGTGTTCCAGGCCTCTTACCAGCTTTGTCACCCTAATACAATACATTGTTCAATTTATTTTTGTTATTTTTCATAAAGTAAAACATCTTTTGTTAGAACACCTGCAAGCAGGGGAAAAAAGATAGCAAGTAAATAAGAAAATCAAAGAGAACACCTTGAAAGGGCAGCAGTGACCACATCAGTACCTTCTGTGCTTGCCTTTGCCATACATCTACCCAGAGTCACACCAGAGACTGGCCACAGCCAGCATGATGCTTAGTGCTCAATGTTTCATCAACCACCCAGGTGCAGATGGTAAGGCTTACAGCCACACCAGCCCACCTTACAACTCTGTGTCACATCTACAATCTGCCTCATCACTAAGGTTTGCCTGTGTTGCTGCTTCAGAATCTAAGAGTGTTATGCTGCCAGAATCACCTTACTCCTAAGCAACCAAGCTGAAGATGATTCCTTTCCAGTGAGGGTGGTGAGACACTGGAACAGGTTGCCCAGGGAGGTTGTGGATGCTCCCTCCCTGGACATGTTCAAGGCCAGGTTTGATGAGGCTTTGAGCAACCTGTTCTAGTGGGAGGTGTCCTTGCCTATGGCAGGGGGTTGGAACTAGACAATCTTTGAGGTCTCTTCCAACCTAAACCATTCTATGATTCATTCTATGCACAGGTGTAGCAAGCACACAGCAAATCTCAATAGACAGATCATTACTTAAGTAGACATGGTAGTGCTGTGTTCAACAAAAAGTTCTGTCACTTTCAAGACTCCTTACCTTTTTCTTGCGAGAGAGCTGGGGAGAGGTTTGGAACACAGCCCTGTGAGGAGAGGCTGAGGGAGCTGGGGGTGTGCAGCCTGCAGAAGAGGAGGCTCAGGACTGACCTCATTGCTGGCTATAACTACCTGAAGGGAGGCTGTAGCCAGGTGGGGGTTGGTTTCTCCCAGGCAACAGAAGAAGGGGGGACAGTCTCAAGCTGTGCCAGAGGAGGTCTAGGATGGATGTCAAGAGGAAGTTCTTGCCAGAGACAGTGACTGGCATTGGAATGGGCTGCCCAGGGAGGTGGTGGAGTCACCGTCCCTGGAGGTGTTAAAAAACAACTGGATGAGGCACTTAGTGCCATGGTCTAGTTGATTGGACAGGGCTGGTTGCTAGGTTGGACTGGCTGATCTTGGAGGTCTCTTCCAACCCAGCTGGTTCTATGATTCTATAATCTAAGTACTATTTATTAATCTTCTCAAACCACAAAGCATCTTAACATCTGGTTCATTCTCTCAGCAGTGAGAACTAAGCACTCAAAAGAAAACTTAAAAATTGCTGGCTTGCTGTTGGTGAAACTTGGGCAACATTTCTGGATGAAGATGTAACAAAAAAGCCTGTACAAAAGCAGACACCAAAGCCTATACAGTTCATTGGGAAAATAAGGTCTCATTCTTATTAAGCCTTTGGATGTCTATTTTCCCTACCTAAAGTTTTAGAAGCTTTATATAAACTATACTTCTAAGTAAGCTTGTAATTAGCTAGGGGCAGGTTTGGCTCTAATTACAACTTGTAGAGACACACATTATGGTAATACTTAGCTAATAACCATTAGTGATGCTCTGCTGATGGCTCAAGTCAGGCTGGCATGTGATTGCCATGTAATCACCAAGTACTTTCTGTCCTCTGTAAACTGGGCTCTGTAATGCAGCCTGTAGGACTGGTCTGTCTGGTCTTCCTCCCAGCTCTGCCATACAGGATAAAGCCAGGCTTTGCTGCCACACATCCTGCAATGCCCTGTGTGCCTGCATCTGGGTTCCCTGCTCCTCACAAGTACATGGTGGAATGCCTGTTCTCACCTCACCAGGAGATGCCGTACCAAAGGTATCAGGGATCATGATAAAGAGAGTCAAAATTGCACCATTTCAGCAACTGGCAAGATCAGATTGCATCCAGTGCATGAACTGCTCAGATGACAGCACGCACTGTGAACATGTCTACATTCACCTGCATGGCCTTTTTCAAAGTTAAAACAAAGTTGATCCCACATCCCATCCCCAAAACCCAAAAGGATGACCTACTGCAATAATAGCCCTTTTGGCCTGGTGGTTGGACTAGGTAATCCAGTGAGGAGGAAGTTCTTCAGCATGAGAGTGGTGAGAGGCTGGAATGGGTTGCCCAGGGAGGTGGTTGAGGCCCCATGCCTGGAAGTGCTTAAGGCCAGGCTGGATGAGGCTGTGGGCAACCTGATGTAGGGTAGGGTGTCCCTGCCCATGGCAGGGGAGTTTGAACTAGATGATCCTTGTGGTTCCTTCCAACCCTGACTAATTTATGATCTTTAAGGTCCCTTCCAACCTAACTCAACCCATGACTCTAAGTCAAAATTCCTGTAAAAAAATCCATCTGTCACAACTTTGGATCCAACCTCTCCTGACATAAGAAAGTTCCAGAAGGTTAATTGTATCCTTTTATTCCAACCTTAGAAGCTGTTTGCACAAGAGCAATCTCTGCTTGGGTATAAGTACAAATAATAAAGTGCATGGATATATATAAGCATGGATAATAAAGTGCAAAACCAGCACAAATCACTGGGAAAATGGCTACTTACCATCAAATTCAATAGAAGTATTGCTACACAATGTGTGTGCTTGCTCACACTCACTGTTATATACCAATGAACCATAGAATCATAGAACCAACCAGGTTGGAAGAGACCTCCAAGATCATCCACTCCAACCTAGCACCCAGCCCTAGCCAGTCAACTAGACCATGGCACTAAGTCCCTTAGCCAGTCTTTCCCTGAACACCTCCAGGGACAGCAACTCCACCACCTCCCTGGGCAGCCCATTCCAATGGCAATTGCAAGCCCCTAGACAGGCTGCTGAAGTCCTTCATGTCATAGAAAGCCTGTCTCCTTTGCAATGCATTTGGTACAGACAGAAGAGCATAAAAATGCAGCCATGTTTTCTTATGGAAAGAAAGATTCCATCTGGGATTTAGGAAGGAAAAAAAATTAATTGCTGTTTTAAAATCTGCACACAACATAGAATCATTCAATTAACCAGGTTGGAAGAGACCTCCAAGATCATCCAGTCCAACCTAGCACTCAACCCTAGCCAGTCAACTAGACCATGGCACTAAGTGCCTCAGCCAGGGTTTTCTTGAACACCTCCAGGGGCAGCGACTCCATCACCTCCCTGGGCAGCCCATTCCAATGCCAATCACTCTGGGAAGAACTTCAGCTCCTCTCTAGAAAAGGACACAACTTCTCCTGTGGGGAGCAGACAGCATCTTCTCCTATGTGTTGTGCAAACTCCACGTTGCACATCTGTAATTAAGTTAGGTTAGCTGTTGTAGAGGATCCTACATTTAAAGTAGACTTATTTAATAGTGGTTTGCTTTAATAAAGCTTAATACTAGTGTTAACATAAATGAACCAATAGAAACCTCATTCAAACTGCAAGGGAGATGCCTCTCTCAGCCTCTCATGCTGGTTTAACTGGATCAAGTAGAAATCTTCTTCAGGGGAAGCCTGTGCTGCTCACAGTCAGTTGCACAGGGCTGGTGAATGGGGCCAGCTCTGCCTGGGTCACAGGTCCCTAATTTGGCTCAGACAAAACAAGCCAGGTCAGCCTTAAGAGACCTTTGCTAACTACCACCCTTTGAAATGGCTGCAGCTTTCACTATTCTTTAAAGGGCAGTTGCAAAAGCAGCTCAGCCAGTAGATCTGAGGGATGGCAAGTAGTGGCTGAGTTCACTCAGGAAGACCTTTCCCTGACCTTGGCTTTCAGCCCACTTACATGGCTCCCAACACCTCTTTACCAAGCCCTCACCTGGATGGGTGGAAGGTTGACTCCAATCTTAAGCATTCAGATGGCCAAAACTTCTGTAACTGGGAATTAGTCAGCAAAGCAAAAGGAGCAAAGCCCTTGGCAAGACCTGTTTAAAAGCCTTACATCATCTCATTCTTACACCTATCCCTTCCAAGAAATGGTGGCTGTCAGAACTAAGGTTCTTTGCCCATCGAAAATCCAGCTTCTGGGAAAGGTCATTGTAAAACCCAACCAAGCTACTCCTATTGCTGAACACCACAGGGGTTCAAAGAGACCTCTGTAGATCAAGTCCAACCCCCTGACTTTACATAGCAGTGGCCACAGAAGATGCATTCAAAAGGAAACTAGTGTAGCTATAAGGCTCTATCTAAAAACTGCTCATACACATCTTCAACTTTGTGTACACTGCAAAGTTCCAACAGCTTTGGTTGCCTTTCAGGGCTCTGCCACTCCCTTAGGCATGTACAGTTAGGGATGAAATGAGGCCATCTGAGAAGGAGTTGCATATATGCTGAGCAAGCTGTATTCTTACCACAATTATGAAGATATAGACCGAAAACATTACAAGATGTTCAACTGAGCCAATGCCATCCTGGCCTGGATCAGGAACTGTGTGGCCAGTAGGACAAGGGAGGTTATTCTGCCCCTGTACTCGGCACTGGTCAGGCCACAACTTGAGTGCTGGGTCCTGTTCTAGGCTACTCAATTCAAGAGATACTGGAACATGTCCAGAGAAGGGTGACAAAGCTGTTGAGAGACTGGGGACACAAACTCTACGAGGAGAAGATGAGGGAGCTGGGGGTGTTGAGGCTGGAGGAGGCTCAGGGGTGATCTCATTGCTGTCTACAACTACCTGAAGGGAGGCTGTAGTCAGGTGGGGGCTGGTCTCTTCTGCCAGGCA
Source organism: Pogoniulus pusillus (assembly GCF_015220805.1). Lineage (NCBI taxonomy): Eukaryota > Metazoa > Chordata > Aves > Piciformes > Lybiidae > Pogoniulus > Pogoniulus pusillus. Next base: position 7,610,377 of record NC_087264.1, on the reverse strand, counting down.
AGCAGCAACAGAACAAGGGGACACAGTCTCAAGTTGTGCCAGGGGAGGTCTAGGCTGGATGTTAGGAGGAAGTTCTTGCCAGAGAGAGTGATTGGCATTGGAATGGGCTGCCCAGGGAGGTGGTGGAGGCACTGTCTCTGGAGGTGTTCAAGAGAAGCCTGGATGAGGCACTTGGTGTGATGATCTAGTTGACTGGCTAGGGCTGGGTGCTAGGTTGGCCTGGATGATCTTGGGGGTCTCTTCCAACTTGGTTGATTCTATGATTCTATAATTGTGAAATGTGTAAATACTGCAATAAAAAGACACTTAAATGCTGTCTTGTTATATACAAAATTTCTCCTTCTCATTCTATCATTCATCTTTTGTCACTGTATTCTGTCAAGTTTTCCTGACAATTTTTGGCATACAACAGATTTTATTACAGCTCTAGTAAGAATCAGTAAAACATGGAACAAATACTACTCATCTCCAGTAAATCCCTGTTTCTTTCTTTGCACCTAGGAGTGCTTGCACTCAAACCCTATTGTGAAATAACAAAAGCCTTGAAAAGAGAAGATAGCAAATTCCCATTGCAGTTTTAAATCCTTCTAAATACTAACCTGTGCTTGGAGATCAGAACAAAGAGAAAAAAATAAAAGTACTTTCAGCTCAATCATCATCTGCTTTTTTCCTACTCTGAACTTTTACTTCTTGTATTACAAATTCACAGAAAATGATCCAATATTCACCAAACTGGAAAAACATGGATTTGGTGGGTGGAGCACTGCTGGATAAGGAATTGCCTGGATGGTCACACCAGAGAGCTGTGATAAATGGCACAATGTCCACTTGGAGATCAGTGACAAGTGGTGTCCCTCAGGGGTCAGTGCTGGGCCCAGTGCTGTTTAGCGTCTTCGTCAGTGATATGGACAGAGGAATCGAGTGCACCCTCAGCAAGTTTGCAGATGGCACCAAGCTGTGTGGCACAGTTGACTTGCTAGAGGGCAGGGATTCATCCAGAGGGACCTGGACAGGCTGGAGAGGTGGGCCCAGGACAACCTCATGACATTCAATAAGGCCAAGTGTAAGGTCCTGCACCTGGGTCAGTGCAATCCCAAGTACAGATACAGGCTGGGTGGGGAATGACTGGAGAGCAGCCCTGAGGAAAAGGACCTGGGGGTCTGGGTTGATGAAAAGCTTAACATGAGCAGGCAGTGTGCACATGCAGCCCAGACAGCAACTGTGTGCTGGGCTGCAGCAAGAGCAACGTGGCCAGCAGGGCAAGGGAGGGGATTCTCCCCCTTTACTCTGCTCTCATCAGACCCCACCTGGAGTACTGTGTGCAGTTCTGGAGCCCCCAGCACAAGAGGGACATGGAACTGTTAGAGCAAGTCCAGAGGAGGGCCACGAAGATGCTCAGAGGGCTGCAGCAGCTCTGCTATGAGGACAGGCTACAAGAGTTGGGACTCTTCAGGCTGCAGAAGGCTTCAAGGAGACCTTATAGTGACCTTCCAGTATCTGAAGGGGGCCTACAGGAAGGCTGGGGAGTGACTACTGACAAGGTCTTGTAATGACAGGACAAGAAGTAATGGGTTTAAACTTGAAGAGGGAAGATTTAAACTAGATGTTAGGAAGAAGTTCTATGATTTTTAAAAGACCTGAGCTACTTTAAGCTAAGTGCTAAGAAGTATTGTGAAATTGGTATGCAGGGGCTCTTTTTAGGTTTTGTGCTGCATGCACCCCTCTTGCTCCCCACTGTACACAAAGAGAAAGCTGTTAGGGCTGAAGTTACAACTTCAAAGACCAGTAGCACGAAAATTGCCAACTCTCTTGGCCATTCAAGCAAATGTCAACTGAAACGAAAGCACACCAAGGAAAGTTGTCACTGAGCACCACGCTGGGAAGATAACATAGAATTCTAAATATGCATTGATACAACCACCTGAAGGGAGGCTGTAGCCAGGTGGGGTTGGGCTCTTCTGCCAGCCAAGCAGCACCAGAACAAGGAGACACAGTCTCAAATTGTGCCAGGGGAGGTCTAGGCTGGATGTTAGGAGGAAGTTGTTGGCATTGGCATTGGAATGGGCTGCCCAGGAAGGTGGTGGAGGCACCATCCCTGGAGGTGTTGAAGCAAAGTCTGGCTGAGGCACTTAGTGCCATGGTCTAGTTGACTGGCTAGGGCTGGGTGCTAGGTTGGACTGGATGATCTTGCAGGTCTCTTCCAACCTGGCTAATTCTATGATTCAATGATGAGTCTAGCTTTAAGTCTAACAAGCAAGTTTTCTTGTGATCTTTACCATCACCACACTAATTTTGCTCTCTGAAGGCACTTCTGCAGCATCACTTAAGAAGAGACCCTCTAATTTAAGAGAATGATGCCCCTTTGTTTTTTAAGACCCTGCCCCTTTGTTTTTTAAGAAACCTAAGTATTGAGCATGTGAACTTGAGATTTCCTACATTCTGTACTTGGTGAAAATATGCAGCAATTGCCTAAGTGCTTGGCCCCAGTGTGACAACAGTCTGCACAGACTCACTTGTAATACATGTCTGTCTGTCAGCTGTTTAATCTCCACACACTATTTCCTTTATCAGCACCACAGCATCATTCCACTTTGGTTTAGTTTTTCTTTGTGTCTACAAGTATCGTGGGAACATCAATACTTGGCAACCTCACACTTGGTTTTTTTAGCATGACACCACAGATCTCTGTGTTAATAACCAACAGAGCAAAGTAAAATATTACAGCAAACAAACAGATGTATATATATATATATATATATACACACATATATTTTTAATGCAATGTAAGTGCCATACTGTAATATAAACACTTTTCACTACGCATATTTTTATGCAAAAAGCTTCTCAGAGTAAACTGTTTTCAAGGAATCAAATCAAATTTAAGCACATACACAATGAACTTACATTTGGAAATCAATTTGGTAGCAATTTATGACCCTTCGATGTAAACTTTCAGTCCTTCTCAGAGCAAGAATGTATT